>NC_073398.1:20922957-21663790 GCF_028641065.1 Leucoraja erinaceus
ATTCTATTTTCATTTGATGTTACCTGAAACAGAGAATTGTGTAACAATATTTAAATGGGTCCAATATTTCATTTAATCATTAACTTTAGAAAAAGTGAAGCATAAAAGTAGTTAATGCCACTTTTCAAATTATAAGTCTATCTGTTAAAATTATGAGACAAATCTTTTTTATCCCATAGTTTGTCAGATATCAACAGTTATCAAGATTTGGAGTGGAAGGAAGAGAAGAAAAATAAATATTTGCAGATGAAAAGCAGCTGTAGTACTGCACCTCAATGCTCAACTGTTGAGAATCAAAACCTTTAGTCAATGGTTCATGATGCTGCAGGTCCAATCCAGGAACAACATCCGATGTTTCTCTTTGCTCTCCCAGTGGCAACTTATCCAGCATAGCCTGAGATATTGAAAAAGTTAATCTAAGGTCAAGCAAGCAATAGAATTTTAAAATACACACTTTACAAGTCATCCAGTTGAAATATAAAATAAGTACTTGCCCAACTACCTGAAGTTTTTTTTTATCATTAAGAAGAAAGTCAATGCGTGCAGATTCTAACTTGTGCCTTTGAATTTTCCACAAGGCTTTCTGTTCTCGCTTTGCTGCTTCCTCCGATAAGTTGCTATAATGCTCAATCAATTGCTGTCTGAAAAAGAGTTGAATACATTAGTTTTCTCTTAGTACTGTATGACAATAATGGAACTGAAGCAAAATTGTTACGTTGTACTGGTGTACAGTGAAAAGCTTTGTTATGCATGTTATCTAATCAGATTAGTTAATACAATACACAAAGAGAATCAAGCAAAAATAATTTAGTAACTTGCTTTCTCTTTTGACTTCTAATTTAAGGTCCTAAAATTCCTAATAAAATAAATTAGGTATCATATTCAGTACCAGATCTACCCTGGCTCAGGGTTCAAGAAACAATTTGGAATTTGACACACAATCTGTTAGCAAGTCTAGACGTCGTGTTTAAAAATGCATGTGCGATAGCTGGGATTTAGTGCTCCTTAAATAGCTAAATGTTGATAGTTCTGTCAGCATTAACCTTTGTCATCTGGTCCATACTCCATGTCAGGGGTATTCAAGAAAATGCTGATACAGCTAACATGATCCACAAATGCTTTAAAACTGTTGCAAAGGTTTTGCACACCTGAGTGAACTTAACATTGTCCTTTCAGCTTACTAAATGGACAATATTCTAAGCAATTACATTCACAAGCTGCTTGTCCGAGCAAGCAAAAAGGGAATGTGATGAATAATTAATGAATTGGTATTAATCAGAAGGAAATTATTAAGGGGGCCAGCAGACATTTCAGAAATAGCAGTACAAATAAGCGAAACCAGTAAAATAAGTGAAGAGAACTATAAATTAAATAAAAAGCAGTACAGGTGCACAACCTTTTACCTGAAAGCCTTGGGACCAGACACTTCTCGGATTTCGGGATTTTTCGGTTTTCCGAACAGAAGGTTTTTAGCGTAGATTTTAACATGTGGCTCAGTGGTAGAGTGCTCGGCTCGTGGCCGCAAGGTCGCGAGTTTGCGCCTCGGTCCCGGCAGTTACCCGGTCAGGGCCGGCCTTTAGCCGATAGGACCCATTTCTCCAAATTGGGCCCCGTGCCTAAGGGGGCCCCGCGCTAGAGTAATCAAATCAATTGGAGCAAAGATCTTATAGCGCGCAAGATGGTCCACTCCTGCGAAATACAATGAACTGACGCGTAGTCTGCACCGGAGCGTAACCTCCGTCATTTCAGTAACCCCGACCCGACTTCAGTTATACCTCTCGCAGCGTTGCGGTGGAACAGTTTAGGTGTTGTTAAATGTTTAAAATGTTTTTTATCACTTCCTTTTTAAACGGCACATGCCTTGTACTTTTTAAACGGCACATACTGCAGATGCTGATTAAACCGAAGACAGACACAAAAGGCTGGAGTAAATCAGCGGATCAGACTGCATCTCTGATGAGGAATATGTGATAATAGGAGGAAATAGGTGATATTTCGGGTCGACTGATAGTGAAGGGAAAGGGAAACGGGAGATATCGGCATATCTTCCATTCACTTGTCCTTAGAACCGTCCATAGCTCTTGCTCGTCTTTCCCCCCGAGTCAGTCAGAAGAGGGCTCTCGAATGGAAATGTGACCTACAAAGATGTTTGCTCACATGCACACAGCCCCGGGTCTCCCCCCTCTCTCCAGGAAGACGCCGTGAAGAATACACGGAGGGCGGGGGGTTGCAGCAACGTTTACAACGCTGTGCCTGGACCCATGCATCCGCTCCAGCTGCTGGAACACACACACACACGCACACTTGCGAGCCGAAGCGTTACCTATTTCCTTCGCTCCATAGATGCTGCTGCACCCGCGGAGTTTCTCCAGCATTTTTGTGAATCCCTACATCTAGTTCAGTGAGCATCCACCGAAGGTCACCCGGAGAGGTGACCGGGGAACCTCTCCAGGCAAACCTCGGTGGACGCTCACTGTACTAGGTCTAGGGATTCCTACTTTTTCCGATTTTCCGAGCTTTTCGGTTTCTGGAATTTCGGATAAAAGGTTGTGCACCTGTATTGGTACTTTTACAGAGTACAATAACATTTTCTGAAGGGTTCACTCTAGTGAAGAATTGCAGGCTGAGAATTGTACAGTGTCACACAAAAAAAATCACTTTCTTTATTTATGTTGAACACATTTAGCTACCTTGCCCTTTTCTCCAATTCTTCCTCTTGTGTTTTATGCCTTTCGTCAAGCTCTCTAAGTGTTTGAACCTCCATTAAATCTTTTTCAGTTTCTTGTTGTTTGATTGCATTTCGTCGCTAAGTATAAGAAGAATGAAATATTTAATTAGTTTCAATATATATATAGCCATTCACTAAGTTGCCTTTAAATAACACAAGGTACATCATAGACAGCAGGATCTTGCTCAGTTTTTCGATCTGTAATTTGACCAATAGTTAATGCACACTTGAAATTGTGTTTTTATGGTCATCTTAAAATCAATCCCTATTCATGGCAACAATATTTCAATATTTGGTAAAAAGGTAAATCTCTATGGGATGTGCTCTTGTGTGTTGACAATGTCAATGGCAAGGGAAATTATACCAACCAGCTCAGGTTTCTGTTTAGAAAAGACATTTGAAACCATTATAAGAGACCCACCTCTATGTATTTTTCAAATTGTTTCTTTAGTTCTAGAAATCGCTCCTGTTTCCTTACTTCAAACGCCTTCCTTTCAGCTAACCGATTACCTGAAAATTACAGCATAAGAAAGGTAGAAGATAATGTGCCATTTAAGTGATTTGGTCAAAAACCTACGGTGAACAGAATACTAGTAGCTCAGCGGTGCAATTAAGGTCTTTGCACGACAATAAAACCATCATATCAATTAAATCAATTATCTGTCCGCTATCATTAAAAAACTGCAGGCACAGGTATTCTGAAATAAAAAACGATAGAAGACGTTGGAAATGTTCAACAGCCAAGGCAGCATCTACTGAATGAGAAAATAATCTGATCGTGATTTAACAACCCAAACATTTACTTTGCCCCAGAGGTGTTGCTCGACTTGCTGAGTCAAGCGTTTTGTGCTATTAGTTTTTTCTTTACTCCATTATCACAACCGTTAATAGTTGTGAACTAGTCATATTTATATAGCATGGGAAAAGCCCCTTCAGCCAAACCTGTCATGCCAACCATCAAGCATGCATCTATAATTATCCTATTTCCCAACACTCATCCCATAACCTTGCTAAAGTATTTCTGGTACTTACCTTAATTCTACGTAAATGTTGCGAGAGTACCTGTCTCTATCACCCTCTAGATTTCAACCAAACTCTGGATGAAAATAATTATTTCTCAAATCCTCTTTAAATGTCCTACTCTTGTGTTCTGGTGAGATGTACCTCCGCTAAGGGGGAAATGTCTCTCATCATCTTCACCTCAAAATTTTGCATACCTGAATTAGGTTATCACTTAACCCTCTCTCCTCCAAATAAAATAAATCCAATCTATCCAGACACTCCTAATAACTGAAGCTTTTCATCGCAGGCAGTATCCTGGTGAATTAAATCACCTCTGTGCCCCAAAGAGACTGCACAGTGTTGCAGCACTATTGTTTTATGTAGTTGAACCATAAGGTCTCTTCTCTTATATTCCATGCCCCAACAAAGGCAAGTATCCTTTAGACCCTCTTAAGCATCTTATTCACTGGTACTGCTACCTTCAGGAATTATTGGTCAAGAACATCCAAATTCTGTATGTCTGTAGTTCCTAGGGTTATATTAATGACTCTGTATACCCTAATCCTATCAATCCTCCCAAAGTACATCACCTCATATTTTTCACAATTAAATTCTATCTGCCAACCACTCACCAACTGATCAATATTGTTCTACAGCAGTATCTTCCTCAAGCATGCACCACCAGATTTAATAACACCTTCTGCCATGCTGTTATTAGAACTATTGATCAGTCCTCTCATAGACTTAGTCCTGATCTCCCAATCTACCGTGCTGGTATAACAATAAACTTTACCTGTCATTTGTCTACGAGTTTCCAGCTCACATCCTCCTCAATGTTTACCACATCACATTATGTCATTTGCAAATCTCAAAATTCTACCCTATTGGCTAATTAGTAATAAACACATAAAAATGAAGATTCCTGCATTCATCTTTGACAAACATTACATCTGCAAAACAACCACTTACCGTGATTGTCTATTTTTTGTCTTTAAATTAGTTTGTTATCTTATTACATCCAGCCTTCTTATACCATATACTTCAATTTCGCTAACCATAATTTTAAACGGTACTTCATCAAACATTTTTTTGAAAATCCATATAGTCAACAGCTACTGCATTTCCTTAAGTGATCTTCTGTTCCTTCATCAAATAATCCAATCAGATTAGTCAAACATAATTTCCTTTAAAAAACAATTTTGGTTATTCACAGTTCAAGCTTCTAAGAACTTTCCCACCACTGATTGACCTGCACTGCTGGAGACTTACTCACACCCTTTTTGTTTTTCGTTCAGAACAAGAATGATACATGTACTATTTTTCAGCAGACAAGGAAGATGATAGCAAATCCTTCCACGATTCCTTTAGCAAGTCACAGTGCATCCCAACAGGGGACAGTTGCAATTCACATACTCTACATCAAATACAAAAAAAATCTACTTTAAAAACTGTAGCTAGATTCTTAAATACCATAAAATATTCTATAAAATAAATACTGCTTCAAATTGCAAATAACAGTGATTTAGACATACTTCTAAATGTAGCCATGGCTCTTGTAGCTGTCCGTTGAGCTTGGATAATCAACTCCTGTTGAGCAATCACCTTTTCCAGATTCTGAAAGATAGATTATTGGTCTATCAACTACATGGAGCAATCATGTATTCATCATGTAGTGCATTACTAACAAAACTGAAAATGCATTATTTAAAAAAAAAAAGATTTTAAAGGAATTGTTCAGAATATTGTAGAAGAGTGACTCATGCACAAGATAAAATTATTTAAATGAGAAAAGGATGTATACACTTGTTTCACTGGATGATTAATTCCCAAATCTTACCATCAATCCAAACACACCATTAATAAAGACAATCCCACACAGTTATAGCAACAGAGCAAGCGAGAATGCAGTGTCATATTTCCTGAAGACTAGGCAGATATGCATAACTGCAGCCTGCTCACAGCAAAAACCACAGCAATAGAAACAAGGAGCTCTGTTTGGACATTCAGTTTAACAAACATTAAGTGTCACGTTGATCTTCACTAGTGTTGCTCGTCGCATGTCCTGCAATCCACCTCATTAGAACAGTTGATTCCTGGCATGATTTCAATATTACAATGAGGAATATGCTAGGTCTTGAGGTTACAGTTTAATCCAATTTTGCTGCTAATGACCCTCAACACCTCATAAATTCCAAGTTTTATGTTATCAAGTTTGATCAGTGATAATACCATGTTTGATGATTAGCCACTAAAGTCCAACATCAAGCAAAGATTCTGTGCCCTTGTATTCCCTCTTCAGGGAGGACTGGATCATCAGCAGAGGAAGGTGGTAATCAGGGGATCTGCTTGCCCACGTTTACCTGATATGATGAACTTCATACGCCTTTGGAGTCAGTACTGAGAAGTTGCAGGATTGCTCCCTTCTCCTGGACTGCTTTGGCGAGTCAACACGGTTAGCAGAATAGGGCAAATCCAAGGAATGTGACAGTGAAGTCAGCCACATTGTTTTAAGTAAGATTCTGTGAAGATAACCACGTCAGGATGCTGCTGGACTAGACCATGGGATAGTTTAGCCAGTGTTAGCAGCAGTCCTCAAATATTCATGGCTGTACACGACTTGTGCCGAGAATGATTTTGTGTACATATTCAATGCCTAAGTTGAAAATTATTTGATATGAATATAGGTTTCACAGTTGCCACGGTACGATTTGAATTGATGTCTTTGGATTGATAATAAAAACCTCCAGGTTACTAGTCCCGTATCTTAACCACTGTGTTTACGTTAAAAAAAAAAATCAAAATGGAAATCTAAAATTTTCTTTACATTGAAGTAACACTAGCACCATTGAACTATTCATTTTCAAATCAAAGTGAAAAATTATATTTCACAGTGGTTTCAAACTTATAATCGAATGGACACCTTTATTTCAACGCACCTTTGCCTCTCTGCTGATGGAATTGAAACGAGCTATCCTCTCCATTCGACTGACATAAACAGTAGAATCTCTTTCTATTTCCTCCAACTCTTCCAGGGAAAAGGTGACAGAGATGCGGGGGACAGGAATGTCAGACCAGCAGATGTAATGCTTTGAAAAGACAAGTACATAAATACAACTTGCTTTCATTAGATTCATCAATGAATCGCAAACTGAACAACAAGCGTGTGTGACATATCATTAAATCATAATTTCTCGGAAAGTAGTAAACTGTTGATAATAGTCACACATGATTACTTCAGAAGGTTTATGAGTCACAATACCAGCAAGGCTAAAGTTAAACATTAAATTTGTGATCCTTGCCAATTTACATGATTTTTGGCAGGACACAAACTGAGATACTACCATTACTTTCAATTACTTGATTTAAGAAATTCCGAAAAGTTCAATATTCATACAAATTGCAATTAATTTTAATTGCTTTCTCAGTGAGAATGCAACATTTACATGTTTATACATATGGCAGTGAGGATAAAAGCAGTCACAACTGTACTGAGGTTGTTAACTCAGATGCCTCCATATTTAAGAATAAAACTGAACAGTAATTATAGTACTGTAGTAAAGAAAGGAAAATAGAGATTCAAAACTTTAACAGATGATAAGACATTCAATCTAATTTCAATCTTTAGGTGCACTTTTTTTTGCCTTACATTTACTTAGCCAATGAAATAATAAGTAATTGAATGAATAAGGTCTAAATTAATATTTCCCAGTAATTTAATTGTAAAATTCTGGGAAAGAGACTACAGAATTCTACAATAAATTACCATTGATAAAGAATCGGTTTGAGGTGAATAAATCTCTCGGGCCTGATATGATTTTTCCCAGGCTGCTCTGCGAGGCCAGGGAAGAGATCGTTGGGAATCTGATATTCTGGATAACTGGCACCCAATGATGGGCTGCACGACCTTCTCCATGCTCCAAGCATGAAATGCAATATGTTGAAAAGTACCCAGAATGACACACATAAGTATCTTCAATTAATATAAGAGTTTTAAAACAGCGATATTAAATCTATACTGCAAACACACGTTAGGTAATATAGATAACAACTTGCCCATTCTATAAAATGCAGTTCTTACCGTTGGGCAGCACAATTTCAGCAGATTAATAGTCTTTCCACAAATGTAGATATCATAAGCCACATGAGCAAGGAAAAGGGGGACACTCTCTTCAACTTCTTTGGAAGCGAGAACATATCCATGGGTCCAGTAGTGTTTATCTATTAAATAAAGGTTGAAACAATTATTCATGTTTTCTTTTGTTACTGGAATTCCTCCAAGAAATCCAGACGAAATTCAAATAATAAAACACCCTGGCATCTTTTCATCGACTATTTCAAAACCAAATTAATTTTGGGTCCATATTGTTCACCATCCATCATAAGCAATGAGAAATATTCATGGCATTGCCAAACACGGCACATTTAAAATAAAGACAATAATAGAAAAATAATGGAATAAGTACAATTAAACCAACAATTCTATGATTTGTATTTAAGCATTATGGAATAAAAATAAGAAAGGACATATTCAGATCAGGGAATACTGTAAATAAAAACTATTTTTGCCCATTTTTCTTCATTTATTTATAGAAGACTAATTATAAAGGTAATCCCAGAACTGGGTGTAAGGGGCTAGGGGGAGAAGGCAGGAGAATGAGGTTAGGAGGGAGAGATAAATCAGCCATGATGGAGTGGCGAAGACGTGATAGGCCGAATGGCCTAATTCTGCTCCTATTACCTTAGGAGAACTACATAGCTATTCCTCAGTTGTTTCCCTATCTCCTTCAAACCAAGAAGGTTGTATACACAATTGGGATGACACACAAATCAGAAAATAGACTCTGCCAAATCACTAAATAAGAATTGCCAAGCATTCATTAAGAAAATATGATTACTTATACATAGTGAGATATTTTGATCTGGATTGCATTGCCTTAAAGGGCAGTGCAAGTCAATTTAATTGTAGCTTTAAAAGGACTGGAAGCAGGACATCTTGCAGGGTGATAGGTAATGAATACGAGAGTGAGATTAATTCTTCAAAAGAGCCATGTAACCTTGCTGAGCCTGGCTGTACTATTCTTTTGGTTCATCAGATAGCCTAAATTAGCTGAATGGTGTGTTTGTGCTGCAAAAGAAATCACCAACTACAAGAGGAAACCCACCCCGCTCCTTGGACAATCGTCAGCCGACCAACAAACTGAACGAGTTCTATTGCAGGTTCGATAGACCGAAACATAACCCCGGTAGCCCCTCCCTCCCTCCCCCAC
This sequence comes from Leucoraja erinaceus, assembly GCF_028641065.1. Taxonomy (NCBI): domain Eukaryota; kingdom Metazoa; phylum Chordata; class Chondrichthyes; order Rajiformes; family Rajidae; genus Leucoraja; species Leucoraja erinaceus. The sequence goes on from NC_073398.1 coordinate 20,931,955, forward strand.
CCACTCCTCCCCAATCACCACTTCACACCCACTTAGATGTATTTTATGTGTCTTGTTGCTTTTTATTGTTATGACTATGGCAAATCAAATTCCTTGTGTGTTGCAAAACATATTTGGCTATTAAAATGATGTTTAAATTATAATGTTTTATATTTAATTATCTACTGTATATCGTGTTGTTACTTGAGAGCAAAGCATCAAGGCAAATTCCTTGCATGTATACATATTTGGCTAATAACATTTATTAAATTCAATTCAATTCCCAATTCAATGACTCGCACAGTGAAAAAGTCATCTTAAAATAACAAAGGCACCTTTCTCCCAAATAAACTTTAAATATCTAATCCTAATGGAAGTATTCAAGTATTAAGAAAATTGGTTGTTCTTGCAAATTACAAGTAGCTAAATTCCCACTGCAAACAAATTATAGTTTATTTCTGGTACATAATGAACATTTTAATTTCTTTCACCTTACCTCTGAAATTGAGGTAGTCTTCATTCACCTGTATCATGAATTCTCCATAAGCATCTCTACAAATACCACTGTAAACCCAATCATAGACAAACCTAAAGAAAAAGCACATTTATTACTGGAAGAAATGCAATTAAAAAAAAACACTACAGAACAAATTACTTTGATTAAGGTAAAAAAGTTATATTATCATTTACCGTGTATATGGTTCACAGCTGCTTTTCAACAGAGAGAGTAACACTGGATAGTGTTCATTGCTGCAATTGTTCAGAGCTTCCTTGTACAAATAGGACAACAGTTTTACTCCCTGATAAAAGAAGTATAGAAGTCAAAAAGTTAAAGCAGCAATTGTGGGCATTTAAAAAAATAATTACATGAATAGTTATCAGGCAGTCATTTTCATGCTCATTGGTTTTTCAACAAGACATCAATAAAATCTTGCAAATGGGAATGATCATTTGGTAATATTATTGCTGCATTGATAAAAAAAAATGAACATTAATCTGAACACACATATTCATGCCAAAAGCAGTACTTTCAATATTAAACAAGTACAATGGTGTCTCTCGCTTTCTTTGTATACACAATTGCTGTAAAAATTCAGTCTTCCAATTTCAGGCACTGCCAATTAACTGGTACAAATAATTATGATCTGATGACAAGTTGCTAATGTAACCTATGAACCACAACTTTTTGCAGATTACTTAATACACTTCAACCTTTCTGAATATAAATTAGAATCATAGATGTACAGCACCAAAAACAGGTTCATCGGCCCAACTTGTCCATGCAGTCCACCATGCCCCATCTAAGCTAGTTCCATTTGCCTGCATTTGGCCCATATCGCTCTAAACCTTCCCTATCCATGTCTCTGCCAAGTATCTTTCAAATGCTGTTATAGTAACTGCCTCAACTACCTCCTCTCGCAGCTCATTCTATATACCCACCACCCTGCGTGTGAAAATGTTGCCCCTCAGATTCCTATTAAACCTTGACTCTCTCACCTTAAATCTATGTCCTCTGGCTCATGATTCCCTTACCCTGTATGAGACTGTGCATTCATCCTAACTATTTACTCATGATTTTATACACATTTATAAGATCACCCCTCAGCCCCCTGCCCTCTAAGGAACAATGTCCTAGCCTGCCAAATCTCTCCCTACAGCTCAGCCCCTCTACACATGACAACACAATCGTAAATCTTCTCTGCACTCTTTCCAACTTAATGTCATCCTTCCTATAGCAGAGTGACCACAACTAAGGTTAAATAGCAGAACTAGTCCAAACTGCAACCTTTTGGAACAAGGTTGATTTTGCAACCTTGCCGTGGTCGGGGAGCCTGTGTGTCTCAGTGACCCCTAGAGCTATGACAGCGGGAGATTCATCTCCTGTTAGGGTCTCCCATGCTGGACAGGTCGAAGGGTAGAGGCGAGACGAAGAGCGATCCACTGGTCCTCCAGGTTGGAGGTTGAGTACAGGGCTAATAACCCTGTCTCGTAAAACAAATATGTTACGGAAACAGCAACTGAAGGAATCAACACTGAGTGGAGGACCCTTGTTGCTGCCCTACATGTCAGGAGGCATAATAGGCAATTTCGAAGTCCAAACTGCCCGTATTTGGTCTGTATCCCTCGAAACCTCTCCTTTCTATGTTCTGGTCTAAATATTTTTGTAAAAGTTGCCATTGTACGACCTCCTGCACAAGGAAATAGCCGCTCAGGTCACTTCATGGTGGAGAGCAGATCCACTCATAATAAACAGATGAAACAGTGAATCACCAATCAGCTCCATCCTCTGACATCTTACACAGAGTATGTGCTATTTGCTGCATTTATCAGATTTGTGAAGCCATCTAGTACTTAGTCCACTATAGGTAATGCACTGAAGGTAAATGATTGCTTACGGAAAATCACTCAAGCCAGGAGGAAACATTTTCAGAAGACACCAACAAACAAGAGTGGAAGAAAAGTTATAATACTCACAGTGGGGAATGGTGATGAACTTCCTCGATTTATTCCCAATACCCCTGATCCAATCCCACATAATTCAGATAAATATCTGTAAAGGATAGATTTACTATTCACTATTATTATTAACTACTTTATAAATGCTGCTGAACTTGTGAAAAATCAAGAAAAATACATTTAATGAATTGCTTTAAAATCTAAAGTTGATATAAAACCATGTAAAATATTCTGCACAATGCACAGAAGTTATAACTGTTTAATACAATTTAATTATTTTATTATACTGATCTTGCTTCAGTTATTTTCTTCCCCTCAATGACAGGATATAATACTCAAATATAGCTAATAAAATTTGTAAGGATGGAAACACAATTGGCCACTCAGCTTCTCAAGTCTGCTCCACCACTTGATTAGATTATTCGCTGACATTTGCCCCACCTCCTCTCCACCACCCATACTCCAGGAGAAGATGAGAGTCACTTGACCCTCAAGTTTATCTCACCATTCAATATGATTGTGATTGATCTGCCCCGGGCATCGCCTCCTCTTCGTGCCAGTTCTCCATAGCTCTCAATTCTATGATCTTTCAAAAATAATCTATTCTCCCTATTAAATGTTCCAATTTTACAGTAGAATATGCGAGACATTCACCGCCTTCTGTCAGAATTTCCTACATATTTTATATTTAAAAGTTGCCCCCTAACTATGTGTATTATGTACCCTCATTTGGCATTCTCCCACGTGAAAATATATCAACATATCTTAAACAGAACCGAGGAATTGCAGATGCTGGCTTGCAAACAGACATGGAGTGCTGGAATAGCACATCGGGTCATAGAACATGGGTGACGTTTTGGTTCGGGATCTTTCTTCACACTGAATCACTATCCCATAATTGAAAACTTAATTGTCCTTCCACTTCAATTTGAAATGGGTTAAGAACACTTTCAATTCAAGGTTACCTTGAGGCATGGAGGTTCAAAATTATGTCAATTGAGTTTGAATCAGATTGCTGTGATCAGTGATCAGATGGCGGTGCTGGCTCGAAGGGCCAACTGGCCTACTCCTGCACCTATTGTCTATTGCTAATTACATAAGTCAGTAATCTATGCAAGGGGAAGGTGAATGAATGGAACAAGTATATATTTTGTTAATTGAACATTGTGCTTAGCACAAGAATTGTTCTAGACACTTTAAAAAACAAATTTATACCTTTAGTATTATTTTGTCTTTGGAAATGATAAGAAAGATCTAGGATACAAACGATTGAATATATTAAAATTACAGGTTTCAGGAAATTAATATTTTAATCTAAATTGAAATAATAAAACATGAGTAAAATGGAGGATTCCTGATTTTATCTTATCTAAAAACTATATAAACATGGCAAATTAATCAAGTCTAAATGTAACCATATTAAAAAAATATTGACCTTAGTTGCCGTCCCAGTTTCCTGAACAGAAAGACGATTGGTAAAAGACTCAATGTGGAAGGAGTTGACAACACACAAGCTCTATAATATTGCAGGTATTTCCTTAAGCCACTTGTAAAAGCCTGGTTAAAAAGGATAAGAGTTTATCATTGACTTTGCACCTTTACTGATATTTTACTGTTAGTAGAATTCAATATTTAAAACTTGCGAAAAGTAAGATTGGTCGAATATATTACCTCTTGACCTTTTAAAAAAACTAGTGTTCCACATTCAATTGCAAATCTTACAGCCATATCTTACATTGGAAAACCATCAAGTCAGTGTTTCTGTGTCACATGCACCAGATATGAACTGGAACAATGACAATTTTACTTCCTGTATACCATGTATAAAATCCAAGGCATTTTTAAAATGATCTTATCTCTTTCAATTTGGGTCTTCCTCCAAAACATTGTTTTAAGGAAATGAAAATACCATACATCCAAAAATATTTTTGTTGTTGTTTAATTAGAACAATAAATAAAAATCTTACCAATAGGCTACGATGATGTGAATTTAATTGTAGAGCTATATGAGCATCAATTTATAGAAAATGGTATCAAAAAGGATAAATTGAGCACTACATGGAATAATCAATATTTCAAGCAAAAAAAAAAAACGTTTTTCCCCCATAGAGAAATACAGCATGGAAACAGGCTGTTCAGACCAGCGGGTTCTTGCCAACTATCAACCCCCCATTTACATTAATCCCATTCTTCATTCACCCCGCACTCTCATCTACTTTCCCCAGATTCTAACACACAACCTGCACAGCCGAGATAATTGGCTGTGGCCAATTAATCTATCACCCACACATCTTTGGGATGTTTGAGGAAACTGGAGGTCCCAAAAGAAACCCACTTAGTTACAGGAATTTTCATCTCCACAGAGTCAGCACCTGGGATTAGGATTAAACCAAGGTTTTTGGCACTGTGAGGCAGAGGTTCTACTGGCTGCACCACTACACCACCTAACTTATCTAAGCAAAGACTCTGAAATGCTTTTGGTAAACATGACAAAATAAAATATATTAAAAACTGATTGTAACCTGGAAAACAAGTCCTTTTTTATATGTGGAGTCAAGTATAGGCTGCAGAGAGAAGTGACTAAGACGGGTGTAATATGTTCCATTTTCTGCCAGTTCGGAAAGGAGGTTATACATGCTCTCCGGGGAAGTTCCTGAAATGTACACTCCTTGCTTGACGACAAATGCCTGGAGAGACTGAAAAGAGAAGTACCAGTAAAATAAAACATAAACATCATTCATATATAGGTATAGCCCACAGATAATGTGCTACCTAAATTGAAGGATAAACTTCAACAGATTGCACCCAAGTTGCTAATGAGAATTAAATATTAACTGCAGTCATTTGTGGACATCAATTGACATATTCATTCCGAGGAAAGAAACAACTAAAGTATAGTAAACATTTCTAATACTTAAAAAAAACCATTTAAAATATGCCATTAATTCACATCTATAGAATGCTTTATCTTATAACTCTTTGTGACTGCAGTTAATTTCTCCAAAGTAAGGGTGTAATTGGCTTGACGCGAGGTCTGGATAGGTAGACAACCTAGGAGTGGTCAAGAGACCTCAGGAGCAACAGAGATGAACGCCAGGTGTCCAGAAGCGCAAGCAGGCCAAATGATTCAGACAATTGCAATTCTTTTGTAATACCACAATTTAAATACAATCTTAGAAATCACCACTTATTTGAAAAAGTAATTATGACCCCAACAACAAATTTCCACCACAAATCTCTACCTCATTCAGCAAGAAGGTCATTGATGCTACCCCAATTAGGACGTTCAGGACATATTTGACTAGTTCAGATTCTTTTAGGAGTATAACCGGTGTTGGTTGCAACAGTGTACCACTGATGAGCTGCAGTTGGCCTACACGCAACTGGTGGAGTTTGTCAAAAGCTTCTCGACCTGCTTCAGTTAGATATGGTTTCTCTTTTTTTCCTGGAGGACTATAAGAGAGAAAAATTAGTTTTCGAAAGTCAATCATCTCAAATAAATAATTGAAAATAATATTTCCTGGAAAATAAGTCACATTCTTTGCCCGGTGTTAAACTGACCATAATCCCATTTTCTATTTTAAATTGTAAACTTTCGCATAAATTTACATGGGAGGGCAAAGCATTATGTAAGGAGAAATAATCTTGATGGTTTGCATTGACAGACGCTTAATTATTAAGTGCTACTCTACAGATTTCATATCGTAAAAATGAACAGAGAAAACAATCATTCAATGTTATATGACATGACCATCCTTAACTGTGGTACCACAAGTAAGTATTCCCAAAGTGCTGGAAATAAAAGTGCTCACTTCCAATTGCTTAATGCTTCAAAGTATAGGTGCTATTTCGTAAGACTAATTATTTGACAACATTTCTCCTTTATCTTAATGCACATATTCAACATTTTGTTCAATGCTTTATGTTTTCATTACAAAAGACAGTTCTGCAATCAAAGAACTGTGGTGGCTGTTAACATTTGCTGCAATCATTAAATACAATGTCGTTGTTGTGTGACCAGCATAAATGCTCACCCAAATAACAAACCAGACATTAGCTTGGCTTTCCTTGAATAAAACAGATGATTGTAGCTGAAGTGCATCAATAGGGCGGAAACAACAATATCATTTGATATCATGTGTTTCTCAAATTCAAGCAAACCTAGGTTTTTGATACCTTTCCAAATAACAATTTAGGCTGAAATGCAATGCATCTCCTGAGTAGAATGCTTATTTTTTCCCGCAAAGTAATTAAGAAGATGAGCCGAGTGCTTAGGTCAATGCACTGAATAATCCCTGTCATTAGCTAAAGCTGTTAACATAATTAGAACATTCAGGAAGTAGAAATTAAATGCTGTCCAAAGGAATTTTAGGGAAACAGTGCCAAGCAACAGTAACATCTGTATTAAATACAAACAGAAAATGCTACTTAAATTACATTGTTTCAAAATCTTGTCTTCATTATTCTCAACCACAAAAATACTGTGAAGTTTGGGGTGAGTGGGTGGGGGTGGAGTGGGCAAATTGCAGTAACCTGTCGAGTGATGTTCCATTCTGACAACCAAATACTACGATGACCACTAGTTTCTGGCAAGAAAATGGGCGGTACGGTGGCGCAGTGGTAGAGTTGCTACCTTACAGCACTTGCAGCGCCAGAGGCCCGGGTTCAATCCCGACTACAGGTGCTGTCTGTATGGAGTTTATACGTTCTCCCTGTGACAGCATGGGTTTTCTGTCACACTCCAAAGACATACAGGTTTGTAGGTTAATTGGCTTGATATAAGTGTAAATCGTCCCTAGTGTGTGTGTGTATATATGATAGTGTTAATGTGAGGAGATCGCTGGTCGGTGCGGATTCGGTGGGCTGAAACGCCCGTTTCCGCTCTGCATTCCTAAAACTAAATAATGCTACAAGTCCTAACTCAGGTCAACACCCACTAAGTTTCCACAAGAATTGCAGGTAAAAGCTGAATTAAAGTAATCAGTTATTGCTAGACAATCGAGACCATGTTGTTACATCTAAACAATTCTATTAGTTTGCCTTGAGCATTAACAATCTGATTGGTGAAGTAGCCAGAAGACCATCTTTGACATTCTATGTGGTTCCAGTGAATCACAGAACCACTTAGTTCGAAAACATGAACTCTTATCCCAGTTCATGGCTGTAAAGGTTTATGTGGATTAAATTCCAATATTTTTAAAGATCAAACAGCCATCAATAAAATCCATTTATTTTTCACTTACCAGCCAATTAATTCCCAACATCGATACTTGCTAGGTTCATAAGAAAGCACTGCATTCCAGAGATCAATATCAGGAGATGAGCTGGGTTCTGACTGTGAATCTGGAGTAAGATTGGATGCAGACTGAAATCCTTCATCTTCTGACTGGTCAATATTTTGAGGAACCTGTGTAGATTTATTGTATTACTCATGGGAAAACAAATTAAACCATATAAAGTTGTTGTTAAAATGATAGTATAAATTAAAAATTTAGCTCCACATGAATAACAAAGTTATAAAACACATAATGATTATATGGAAATCAACTGATTCTAAAGCTTCAATTACATGTGCTATTTTCTCTCCATAACCCTGCAGAATAAGCGAGTTTGGTATTCCGACCGTGCATGTCCTGGTCAAAGGTCACTGTGCAAACAGCCCTGGAAAGCAGTGGAGCAGTGGACTTTCATTTCTTCTGTTTTTTCCAGCTTTGATTCTTCTAGGTAAGAAAATACTGCTATCGAACTAAGAAATAGTTGTATTTACTGTTCCTTGTTAAAACCTAAGATTATTTTGTCATTTTTAAAGCTCTGGAAGTGTTCACCAGGAATCCAGAGATCAAAAGTAATTATATTATTTTATGCTTTTATTATACTCTGGACAGAATTATTATTTTTTTCAGGTCCCCATATTACAAGAAATATTTTTGCTACATTATGTGTGTTAAATTGATGCATTTTCTTCAGTGAAAATCTATTTAATTCAATATAAATAGGATACCCATCCTTGGTGCAAGAACTTAAATTGAAAATTTGCTTTCAATTACATTCATACGAGGACCATTCTGAAAAGAAAATTGAAGAAGTGCAGATGCTGGAATCGTAAATAAAACTGGAAATCATCTGATGAAAAGTAATTGAAAACAACACTGTTTCTCTTTCCACATATGCTGACTGACCAGCGGAGTGTTTCCAACATTTTCTATGTTTATTTCAGTCACTAATGATTTTGTTATTGGAAAAAAAGAAAATGTAGTAAATATTCACAGCATCTGTGGCGAGAAGGCATTTAATATTCCAGATCAATGATCTTCCTTCAGTAATGTGTTCTGATAAGATATCATTGACCAGAAACAATAACTGTTTCTCTCTTGGTGAATGACACTCGACTCAAGTACTAAAAACATTGAGGGTAATTTGTATTGTTTGAGAGTACTTCAGTTCAGTTAGTCACTAGCTCATAATATGACAATTAATACACCATGTCCACCAATCAAAATGGGTTAAATGATCAAGATTATGCTGTAAAGCCTGAATGAGGCACAAAGTGCTTCAACTAAAATGTCTAATCTAAATTAGTAATAATCAAAGATAAAATCATAATTTTTGTGAAATGGTTCAAATTAACTGTACAACTTATATATTTTGTTGCTGGAGTAAATGCATACTTTTGCTCTCTCCCTATCAGTACAAATATTAAATGGACCAGTGATTTTATTAGTTTGCCAAATTAAAACAGTGAACCAAGGAAATCGACATTTAATATTATCAACTATCCATAAAATATTACCTGGAATTTACATTAAAAATAACAGATGGAAATTATTGCAAGCTCATCATGTTTAAACTGAATTCATATACATAGTCCAACAAAATGCTACTTTGGGCATGAATTATTAATTTTTCAATTTTCCTTACGTTGAATTCTCATTATTTTAATGTCCTGTTCTATATTTGTTTTGCAAATTAGCAGTCTAAAGAAATGTAAATCACATCAACACATGATTTTAATTACTCAAAAGTATTAGAATGTTTTCCTAACATTATCCAGACACAAAGAGGGACTGCCATAATTACAAAATAGTACCCATGTTGGTCACACTTCTCACTTTATGACATGTCAATGTGACATTGACCTGAAATATTAATCCACAGATAATGTCAGATATGCTGAGTATTTCCAGCATTTTGTTATTATTTCAGATTTTCAACATTGCATTTTTTGATTTTGGATGACAAGTTTTCAATATAGCTAGATATCTCTTAAAAGGTAGAATAATGTATTTCTCAACTCTTTCTTAATGTTTTTATGACTTCACCACGAGTCACATTAAAAACATGTAAAAACATTTTCCAACAAGCATGTTTTGAAACCTGCAACGCCAGGAACATTAGTGTTGAAGAGTTAAAGAGTTGTAGGCACAAAAACTGACCTTTGGACGCAACAGGTCAACCCAATAGTCTTGCCCATCTACACTATTCCCATTTACTAGCATTAGCTGTGTATCCTTCTGGGCAATGCCTATTTAGTAGTAGGCTCCCCCAAGTCATGACTGACCATGGGTGATGCATCCTAGTTTGTCGGATGCCAGCCTGGGTGATGTCATATGCAGGACAGGCTGTTGCCCATGCAACACATCCCCTCTCTCCACATCGCTGATCGATCCAAAGGAACAGTAAAGCCATTACAGTTTGGCACTAGCTCCATCTCAGGAGCTGCCAGAACGAGGTTTTAGACAATGACGAACTGCCTTAGGGACTCCAACTCCAGATTTTCTTGAGGTTTACTCCTGGAACCTTTTCAATGACTGGATATGGTGACAAGGCAGTGGAGGTTTTAAATCAGTTTTCCCCATCCTAGACGGACTGCCTTCCCAGGCTGACATCTAATTGTCTCCGAGATGAACTCGACTCCATCACCTTTTCTGGAAGCAAGCTCCAGATTTCAGCCATTCCGTGCAAAAGAAAATACTCCCCTAACATTCCCCTTACTTTAAATCTCTGCGCTCTTGTTTATGATATCCCGATCACGAGATAAATATTTTGACCAGATGCCCTCTGTCTGTGCTCCTACAATTTAATCTACCTCTAACAGGTCACCCCTCAGCTTTCTTTGCTCTTGGGAAAATAAACCCAACCTACCCAATTTCTCCCCACAGTGTTGGTGTTACTGCCTTGAAACTTGGTAAGAGTTCCACACCTTTTTTTCAAGTTTGGATTGTTTCTACTGATTTTATCTTGCTTTCCTCTGAAAGTTATGACTTAGCCTATTGACAGAAAAATTGAATAAACTGATTTCAGCAAAATAAGTGCCTGAAGAGGCAACAATTCTGACTACAGAAAATGTCACCCTGACTTGTAGATAGTTACGTGTTAGACAATATAGACAATAGGTGCAGGAGTACGAGTTGTGTTTTACTTACCCTAATTTTAAGTCCAGTCATATCCACGTTGTCTGGCACTGCAGGCAAATCCAACTTAATTTCCATCTCACAAGTACGACTATGTACCAATGCACCAAAGAGCGATACTCGCGTTTCCTTCTCATATTTATCACCAGCTAAGTAATTATGGGAGAACAGTCCAATACCGGGTAATCCAGTTCCAGGTTTTGCATCCATTATCTGAAGGGTACGTTGTACATCGTCATGAAATTGCAAATCTTCAGTGGAAATAAAGGACAACAGCCCCGATTCAAATAGACTTGCATCGTAGTGGTCGTAGCCCTGAAATTTTACATTTCTTCCAACATATTTATTGTTCAAGAAATAATCTCTTTTCTGTGGTAGAGGTTGATAAGTTCCAGTCCCTGCAAGCTCAATTAGAAGTTCCAGAACAGAGTTCAGATCAGTCTGCGGCATGCATGTGGATTTTTCTATTTTTTCTGTAAGATCCTCCAAGTTATCAGCTTCCATACCCATCCCAGCCACCCTCAAATTGAAAGACAACATCAAGATTTTGTTTTTCACAGGCAACTTACTGACATCAGAGTGAGACTTTGATGTTGCTTCATCGCGAAAGAGATTTATAAATAGTGTATTGTAAGCTACTCGTTTTAATTTTTCCTTGAATTGTGTTCGGTTCAGCCGCCTTTTCCCCAAGTAACATTTCCATGACAAGCCCGTCATGTGGGCTTCGCAAAGGTCTCCAAACACTTGCGTAATGCTCGCCATTTGTGTTTTAAATGGGTCAAATGCTTTATGTTAAAAAAGAATACATTGAATGCTTTGATACTGCATAGTAAGCACTGGAGATTTTCCTTGGCGCCTGTAAAAAGATGAGAAAAGCAACATGTTTTTAAATACTTTACAAAATTTTAACATTAAAACTCCACTGCATTCACACTTTTAAGATTTTATTTCGGAACACTTATTTATTTTTATGTAAACTTTGTTTTTGATATTTGCAGGCAGTCTCCCGTCCAAGTATCAAAACAAGCTCAAACCAAAATCAAGTCATTTTCATGCTAGTTTTGACTGTAAAACAGTTTGGTATCAGCAGTGAATTTTATGGTCGCTCATTTTTTAGAGCTATGCACATATATTGTTAGAAACAATAAAGTGTACGGTTTCCTCATCATCCATTACTATTAAAAAATATTTCTCAAGTATATCGTACAAGAAATTCTTTGTACAAATGCCAGTACTATAAGTTAATTAATAAATAAAAAATTGATAGTGATCACATCACGCCCATCTCAAACTGCACAATATCACTGGATCTTGGGAGGAGAAGGGGAACATATATTGCATTTCAATATTGCAGTTTTCATGGCAATTGCTAATATTAGTTTTTGTTTTTTAATTCCAGAGTTATTTAATCCTTTGAATTGAAATTCCTCAGCTGTCATGGTGAAGTTCAAACTTCTATCTGTGGATCATTAATTAAGGCTTCTAACCCAGCAACTACAACTTATTTTCATCCCCTTCAGACATAGGCCCCTTCTCTAGCTGTTTTAAGTCACTCCTGAAGACATATCTATTCTCCATGGCCTTTGTAGACCAGTGAGGTGTTGAATTGTTTATTAATTTTATTTGCTTGGTTTTGCTGCGTTGTTCGTACTCGTGTTTTATGTTTTTTAATTTATTGTTTGGATTTTTGTATGTAATTTATGCGCCTCGTGTTAGTTGTATGTTCTGTTGTTCTGCCTGTTTTATGATGTCTTGCTTGTTTTCTTTTTTCTGTACAGCACTTTGGTCAGCTTTGGTTGTTTTTAAGGTGCTTAACAAATAAAGTTATTATTAATAAAGTTATTATAGATAAGGGAAGCCACTGGTTGGGACCAAGTAAAGGAGGAAAATGGCACTGCCAGAGGAAATCAAAGGAAAGCTACAAGGCACCTTGATAATTTATCATGTGTATCACATGCTTGCATAGGTATCAAAAGAACTGAGCAGGAATGACCCTTCCCTTTGTTCAGGCTCCAACACAAATGGGAGATTCCAGCATTTTAGTGCTATTTTCCAGGAAAGTAACCATCTCCATGACAGCAACATGAATTGCACTTGATGTCAACGTACATGCCTGTCAGATTTCAGCATGAACTGACTTACTGATAAAGGTTCCTTCCCAGGCATAGAAAAGGAACAATTTCCAAATAAACCCAATTCACAATGAAAATCACATGAAGCTCTGCTATATGGGGGAGGTGAGGAGGGAGAGTGTAGGAATCTATATCAAGTCCATCACAACACTCATTATCAGCCAAACAACAACTCCCAGGTCCACTACCAATTGACATTTACAGCCACTTCCGTGTGACCTCTTATCCATTCAGAATAAGGATCTCTGGAGCAAAGGAATAGGTGATGTTTCAGGTCGAGACCCTTCCTCAGACTGAGAGTCAGGTGAGAGGGAAAGTAGAGATATGAAGAGGTACAAAGAACAACTGAATGAAAGGACAAATCAAAGCCAACGATGATCAGGAAAGGTGGAGCCCACAATGGTCCACTGTTGGATATAGGGGTTGCATGTAAGGTCACTGGGTCATAGGGCTTGACGCACGGAGCCGCTCAGTCCATCTGGAGGGCATCCGTCACTTCCGGTATATGTTATTAATGCTAGCAACGCGTACTTTCCTACCTGTTAAAAACCGCCAAAATGTTGAATTTTTGCGCTGAAAAAAATTGTGGGAGTCGGGGTAAGTGTGAGAGACATGTACCCAACTTAAGAATTCCAAAAGTGAAGCGAAATGAAGGTATAGAGAAGCGAGAACTGAAGGGACTACAGCAACTAAAGTGCTTGGTAAACATTGGTCGTGCAGATATCAGAATTGAAAATATTGGAAATTATCGCGTTTGCTCACTGCATTTCATCAAGGCATTATTTGTGTTTTTTCTTGATTCCTTTGGTATCTAAAAATTCTCAGAAGTGATAAATCTGGCTGTAAATTTTTTTTCAGATGCGTTTTTATTTCGTATGTAAAAACCAACTTGGGAACCATGGGCGATTAAAAAAAAATTACAGCCAGATTTATCACTTCTGAAACTTTTTAGATGCCAAAGGAATCAAGAAAAAACACAAATAATGCCTTACTTGATGAAATGCAGTGAGCAAACGGCCAATGTTCGCCAAGCACTCTGTCTGTTGTTGTCCTTTCAGCTCTCGCTTCTATCTGCCGTCATTTCTCCTCACTTTTGGAATTGTGAAGTAGGCTAAATGTCTCACACGCTTATCCCGATTTCCATAATTATTTACAGCGCAAAAATTGACAATTTCAGCGGGTTTTAACGGGCCCGCTACGCTGGAAACAATGGTAAGTGCCTACCTGCAGTTCATCGCGTGTAATCCATTTGGAGTAGCGTAGCAACAGTACGGGTCATGGGTCGTGACCCGACTGCCGTGAAACCTCCCTATGGAGGCGAGAATGAATGAAACTAACGAGTGAAACTAAGCAGGACAGTGAAACTAGTAGGACGGCTAGGATGGGGGGTGGGAGACAGGGAATGGGTTTTAAGCTGCCCAAGCGAAATATGAGGTGCTGTTCCTCCAATTTGCGTTCGGCTTTACTCCAGCATTTTGTGTGTGTCCTGTCATTTTGTTAGGCCTTGTCCCACACCAATGTTTCTTCTCCAGATATCTCCCTCCACTTCATCAGTCTGGAGAAGGGCCGCCTGCCCATTCCCTCCACAGATGCTGCCTGGCCCGCAGTTCGCTCCAGCACCTTGTGTTCCCTTCCGGATGTTATTTGGGATCGAATTGAAACGTCCAGACACTGCGAAAGCTGCCAGGCCCAACATCAGAGAACCAGTCTAGTCAGAGGTTGCCCGGTCCTTCTGGAACAGTCTCCCTCCCCCTCCCCCTTCCCGCTCACCTTGTTCAGCACCGTCGTTCCTCGCGGCTGCCCGGCCAACCTAACCTGCTTGTTGGGGGCGGGACGACTCGTCCCGCGCTGACGCCCCATTGGTTCATGGATGGACGGTCCGCCTTGTGATTGGACCACTTCGCTGTCTCTCAAGGCCCCATTCCGCCGGTGTGAGGTTTGGTTGTGCCGGAAACAGCGGTGTTGGCGACGTCTGGCTGCCGTGGGTCGTGTTGCAGGTTGGGAACCGCTTTTTCCTCACACGCCTCGGGCTCGTTTCCACTCCACCTCTGTGGACGGCAGGTGACTTCTCACACATGTCTTCACTATGTTGGTAATGACTTCTGAAGAATATGGAAAGGGCAGATCCAGAACTACCCGCCCCCTCTGCGGCAAGTGAGATGGTTCTCGCGAACTTCCCATTCAAATTTAAACAAGAGGAATTAAAAGCATCCACCTACTATCATAGTAATGTAAACTATGGCAATACATTCAATAATGTAGCTGATGCCCTGCAGAAGTACATTATCTCTTTGGTCATTGTGATATTTGCAATGCAATGCTTCCTTGGGGTTGTACTTTCTTCTGAAACTATCTCGGTTTACGTTTCAACAATTTATTGTGGAAAATCGCATAACCACGGTCAGAATGTACCTAAATGAAAAAAATAGCTAACGTCGGGAAAACCCCCTGCTAATACATGTCTTTTCAGGTGGCCAAACTATTTTTGAATAGTCTATTCATGGGATCTTTGCTGTTGGAAAATACAATATGAACCCAATTTATTTAGCATAAAATCATGATTATTCCCCAGATTTTCTGTCTACCCCCTAAAAACATTGTCCCACCTATCTTTTGTCTGTATTCCAATCAGATATTAGTTAGGAGGTTATTGGTTTTGCATTTGTTTGTCAAAAAGACGTGTATTGAACCCATGGTGGACAAAAGTGCTGAGAAACTCAGCGGGTGAGGCAGCCTCTGTGGAGCGAAGGAAAGGAGACGTTTCGGATCGAGACCCTTCTTCTCGAAAGAACATGTCCCTAATGCTACCTTCAGTCAATGAAAGTTCATGTCAGGATCCTGGGAAAACTGAACCATTTCAATTTCTTATGAGCTACTTGTCAGACATGAGTGTTCAAATTCACCACCAATTGTAATGCCTCTGGGCATGTTGCAGTCTGCAGGACTCAATATCAAATTCACCAATTTTAGGTAGCTCGTTTTTTATTTTTCTTTGTATTGGAACTAGACATTTCTGTCTGCCAGCCATTTGGCTCAGTTTTTTTCCCTTTGTATGTTCTGGCCTGCTGGGTATGTCCCACAACTTTAACATTAACATTTGGGAGTTGAGTGTTTTAATGCCAGCATGTGGAGATGGGGGCTCCGCTAGATCCCAGCCTGTGAATGCGGAGCAGAACAACAGACAGCCAACCATGTCATCTCTGAGTGCTCACTCTACTACCCACCAAATGGAGCTCTGAGCCTGGCAGACATTGACGCAGATACAACAACCTGGCTGCTCAACACCCAGCTTGAGATCTAACTATTCCTTTAGTTTATTTATGTTTCATTCGCAAGAAGACCATTAATAACACATTATGCAGCCAAAGAGATTTAATCCAAAATAAAAGCAGAAAATGCTGAAAAGCTCAACAGATCTAGCAGCATCTGTGGATAAAGAAGGGTCTCAACCCGAAACGTCACCTATTCCCTTTCTCCAGAGATGCTGTCTGACCCACTGAGTTACTCCAACTTTTTGTGTTTATCAACTGTTTAAGACTTCCAGTTGAAGATCTGTCATCTGATCTTTGCTGGTGCTTAATTGTCATTAACAAATGGAATAACTCCACACCACTAGTAATCATGTTGGAAGGACGTGGCAGTTTTGCAGTGAGAAAAATTGGGGAACAGTGTTGGGGAAACAAAGCAGTTTTACTGAGATTGTTTAATATCAGTGCATGTGCATGCTATCCTGCAACAGATGTAGGATGAAGACAAATTTCAACGGGTAGTCAGATTTGAGAAGTGTATACACAGTTCCTCATGATTTACAGAGTCAAAGCTATAGTGAGCTAATAAAAACCCATGTTACTGTTGCTCCCTCGTAGAATTGACATACTGTGCCCATTGTGTATCTAGATGGTTGTAACCCATTTGTGATTCAAGAAGCATCTCTTTGGCAACAATGCCGATTTTACTTTTGTGGATCACATAAATAACAAATTAATGTTAATTGATAAGGCTGAATGATGGTTAATGTAAATATATAGATATTAAATGGATTCCTGGGCTAAAATTACACTTACATTTAGTCTCAAAGCAGGCTTTTCTCCAGTAGATTGACAGAAAGACAAGCCCAGACTGCTGTGTATTAAGACAATGATGTGCTCAAATGTCTCTGTATTGACCAAGCCCAGACACCCCCAGGTTGCTGTATTTAAGAGGGAACTGCAGATGCTGGAGAATCGAAGGTTACACAGAAAAGCTGGAGAAACTCAGCGGGTGCAGCAGCATCTATGGAGCGAAGGAAATAGGCAACGTTTCGGGCCGAAACCCTTCTTCAGACTGATCGGGGGTGGGGGTGGGTCGGGACAAGAAAGGGAAAAGGAGGAGTAGCCAGAAGGCTGGAGGGTGGGAGGAGATAGTAGGGGAGCTGAGGAAGGGGAGGAGACAGCAAGGACTAACAGAATTGGGAGAATTCGATGTTCATGCCCCGGGGGTGTAGACTCCCCAAACGGAATATGAGGTGCGGTTCCTCCAATTTCCGGTGCTGCTCGCTGTGGCCATGGAGGAGACCCAGGACAGAGAGGTCGGAGGCGGAGTGGGAGGGGGAGTTGAAGTGCTGAGCCACCGGGAGGTCAGCTTGGTTATTGCGGACCGAGCGGAGGTGTTCGGCTAAACGATCGCCCAACCTCCGCTTGGTCTCACCGATATAGATCTGCTGGCATCTAGAGCAGCGGACGCAATAGAATAGCTCCCCTACTATCTCCTCCCACCCTCCAGCCTTCTGGCTACTCCTCCTTTTCCCTTTCTTGTCCCGACCCACCCCCACCCCCGATCAGTCTGAAGAAGGGTTTCGGCCCGAAACGTTGCCTATTTCCTTCGCTCCATAGATGCTGCTGCACCCGCTGAGTTTCTCCAGCTTTTCTGTGTAACCCCAGGTTGCTGTATATTGAGATAATGACCGATGACATTGAAATGCGTCCAGCATTTGACAAGAGAGGAAGCCCAGATTAATCTCAGTAAGGGGTATTGAGACAATGTCCGATGCCTTTGAGGTATGCAGTAACTTGGGGTTGCTGAATATCCCACGGTCTAGGCATAAGGTCAGGGGCGACCGCGCCTTTGCGGTTGCAGCCCCTAGACTGTGGAACAGCATCCCCTTTCCCATCAGAACTGCCCCCTCCATCGACTCTTTTAAGTCAAGACTAAAGACTTATCTATACTCCCAAGCCTTTCCTGACGTCCTCCGAATGAGGGCTACATGTATATATGTATGTAGTTTGTTTTGTTGTGCTATTCTTATAACAAATGTAAAACACTTTGGCTAACGAGAGTTGTTTTTTAAATGTGCTATATAAATAAATGTGACTTGACTGATGACGTTGATATGCAAGTATCTTGTATTAAATGTCCGATGCCTTTGATATGTAAAGTCCATGTACCACATGACAAGATGCCTTTGATGCAACTGATGTAACGAGACAACTCGGACGCATCCTGTAGTAACGTGTTTTCTCTGTACCTCTGACCATGACTAATGTTTTTGGAATGTGCTAAGGTGACAAAAGAACTATATAATACCAGTCTGAAGAAGACTGTTTAAACACCTCCAGTTTAAATTCCATTTGGAATATTTTGGAGGACCAAGAACCAAGGGTTTCGGCCCGAAACGTTGCCTATTTCCTTCGCTCCATAGATGCTGCTGCACCCGCTGAGTTTCTCCAGCAATTTTGTGTACCTTCGATTTTCCAGCATCTGCAGTTCCTTCTTGAACAGTATATAATACCATGTAATTCTGTGTTCAGAGAAGTGGACCGAGGACAGCCAAGTGAGCAACTGTGTTGCTCACTTGGCGGGGGTTTTCCTTGCCTCTTCCATCGGCCGATAATTAGTAAAGTTTTGAACTGGTCTTCCAACCGTATTGTGAGTTGTCTGTTTATTAAGAAGTGAACCTGTTTGTTTAGTTTTGCTTTTGTGGATCACACAAATAACAAATTAAGGTTAATCCACAAATACAAGTGGATTACAGAAATTGCAGAATTGTAATACATTATTTCAATCTCGAAACATTGATTCATTTCTATTTTTAAATGCAAAATACTTCAAATGTCATGAACTTAATGTATAAATAAAGTATTGAGATAATTAATTAAACAAACTATGTTTGAATAGAACATATCAACACGTAGAATATTGTAGTCTGAAGAAGGGTCCCTACCCACAACGTTACCTATCTATTTTCTCCAGAGATGCTTCCTGACATGCTGAGTTACTCCAACCTTTTTTTATCTATCTTTGGTATAAGCAAGCATCTGCAGTTCTTTTTTATTACATAGAATGTTGTGGTTTTGTTTGACATTCAATATCTCTTAGAGGTATTGCCATGCCTGCAGCATGGTTTCATATTTTACTCTTTTCATTGATATGTTAGATTTTTTTATAACTTTATTTCATTCTAGTGTTATGGCCATAAATTACTGCATTGTTGCCATACCAAGCACATATTTAATTTATGTTGAATGGAGTGAAAACACAGATGAACTATTGTTCCTTCTTGGATTAAGTTGGTTGAAGAGAGGTAGTAAAAGAGGTAGTATAAGCGTGAATAATTCTAGCCGGTTGTTAAAAGCTGGTTTATATAGTTAGTTTCGTTTAGCGGCATTATTGATTGGTCACATTCATCGAGGGACAAGCCGTTGTCAGACATGGAGCGGTATTTCATTGGAAATTGATGATAAAAGAAACAAAATTGTTAGTGACAAGAGCATTGTGCCAATCAAGTTGAAAGGATTTGAGAAGTTGTAAAACTGCAAAATAACAATTAATCATTTCAGCTCCAGCTGAGACAGACTGAAACAGTGTTAGACTCTCCTTCCTTCCAATTTAATGTTTGAAACATATTCTTCACGTTTGCTAGTGATCAAAATGTCAAACTTTCTGCTACTTTCAGTTCAATGCAGTTATAGGATATATTTTGAAACTTCAAGTGGTTTACTTTGTTTCACACAATGGTTCATTATACAACTTTTTTGTGCAATATGTTTTTTCTCTAGCCATGGCTTCAGGAACTGGATTGATCTACAGTGAACAAATGATGAGCCATCAACTGCTGTGGGATTTGTAAGTGGTTTAATAGGTTATGCCTCAACACATCTGCTACTGAAAGTTATTAATGTTTTTGTTACCTGAACCATTAATTATTTTAACATACTTTATTTAGGCTGATCTTCCATATACATAATTTGCAGACTTTGTAAGCAACACCTCAAATTTTAAAACCTCCCCCTTTCCCTTGTAATTTCTTATAGCAACAAACCTTCCAGATATCTGCACTACTCCATTTCTAGGCTCTTAGCATGGACAAATTTAGTTTAGGGCTCTAAACTACTTCTCTTCACTCCGATCAATCTGCCTCTTTTAACAAACTCTTGGACATCAGTTCAAATTGTTCACGATTTAGGTGGGTTGGTTAATTAAGTCAAAACATTCTAAGAGCTAAATCACTATTATAGTTTAATACATTTATTATCTGACTCGGTCCTATCATCGTTGTTTAGTGTTTTCCAGGCTGTGGCCTGACCTGCTGAATATGATTTATTATTTCCGGCTTTTCAACAACTGTTATTTTGCTAATCTCAGTTCCAGCAGTGTTTCTCTGTTTTTTTTAGAAAAGTTGGTCAAAGCTGCCCAAACAAAGATTGCACTGCTGGTAAATTAAGAATGTATTATGATTCATTTCAGTAATTGTGGTAACATTCTCTTTTGCTTAAATTTTAGCCCAGCTTGCAGCATTGAAATACCAGAACGACTTTCTGCTCCATTTGACAAACTGAAACAGTATGGTCTTGTGGAAAGATGCATCCAATTACCAGTTCGAGAAGCCATTGAAGAGGAAATTATATTGGTTCACAGGTTAGACATACATCGAAACGGTTATTTACATTCCCCCTCTCTTACTTTGCATGAAAATTTGGGCAGCAGTCCATTCCCTTTCCTCACTGCTCTCGCTTCTATTTGAACAAACATGTTATTCAGTCTTGTTTTAGATAAACAGTTATTCCCTTATTACATCCCTCTCACACATTAATGAGGTGCTCAGGATCTTGCTGTATAAAGCTTCGCCGTGCATATTCCTCAAGTCATGTTGGAAACCAGATACTGTGCCTTTATGACACCAATTTATGTCCATTGTGTAAGAGCACAGGGTGATTTATTTTCATAATTTTATTCACAATTACTGAAATTTCAACAATATTTCCACATGCCTTGAAAGTCTTTGTAAGTTTATTCTCAACAAATGCGACTCCTGAATTATGTAGGGTGGAGGGGTTGCGTTCCAGGAAAACAATCTACAATGCGATTTTACGTAACACAAATCCTCATCAATTGCATGCCTCAAGAAACACGATGGGTAAACAAAAATGTGTATGTACTTCTTTACTTTTTCGCTCATAAATTCCATGAGGGCTAATTTTATTCCATATCTCAGATTTTTAGGTAGCGACTTGTGAAATCTGTCAGGGCGATTTTTTGTTAGCCGGACAGCCATAACACAGGGGTCACCTGTATTATAATTTCATACAGTAGTTATTGTTTGGCTTTTAATATTAAAGCATTTGTTCATCAGTGTCATATTAATGGTTTTGAGATCATTTTTTTCAAGTTATTTACTCAATTTCCTCATCAATTTGACATCTCTAATTTTATTTCAAATCAGATTCAGGTTTTGGATTTTTGATATTAATGCTTTATACAAACGTTACACTATTGGCATTGGTTTATTATTGTCACAAGCTTTTGTTTGCATGCTATCCAATCAAATCAGGTAATACTACACAGGAATACAATCTATCCATACACAAGTACAAGTAAAAGAGTTGAGTGATTGTATCAGATGATAGTAGATCATCTGGGACAATCACACAAAGAGTCGCCATACTCTGTCACTATCTTGTATATAAGTTCTGGCAGTGAGTTTGTGGTTCAGCAAATACTTTGTTAAAATTATATTGACATCAAATTTTTTCTTTAATGCCATTGCGTTATTTGGATTCATATATACTAGTTATATCCGTAATAAATGAAAATTTATGGAGTAACCAGATGTATCGAGCCAGAGCATGTATCTTACCACAATTCTGCCAGTTTCTTGTTCCTTGGACTTGTCTGCCTTGGCAATTCAAACTCGGACTCTTGTTCTCTTTTGATTGCAAGTAAGCCAACGTATTTTAGCAGAGCATGTATGCAACAGTTTTAATTTGTTTAACAGATGTTCGGATGAGATCACATTAAAGTATTTCATTTTTGTAGCTTGGAATATTTGAAAGCTGTGAAATCAACTGCATCTATGAATGTTGAAGAATTGAAGAGCTTCTCATACAAATATGATGATGTATATTTTCACCCTGTAAGTAAAATTGGACTTGCAACAAAAAATCTGATTTGATTTCCAGCAAAGTAATGTTTCAATTTGCTTTCATTTTGTTACTTTTTATTAGATTGAAAACACTTTATTTTTGGATTCAAGACCCATTCCAGCATTGGTCACATAATTTAGGCCAATTTGACTCTGCATATGGGTTATGATTTTGACTAGAACTGTGAAGATTAAAGACCATCCAGAGTGTACCTCTTACTCTTCTGGAAAGTTTTGAAAATTGTAATTCTAGATATATAAGTACAGGTTCCATGAATTGAAAAGCATTGCAATAAAGATTTAATTGAACAAGACTGTTTTGCATTGGTAGAAATGTAAGTGACAAATTATTGTGAACAATTTTGAATTCTTCTGATTTAGACTGATGCTGACAGAGCATTGTGCAAGTGCACTTCATCAATGTTGCCATTTATCAGATGCAAAGTTATAGTGAGGCACAGTTTATTATTCAGAGCAGGTAGACTTTCTCAACCCAGTTAATATTCTAATCTCAACTGAAAGACAACGTAAAAGCTCAGACCTGTAGTCAAAATTTAAAAAATAGGCAAATGAAATGACTGAGGAGGCATGAAATATTTGGGGATCTATCAATATGATAGGTTGTTAAAAGATAATAGCTGAATTAATTACAAGCCAGATTGCTTCAGAAATTAATTACAAGCCAAATTGCTTCAAGAATTAATTGCTCACAAAACGTTTCATCGTTTCAAATTAGCCTTTTAAAAAAGCCTTTTTTTGTTTTAGAATTCATATCACTGTGCCACATTATCTGTGGGAGCAACTCTTCAACTTGTTGACGCAGTCATGTCCGGCAGAGTAAGAAATGGGATGGCACTGGTCAGGTACAACATAATTTTACATTTATGCAGGTGATTAATTTCACGCAGCGCACTTAATTACAAAATGTATACTTTTCTTTGCCCTCCCCAGACCTCCAGGACACCACAGCCAGAAGAATGATGCCTGTGGATATTGCATCTTTAATAATGTAGCAATTGCAGCCAAGTATGCAAAACAAAGACATGGAACAAAAAGGTGGAGTTGCTAACTTGACTGTGGTAGAAAGCCAGACTTTTATTGATAATAATGAAAATAGTTTGTACTGTTTTTACTCTTCCAGGATTCTGATAGTTGATTGGGATGTGCATCACGGCCAAGGAACTCAGTACATATTTGAGAAGGACTCAAGGTCGGTACCTCTCTATTCATATTTTCCCAAATCTTGAAGAATTATTAATGCTTATGATCATTACTGGAGCGAAATCCATCTAACAGCAGTGGTTTTGTTATTAATGAAGAAACCCAAGTGTCTATAAGGATTGTTCAATTGGTTAAAAATAAACTGAACATTTCAGTACTCAGCCGCTGTTGTGATATTTGATCTAGCTGAGGTGCGAATTGTCACTCTGCAATTCATTTGACATCCCAGTAGGTCATAGATTTTATATTTGCATGTAAAGGCTTACATCTTTTAATGGCTTTTTTATAGTGTTCTGTACTTCTCATGGCATCGCTATGAACACCAGCAGTTTTGGCCTAATTTAAAGGACTCTGACTACGATGCAATTGGAAAAGGCAATGGTGCAGGATTCACCATAAATCTTCCATGGAACAAGGTGGTTTTGAAAAAAAAATTCTGGTTTATTACCTTAAATGACCATTGTGGTCATTAATGTTTCAGACATTTAATAGCGCTGTGCTGTGACAACATTTCAACTAAAGTACTTTCTTTTCCTGTAAGCTTTCAATCGACTTCCCGTTTAAACAAGCCTCAGCTCTTGTTCCTGTCGCACTGTCAGCTCAGTAGTTGCCCAAGTAACTAAACTTGACACCTTCTTATTTCTTAGCTACATACTATTGTTGTCAACATCATGAGAAGTCATAATACTAGGTTCCATAAGTACACTGATAAGGTTTGGCTCTAGGTCTCATAATATTTCAGATTCAGGAATAGCTACTTCCCCGCAGCCATCAGGTTATTAAACTTGGCTCGGACAAAACTCTGAACATTAATAGCCCATTATCTGTTATTTGCACTTTATTAGTTTATTTATTCATGTGTGTATATATTTATATAATGGTATACGGACACACTGATCTGTTCTGTAGTCATGCCTACTATGTTCTGTTGCGCTGAAGCAAAGCAAGAATTTCATTGTCCTATCAGGGACACATGACAATAAATTCTCTTGAATCTTGAATTTCTTTAACCTCTTGGATATTTTTAGCCTTGCACATAAACCTCAGTTAAGAGTTCTAAAGTCTAATACCATTATATTTTGCCTCTGTCATGGCTTCCACATTCTCTCTGAGCACAAATTCAGATTGCAGAGACTCTTCTCAGTTTTGCTGTCCTATTTATCGCCACCTTCTTTCTCTAACATCAGCCATAGCTTATCCTACTTCTGTTCAAAACTTTGCCTGTGCTTTTGCCACCTTCAAATTTGAATGTATTAATGATGTTAAGGAGGGTTTCTCATATAATTCAGTTCATCTAAGATCCTGTAACCAATATTCTGACAGGAAGATTCTATTTGGGTCCACTTCTGTACTTACGGAATCATGTGCAAGAAGGAACTACAGATGCTGGTTTAAACCAAAGATAGACACAAAATAGAAATGTGTCATAGAAGGGTCTCGACCCAAAATGTCACACATTCCTTCTCCAGAGATGCTGTGAGTCCCGCTGAGCTACTCCAGATTTTTGTGTCTATTTACTGAATCATGTTGGACCTGGTTTTCAATAATGTCCAGCAAGGAAAGGAAGCTGCTAACTAAATGTGAGTATTTAATTGCCTCAAGAAAATTTAGTGATAGGACAGAAAATTCTTTAAACTGTCACCCACATTAGGAAGATAATTATCCAGTTATTTCCTACCCTTTGTATTACTTTCTCAATTTAAATCTTATTTTATTTTTCATTTACAACAGGTGGGAATGGGAAATGCTGATTATTTGGCAGCTTTCCTCTCCATTTTACTTCCTATGGCTTATGAGGTAATTCATATTACATTGAATTAAGACCCATGTGTTTTGTTTATAGAATTTATTTGTGTTTATTTGTTGTTAATAAATTATTTCACTCATTATTATTGCAGTTTAATCCAGAATTAATTCTGGTATCAGCTGGATTTGATTCCGTTGTTGGTGATCCTGAGGTATATTTTATATTAATTGACACATCACCATCTCCATCTTTAAATCGGTGTGATTGTTTTGCTTTAGCTCCAAAAACCTTTCATATTTGCCAATAATGGTGCATTTTGATTTTGATATTTCTCTACAAATGGTGTATGCTTGAAATACCCAATTCATTTTAAAGCAATGTTATAATATTTTCTGAACTATGCTTAAGCTATCTAATTCAAGCTGTAACTAAGATAATTAATTAATTATGAATAATTTATGAAAGTTGAAGCAAAATTCAAAGGCAACTCCATAACGATAAATCAAAAGAATTTTATCTAGGAAGCTTCTTTAAAATATCTTAGTGTTCTAATTATAGTAATGTATCACTGGTACGATATAACAATTTACATTATCATCTTCCAGGGTGAAATGTGTGCTACACCTGAATGCTTTGCTCATCTAACTCAGTTACTGATGCCATTAGCCAATGGAAAACTGTGTGTTGTGTTAGAGGTATGCAACTATGTTTTTTTCAACCCCAGATGATGCATCTTACAAAACATTTTGTATAGGTACACATAACACAGTTAAACTCTGTTAATATGGGATCCCATTTTATTGGAAATCCTGATGGTTTGTTACCCGTCTCTTCAGACACACTAGAGCGCTGAACCCGGAATTCCTTTGACATACCACATACTTTCCCGCACACCCTATGATATAATGTAGCCCTATTTCCTGCACTCACCTTGACACACTTGGGGAAGGGTTCTCACATTCCCTTTGATATACATGGGCACTGCTTTCCATGCTCCTTTAAACACACTGAGGCTCTGGTACCCATGCTATATTTAAAGTCACCTGGTTTGTTTTATTCACTCCCTTTAAACTCTGCTGCCTCTCTCTGCCAATCCGGCCCCACCAAAGTGCCGTGTGTTGGATAAATGGCTCTGCTGTATATAAACCTGTTTATTTAACCTTTTATAGCAGTTGTATGCTCTAAAATCAAGCATGTGGATTGCTGTATAATATTTATATGAGCATAAACATTGAGACAGTGCATTGTATTGACTGATTGAAAATAGAGTGGAATGCAATGGTTCGATCATTGTTGGACTTTAATGTGTCCCGATGCTGGGCAGTATTGACTTTATTATCATTCATGGAGTGTTCAAGTCAGCATTAAACCTTAACTGAGACCACTCTGCTCCCTTATTGATTGTGGGTGGAGTTCTTTTCCAACTTACCTACCGTATCTGGTGTTGAAACACATTGAACACCAGCTCTCCTCATTAACCTTGCAGTGCCAGGACTCATTCTCTTCCTTTCTTCTTTAATGCATTCATTTTTTGGGATCCAGGCATTGTTAGCAAACTAATGCTGCTCATCCCTAAACGCCTTTGAGAAGGTCTACCACCACTGTATCAAGAGTCAAGAGAGTTGTATTGTCCTTCTGTAACTCCAAATAGAGTTCAAGAAAATGCAAATCGGTGTCACACACTTTATACGATATTTTTTAAAACTTTTTTTCTGGAATTATAGTTCATTACGGATTGTTATTTGTATCAGTTTGATATTGAAATTTCTTGCCTTTTGTTCAGAATTTAATCCTCACATAAGAATTGTATTTGTATAATAGGAAGGAAATCATTGGGTTGTCCCTTCATCAAGAATAATTTGCTTCCACTCCACTTCTGCCGGTCTGTTCACTTGGTATACTCTGGCTGAGAGAGCTCAGAATGGAAAATGATGACAAAAAACTTGATTCTAATAGCTAAAAGACCTATTATTTAAAATAATCTGCATGTATTTATGTTAACTAAAGTTCCGTACTAGTATAAATAAAATGCTGTGTAATGTTCTTAAGGAGATGTCCATTGCATGCACACAGCAGTCATCTCCATATCTATTTTGCACAGTTCTTAACTTAAGGTACTTTATTTTTAGGGAGGATACAACTTACGTTCCCTTTCTGAATCTGTCTGCATGACTATCCGAGCATTATTAGGGGACCCTGTGCCTCCATTGGTTGGCCAGATGGCACCATGCATAAGGTATTTAATTAACGTTATATTTATAACGTACACGTTATATTTATATCACTTTCCAATTTAAATATTGGCAAACTTATTTTTTATTAAGCACTTCATTTGGGAGAAAATATTTACTCAGCACTGTTTGCCATGGCAATTGCATTGTGCTGCAAACATTTTACTATACTGAACAAGAAAATAAATTGGTTATAGGGTTTAGTCATAGAACATTTTAAGTGTTGGACAGGGTTGAGCTTTTTTAATAAAGCGGGGTTAATGTCGTTAAGAGTAAAGATGTTACAATTGCCACACATGATATAATTGTGATCAAATTAATGAACTAAGATTAAACAGTTAGCTTTGTCTATTCTACCTTATTGGAGTCAAATTACACATTTCTGATAAGAATACCTGAAAGGTGGTGAATCTATGAAATTCTTTACTACAGAAGGCTGTGGAGGCCAAGTCAATGGGTGTATTTAAGGCAGCGATAGATAGATTCTTGATTAGTATGGGTGTCAGGTGTTATGGGGAGAAGACGGGCTGCGTGCTAACCAGTCAGAAAGACAATAAATGATTATTATCGATACATTTACAATGTATAAATACGTGATAAGGAAAAAATGTTCAGTGCAAGGTAAAGCCAGTAAAGTCTATTCAAGCATAGTCAGAGAGTCACCAAAAATAGTAGTTCAGCATTGCTCGCTGACTGTAATAGGATGATTCATTTGCCTGATAACAGCTGGGAAGAAACTGACCCCGAATCTGGTGGTGTGCCACCTCATGACCTACTTTGCACTGTTGTGAAGTTCTTGTCCTCTTATTTGTTCCTATACGACAAACATCACTGCATTGACTTCATGGCAACATAAATATTCTCGTGCCAGAGATTGTTACAGGCATGAACAGTGCTACTGCTCAACTGACTTGCCAGCTTCTTTAAGGATTGTGTAAAGACTCAGGAAAGAGTTGTGCCATAAATGATTATGCACAGTAATTATACATATTCTCAGGAATTACGTAAGAAGCAGGCACATTTCTTTGCTGTCTCCCACCATGACAGGGGTTCTTAAGGTGACTGATGACAGAAAACCCTCTTCCAGTAGTAGATCTGATTTGGATGATTTATCTCTGCGAGAATTGGGATGGACATGGGAGTGCCATTCCATTTCTCCAACACACAATTGGGTAATAGTGACAAAAAAGGGACACAAAGTGCTGAAATAACTCAACAGGTCAAGCAGCACCCCTGGAGATGACATTTTGGGTCAGGATTTCCTCAGGCGGGTTGTTTGGGCGGGGGGGGGGGGGGGGGGCCGACGCCGAACCCCGGGATCAAGAAAACTAGTAGGTGGGGCAGGACAAATCATGGCAGGTAATAGGTGAACTCAGTTGAGGTGGGGTTTTGAGAGGCAACTGTTTGGACAAAGGCCAGAGGTGCAGAAAAAGTGGGGAACAAAAGGATTGAAGAGTTCAGAATTGGGGGGAGGGGAAGAGGAGAATTCTGAGCAGGTGCAGGTGGGGGTGGGGGCTGGGAAAGAAAGGGGAGGGAAAAGGGGTGATTGTTAGAGGTTTATAAAATTGGGGAATTCAATGTTCATATCATGGGGTTGTAAGCAAATATGAGATTTTCCTTTGACGTTCTTTCAGTTTGCTCACTCTGGCAATGAAGGTGGACCAGGACGGAAAGGTCAGTGTGAGAATGGGAAGGGGAGTTAAACCAAGAGCAAGTGTTCACTGAACACCTACCAGATCTCCTGGTTGCTAACTATTTTACACAGAAGGTGGTGAAGGCAGGAACATGCTGCCGGGTGTGATGGTTGAGGTAGATATGATAGTGGCATTTAAGAGGCATTTGGATAAGCTTATGGATATGTAGGGAATTGAGGGATATGGATTATTTGCAGACAGACAAGAGTTGGTCTTGCTCTTATGTTTGGCTATTTTACTATTTTATTGTTTATGTTTACTATTCTATGATGGACGAACCACCGGGTGGCGCCAGCAATGGTTGCCTCGCCAACGGTCTGTTTGTCCCTTCCTTCTTTGTTGTTTGTTTGTATGTGTTAAATGTATGTTTTTAGTGTTCTTTAGCTTGTTTTATGTGGGGGGTGGGGGGGGAGGGAGTTGGGGGAAACTTTTTCTAATCTCTTACATTGACGGAGTGCGATATTTTTTCTGTACCGGATCTTCGTCCGCACTGCGGCATAATGTCGAGGAGTTGGCGGCATCTGCTGGAGACCGACTTCGGGAGTTCCATTGCGGGAGCGTGCGGACTTAACAACACAGAGCTCGCGATCCCTATTTGGGATCGACTTTGGGGCACCAACCTGCGGACTTTAACATCGTGGAGCTCGTGGTCTCTAGTTAGAGACCGACTTCGGGAACTCAAAGCCGCAGGAGGTACGATCGTTCCGACGCGGGAGCTTCGGATCCCCCCGACTGCGGATGGTTCGACTGCCCCGACCGTGGGAGAATAAAAGGGGAAGAAGCTTGGACTTTATTGCCATCCATCTCAGTGAGGAAAGTGGGGGATCCTTTGTGGTGGATGTTTATGTTTACTTTTATGTGGTTCTGTGTCTTGTTGCTTTTTTTTTCAAATGGCTCTATGGTAATTCGAATTTCACTGTACCTTAATTGGTACGTGACAATAAACTGACTTGACCTTGACCTATGTTTTGTCTTACTGAATGGCAGAGCTTCTGTTTTTTGTTCTTAGGTTTAGTTGCGATGTGATATTGAAATGTGATCACTATGCAACCAAATTTTGTCTGTCGTACTTTTCAGTGTACAGTAAGTAAATGTTTACTTTTTTTCTTCCCTTAATACAGTGCTGTGGAAACAATTCAAAATGTAACAGCTGTTCATCAGCCATACTGGAAATGTTTGAAGTATCACGGTAATATTTTTTTCAGTCATATACACACTACTTGTGTGCGGCATTTTTGTAGAAAGGGCTTCTTTTAAATTTGTACCAATATATTTAGAAAATAAATTTTCATACAGATGATTATTTAAATAATCTGACTCCCCTTATGTGACTGGAGGTAGAGCGATTCCAATGATGTAGTATCTGAACACCGCAGCACTTTCTGTTTATTAAATTGAGCGCATTAGATCGGTCCAGTTGAGCTCTGAAATGGAAAAGTAGACAGTCATACTCCGTTGTGAAAGCAGAAGCTAGTTTTGTCTCAAATATATACTTTTTATTAATTTTGTTTTGCTCATTCTATGATGGTAATATAGGGCTAAATACGGATTGACTGATATGCAATACTAAATGGTGTTCTACTTTGCAAAACATTTTCAGAAGGTATCATTATTAAAGACCCAAGACTCAAGAAATTGAACTGCTGTACTGAAGAGCATAATTTTGAATCGAATATCACAACTACAGAGAAAGAAATTACAATGCTTTCCAAAGAGAAGCAAGATTTTGATGAATTCATGGATTCCCACATGAAGAAAGTTCTTGTGTTAACTCCCTCTGTAAGAACTGCATGGGCTGGTGATGAAGTGAAGTCAGCAAAGTTGGACAAATGCCTTAAAGTAGAAGCAAAGAAAACATTCTCCTCAGCTGGCATTCTGCTCAGGTTGTTGCACAGGCACCTTGTGTGTGAGACGAAATAGCTAATGTGTAATCAATGAGGACCTGGGAAAATAAAGTGTGTAATAAGAGGAAGAAATGTGTGGGAGAATAGGGTAATGAGGCAGTCCCTGCGGATTGGTGCCTGAGTGAATGTATTAGTTAGTCCTTGCTGAGCCATGCTATCAAAGAAAGTTTTTGGTTTAATTCAAGGTTGTTTTTAGTTTGCTGGCCTTTGGGCAAAGGTAGAGTGCTACATTTGTGAATGTAACAGATGAGAAATTGGCCACTCTTTTCCACATCCCTGTTGGAAGTGTACGAGTGGAAATTAAAATAAATCCCTGCTTAAACAGTTAGACTCAATGGGGGTGAAATTCATATTTTGTAATTTATGACATTCAGTGCCTGTTGACTTCATTGGAGCTAAATGTGCTAAATAATTGCAGCCACCATCCAATGTTCCTGCGTAATGCTAGCAATCATAAAAAATGTGTTCCTAAAATGTTTTGCTTAGCCCAAATACTGAGTGCATACCTCAACAAGAATTCAATAATTTGAGGAAAGGCAGGTAAAAATAGTTTTTAAAAAATAGGTGAAAAGTAAAATGGACTATTTCTACGGGCTATCATTAAAGTTCATTGCATATATTCAGAGAATATATACTCAGAAAGATTTCTGAAGTGAGAAATTTATGAGCACCGTTAAAAGATATTTAGACTGGTACATGGATAGGAGAGGTTTAAAGGGATATGGGCCAAACAGAGGCAGGTGGGACGTGTAGATGGGGCATCTTGGTCAGCATGGACAAGTTAGGCACAAGGACCAGTTTCTGTGCTGCACGACTGACGTAATAAAGCATTATCAGAGGCACAATCTAAAATCAACTGGGTGAGTTGAAATCGGCAGAAGATTTAACATAATTTCTTAACTTTTTTCACAGTGCTGGTGATACTGCTGAACTGGAGAACAAAATTATTTTACCGTCGTTGGGGTATATCTTTCCGCTCATTGATAAAATAGCCAAGAGAGAGGTAGATGCCATACATATTTATGCCCATGCATTCATATTGTAATATTAAAACAAATTGCAAGTAATCGGGGAGAGAAATGATTAATTCTTCCATTCTTCATGTTCTGATAAAGACATAATAACAAACATAATTTATTTTGTATATATGTTTCATTGTTTGCATTCATTTACTGATTGCATTGCTTGTTTTGAACCAAATAGATATTCGTGATGAAACTTGAGCAATAATATATGCCATGGGGAAAATTGGAATCTAGAACATCTGGGAATTTCCCTTAAATTCAAGATGAAGAAGGGTCCAGACCAGAAAGGTCACCTTTCTATGTTCTCAAGAGATGTTGCCTGACCCACTGAGTTACTCCAGTACTTTTGTTTTGATTTGTTGCTGTGTGATCTAACAATAATAGTTGGAGAGCACCTGATCGATTATATTGCAACACCTTAACTCTTACCTGTGACCACCTGCCCCTATGAACTGGATGGAAAATACTCATTGAAAGCAATCAAAATCTATCTATCTATGATCCTTGCAGCATCCCAGATGAGCCTGCGTTTGTCCAACTCCAGCTCCAGTTCCCTGACATGGTGAGTGAGGAGCTGGAGTTGGACAAACATAGGCTCAGTTCCCACAGATGGAGTCACCAAATGACACTGAAAGCTCCCCTGATCTTTCTCATCATGCCACTGCCCTAACTGCCATTCCGACTACACTAAGTCTGAAGAGTACAGTTCTTGTCTATACCTCAGCTCAGCCTCCTTGCCATAGCCACACAAGCCAAAGCCTCAGCACGTGCTTATCGAACATTGCAGCTGGAATTTAAACACAACCCTTCTCACAATGGCATTCCCAAAAAGGATGCTCAACTAGAGCCGATCTAGACTTTTGAACTAGTCAATTTAGGATTTGCTTGCTATGCTTGTCAGGTCACAAAGCAGTTGCAGTTGTGGTGCAAGTTCTGAATTTCATCCTCGATCCCGACAGATCTCTTCCTTTTTTCCAAGGGGCTCTTCCTTAAACGCTTTCTCTTTGTACTGTGGAAATGTAAGTTTTAACAAAAAGACCTATGTGGCATCCTTGAGTTATTGCAATAGTTTGAGCTCAGCCTCTTTGCTGAAGATGTTAATTAATTGCAGAACCAGTATTGTGTTCTTACAACTTTGCTTCCTGTTACTTAGGTTCGAAATGGCATTGTGGTAGCCCCTTCATTATCATCTAGTGTTGTGGCAGCACAGTATAGCATTACTGTTGGATTAAGCAGGTATATAATTTGTGAGCTTTGACTAAATAGAAAACTTGTTTTTCATCAAATTGCTACTCTTAATGCCTGTTGTTCTTAAAGTATAAATGTATGTATATTTATATTACCTGCCCTCCCCTAGACATTGCTGGTTTGCTGGTTGATCCTAAAAAATCCTTTGCATCCTGTAGGAAATGTTGAAGAACAATCAGGACCAATGCAACGACCTGTCTAGTTCATTGTATATATTAACTGCAGTGTCTCTTGTAACTGAGTTTAACACTGATTACAAATTGAACCTATTACTGACTTCAAAACATTCAAATTTAGAGAGAAAAGGCCAGAATTACATACCAACCAGTGTCTCCACTGTTCCCTATTTTTACTGCTGGATTTCAGAGAGAAGGGAGAACTTTGAAAAGTCACGGGTGAAGAAAGACTGTCTCTGGGTTGCCCTATTTTAAGACAAAGAAATATTTACTTAAATATTTTCCAGCATATTTGACTGAGACAAACATGTTTCACTTTTAAGTAAAGCAGCATTTCCTCAAATGTATTATGCTCAACATTAAATTTCACAATCTTTTTCTGATTTCAAGTCTTTGCTTTCTTTTAACTTAGACAAGCAGTATTTGCCATATATTGTACTTCTCTGACCTTGTAGATAAACCCACATCATTTGAAATGTTTTGGTCCAAAGCAAATATAATAACGATGAATCTTTTTTGTGGCATAATGGAATAACAAATTTAGTCATAAGTGGATGTGACGGCTTTATTGTGTTCTTAACATAACGTTACTTTCACCTTTATAATGTTTCAGTTATTGTCTGGACTTGTCGAGTGGGGGCGCCGTCGAGTATGGCTGCTCTGCCTGCAGCTGTCCGTCCTTTCACCTTTTTTTTATTTTTAGTGCGTTAAAAGTTTTGTCTTAGAGGTCTTCTAGTCTTTTTATGTGGGGGAAGGGGGAAACAGTTTTTCTCAGTCCCTACTTGGTCGGAGATGCATCTCCTCCGAGCCGCATTTTCGCCCTCTCCTCGCGGCCTACCAACGGGACAGGAGCGGCGTTTCCTGCCGGGACCGGCCAGAAATTCAGCTTCGGCGGCGGCGCAGCGCTGAAGCACCATCGCGGAGCGGGTGATGCCTTACCCGGGTCGCCGTGTGGTAAGCTCCGGAGTGCTGAGAGGTCTGCTGAGCGTCCAGCTGCGGGCGGCGGGGACTTTCAACACTGCGGAGCCTGGGATCTTCCACCGAAATCGCCAGTGTTGGAGCTCCGACCAGCGCGGCCTATGGACTTCGGGAGCTGCGGTCTCTGGCAGCAAGCGGCCGTTCCAGACACTCCAGGCCGTTGAGATTGTTCCTTAGACGCCGGAGCTCCATCATCCGGCGAGAGGGCCTGAAACATCGGGCTGCCGCGACTGTGGATGCCTCAAATAGGCCCAGACCACGGGTGAACATAGAGGAAGAGGACCGGACTTTGCTGCCTTCCCTCACAGTGGGAACCATTGTGGGGGGATGTTTTATGTTAAACTCTTCTTTAATGTTGTGTTTTATTTTTATTGGTGTGATGCAAATGGCAACTCAAATTTCACTACACCATTTGGTGTATGTGACAATAAATGTCCTTTGTCCTTTGACTTTGAAAAATAGTTGCATACTAATGCCGTGAAGTATGTGTATCTTTTTCCTTCAGAGTTTTGCTTCTGGTGCTTGGAGATGCTGAGATTCCGGATGATGTTAAAGCTGATGAGTAAGAATCTTCTGCTTATCTCAAACAGTATTTAAAATTTTAAACTCTTAGGAAATTATGTCATGGCTGTTCAAAACCCTGCTCACTGTTTTATCCAAAATGGATCATATTTGGATCACACAGAGACAAGTTCAAAAATTACACCCTAGAAAACATATGATCATCTCTGTGGGAGAGCAACATAGAGTTCCCAAGATAATACCTGGGCTTAAAAGCTTGAATGAAGAAACTATGCTGTGCACATAAGGATTATTTCCTGAAATCTAGGTTAAGAAGTAATTTGATTAATTTGTCAGAAATTATGGTGGACTGTGCTTATTTTATCTGTCCTCACTGATCCGGTCCTTAGAAATGTTGCCTTACAGCTACAGTCCGTTCTTTTCTAAAGTTAGGAAATCTTTTTAAATGCAGGGAGTGGTAGGAATGCGGCAAACAGGAAGTCTCTTCCACAAACAGGAAATATTAGTAAGTCACCTAGTTCATTTAAAATCTGAAACTGATAGATTGTAAACCAAAGGCATTAATGAATATAGGGTAAAGACATGATCTCACTGAATTAAGCCAGTGTGAAGCACAGAAGGGGTTTCAAATTTGTCCCCCCAATTTACAAATGGATGTTTTCAGGAGCTAAACATTAAATGATTGTTAAAACACAAAGTATGTGCTATAACACCAGGATAAGCGTTCAACCAAGAAAACCAAACTCAAGTAGTATCTAAACTGCTTATACACACTTATGCATTAGGACAATAACAAACCACATTCAGTAATAAGCTATCTACATGTTAACAAACACACAAGCTAAATGTTTAACCAAGAGACCCAATCCCAATGGCACATGAGTATCTAAGATGCCTTTACACATTTAAACAATGAGACAACAAAGATTAGGCATGTAGGTGCCAGAATATCATTGGAGTTGTCAAGTGGGCACCTCCCCCCCCTTCACTGGTGTAAATGTGGTTTGTACTCTGAACCAATGAGATCTTGTCGAAACAGTTGAACATTCAGGGTCCATATATTGTTCTTATGAGGCTATTTTATAAATTGATGAAACTTGATAACTTGATGAAAATGTATTGCAGATCCTTGGAATTCCTTACCTGATTTGTTCAAACGAATAAAAGATAAATTGTGCGAATTAAGAAATACTGATATTTAAAATCCTTTTAAAAAAATGTAATTTTCAGAAAAATCCTAGTGGTGAACATATGTGGGAAACAGAAGGAGAAGGGGAGAAACAATTACTTTATCCCAATTTGCTGGAAAGAGGTAAGTGCAAATAATGTCAATGACAGTTTATTTATCAGGGAAATACATGCAAATTTACGTTCAGGAGAATGTTTTATATTCCTCTAATGAGACAATTTGGTATTCCTCATAGTTGAAAACTATTTGCGGTAACTGGTTAGATGGTTCAGGGATACAGGAATATAGTGAACAAATTTGATCCTTCCACACAAGGAATTGTGACCCCTGCTGGCACCCACATTTTAATCTACTCAGCCCCTATAAACCTCCATCGTGACTTTTGTTCGTACTGTCTCGTAGACAATCCCTTCTTCAGTATTTGGAGGTGAATGTTGAGGAATACCAAGGACAGTACCAAGGAAATACAGTGCCGAGGCAGGCTCCCTCAGACCCACTATTTCCATGTCTATCATCGTGCCCCTCTGAACTAATCCAACTTAACAGTACTTGGTCTTTAGCCTCCTGTGCCTGAGTGATTCATGTGCTCATCCAGCTGATTCTTAAGTACCTTCACATTTCCAGATTGTAACACGCTCTGTGTGAGAAAAAAATCTTCTGCTCCTCTCTAACATTCTTGCATCTCACCTTAACCCTATGTCCTCGAGTTTTAGACATATCCCTAGTGGGAGAAAAAAATCTTCTGCTCCTCTCTAACATTCTTGCATCTCACCTTAACCCTATGTCCTCGAGTTTTAGACATATCCCTAGTGGGAAAAAGTTTCACATTAAGCACTTATGCCCCTCATGTAATGTCCCTCTGTCAGGTCCTCTTCAGACTCTGAGAATAACAAAACACACATCTCTCTTCATGATTGAAACATTTGATAAATCTACTCTGCAGCTTTTCCAGTGTTTTCATGTCCAATGCTAGCCAATATGTGAATAATTACGGAACAATACGATAGAACTTTATTTATCCCAAGCGTTCTGTGACATACCACAAAATTCAGTTCCCTAAACAAATCATGGTCATGAAATCAAATAAAATCATAATCCTGGCTATAGTTGGACAGACCAAAATCCATAGCCAGCAAAGACTGTCGATGCACCTTGCGTTGTTCTCATCTGCCAACTTGTGATCAGGATGCTCATTCACCATATGAAAGAAGATAAGGAACTAGTCAAGTCAAGAGTGTTTTATTGTCATGTCCCAGATGGAAGAATGAAATGCTTACGTGCTGCAGCACAACAGATTATGTGAATATGTAAACTTCGTACATAACGGTGGAAGAGAAAAAAAGTTCAATAAATTACAAATATAGTGCAGTAATAATATAGTCTTTTGCAATTCAGAGCCATGCATTATTAGAACAAATCTTTATAGAAATTAATAATAATCTAATTCTTTCCACTATAATTTCAATTTAAAAAAAATGGATTCCAATTCTTTTAATTGTCAGAACTCGAAGTTTGTTTCTGTAATAATTGGGAAGAAGGTACAGGAGCCTGAAAACGGTAGTGTTCTGGTTCAGGAACAGCTTCTTCACAATAACCATTAGGCTATTGAACACTAAAAGAACTCCAACTAAACTCTGAACTACGATTTCCTTGATTGAATTGCCTTAATTTTGGGCTTTGTTTTTGTTTTTGCAATATATTGTGTTTTTTCTTAATTTATTGAAAATCTTTTTGTTGTTTATTATGATATCTACTGAGTACTATGTTTACATGCCTGTTGTGTTGCTGCAAGTAAGAATGTAATTGTTCTGTTTCAGGACATATGACAATAAAACATAACTATTATGCTCAGAATCTCCCTGTTTATAAAATGTTTTTGATTAGAAGAATTGAAGCAGTCTCAACAATCTTTGTTTCTGCGGAGTAACCTAATGAAATGCTAGGCCACTATTAGAGAAACTTGTTTATGATAAAGATGATAATATTTATATTTTACAACTGCCAGAAGGAGAAATCTTCATTGATGGATTCATTGATATGGCCCATTTTTAATTCCAGCATTTCAGCAATATGGTTTTGCTAGGTGGTGCTTTGGTATATCCACATACTGTGGAATGTACAGAATACTGCACAAGTAAATCATGTTTATTGGTCCCAGAAGTGATTTGGGTGAAAACAAACTGGAACAATGTTATAGGGCTTTGGTCTTTGATACTGCATGAACAGAAACTGTGGTGCAACAAAATTACATGGTTTATCAGTGATTTTTTGTCAGGAATTTACAATGTAAGTTTCTGAATGGTGTGTATTGTTCAAACACTGACATCTTCAAGGTTTAGAAAAATAGATTAAGAGACAACTGAACGTTAACAAATATTGCCCTTGAATTAATATTATCATAATTCAGCATTCAGAACAATGAGAAAAGCACAGTGCTTATGAAATATTTGTCCATTTGTTGTAAGAAAGTATCCCAAGTTATCCAAGGTTAAAACTCTGATATTGGATCGCCTCCATCATTTCTTGCTGTCAGATCGGAAGAGCACACGTCTAAAAAACTCTGATATTGGATCACCTCCATCATTTCTTGCTGTCACCCACAAATATTCTCATTGTCCTTGCAAAGTTGTATGAAATGTATATCTTTTTCGTTTAATTATTTAGTGTAGACTCGTAGGTTTAAAACATTTTTTCAAATTTGTGACAGCAGCAAGAGCAGATTTTAGAACCTTTTCATTTTTCTCTGTTTCTATCTGATCAAAATATATTTTGACACTTCTTGGGCCAGTCCTTGCAATTTTAAGAGATAATTTCCAGCGTTTGGAAAAATTGTATCTTTCATGGAAGTAGAGGCTTTCAGGATTTGTTTTTTTAATGAAACATAGAAACTCCTCTGAGTTGGGAAAATAAAAATGTAGCTAACATTGAGTCTACTACCCCATCTGTAATAGCCTGCAACAGTCCATTTCCTCTTAGAGTCATAGTCATAGAATAATACAGTTTAATGATGTTTAATCAAAATGTAAGAAATAAAACAACATGTACAATATGAGCAATTTATTTGAAATTTATTTCTTGCAGGGTAATGAATGTGATGGGGACCTTCTTCATGCAACATTTGAGTTAATTTTACCTGTGGCATACGAACACAGGCCTGAACTGGTGATTTTTGCCTTGGGAGATAATACTGGCATTCAAGCAGTTACACTAGCTCACTTGACACATTTACTCCAGTTGCTTGCTGAAGGTCGAATCCTTGTAATGACCCAGGTATGCTAACATTAATTGGATTTTTTGGGGCTACAGATTCATTTGTGTTTGTTGTAATTTAATATATTTGATTTGCATTAATTTGAATTAGTTTTAGGTTTCAAACTGTCAATCCTGTCACATTTATTCCAGGCTCCTGATCTTCTGGCTGATGTATGTTAATGCAAGATTACAAAAGTTTTGTTGCTGCACGTTTGTGGCTGCAATGCACCACTAACTACCACTACAAAACAATTATTGTAGATATTCTGAGACACTTTTTTGCAGATTTGGTCCATTAGTCAAATTCAAATCTGCAGGTTTAATTCTGGCTGAATTACCAATAATTACCATTAGCAGGGATGTGACAGTTAATCCCAACAGTTAAACAAAAAGGAAGTTAGGGAGAAAATCAATCCTATTTGCAGAGTTAAACATATTTATGACCTCTGTAATAAAATGTACATGTGAAGATCAGAAGGAATGTGTCTACACTTACTAAATTCACACAGTAAGACTAACAGTATTCTGAAACCAAGGAAGGCATGGTAGGATAGTGGTAGAGCTACTGCCTTACAACGCCAGAGACCCGGGTTCAATCCTGACTACGGGTGCTTGTCTGGTCCACAGTTTAAGAATAAGGGGTAAGCCATTTAGAACGGAGATGAGGAAACTCTTTTTCACACAGATAGTTTTGAGTCTGTGGAATTCTCTGTCACAGAGGGCGGTGGAGGCCGGTTCTCTGGATACTTTCAAGAGAGAGCTAGATAGGGCTCTTGAAGATAGTGGAGTCGGGGGATATGGGGAGATGACAGGAACGGGGTACTGATAGTGGATGATCAGCCATGATCACATTGAATGGCGGTGCTAGCTTGAACGGGCCGAATGGCCTACTCCTGCGCCTATTGTTTATTGTCTATTGTTTCCCCATGACCTGCGTGGGTTTTATCCAAGTTTTATCGGTTTCCTTCCACGCTCTTAAAACCTACAGGTTTGTAGGTTAATTGGCTTGGTATAAATGTACAATGTCCCTTGTGTGTATAGAGTAGTGTTGATATGCAGGGATCGCTGGCCGGTGCAGATTTAGTGGGCCGAAGGGCTTGATTCCGCACTGTATCTCTAAACTAAACTAAAAAGAACTAAGACAAATAGCATTTGGGCCGCAGCAGGAATATCCACGCCCCTTCCTCAGAACTGGGAGTCTGTATGACAACAGGTCCTGTTGTCACCATTCACTGAGTAAGCCATTGCCAATGGAAGACTCCATGACTTTGGTGATAGGACATAAGAAGTTAAAGTAGTAAAAAGACTGTTCAGGGAGAAAAATACATGATATAGGGAAAGGTGGAATGAATGGGGAAATGCTGAACTTTTAAATTGATTCTTGAGAGCAATGGGTTTGCTTTAAAATTATTGATCATTTTTTAAATATATATATTTCAATGTGAGCTTAAAATAGATATTAACTTTTTTTGCTCAGGCCTCTGATCTTGTGGCGACTTTGACAAGTTCCTTGCTAGGCGATCCGTTACCTTCAATAAGATCTTTTGTTTTAAATCAAGAAAATGCATTTGTGTTGATGAAACTTACACAAGAACTGAACCAGCATTGGAAATTACTTCCGAAGAGTGGTAAGCAAAAAAGCCTTTACATTAGATTATCCAGGAAGTTCAAATAATGCAATCCAAGACCAGTCTTCTTTTTAATACATGCAACTGCTATAGCTTCCTCAAACAAGAAGGACTATAGAAACTAACTATCAATGGTCCTTTGTTTTTTTTAATATGAAATTTATTTTTTATTCTCCCAAAATATATTGATTTTTGAATTAATTGATTGATTGAAAGTCGCAGCATGGAAACAGGCCCTTCCGCCCATCGAGTCAATGCTAAACATTGATCTCCCATTCACACTAGTTCTATATTATCCAGCCTTCGCTTCCACCCCCTGTACACTAGAGGCAATTTACACAGGCCAATTAATGTGCAAACCCCCACTTCTTAGGAGGAAACCAAAGCAACTGGAGGAAACCTGAAATAGGGACAATATGCAAACTCCACACAGATAGCACTCGTGATGAAGATCAAACATGGGTCTTGGTCACTGTGAGGCAGCAGTTCTACCAGCTGCATCACTGTGCTACCCTTATGGAAAATGCATTTGCCTCACCATTCTGAAATGGAAAATGGTAATGGAGCAGGGCCCCAACTCTGCCTGATCTTTTCATTGGCTATGTTGACCTCTCTTTGTTCCAAACATATTTTGGCACCATTCACCAACTCTTTCTCCGCTGCATCGATGACTACATTGGGGCCACTACCTCCACCCATGCAGAACTCAACAATTTCATCAACTTTACCACCAACTTCCATCCTGCCCTCAAATTCACAGACCATCTCTGACCTCTCTCTCCTCTTTTGTGATCTCTCTGCCTCCATTTTGTGAGACAGACAATCCACAGACATCTACTACAAACTCACTGACTATCAGAGCAACCTAAACTACAGTTCCACCCACCAAAGGACACCACCCCTTTCTCGCAATTAATGTCTCCACTGCGTCTGCTCTCAAGTTTGAGGTTTTCTGAGATGTCTTCTTTCTACTACAAATATAGTTTCCCTCTCTGCAATTGTGGATGGAGCCCTCATCCTTGATTCCTCTGCTCTTGCTGCCCCCGACCTCCCAGACAGAGCCGGGATAAAGTTCTCTTGGTCTTTACCTTTCATCCCACCATCCACCACATCCAAGACATCATTATCCAACAGCTTCAAC
The DNA here is from genome assembly GCF_028641065.1 of Leucoraja erinaceus. NCBI lineage: Eukaryota > Metazoa > Chordata > Chondrichthyes > Rajiformes > Rajidae > Leucoraja > Leucoraja erinaceus. The sequence continues at coordinate 20,974,287 of NC_073398.1, forward strand.
ACAATCCCACCCTCCACCACATCTTCTGCCCCCACCCCTTTCTGCTTCCCAAATTCTCTCCTTGTAGCTTTAACCTGTCTAAAGAAGGCACAGATGAACCTTCAAGCCTCTTGGAGTTCTAGAATCATAGAGAGATACGTTTCAGAAACAGGTTGTTTGGGCCACTGAATCCAAGCTGACCGTCAACCACACATTGTTTAAGAAGGAACTATAGACGCTGGAAAAATCAAAGGTAGACAGAAATGCTGGAGAAACTCAGCGGGTGAGGCCGCATCTATGGAGGCCGCATCTATGGGGCGTATATGCATAGATGCTGCCACACCCGCTGAGTTTCTCCAGCATTTTTGTCTATCAAGCACACATTAGTACCGATACCATGTTAATCCTATGTTTTATTCTCCCCACATTCTCATCAACACTTCTTTTTAGTATGGGCCCGGAACTAAACAGCTTTGAAACTAAGGCCCTCGATTAACTTAGGGGTGCTACAGTGACACAGTTAGCCTCCTCACAGCTCCACTGATCTGGGTTTGATACTAACCTCTGGTACTAGCTGTAATTTGCACATTCTATCTGACTGTGGGTTTCCTTCCACAGCACAAAGATTGCAGGTTGTTTAGGTTAATAGGCTGCTGTATATTAACACTAGTGTGTAGGTCAGTAGGGAAATATGGGGAGAGCTGTTGGAAATGTGAGGAGAATAAAATGCGATGTTCTGGATTAGAGTAAATGGTGGTTGATAATCGGCTTGGACTTGGTGGGCTGAAGGGCCCGTTACCATGCTCTCTGATTCTATGTCTCTATAACAACCTCAAGATTTTACCACTCATCTAGACACAAAGGGCAATTTAAAGTGACTAATTAATATAGTGACCAGTGGGATGTGGGAGGAAGTCAGAGCACCTGGAGGGACCTGTGCGGTCACATGGATAACATACACACTCCATACAACAGCATCGGGAGCTCAGACCCTGTGCCCAGGCCTCTGGTGCTGTGAGGCAGCGGCTCCTTCTGAAGCCAGTACTGAATAATCATAATTTAGCGAAAGGTTATTCAGGAAGCCATTTGTGAAAAGTACAACAGTTATAAGGTTAATTCTTTATATCCCAAATATGGTATGAAACTTCAATTATATTTTCAAGTTTAAATTACGTATTGTTTTTGCTGAATATATAATGCAATTTTTCTTTATCCTAAATGCAGTGCATTAAACAGTTGACTGTTTTGAAATTGCACATGAAAAAAAACCTGGAATATGCAGATTCAAGATTCTGGAAACCATCGACATTGATATTTTGACATCATATTTTTGATGGAGATTGTTAATTGGCAGTAGGTCTTTAAAGATAAATTGATATGCAAAAGTAATTGCCTTAATCTGTACTGTGCCTAATGTTAAATTATCACCTTCGGGGCCATGACCTATATAACTATTCTGGTGATTGTGTGGTCTTCCGCAATATTAATCAATTCCTCATGAAGATGAAGTAACAAACACTAAGTTAATCAACTGATTAGACAGACTATATATAGAATCATTGTTGGAGTGTATTTTAGACCTAAAATAGGTTTAGTCTAATGTATTTCATTAATTTATATTCGTAGTAGTGATCAGGTATAGTTTTTGATTGCATATGCAATACTATTTGCATGAAGAAGGGAACAAATGCATTGTCAGGGAATCATAATGTTCAGAGCTATGGAATTACCTGCTGCTTTTATGCATCATAAAACTGGAAGAACAGGACTACAGAGGGTCCATTTTTATATTGAAATGTGCAAAGTTACCATATATTAATTTTCTTTTAAAATCTATTCACTGCCTGTTATGACTGAGACCACTCATGTTTATGATTTTGTATGACCATAATTTCTCCCTGAATCATACTGTCAGATCAATTAACTAGTTTGAATTTAGTTTACTGTCACATGTACCGAAATACAGTGAAAAGCTTTTGTTGCATGCTAACCAGTCAATGGAAATACATGATTTCAATTGAGCCATCATCTAATTGCTGCTATCATGATCTTGCTGTATGCAAGCTAGTTACCCCCATTCTACTGTGCACAACAGTTGTAACTAGACTTGCTGTGAAGTTTTTCAAAATTTCCTCAACAAATAAAGTTACTGTATAAATACAAATTCATTCCTGTCTATTTTTATTTAATTAATAAAGGTATTCCAATTGCAAGCTAACATCTATAAAGGTTAAGATAAGTTTTTAAGAAAGAACTGCAGAGGTTGTAAATCGAAGGGAGACACAAATGCTGGAGTAACTCAGCGGGTGAGGCAGCATCTATGGAAAGAAGGAATTGGTGACATTTCGGGTTGAGACCCTTCCTCAGACCGAAGAGAAGGTTGCACAGACAGTAATCAATTTGCCCTCTTTCCTGCTTGTGGAAAGAAACCTCTTAAAAATCATGTATCACAGATACCATTTATCTTATTTTAAACGTAATTAGAATCTGCTTCATTCTCAGATTATAATTATTTAGCATTTTCTTGGAGTTGTGCTTTGGATTGTTAACATTTCAGAATTACCCATTAGTCGCCAGGAACATTGCTGCAACGGGCGGCATGGTGGCCCAGTGATAGAGTTGCTGCCTTACAGCGCTTGCAGCACCGGAGAATTTGGTTCGATCCCGACTACGGGTGCTGTCTGTACGGAGTTTGTTCGTTCTCCCCGTGACCAGCGTGGGTTTTCTCCGAGATCTTTGGTTTCCTCCCACACTCCAAAGACGTACAGGTTGTAGGTTAATTGGCTTGATAAATGTAAAAATTGTCCCTAGTGTGTGTAAGGTATGCGGGGATCGCTGGTTGGCGCGGACTCGGTGGGCCAAAGGGCTTGTTTCCGCACTGTATTTCTAATCTTAACTTGGGAGATGGCACCAATAAAAAAATATTAATTTTAATACTTAAAAAAAATATCTGTCATCATAATATTGACCTTATAGCAGGTTATACAATCATGGAAGGCGTAATTAGGGTAGATGGATGTAGTTATTATTTCCCGGGGCAGGTGAGCCTTAAGCTCGTGGACATAGGCTTGAGGAAAAATTAAAGGCGATCTAAAGATCAGGTTTTTGACACAAGTGGTAGTGGCAGGTACTATTACATCATGGAAAAGACATTTGGACAGGGACAAGAATGGGAAATAATTAGTGGGATGAGGGCCAAACACAGGCATATGGAAATGATTTAGCGTGGTCTGCATGGACAAGTTGGTCAGGAGTTCATACTATGAATAAAGATTATTGATTGGTGATCAGATGTACTACCAAGTAATCAACCTATTCATGAGTAGTGCATCATGAGGTTGGAGATGTAACTAAACCAGCAGTCCAAGGGTGGTTGAACGCTACGGGATTGTATGATGGAACTCCAGCAGTACTACAAAGCTCAAAACAACCCTAGGCAAAAGCAAGAGTTAAGTGCATTTGACAACTAAGCATGGCTTCTCTATATATGGTATTTTAACTACGTCTTTGAATAACTTTGGTCTTTTAACCCAATATCTCATGGAGCTCCTTAAGTATCATATTTTGTGTAACTATTGTGAAACACCTAGGGATTTTGTGTTGCATGAAAATTGTTACGTCAGTATAATTTATTGTTGAAAGACACCAAAAATGTTGATCCTCCAAGTTATATAATCCAGCCTTCTGAAGATCCAAGTAAATACCATCCACTGACTCTCCTTTGTCTGTCCTGTTTGTTACTTCCTCAGAATTTCAACAGATTTGTCAGGCAACATCTCCCTTTAATGAAACCTTGCTGACTTTGGTCTATTTATCATATCAGTATATTTACTTCCTTGTGCATCTGACAAGACCATGACGATTCTCAAACTTCTACCGGTGTGCTATAGAAAGTATTCTGATGGCACCTCAACCTGGTATGGCAACTGCCCTTCTCTTTACTGTCTGAATGTGGTGAACACAGCCCAGTCCATCACAGACTCATCACTTCCTTCTATCCAGTCCATCCTCATGATGTGCTGCATCAGGAAAACTGGAAGCATTCTGAAGGATGCCTGCCAACTGACCATTCCCTTTTCTCCCCTATATCTTCTGGGATTAAGAACAGATTATCTCCCACATTCATCAGACTCTTGAACTAATCACGTTTCACATGCTCTTCCAGGATATGCTGCCATGTACTCATAAACTTAACTCTATCTCATATTGTAGTTTATTTTCTATTGCACTACTTCAGATTGCACTACAAATTCGTACCATTCTGCTATTTTGCACTTCCTGTTGTATTTATTTATCTACCCGGAATAGGGGAATCAAGAACAAGAGGACGTAGGTTTAACGTGAGAGGGAAGATTTAATTGGAACCTGAAAGTAATTTTTTTTTTCACAGATGTTGTAATCAAGTTTAAGGATCCGACTGATAGAACAGAAAAAGGCTCATATTTCAGGTGGGTGTATGGAACAATCTGCCAGAGGAGGTCGTTGAGGCAGGTAGTATAATATTTAAGATTGACACAAAATGCTGGAGTAACTCAGTGGGTCAGGCAGCATCTCTGGAGAAAAGGAATAGGTTATGTTTCAAGCAAGATAGAGTTGCTCTTAGACCCTTCAGACATTTGGACAGATACATGGATAGGAAAGGTTTAGAGGGATGTGGGTCAAGTGCAGGCAGGTGGGAATAGCATAAATGGGGCATATTGATCAGAATGAACGTTGGGCCAAAGGGCCTGGTTCCCTGCTATCAGGACTGATGACGAGTAAGTTAATGTAAAAACATTCAGTACAAAATCAAATTATAGAAACTACATGAAAGAGGGGTCGAAATGAGAGAAAGTGGCAATAAAGGTGGCAATTGTATTGTTGCATTCAACTAGCATTTATCGCTGTGGAAACAAGGAACTGCAGATGCTGGATAATACACAAAAGGACAAAATGGTGGAGTAACAGTGCGTCAAGCAGCATCGCTGGAAAACATGGATAGATTAAGTTTCAGGTGGAGACCCTTCTAAAGACTCCAGCCTTGTGTCACTTTTAGAAACATAGAAATTAGGTGCAGGAGTAGGCCATTCGGCCCTTCGAGCCTGCACCGCCATTCAATATGATCATGGCTGATCATCCAACTCAGTATCCCGTACCTGCCTTCTCTCCATACCCCCTGATCCCCTTAGCCACAAGGGCCACATCTAACTCCCTCTTAAATATAGCCAATGAACTGGCCTAACTACCCTCTGTGGCAGAGAGTTCCAGAGATTCACCCTCTCTCTGCGTGAAAAAAGTTCTTCTCATCTCGGTTTTAAAGGATTTCCCCTTTATCCTTAAGCTGTGACCCCTTGTCCTGGACTTCCCTAACATCGGGAAGTCCAGGTTTTGTAGCATTTATCCTCGTCTTTTGTACTGGTTTCACATAGATTACATAGCACTATTTACTTTCGTAAATTTGAATGACAATTCCGGCCCCATTATCTTTAGTTGCTGGAGATGCCGCTGAAATCAAAGAGAACTTCACACTATTGTGGTTTAATTGATATTTATGTACAACAGCATACATCTACACTTATAATCATGGCATACTTTCCAGCTACTGGGGTCTACTGTTAATCCACACGTTCACAATGTGCACATTATTTTATACGACTTTATATTTACAATAGCTGGTGTATATTAAAGGAGTGCATTCGTGTATTCGCAAGTACTATGTTACAATGGCATCAAGTTAGCATTTATGATGTTTCCATTTCCGAGCGGCAAGCGTCAGTTGAGTGTCTTTTCTGTGCCACAAGTAGATTTTATTTACTATTATATACGAGTCCTGAACGTCGCCAATGAGAACGTACTGGCCAGCTCGGTTGTTGCGGGTCATCATCTTCTGCACACAGTTTGCGTTGACGAGAAGCCACCGCTGAATAACAGTCCGGGTACCAAAGGGAAACAACGAGCCGGGGCTGATCATCTCCACCCGCCCTGCCACGTTATACTCGGCATTTTCCGAACCATTCCTCCTTTTGGCCAGGGTAACTTTCACAGCTGCCGAGAGAGCAACAATATACAACCATTAATGTTCAGATAGGCGCAGGTACCATCGAAGGCAAAGCATAATGCCGTCTGCTTCTTCTAGGATAGTTTCAATGGCCCGGTTTTGGGTGTAATTTGTGTGGGTGAAATAAAATTCCAAACAAAAAAACTTACCAAAATTGTTTTGACAAAATGTCTGCAAAACTCTCCTGATAGCACCGGGTTCCTCTGTACTTGGGCAGCCCTGGCAGGTCGGCTTTGGAAAAACTAAACAGCAAAACCAAAATATTACAAACAAGTGTAGCCGATTGAAATTATGCCTCGTATAACAAATAATGGTTAACAACTGGTGTTTAACATTGGAAGTGACAGTGTTGACATGAAATGTCTCCCGTTATTTTACCCAGCGCCGTGACTTACGCTTTCGGTAGTGTGTGGACTCCAAGCTGGTCGATGTCAGGCAAGTGTCTTCATCCGCTGGGAATCGGTCGCAGGAAAGGGCATCTGGCCAAGACAGACCGAGGCAAGTCAGCACCTGATTGCAACTATCCCAAACAGTTACACACAAACTCCGGCACGGCTGGATGAAACTGCAACAATGCAATGAGACTTTAATAATTATTCTTCAGCATCAGTATAATGTCCTTAAATATTCAGCGACCACAAACCACAGGCACAACAGTAGCAGAGCCGGGGGTCACAGTTTAAGAATAAGGGGTAGGCCGTTTAGGACTGAGATGAGGAAAAACATTTTCACCCAGAGAGTTGCGAATCTGAGGAATTCTCTGCCACAGAAGGCAGTGGATGCCAATTCACTGGATGTTTTCAAGAGATTTAGATTTTGCTCTTAGGGCTAAAGGAATCGTGGGATGGGGGGAAAAATAGGAACGGGGTACTGATTTTGGATGATCAGCCATGATCATGCATAATGGCGGTGCTGGCTCGGATGACATTACTCCTGCGCCTATTTTTCTATGTTTCTAAAAGTAACTGGACAACAAGGACATCGGCGATGGCCACAGAGTACTCACGTATCCAAGCAAACTGGAGCGAAGAGGGAACAGAGGAAAGTTCCCACCTGCGAGTGGCAGCCGGTCCGAACCAGCGACTCCCACTTGGCCGATTTGGGAATTACTTCTCCGAGGGTGGTGTGGCCCAATAAATTGGGAAGCCTCATTTCTGAGTAGCCGACATCCTGGCATAGTCCCATCTCCTTCGGCACGGCCACGCACTTGGTCGATATTCCTATATCAAAGCTATTGATGAGCACTGCGTGTAGGGCACATAGCAGCGAGAGGAGATGTCCCCGGTTACAACGCGTCATCCCTGCAGAGTGCAATGAGAACTGTAACTCTAAACTATTCCGTGCTTATTGCTTTATTTATAGTTTGCCTCCGTCTCCGTCAGTGGTCCGGCAAAGTATTTCAGATACTTAATTTCTATTGATCGTGGTGATTACAGTTAAGGCAGGAGTCTGCATGGACTCATCAGCGAATTGGTCTTCAGTCTACGCTCCCTGCCTGAACGGCAAGGTGTCTCTGTACAACATTAAGCGTTAATTAGCAAGCATCTCTAACAGCCCCGATACGGATCCAACTCCACTCGCGTTAATTCCCAGTGGAGAGACAGACAGACGCCAGCATCTTCTTTGTTTCTGTGGTATTTTGACAAACGGCTGAGTGAGAAATAAAACAAAGGGTTGGATTGCCGAGTGGAGTTTCTGCCCAGGCTAACTGTCTGTCTATCGTCTCATCTATTGAATGCGAACATTTCACTGGAGACACCTCTCTGACTCTTGGACGTCTGCTGTTCCTGTAAGAGGTTGGAAGAATTGAAGATAAACTCGTTAAATCTGAATGGATACTTTCTGTGGTAAGTTAGTTATCTGCAGACTGGCCGGCCTCCCTTCGGTCATCCAACATTCTCCTGTCAACGCCGTCATGTCTAATTTCCATTAATCCAAAGAGATAGATAGGTCACACAAAATGAATGAACTAAATGACTAAAATAATATTTTATTTTAAATTGCGGAATCCTCCATGAAACTCACGCTTGAAATGCCCACTTTCCATCCACTGTAACATTTTACAACCAGGGAAACCGTTTGTTTTTCACAAATGGACCAACATATTAATAAGAAAAGTTAATGATTCGGGTGGACATTGAAGATGCAACTGCTTTGCTGAAAGAGAAAAGATCTTGTTAAGCTATCCACCAAAGTGCAGGAGTAACCCAGTGGTTCATGTAGCATCTTTTGATATTAATAAACCAATCTAATCTAGTTATACAGTGCTGTATATTTGGGTTTTGCAGTATTGGGTTTTATAGTCGTTCCAGGACAGTTCAGATTTCAGGAGATAAGAATATATGGATCAGGAGAGGATTTGAACTTTTAACCATTTCTCTTGCTTCAGTGGCAGAATCAGAACCTTATGGAAATCGATCAGCCCTGCTGCTGGGTGCCTGTACTGGAATCCAAACTAAAAGTTTCTAAAGAAGTGTTCTGACCAGAAATTATACATACCCATGTCCTCCTGATATGCTGCCTGATCTGCTGAGTTACTCCAGCATTTTCTGTCTTTGTTTCTTTCTCACACCTGAACTTCATATATACCTGAGTTTAGCTATTTTATTCTACATTGGCAAATCAGGCAATTTCAGAAAGTATGATGTGAGTGATTAATTTGAAATAAAAATTCTGGTGGATAGCTAAACAAGATCTTTTCTCTTTCAGCAAAGCAGTTGCATCTTCAATGTCCACCCAAATCATTGGATTGTCATGAGAAGAACTGTAATTTGCTACATCAGCCCCATCTTTGGGAGAGTCTGTGGTCACCACACTGGCCCCATCAGCTGCCCTCACAACCCACAAAACTGTAATGGATGCAAGAAGGAAAGAAATCAGGATTATATGGTCAGAGCCAAAGTTTAGAATCCTCAGATCCAAAGATAAGATAAATAATTGGTTTCATATAATTAAAACAGTAAACCATTCCTTTGTAAAGTGTAGATAGACACAAAGGGCTGGAGTAACTCAGTGGGTCAGGCAGCATCTCTGGAGGAAAGGAATAGGTGACATTTTGGGTTGAGACCCTTCTCCAGACTGCAAGCTGGTCATAGTTCACATATTTAACATGTTTGTGTGATAAAGAAATGCTAAAGAAAATGAAGCATCTCAGCATCTAAGTTTTGAAAGTTATAAGTCAAGTCAAGTTTATTCGTCACATACACATACGAGATGTGCAGTGAAAACTAGGGATAACTGGTGATTGGCATGCATACTCTAATTCAATTAAACTAAATCAGGTGATTAAACTCCTCGGTATCAACTCTGGCTCTCAGGCACTAGATACAAAGATAGAGGTCATGCCTGACTCCCTCACCATTTTAACGAATTGGCAACATAGAGGTCAGTCTGAATGTCCTTTATAAATATTGATGATTTTCACACATCATTTTCAAGTGCATTAAAAACCAGACAGTCCCACCTTGTCCTTATCTGTCTCACTGAATCTTAATGTTAGGTGCCTCACAGCTCTGAGGACTGGAGTTTGAATCCCTAGGGATTGAGGTGATCTGCTACCACACTGGTTTGTGGGTTCTAAGATGGCTGATGAGGGCAATGTTGAGAGTCAACAGTGTTTTCATGTCAAATATCTTATAGAACTCATAGATCTTATAGAAACATATACAATTATTAAAGGACTGGACAAGCTAGATGCAGGAAAAATGTTCCCAATGTTGGGCGAGTCCAGAACCAGGGGCCACAGTCTTAGAATAAAGGGGAGGGAGGCCATTTAAGACTAAGGTGAGAAAAAAACCTTTTCACCCAGAGGGTTGTGAATTTGTGGAATTCCCTGCCACGGAGGGCAGTGGAGGCCAAATCACTGGATGGATTTAAGAGAGAGTTAGATAGAGCTCTAGGGGCCACTGGAATCAAGGTATATGGGGAGAAGGTTGCAATCTTCCACCCACACAGACAATGAGTCACTGACACCATTCAACTGGAATGACAAAAATGTAAGTCTACAATTGTATTGTCTGTTAGGGAGCCAGTTTAGCTTATGCTTAATGTCGCCCTTGCTATCAGAATTCCCAGCAGAGCGAGAGGTCTGTCAGGGAATGTTGCCGATATGTGTAGGAAGGAACTGCAGATGCTAGTTTAAACCAAAGATAGACACAAAATGCTGGCATAACTCAGCGGGACAGGCAGCAACTCCGGAGAGAAGGAATGGGTGATGTTTCGGTTTGAGATCCTTCTACAATACAATACAAATTTATTATCATTTGAGCCCCAGTGAGACTCAAACGAAATGTTGTTTCCACAGCCATACAAACAAAGACACTGTCTTACAGACATACACATAATTAAATTCACACAAACATCCATCACAGTGAAGCCACTGTGATGGAAGGCAAGTCTTTTCTCTCCCCTGTTCTCCGTGTCTCTCCCGATGTCCAAGCCCCAGGCGGGCGATGATAAGTCCCACGGCCATTTTAGGCCGCGCGGGGCGATTTACGGCCCCGCTCCCGGTCTGAAAGTCACAAGGTTGGAACCCCCACGGGCGATGGTGAGTCCCACGGCCATGAAGCCGCTCCAGGTGATGTACTGTCCCGGTCCGGGTTGTTCCAACCCCGTGACACCGGCTGGAGAAGTCGCGTTGCGGGAGCTCCGGGAAGCGGTCTCTCTCTCTCTCTCTCCCCCCGGACCCGCGAGCTCCCGATGTCCCAGTCCACCGGACCTGCGGCTGCGTTGCTGGAGCCTCCGAACCCCAGGAGTCGAGCCGCAGCAGCGAGTCACCACCACTCCCCACGCTCCGAGGCCGGCCACCCCCGACGATGGTGAGTCCGCAGATTCGCAACTCCGCAGCTCCGCAGTCTCCCGAGCCCCCGGGTCGTTCAGGCTGGAGGCTGCTCCACGGTGCTAGGCCCCAACGACAGCCGAGACCCGACAGGGAAAAAGTCGGGTCTCCCGGACAGGGAAGAGATTTAAAACAGTTTCCCCCGCCCCCCACATGTACACATTTAAAAATACTATTAAAAAAACACCAAACACTACATTTAACTAGACAAAAAATAAAAAAAGACAGACAGGCTGTAGGGGCCGCTGCAACGGGTGAGTCGCGCCGCCACTGAGACTGGCCCATTCTAGACTGCAGGAGTACGTGCTGAGGGACTCACTGAAGCTTGGTAAAGCCAACGGCAAGCCTCTGTCGGGGAGGACCATAGTCTGGGGGCCTTCCTCGGCAGGATCTGGTGGAGACACCCCTCAAACAAGGGGGGCACATGAGTGGCAAAGGTGCCTAGTATAAGGATAGTTTGGGAACACTACCAAATATAAAGTGCCCTCCATAATGTTTGGGACAAAGACCCATCATTTATTTATTTGCTAATATGCCTGATCCTCCTGGCTGCACAGTGGGTCTCTCAACTGAATGCAGGCACACATTTTGGTTTCACCATGTAGAAATTACACCAGTGTTTAATTTGCAGATTTGTCTCCCAATCGTCTTCAGGAGATTTACATTGACTTTTTTTCTTTTGTGCGTGCCACTGGTTACAAACTGAGAATAATTAGTTGAGGCAAAGACATGTACAGGCGTTTAAATTCACTCTCATTTGGAGAGGCACACATGTATGTCAGTGTTGTGGGATTACCGTGATTATAATCTCAGGTTACACTTATTTTTCGATGATTCTTTGTGGAGGTAGGGGGTAAAGGATAGTTTCTCTAATTGGCCTGCAGCTTCCAACCCTGCACTCCTCCAATCCATCCATCACGGTGGTATGCTGAGTCAACAACTAAGAAGATACAGATTGAATACACCCCATATCAGTAACATGGGGAATACACCCCAAGTAGTAATTAGCAAATTCCTACAAATTTTACAGCGCCAGAGCCCTGGGTTCGATTATGATTACAGATGCTGACTGTACGGAGTTTGTGCGTTCTCCCTGTGACCACATGAGTTTTCTCCGGGTGCTCCGGTTTTCTCCCACACTCCAAAGACATACAGGTTTGTAGGTTAATTGGCTTTGGGGGTAATTGTGACATTGTAAATTGTTCCTAGTGTGTAGGATTGTGCTAGTGTATGGGACGTTCGCTAGTCGATGTGAACTCTGTGCGCAAAAGGGCCTGTTTCCACGCTGTATCTCTAAAGTCTAAATAGGAGCACATTATAAAGTAAATGATTTATAATCTGATTCATCAGAAATGCTAATTGCACAAGCATTCACATTTTAGACATTTTTGGATTGTGGATATTTGGAGCAGAATGTTTTTATTGTAATCAGTCGATCCTGTGCCAGACTCATCTTTAGGTTCATGTGTGCCTGCACTCAGTTAAGAGACCCACTGTGCAGCCAGGAGGTTCAGGCATATTAGTCCCTCAGAATAATGCCATCACAGAGGCTCAACAATCAAGCACACTTCCACTGAAGTAACCCAATTAGAATTCTGAAACATCAACATATTTGAAAAGTCAAAATGTGTTGGAAGGAACAGCGGCTGCTGCTTTATATCAAAGATAGACACAGAATGCAGGAGTAGCTCATCAGGTCAGGCAGCATCTCTGGAGAAACAAAATAAAAGTAAAATACTGGTTCAGCTGACAATGATTTTCAGGATTTTTTTCAAAGATACGAAAGACTTAACAGTCAAAATAAATGAAAATTTGCAGTTGCTGTTCAAAATTACAACCACTGAAATTAAACTTTAAAAATAATCTTGTAGAAGCCAGATAAAGGTCTCACTGACAAACGTTACCAGCAACGCTGTGTTAAATAGAAATGACTCCCACACAGGATGCACAGCATCAAAACATTATAGCCTATTGACTTACTTCAAGGTAGACAACAGGTACATTAGAATTATGTGTACAATTAGATAAGTGTGATTGTCTTGTTTGCTCTAGTGCTCTTTTTGTCTGCTGCTGTAGTTGGTTGCTGATGACCTGTGATAAGGCCCATGGGCATCTTGTCTGGCCTTGGGAATGTTAAAACAGAAACAAATTGCATGCATTTAATTTAAACAAAACATTTAATTATTCAACCTCTTGACTCCAGCCCAACAGTGGCTTTGTGACATAGATGGGAAAAATAAATTTGGTGGCTATTAATATTTCACACAAAAAGGATGATATTTACCATTATGAAATAAATGAAGGGAAACTTTAACTTACATAACTATATGAATGAATTAACTTGCTGATAGCCCTGTCCCACGGTACGAGTTCATTCCAAGAGCTCTCCCGAGTTTAATAAAAAACTCATGGTAAGCACGGAGAATGAACGTAGCGAGTACGTCGGAGCTCGGGGACATCTCTTAGCGACTCGTAATGCTAACGGCAGGTATTCAGGAAGATTCGCTAACGGCAGGTAAGCACGGGAAGACTCGTGAAGATTTTTCAACGTGTTGTCCTGAACTCACCTAATTAATGGGTGAGGGCAGATCCTGTGCATTCCCCAGTTTACTGAACCCCACTGACTGCCATTGTGCAGAGTGAGGGTCACAGCCGTAGTGGGACTGGGGCAGTGCCAGGCTGCGGGACAGACCTGTACGGCATCTTCCAGTCGCTTTAAGAGGAAAATGTCTTATTTCAGATGTAAATGTCACATTATGACCAAGAATTGAATAGTCATATCCCCCCCCCCTTCAGATTCAGATTCAGATTCAGATTCAGATTCAGATTCAATTTTAATTGTCATTGTCAGTGTACAGTACAGAGACAACGAAATGCATTTAGCATCTCCCTTGAAGAGCGACATAGCAAACGATTTGAATAAAAAATAAATAATAAGTGTCCGGGGGGGGGGGGGGGGGGGGGGTGATTGGCAGTCACCGAGGTACGTTGTTTAGTAGAGTGACAGCCGCCGGAAAGAAGCTGTTCCTCGACCTGCTGGTTCGGCAACGGAGAGACCTGTAGCGCCTCCCGGATGGTAGGAGGGTAAACAGTCCATGGTTGGGGTGAGAGCAGTCCTTGGCGATGCTGAGCGCCCTCCGCAGACAGCGCTTGCTTTGGACAGACTCAATGGAGGGGAGCGTGGAACCGGTGATGCGTTGGGCAATTTTCACCATTGATAAGGCAGTCATGGCTACACCAGTAATGTTGTTGTTCATCCTTCGTGGTCGAAGAAGACCATGACTTTAATGTTTTTGTTTGTGGGTCCGGTGAGACCGATCCGGACCTGGAAGGCTCGCCCGCACATGCGACACAGCTGGGCAGGCGCTGCAGCAAAAGTTGAAGTGGCTCGAGCCCCGCGCGCAGCGCGTTTCCTACGAACTTCTGCAGTGCGCTTCCTCCCAGCTGCGCACTGGATCCACTGAAACTTATAGTGATCCTGCCTCGCTCAGTTGGGCGGTTACGGGTCCTGAAGTCCTGACTTGTGCTGGACTTGGATTAAAGTGAGGGAGAGTAGCGTCAATTGTCAGCCTCACTCTCTCGTCCCGGCCTATCTGGATCCAGTGGCAAGACATAGTCAAGACGGTTGGCGATAGGTCAGGATGCAGTGGATGGCCACCAGTGTTCTACGTGAACATTGTGCCCTAGTTGCGCTCCACGACGCTTTGCTGGGTCCACCTTCTACCCGTTAGAACGCCAAATGGTGGTCTCCGTGTATTCCGTCGGATCCAGTCTTCACCTTTCATGAATAAGGTATAGCCACAAGGCAGTGGACGTTTACATTTGGTGTTTTCCTTCACCCCTCCAGGGTGCTATATGGAGGACGCCTGTGTGTGACTTTGTTTAACATGGCTGCTTCTTCGTGGCAGCCACCCCACGAAGAAGCACCTTGGCCCAGTCTATTAAACATTTTTTTTAAGTTAAAAATTATGAATAACTTGTGAAATATAACATCAATCTGAACAAAACTTTATAGGAACTGACCATAGGACAAAGGTGAGTAAGGTGGTGCAAACATTTTTTCGCTTTTACCACTTTGGTAAACAGTACGTGATCACATATAGATAGATAGAGTTCAGTGTTTACTATTTATGGTGAGTTATCTTATGTAAAGATATTTATCTGATTTAATTTTGTTTGATGCCACTTAATGACCGAATAGATAATTTTTAAAAAAAGTATAAAATTTATAGTTTATCAATGTCTTCGACCTAATGTTAATCCGTTTTTTTTCTCTGCAGATGCTGTCTGAACTATTCATTATGTTTAATATTATATAACTTTAGCTTTGCCTCTAGCTAGAGTGTATTGAAGTGTAAGGAGTCAATGGAGAAGTTGTTGAGGGTGAGGATAAGTTCCTCCAAGCGGAGTCTGAGGTAGAGTCTTGACCCAAAGCATCACCAATCCATGTTCTCCAGAGCTGCTGCCTGACCCACTGAATTACTCCAGCACTTCGTGTCCTGTTGAATTAGGGGTAGGGGTGGGGTGTTGAGTTGAGTTGAGTTGAGGGTGGGGAGTAGGGGTGGGGAGTTGGGTTGGGGGTAGGGGTGAGGTGTGGAGGATGAGGGGTTGGGTTGATGGCAGGGGTGAGGTGTTGGGTTGGGGGTAGGGGTGAGGTGAGGTGTGCAAGGTAAGGATGAGGTGTTGGGTTGGGTTGGGTTGATGGTGGGGATGAGGTGCGCTTGCTGTGCCGGGGCTGCAGGTGGCGGGCGGTTCGGCGAGCGGGCTGGGCTCTCCTACTCAAAGATCACAGAGCAAGAGCTCCTGCTGGAGTAGCGATGGCGGCGGCGGCTGCGGAGAAGACGGAGCGGGGCACACAGCCGAAGCAGGAAGAGGGCGAGGTCCGGTACAAGGAGCGACTGGAGGTCAGTGAGCAGACATTAACCACTGGCGGGGCGGGGGCGGGGGCTGCGGGAGTCTAGGCCCGGGGTAGAGGCGGGGTTGCGGGCCCGAGGTAACGACGGGGGCGATGGGCTGCGGCTCCCGGCCCGTCTCCGACCCTGGCGACGCCGTCCGGCGGCGGGGTGGCCTCGGCCCAGCGCTGCTCCATCCCCGGCCTCAGCGCTGCTCCATCCCCGGCCCCAGCGCTGCTCCATCCCCGGGCCCAGCGCTGCTCCATCCCCGGGCCCAGCGCTGCTCCATCCCCGGCCCCGGGCCCCAGCGCTGCTCCATCCCCGGCCCACCCGGGAGAGAGGTTGGCTGAAACGGGGCCTCGGTGGCCGTCCCTTCTATGTCCATTAACTCTATGAATTAGTTCCATCAAATAGCACCAAACAGAATTATATTTGTCTGTGGTTCCGGGTTTACCCGCAAATCTAAATACTCTATTATTTTAACGGAAGGTAAAAGGACCACGCCATAAATTCCTCCATAGAGAAAAGTGCTGCCAACTGTTTAGTCTCTGACAATTCCGCTGTCACCTTGATAAACATGTTTCCACTTTTCCGTGGGTCCCCTCTATGGACCATAGAGATCAGGACCCTGCCCGGCACTCAGGGTTTGTATTTTTGTCAGAATCATAGAATTGTATGGCATGAAACACAATTAGCTCCAACTCATCCAGGCTGACTATTGGGCACTCTTCTGTGTCAACCCAATTGCTGAACACTTGGTTCACAGCCCTCTATACTTAAGTGATTCGTATGTTAATTTAAACATTTCTTAAATGCTGTCGGTGATGCAGCTTAAACCATTCACTACGTCAGTGCATTCCAAGTAGTTGCCACTTTCTGGCTGATGAAGTTTCCCATCATATTCCCTCTGAATCACATTCGTCATATTCCCTCTGAATCCCTTTCCTTTAAATCTAAACCCGTGCCATCTAGTTTCAATGCCTCATCACCCGCCCCATTATCTGGGGAAAGGTATCCTATCGGTATCCCTCATAATTTTATATACCTCAGTTATGTTTCTTATTAACCTCCTTTGCTCCAGGGAGAAAATACATAACACCTTTTGGGGATGGTGGTGTGGTGGGGGGTAATAACCACACTTCTCTATCTCAGACACCATCCTGGTGAATCTCCTCTGCAGCTTTTTACTGTATCATTAATTTTCAAGCCAAGTTTAGACTAGATACATACTGGCATTCAGATTTATTTTTGCATTTGCTTTTATTTGGTCTTTAGATATGGTTTCAGGTTAATTGCGGGGAGAAAGCAGGGGGAAAACAAAATGATGCTAACTTTGTTTGGTGAGAAGATAGGTAAATATCATAGAAACATAGAAATTAGGTGCAGGAGTAGGCCATTCGGCCCTTCGAGCCTGCACCGCCATTCAATACGATCATGGCTGATCATCCAACTCAGTATCCCGTACCTGCCTTCTCTCCATACCCCCCTGATCCCCTTAGCCACAAGGGCCACATCTAACTCCCTCTTGAATATAGCCAATGAACTGGCCTCAACTACTCTCTGTGGCAGAGAGTTTCAGAGATTCACCACTCTCTGGGTGAAAAAGGTTCTTCTCATCTCGGTTTTAAAGGATTTCCCCCTTATCCTTAAGCTGTGACCCCTTGTCCTGGACTTCCCTAACATCGGGAACAATCTTCCTGCATCTAGCCTGTCCAACCCCTTAAGAATTTTGTAAGTTTCAATAAGATTCCCTCTCAATCTCCTAAA
Organism: Leucoraja erinaceus; assembly: GCF_028641065.1. Lineage (NCBI taxonomy): Eukaryota > Metazoa > Chordata > Chondrichthyes > Rajiformes > Rajidae > Leucoraja > Leucoraja erinaceus. Next base: position 20,991,799 of record NC_073398.1, read on the forward strand.
TTCTAGAGAGTATAAACCAAGTCTATCCAGTCTTTCTTCATAAGACAGTCCTGACATCCCAGGAATCAGTCTGGTGAACCGTCTCTGCACTCCCTCTATGGCAATAATGTCCTTCCTCAGATTTGGAGACCAAAACTGTATGCAATACTCCAGGTGTGGTCTCACCAAGACCCTGTACAACTGCAGTAGAACCTCCCTGCTCCTATACTCAAATCCTTTTGCAATGAAAGCTAACATACCATTCGCTTTCTTTACTGCCTGCTGCACCTGCATGCCTACCTTCAATGACTGGTGTACCATGACACCCAGGCCTCGCTGCATCTTCCCCTTTCCCAATCGGCCACCATTTAGATAATATTCTGCTTTCCCGTTTTTGCCACCAAAATGGATAACCTCACATTTATTCACATTATACTGCATCTGCCAAACATTTGCCCACTCACCCAGCCTATCCAAGTCACCTTGCACTCTCCTAGCATCCTCCTCACAGCTAACACTGCCCCCCAGCTTAGTGTCATCCGCAAACTTGGAGATATTGCCTTCAATTCCCTCATCCAGATCATTAATATATATTGTAAATAGCTGGGGTCCCAGCACTGAGCCTTGTACCCCACTAGTCACTGCCTGCCATTGTGAAAAGGACCCGTTTACTCCTACTCTTTGCTTCCTGTTTGCCATCCAGTTCGCTATCCACATCAATACTGAACCCCCAATGCCTTGTGCTTTAAGTTTGTATACTAATCTCTTATGTGGGACCTTGTCGAAAGCCTTCTGGAAGTCCAGATACACCACATCCACTGGTTCTCCCCTATCCACGCTACTAGTTACATCCTCGAAAAATTCTATAAGATTCGTCAGACATGATTTACCTTTCGTAAATCCATGCTGACTTTGTCCAATGATTTCACCACTTTCCAAATGTGCTGCTATCCGATCTTTAATAACTGACTCTAGCAGTTTCCCCACTACCGATGTTAGACTAACTGGTCTGTAATTCCCCATTTTCTCTCTCCCTCCCTTCTTAAAAAGTGGGGTTACGTTTGCTACCCGCCTATCTTCAGGAACTACTCCAGAATCTAAAGAGTTTTGAAAGATTATTGCTAATGCATCCACTATTTCTGGAGCTACTTCCTTAAGTATCCCGGGAATGCAGCCTATCTGGCCCTGGGGATTTATCGGCCTTTAATCCACTCAATTTACCCAACACCACTTCCCGGCTAACCTGGATTTCACTCAATTCCTCCAACTCCTTTGACCCGCGGGCCCCTGCTATTTCCGGCAGATTATTTATGTCTTCCTTTGTGAAGACGGAACCAAAGTAGTTATTCAATTGGTCCACCATATCCTTGTTCCCCATGATCAACTCACCTGTTTCTGACTGCAAGGGACCTCCATTTGTTTTAACTAATCTCTTTCTTTTCACATATCTATAAAAACTTTTGCAGTCAGTTTTTATGTTCCCTGCCAGTTTTCTTTCATAATCTATTTTCCCTTTCCTAATTAAGCCCTTTGTCCTCCTCTGCTGGTCTTTGAATTTCTCCCAGTCCTCTGGTATGCTGCTTTTTCTGGCTAATTTGTACGCATCATCCTTCGCTTTGATACTATCCCTGATTTCCCTTGTTATCCATGGATGTACTACCTTCCCTGATTTATTCTTTTGCCAAACTGGTATGAACAATTTTTGTAGTTCATCCATGCAGCCTTTAAATGTCTTCCATTGCATATCCACCGTCAACCCTTTTAGAATTAATTGCCAGTCAACCTTGGCCAATTCACGTCTCATACCCTCAAAGTTACCTTTCTTTAAGTTCAGAACCATTGTTTCTGAATTAACAATGTCACTCTCCATCCTAATGAAGAACTCAACCATATTATGGTCACTCTTGCCCAAGGGGGCACGTACAACAAGATTGCTAACTAACCCTGCCTCAGTACTCAATACCCAATCTAAAATAGCCTGCACTCTCGTTGGTTCCTCTACATGTTGATTTAGATAACTATCCCGCATACATTCCAAGAAATCCTCTTCCTCAGCACCCCTGCCAATTTGATTCACCCAATCTATATGTAGATTGAAGTCACCCATTATAACTGTTTTGCCTTTGTCGCACGCATTTCTAATTTCCTGTTTGATACCATCTCCAACTTCACTACTACTGTTAGGTGGCCTGTACACAACACCCACCAGCGTTTTCTGCCCCTTAGTGTTTCGCAGCTCTACCCATACCGATTCCACATCCTCCAAACTGATGTCCTTCCTTTCCATTGCATTAATCCCCTCTCTAATCAGTAACGCTACCCCACCTCCTTTTCCTTTCTGTCTATCCCTCCTGAATATTGAATATCCCTGGATGTTCAGCTCCCAGCCTTGGTCACCCTGGAGCCATGTCTCCGTGATCCCAACTATATCATAGTCATTAATAGCTATCTGCACATTCAACTTATCCACCTTATTACGAATGCTCCTTGCATTGAGACACAAAGCCTTCAGGCTTGTTTTTACAACATTCTTACACCTTATACAATTATGTTGAAAAGTGGCCCTTTTTGATTTTTGCACTGGTTTTGTCTGCCTGCCACTTTTGCTTTTCACCTTGCTACCTATTTCTTCTACCCTCATTTAAACCCCTCGGTCTCTACGCTCACACATTTAAGAAACCCTTTCCCTTTAACTCCATCCTCCACTATCCCATTCAACACCCCACCCCCCTTATTCAGTTTAAAGCCACCCGTGTAGCAGTGGCAAACCTGCCTGCCAGAATGCTGGTCCCACACCTGTTAAGATGCAATCCGTCCCTTTTGTACAGTTCCCCCTTACCCCAAAACAGATCCCAGTGATCTAAGAATCTAAATCCCTGCCCCGTGCACCAGTTCATCAGCCACACGTTCAGGTCCCGTATCTCCTTGTTCCTGCTCTCGCTAGCACGGGGAACTGGAAGCAAACCGGAGATAACAACCCTGGAGGTCCTGCTTTTCAACATTTTTCCGAGCTCTCTAAAGTCACGCTGCAGAATATTCATCCCCTTTTTCCCGACATCGTTTGTGCCGACATGCACTACCACTTCCGGATGTTCACCTTCGCCTTTGAGGATTTTCTGCACTCTGTCCGTGACATCCTGGATCCTGGAACCGGGAAGGCAGCACACCATCCTCGCATCCCGTCTGTTGCCGCAGAAACCCCTGTCCGTACCTCTCACGATGGAGTCTCCCACTACAATGGCCTTGCCTGCCTTAGGCCTTTTTGGTTTTGGCTCAACAGCCCTATTCGCATCGCAAGCCAGTCCGCCGCTCACGTCTTCTGTCCCACCAGCTTCTAAGCGGATGAACCCGTTTACAAGAGGTACACCAATAGAATAGAATAGAATAGAATAGTTTCTTTATTGTCATTGTAACATGGGCCATGTACAACGAAATTTAAAATGTCAGCCAGTCAGTGCAGCATTCAAACATTTCTAAAGCTAACGAAACATCCACGGTAAAATAATAAAGATAAGCAAATAAATAAAAAACACAGACAAAGCACGCATACACACCCAACCCTCCATCCTTCTGTCGATTTCACCGTTACCACAGTCCCTTAGTCTGTATCGCCCCTGCGTTCCTTGGCGGCCACATTTAGTGCTTTTATAGCAGTGGGGTAAAACCTGTTTTGTAGTCTATTTGTCCTTGTCCTTGTGGATCTGTACCGTCTGCCTGACGGCAACAGTTCAAACAGGGAGTGTCCGGGGTGGGAGATGTCCTTTATTATATTCTGGGTTTTTTTGGTGCAGCGGGAACTGTGTAGGTCCTCCAAGGTAAGGAGAGGGCAGCCGACAATCCTCTGGGCGTTGTCAATGGCCCTCTGGAGCGCTTTCCTCTGAGCCACTGTGCAGCTGGTGTACCACACGCATACACAGTATGTTAGTATGCTCTCAATGGAGCACCGATAAAAGGACAGCAGCAGCCTCTGAGTGATGTTGTTCTTCCTGAGCACCCGCAGGAAGTGCAGTCTCTGCTGGACCTTTTTCAGCAGCGCAGTGGTGTTCACGCTCCACGTCAGGTCCTCCTCAATGTGGATTCCCAGGAAGCGGAAATCCGCCACCCTCTCTACACAGTCCCCTCTGATGGTCAGTGGTACCATGTCCGTTTTGTTTTTCCTGAAGTCTATTATTACCTCCTTCGTCTTTGAGGTGTTGAGGAGCAGGTTATTTTCTTCGCACCACACTGTCAGCTGCTCCACCTCATCCCGGTAGGCGTACTCGTCCCCCGCGGAGATGAGTCCCACCACTGTAGTGTCATCCGCAAATTTGACAATGGTGTTGCTGTGGTGGGCGGGGGTGCAGTCATGCGTGTAGATGGTGTAGAGCAGGGGGCTCAGTACACAGCCCTGTGGAGAGCCGGTACTGAGGCTGAGGGCCGTGGATGTGTGATGGCCCACTCTGACTCTCTGGCTTCGACCCGACAGGAAGCTATTTATCCACGTACAGGTGGAGTGTGGAAGTCCCAAGTCCCCCAGTTTGTCCACCAGTTTGTGGGGAAGGATAGTATTAAAAGCAGAGCTGTAGTCCACAAAGAGCATCCGCACGTAGCTCCCCCGCTGCTCCAGGTGAGACAGTGCAGCATGGAGAGCTGTGGCTACAGCGTCCTCTGTGGATCTATTCGCTCTGTACGCAAACTGGTGGGGGTCAAAGCTTCGGGGCAGAAGTGATGTGATGTGACCCCGGACCGGTTTTTCAAAACACTTCATCACCACACTGGTGTGAGTGCGACTGGCCGGTAGTCGTTGAGGCTGGAGATGTTGTTTTTTTTGGGCAAGGGGACTATGGTGGAGGATTTCAGACAGGGTGGAACAGTGGACTGGGCCAGAGACTGGTTAAAAATCCTCGTCCAGACTCCAGCCAGCTGGTCTGCGCAGTCCTTCAACACACGTTCAGAGACGCCGTCCGGACCAGTAGCCTTCCTTGGATTGATGGCCCGCAGAGTGCGCCTCACCTCATGCTCCTCTATCTTGAGGGGTAGGCTGCTGTAGACCATGTGCTGTGATGTGGCTGTCTCGGGTGGCTCCACTTCAAAGCGAGCAAAGAAGTGGTTCAGCTCCTCTGCCAGCGAGGCGTCACCTTCAACAGCTCCAAGGTTGGTCTTATAGTTGGTGAGATACTGGATCCCCTGCCACACCTGCCTGCTGTTATTACTGTCCAGGTGGTCCTCTATCTTCCTCCTGTAATTTGATTTGGCCTCTCTGATGCCTCTCTTCAGGTTAGCTCGGGCCGTGCTGTATAAAGCCCTATCGCCAGACCTAAAAGCGGTGTTCCTCTCTTTCAACAGCCGCTGGACCTCCCGAGTCATCCAGGGCTTCTGGTTGGGGTAGACCCGGATCTGTTTGTCCACTGTGACCGTGTCCATGCAGTTTTTTATGTAGCACAGTACACTGTCTGTGAACACCTCCAGGTCCCGGTGTTCAAACACCTCCCAGTTGGTCCTGTCGAAACAGTCCTGCAGCTGCTGAGAAGCACCATCAGGCCAGGTTGTGATGGTCTTTGTAATGGTAGGAGCGGTTTTCCTGAGGGGGGCATATGCAGGAATTAAGAGCAGGGACATATGGTCCGACTGACCCAGGTGTGGTAGTGGTCTAGCCCTATAGCCCAGCTTGATGTTGGAGTAGACCTTGTCCAGGGTGTTTGCTCCTCTTGTAGCACATTTAACATGCTGGTAGAATTTGGGCAGCATTTTCTTCAAGTCCGCATGGTTAAAGTCCCCTGCTATGATGTGAACACCGTCAGGATATGTGCTCACCCGGGGACGTTGGCATTCCATGCTTCCCTACCTTTCTCACCGTCTCCCACCTTCTCTCTTCCAGTACCTTAGGTGTAACAGTCGTACTGTAGGACTTGTCGAGGAACGACTCCGTTTCTTGGACGAACCGGAGGTCATCCACTTGCTTCTCCAGTTCCCCCCTCACGGCCCTTCAGGAGCTCTACCTGGATGCACTTTTCGCATTTGTAGCAGCCAGAGGCACCAGCAGTGTCCTTGACCTCCCACATACTGCAAGCATCGCACTGAATCAGCTTGCCTGACATCTCCTTCTTTCGTCTCTCCCTCTCAGCGTATTGCGTGGTCTCCTCTCCTCAGCCTCCTAGCCGAAGACTCTCGAGCCAAAGACTCACACTTTACTCACAGGGCACTTCCCTCACAAGGCCGCTCACTCACTACGGCTCGCTAACAGCTGTCCTGCTTAAATTGACTGATAAATTGCCTGATTTACCAATTTACAAAGCAAATTCCTCAGTTTTCAACTGTTTTCACCCCTCTGACTCCTGCAAATGTGATCTGTTTATATTTGGGGTGCTCCACCGTCAGATATTAAAAAGATGCATACACAGTTAATTTGAAATTGACCTCAGATTTCATTCCTGTTTCAATGTAAATGTAATTTCTCACCTCACCCCATCCCAATTTGAGTTGGCTGATGTTTTGATTAACTTTGTGCCACCCTTTAGATGCAAATTGGAGACTCCATTGACAACTTGATTAAACGCATAATGCGACTCATTCTGCAAGACACATATGAGGCCCAGTCGGAACTACACACAATCATGCTGGATCTATTTGAGAAGATTGGTATTACCGGAGCCGATGACTGTCGCCCAGAAGCACATGTCTTTTTCCAGCGTTTTGCTGAAATCGCATGGTCTGAACTAGTGGATGAATGCTTCGCGGAAGGTAGCATGAAGCTGATTCACTCTCATTCTACCTTTTTTCAGGCTTTGGGTTTTTTACGGAGAATATCTTGTTACATGCCCTGTGTGAAACGAATGTGGGATAAACGATACCGAATTGTAACAAATATTGGCATCATGCTTGTTTTTGATGGTGAAGTTACTCACCTGCGCTATTTCATCTGGCAAGAATGTTTGAAAATTCTCTACAATTGCCTTGTCTTGTGCACTGAAGATGACATAAAATATATTTGCCAATTGCAGATCTTTAACTGCCTGGAAGTAGCTTGGAAAGTATCCGATGAAAGATTAAACCTTGGGCTACTTGTAAAAGCATGGCTGGTCCTTGCTGAGCATTATCACATTCCAATTTGTCAGCAAACCTGGGATAGATCCTCTTTCCCCAATATAATTAACTATTTGTCACTGGAAGATGAATATGAAATGGCAGGTGTACATGTTGCGAAAAAAGCCATTTTGGCTGTAACTGATCCTAGAGAATACAAGAAAAACCCTTATGTGCATTATAACCGTAAAGCAAGGTACATATCTACAATTACTGACACAGAAACCAAACCACCTGAAACGTTCCCTACAATATGCTCGTCACCACCTTGCAATCAACTGGAAGTTAGCGAATGTCACTTTCGCACTTGTGATTCCTGTCGCCTTACATATTACTGCAGCAAAGCCTGCCAGAAATACCACTGGAAACATGGTCACAAGGAGGAATGTATTCCTGTGTATCCAAGGGAGGAAATCCTAAAATACTACACAGACGATGTGATAAATGACTTTCAACTGTACTGTATGAGCTTGTCAAACAACAAGATGCTGGAAAGTATTATGGGTCAGCTAATTCCGAAGCGTAAGAAAGGAGATGGTGTCCGCTGTTTAGGGGTCCTTATTAAAAATGAACAAGGTCAGTGGGTTACCCTTGATGAGAAGGTACCAGAGGCCAAGAAACATCTATTTCCTATCACCAGAAAGAGCAGACCCAAAGACTAAATTATTTTCTATCCAGGTGATTATGATTTGATGCCCTGAATATTTACATTACACAGTGTGTGTTTTGAACGACATACACGTGATCATTTGTTGCCTAAACTGAATAATCCCTATTCTCTACTCACTTTCACTATCATTGAGACTATAAGATAAGAACATTCGCTTCATTGTTCGGTCCACTTAAAGAGTCCACTTTTTCGCTTTATTTTTCAATACATTGCTTCCAAGTTTTGTAACACGGTATTGCCTAAGTTGTTATAGAAAGGATCTTATTTATGTATGTGAATCATGAGGAATGGAGAACTGATTTATGTCTTATTCTGATATATAGATCAGCATAGTGGCAGAGCAGGTAGTGACGTGCCAAGCAGCTCCAGTGATTCGGATCTGTTCTTGATCTCGATACTGTCAGTGTGGAGTTTCCATGCACTCGCTTGATCACATGAGTTTCTCTGTGTGCTCTGGTTTCCTGCCTCACCCTAACCACGTGCTGGATGGTAGGTTAGTTGGTTACTCTAATATATGCTTAATATAGGTGGGTGCTAGGTGAATACAGGTGGGAGTTGATGGGCAGAAGCAAGGGAAACAATTACAGGGAAATACGTGGGGGAATAGGATGGAGTGAAATGCTCTGAAAGCAGGCGTTAATTGTGGACTTTCTATCTCATGAGAAATAGGTAATCAGTGAATTACAACACAGAAGGGTGATCTTTTGGCACACATTATCCATGCCAATAATGATGCCCATCTATGCTAATCACACGTGCCTGCATATGAAAGAGAAATTGTTCTTTACTTACAACATTGCATTTTACAGCACCTTTAACATTAAAAATGATTCCTTGAAAATCTGCAGGATTGTAATCAGTCAAAAATGACATTGAACAAAGATCGGCAATTTTTAATAAAAAGCAAGAGTGAAAAATATGTATAGTAATGTAACTCTAAAAAAGACAATTGTTTCCTAATCATTGAATGGATTCTTACAAATTAAATCATAGGGCACTCTCAGGTTAATTACATTGATTAAAACGGGTTGAATATATAAAATGTATGTATGAACTTGTGTGCACTGTGTTTAAGAGGAAATTATTTTTAGTTTGATACTTTAATTAATTAATTACATGCCATTAATTACATGCGAAGTTATAGTTAGTTGAAGTAAATGACCCTTTGTTATTTGTAATCTACGATGTCTGCTGGATGTTAATGTAAAATAAATCATTCTTAAAGATCGACAAACATATAGTTTGAAAATTTGATTATTAGATTACTTTCCTTTATAAATTTCCACAAACAGTTTCATTTTCAAAACCTAATTCAAATGTGGAATTTTGTTGAATCTTTCAAGGGGAAGGTCAGAGAGCAGGAAAAGGTTACTTGCATTTCATACCTTGTCTTATTTCCTTTATTACATGTACAAACTACACTACTGAATAGGGAAATTATGTGCAGCGTAATTTTATTCTTTACACTGCATCAACCTTGTTATTAAAGTTAACAATTTATAACAAAAAGCCGTTTAAAACGCGATTTTTACTAGAATCGAAAATTTCAGCCTAGTAAATCATTAACGGAAAATCGCTGAAATAAAAAAAGGTATTATTAGTTTTTATGGCCGGTATCAAATTTATAGTAGTTTAAAAATCAGACTCTCACTCCGCAACCTCTCGCAGCCCCAGGGTTTTATAAAGCAAACAATTAAAGGTATGTACCTTATTTTTACATTAAATGGGGCTTCTATATAACCCTGTATATAAAGTTTTCTATAGCGAGTAGTTCATTTTGGGCTCTTTATATCCCGCAGTATTTTTCTTGGCACTTGATGGCACAAATCCAGCGCAATGTGAACGTTCTAAACCAGCGCATTCAGAGGAACCCACTAGAAAGCCGATTTAAATTGACTTTAATTTACAGCAAATGAACACTAAATTCCTTCCATTTGGCCTATAAATTGATGTAAATGAGATTTAAAAATCATGTTTTATTGTGAATTATTTGTGAATGATTTGGACACTTGGGCCAAAAATGTTATAATTTATTAAGAAATGGCGATGTTTAGAGCTAGTAATTGAAGTTTGAAATTAGCTACAATTGGGTAACTAACTAATTATATGCTTTAATTTCAGGTCATCCAAGTAAGATTATTTTATATTTGTTTCAGAATGCTTCAATCTATGATAACTGAAAATTTCATTCAGTTCTCTTAATTTTTAAGAAGGTTATGGGCTTTTGACTGTCCACGATCACAGCTTTTTTGTTATGTCCATAGAAAATCAATAGGGAACAAGATGCTAATTTCCGAGTATGAAAATGGCCATAACTTTTTTATTACTTGAGATATGAAAGTGAATTAGGTGTCAAATTAAACTTATTGTTATGCTTTATCTGATGGGATAAATTGCAGACTTGATTTTTTAAATCTCAAAATTTTGTAACATTGCTACTGAATGTCTGGCTACAAATGTTTTAGTTTATGTCCCCTGGTCTGAGCCTCCCTCACCAGCAGAAGTCATTCTGTCTCCTTTAATATCTTCAAGGTATCAAGGTCTTGACACATGTACCAATTAAGGTACGGTGATATTTGAGTTACCACACAGCCAGACTAAGTGAAAAGCAACAAGATACACAACCACATAAAAGTTAACATAAACATCCACCACAGTGGATTCCACATTCCTCACTGTGATGGAAGGCAATAAAGCTCAATCTTCTTCCTCTTTGTTCTCTCGTGGTCGGGGCAGTCAAACCATCCCCAGTGGGGGCGATCAAAGCCCCTGTCAGGGTGATCGAAACTCCCGCGTCCGATGGTTGCAACTCTCCGCAGCATGGAGCTCCTCCGAGTCGTTCCTCTTCTTACCAGAGACCGCGGGCTTTACGATGTTAAAGTCCACAGACCCCGCGGTTGGAGCTTCCAACCCCGGCAAAGGGATCGCAAGCTCCACGATGTTAAAGTCCCGTGGACTCCAGCGGCTTGCAGCGCCGGGTCGGTCTCCATGAAAGGCTGCCAACTCCACGATGTTAGGCCGCAGTGGGGACGGAGATACGAAAAAATCGCATCTCCGTCGAGGTAAGAGATTGAATATGTTTCCCCCACCCCCCATATAAAACAAACCAAGGAGCACTAAAACATACTTTTAACACATACTAAAAATAACAAAAAAGAAGAAAGGACACGCAGACCGTTGGCGAGGCAGCCACTGCTGGTGGTATCCTGAAAACTTCCTTCAAAGCACATCTTAACTTCCAAAATTATAGTGAATGTAACCCTGGTTTGTATAATCTCTTTGTGCAGTTGAGCCCTTTGTAAAGTTTAAGGAAGACCACTGCATTGAATTTGCCTGCAACATGGAAGAGACAGTGGCACAACTGTTGAAGCTACTGCCTCACAGCACCAGAGACCCAGGTTTCGTCCTGTCCTTGGGTTCTTTACCAGGTGGGTTTCCTCCCATTTTCCAAAGACGTGTTGGTTTGTCGGTCAATCGGCCTCAGTAAATTGTCCCTCGTGAGTAGGGAGTTTGGTGCAAAAGTGGCATAACATTAAAATGGTTGTTGTGGACTAGGTGGGCCGAAAAGCCTGTCTCCATGTTGTATCAATCAATTGGATCAATCAGAACCCCAGGTGAACAAGGATCCAGACATCCTTCATAGCGTGTGCTGTGGCAAAGGGACAACGTGTTCAGTGGGTTTGTAAACATGGGTGTCTTTGGAAGGCTTTCAACGTTGAGGCAGATTTGTTTTCACTCTAGTTCTGAGGTAGCTAAAGAATCGTGTGTGGGATCCAGTTGCTGCATCTGGTGGGGCAGTCAGAACTATAGAGATGATACAATATGTCCCTTCCACTGTGTTCATTGGGATTCGGTGTGCTCTTCATGATAAGGTTCTGGTTTCTCTGCCATATTGTAAGCATTTTTTAACTTGGAACAATGCAGACAGTAACGGCCATCAAACATGATGCAAGATAAACTAATCTCTGTCTGCATGTGATCCATATCCCGACATATCCATGTGCCTACCTCTTAAACGCCACTATCACTGCTACCATCCCACCCCTGGCACCGCATTCCAGGCACCCACCATTCGCTGTGTAAAAATAAAACACCCCACACATTTCCTTTGAAATTTCCTCCTTTGGCCTTAAAACTATGTCCTCTAGCCTTTGAAATTTCCACCATGGGGGAAAAAGGTTCTGACTGTCTACCCTGTCTATGTCTCCCATAATTTCATATACTTCCAGAGCTCTGGAGAAAACAAGTTTGTCCAACCTCTCAGAGCTAGTATCCCCTCATCCCATGTGGTAAATGTCATAGTTTATGAACGCTTCAGCTTTGTCTTTAACATTCACATGCCAGGTGCTTCCGTTGTTGAGAATGGAGATATCCCTGGAGCTTCCTTGCCTCATTAGCTGTTACATTGTCTACCACCATTCATGACTGGGTGTGGTGGGACTCGGAGCTTCAGCTTGTTCTGTGGTTGCGAGGTTGCTTGGTACTGCCCATTACATGCTGTTTTTGTTATTTATCATAATGTTGGTAGTGCTGTCTCTTCATTAAATTGGCACATCATCATTTTAACATACACCCAGTGCACTCCTGACTGAACAGTGGCTGTTCGCTGGCTGGATGGGGTTCTGCTGGGGCATGGGTTCACAAGCTGAGATGGTGACTAATTCTGCCGCTGATGGACCGTTCTGCCTCCAGCATGTTAATTTTAAAGCCATCAGATCTGTTCTGAGTCACCGGTTTAACATAATTGTAGTGCCACGTGAGAGAGGGGTGTAAAAATAGGACTTTGGCTTCAATAAAATTGTGCAAAATGGTTACCTCCACTAATTCTAGTGCGGACCAATGAATCTGCACAGTCTAAGATATGACAAAAAACAGCATCACACAGTTTTCAAGATTTTATGATTTTGATTAAGCAAATCGCTTCTTTCCTCAATTGGAAAAAAAAATGAGATCATCAGTAAGTGGAATATTGTTTTAGTGCACAAATAAAAGATGCTGGAATCTTTATCAAAAGCAAATGGCTGAAGAAACTCAGCAAGTCAAGCAGCATCTGTGGAGGGGAATGTATAGATGTTGTTTCGGGTCAGGAACATTCTTCAGTGTTATTTGCAGATTGTTAATTCAGTCAGAATTAGCCATAAGAATTAGCCATGGGAGGAGAATTAGGCCATTCGACCCACTGACTATGCTCCGCCATTCAATCATGGCTGATCCATGGCTTTCCCTCTCAACCCCTTCTCCCCGTGACCATTGATGCCATTTATAATCAAGAACCCATCAATCTCTGCTTTAAAAATACCCATTGTGACTTGTCCTTCACTGCCATCTGTGGCAATGAATTTCCACAGATTCGCCACCATCTGGCTAAATAAATTCCTTCTCATCTCCATTCTAAAGGTATGTCCTTTTATTCTGAGGCTGTGCCCTCTGGTCCGAGACTCTCCTGCTACTGAAAATATCCTCTCCATATCCACTCTATCTAGGCCACAAGATGGTGCTCTTTAAAAGGCTATACGACATGCAATTTATTTCAGGAAGAAATGCTGAATACTTGAGCTGATAATTCCCCATTAGGACTACACTTCAGTTTTTGAGATACAGTGCGGAAACTTACTCTGAGTCTGTGCCGACTAGCGATCCCCGTACACTTACACTATCCAACACACACTAGGGACAATTTACATTTATAGCAAGCCAATTAACCTACAAACCTGTACGTCTTTGCAGTGTAGGTGGAAACCGGAGCTCCCGGAGAATATGTGCGCAGGTCACAGGGAGAACGTACAAACTCTATACAGACATGCACCCATAGTTAGGATCGACTCAGATCTCTGGCGCTGTAAGGCAACAACTCTATCGCCGTGCCACTGTGCCGCCTAGTTAGTATAACCTTAAGTTGGTATTAAAAAAATCAAAATATTGATCCTGGTCATATTGGTGACTTGGACTTGTTTAACATTGGTTTATTATTTGCATTTTAATTTTGTTGAGAGATTAAAAAGCTTAGTTCAGAATTTTTTCTTCCAATGTCCTGGCATTAACATAGAAACATAGAAAATAGGTGCAGGAGTTGGCCATTCGGCCCTTCGAGCCTGCACTGCCATTCAATATGAACATGGCTGATCATCCAACTCAGTATCCTGTACCTGCCTTCTCTCCATACCCCCTGATCCTTTTAGCCATAAGGACCACATCTAACTCCCTCTTAAATATAGCCAATGAACTGGCCTCAACTACCTTCTGTGGCAGAGAATTCCAGAGATTCACCACTCTCTGTGTGAAAAATGTTTTCCTCATCTCGGTCCTAAAAGATTTGCCCCTTATCCTTAAACTGTGACTAGAATAGATTAAGAATCTATTCTAACAGTTTCTCTGTTGCATGCTGCTCCAACATATTCCAATACCTGGCATAAGTGGTGTCAGAGCAACATCATCCCTGTCCAGACGTGTGCGTGCTGAAATATATCCACGGCTCACAGGACTGGTCAAGAAAAGTGAAGCAAGTCACAAAACCAGTCTGTGTTTAGCATTAGATGTGGCCCTAAATGAAGGATTGAAGTTTTGACTTTCTTTTTGATGAAAATAAATGAAATTCAATTTCTCACACAGATATTCATAACCGAGTCATGTATTTCCACCCACAAAGGACATAAAACAGTTCAGCATAGGAACAGGGTCTTTGGCTCACAATGTCTATGCCGACCTGATGCCAAGTTAAACTAATCTCCTCTGCCTGCATGTGATTCTTATCCTTCTATTCTCTCCATCTAAAGGCCTCTTATATGGCACTATCATACCTGCATCCACCACCATCCCTGGCAGCATGTTCCAGGTACCTACTACTCCTTGTGTAAAAAACCTGCCCCATGCATCTCCTTTCAACTTTGCCCCTTTCACCTTAAAGTTACACCCTCTAGTCTTTGACCTTTCCATCCTGGGAAAATGGTTCTGATAATCTTATAATTTTGTATTTCTCTATCGGGTTCCCCTCAGCCTCTACTGCTCCAGAGAAAACAATCCAAATTTGTCCAACTTCTCTTATATAGCTAATCCACGCTATAATCCAGGCAGCGTTCTGGTAAACCTCTTCTGCATCCTCTCCAAAGCTTCCACATATTTTCTGTAATGGGTCATCTAGAATTACACACAATAGTATAGATCTGGCCTAATCAATGTCTTACAAAGTTGTAACATGATTTCCTGACTTGTACTCAATGCCCTGATCGTTGAAGTCAAGCATACCATATGCCTTCTTTACCGTTCTTATCTACTTGTGTTGCAACTTTCAGGGAGCTATGGACCTGGACCCCAAAATCCCTCAGAGTGTTAATGTTGTGAAGAGTCTTGTCATTAACTGACTACTGCAACTCACTTCTCCTTGGCATCCGCTCCACCTACATCAACCGACTCCAACTAGTCCAGAACGCAGCCGCCCGACTCATCACCCACACCAAATCCTGGCATCACCACACCTCAAACAAACTCCTGGCATCAAAATCATCACTCCCCTCCACCATCTGGCCCCCCCACTCCCTCAAACCCTCACGGTCCCTCAGATCCAACAGCCGGTTCCTCTCCACCACAAATGCAGTTTTGGGGACTTCCCATCTCCCAGGCTCTGGAACCGGATCCGCAATTCAACTACCCAAATCCTTAGCCCAACGTCCCCCTGATCCCTCACCTACAAAGCCCTATTTATTTCATTCCCTTACCCTCTACCTGCAAATTTTTGTAAGGTGTCCTTGATAAAGAAATCAATGCTCCCCTGTGCCACACCTCGCACTTGCTCAAATGAAACTCCAGTTGCCATTTCTCCACCAATTTCTGTAACTGATCTGTATCTCACTGTATACTTTGACAGCCTTCATCACTGTCCGCAACTACACCAATTTTGACGTAATCTGCAAACTTACCAACCAACCCATCTACATTTATGTCCCAGTCATTTAATTTAAACAAAACTGTTCTAATTTTTTATTTTCAGACCTGGTTTTGCTGTTAAGTGAATAAGTTCTCAGGTGATTTCACAAATCTGCTTGGAGTGTGGCCTTGCCTCACACATTGATCCAAGACGAATGAAATGAAGGCCAAGGAAGTGTGTATGCTGCCAGGTTACATCCAACTCCAGTGTACCTGAACATACCTGTACTTCTGGTTTTAGCTAATTTGAACATTGTGTAGGTGTAACGTTTAAAGTTGGCCATACCCTTCATCATAAAAGGGCAATGTATTGCAAAAGAATCCTACAGTTGTTATTGCACAGAGGAGCTCTTTGGCCTATTTGAGCTTTTAGGACTGTTTTTTGAGATGTTTGCAACATTATCCAGCTTATGCACATGTGTGGCAGCAATATGGGGATCAAAATCAACACTGTTGACAGTGTAATCTTGCTGCAGTTAGTGAAGTTCAAAACCCAATCATATGAAAACTGACCCCAGTATTTCATTTTTAGCAAACAGGGCAGCAGCCTGGAAATCCAGAAGAAGCAGAAACCATCAAACGACGGTGAAGTTGTTTCCATCCATCGTTAAGGGGTGTCACAGTTGTGCAACTAGTGGATCTCATTCTTCCCAGCTCCAGCAACCTGGGTTCAAGACAGACATCTTTTGTTGTCCCTATGGAGTTTGTGTATTCTTCCTCTGACTGCTTGGGTTTCCATGGATGTTCCCTTTTTCTCCCATATTCCAAAGACTTGTGGGTTGGTAGATTTATTGCCCACAGTAAATTGTCTGGTTCTTGAGGAGCGCCAGAACTTACCCCTAGTGTGTGGATGAGTGGCAAATTCTGGGGATATAGATGGGAATGTGAGGAAAATAGGTTACTGGCAAAAAGTAGTGAGGAATGGGATTGCTTTGTGACTCAATAGCCTGGATGGCCAGGGGAAAGATGGATTCTAATATTTGGAACAGTGTTTTAAAAATAATTGGAACAATGGGGATTGCAAACACAACCTTGGAGAATTTAACATGTATGTTGCAAGAGTCTGTTGAGTTAACCAATAAACTTTTGCACTTTTTGCTTGCAGTGGAAAATTGTTGAAGATGTACACCGTTTGGCTTTCATAGTGTTATATACACTTTGAAAAGTACTGTAGGTGTGTGGGAAAGAACTGCAGATAGACACAAAATGCTGGATTAACTCAGCAGTACAGCAGCATCTCTGGAGAGAAGGGATGGGTGACGTTTCTTCAGACTTCAGACAATTTCAGAAATTAAGATATCCTCTTGCCCACGAGGCTGAGCAGGGGTGCGAGGTGTGTACAAAGATTAAAGACACATAAAAACAGTGTACAAAATGGCTCATTTAACTAAACAAAGTTGCAATGTTTAATAACAAGTCACATTCTAAAAATATTACTACAAAATTCCCTTAAAGCTGCACTTTTTGAAAGTGCACTTCAGCATTATTTATTGTAGGAACTGAACAGCACAAAAACAGAAACCAGTGGCAATACCTCCCTAATTAAATGTAAGCCTCCCTAATTATATGATGAAATTTGTCCGTGGAGTTTCTAACACTTGGCATTGATGTAGGTATCTACTTGCATGAAGCTGTAACTTAGCCATATGATACCATAAGTCAGCTAATTCATGTATCCTAATGTACAGATTTTAAGAAACCAAATAGTCCCTAGTGACAGAGTTCTAAAACACTTAGAAATCAAGGTTGTTAATGTAATCTCCATTCAATATCCGTGTCCTGCAATGAAATCTAATTTGGTAAAATTCTTCTTTGATCAGTTTTTGTCTGATTTGAATTAAGGTAGCCTTGGTTACATCATCACCCATTATTGCAATAATTAATTTCACAGCTACAGGACAAATAAGAAGACATATTGTAAAGGTTTCTTAAAATATTATTTTTTCAAAGTAAAAATGACTCGGTCATTTAGCTGTAAAATTGTTTGAATCTGAAATAAATAATTAAATCATACCCGCCGATTGCTATATTCAGAAGTGAAGCATTTCCCACGTATTAAAATATAAGTGATAGGTATGAGGTATTACATTTTGAGAAGTTGAATCAGGCAAGACCCCGACGGAAAATAGTAGGGCCTTGGGGAGTGTTGTAAAGCAGAGGGATCTTGGTGTACAAATGCACAGTTCCTTGAAAGTAGTGTTCCACATAGTTAGTGGACAAAACGATGGAGAAACTCAGCGGGTGAGGCAGCATCTATGGAGCGAAGGATCGGGTGACGTTTCGGGTCGAGACCCTTTTTCAGACATAGTTAGATCAGTCAGTGTACTGAGTATAGAAGTGTTGATGTTATTTTAGAGTTGTACAATGCTGGCGAGGCTGGACTTGGAGTACTGTGTTCCGTGTTTGGTCAGCCTGCTATTGGGAAGATGCCATTAATTGGAACGATGCAGAGAAGGCTGCAGAGATGAACCTGAGGGGCAACTTTTTCACAGGAAGGGTGGTGGGTATATGAGCTGCTAGAGGAGGTAGATGAGGCAGGTAGAACAACATTTAATATACATTTGGACTAGTACATGGATAGGAAAGATTTTAGGGATATGGGCCAAAGAAAGGCAAATAGGACTAGCTTAAATAGGGCAGTTTGATTGTTATGGACCAGTTAGGCTGAAGGGCCTATTTCCGTATTGTCCTTCTGGTTCCTATTAAATCTTCTCCCTTTCATCGTGAACCTATGTTTTATAATTTGTGATTCCCTTAACTTGAGAAAAAGATTTTGTGCTGTCACCCTATCTATTCTTCTAATGACTTTATACATCTCTATAAGATCACCCCTCAGCCTCCTTTGCTCCAAGTTCTTGCCTGCCCAAACTCTCCCTATTGCTGAGGCTCTCAAGCTCCGACACCATCTTCATACCATTTCTCTGCACTCTTTCCCGCTTTGTGGCATCTTTCCTACTAGAGAATGACAAAACTGAACACAATACCCCAAGTGCAGCCTCATCAATATCTTGTACAATTGTGACTTAATGTCTCAACTTCTTAACTCAAGTCCCTAACTGATGAGGGCAAGTGTGGCAAAAGCCTTCTTCACCTTACCTCTTTGCAAGTTTCCCAGAAAGTGCTAATGCACATATACTCCTAGATCCCTCCACTCTACAACACTCCCCCGGGCCCCACCATTCATGGTGATGGTCCTGCTCTGGTTTAGCTTTCTAAAATGCAACAGTTCTGAATTAAACTCCATTCACCATTCCTCTGTAATTCTTGACAACCATCTTCATTGTCTATGATACGTTCTTTTTTTAGTGTCATCTGCAAACATATTATTCATGATTGTATGGATTGCAAGTTATCCAAAACTTCAATAGCTCCTGAGACGATTAGATCATGATTGAACAGTTATTCATATCAAAATGTTGTTTAATTAATCTTTTAATCAACTTTTAAGTT
Organism: Leucoraja erinaceus; assembly: GCF_028641065.1. Taxonomy (NCBI): domain Eukaryota; kingdom Metazoa; phylum Chordata; class Chondrichthyes; order Rajiformes; family Rajidae; genus Leucoraja; species Leucoraja erinaceus. Next base: position 21,010,880 of record NC_073398.1, read on the forward strand.
TCTTGCTGTTTCCAAAGTATATAAGGAGTTGAATTGAACAGTGTGGCTGCAATGAGATTACTTTTCAAGACCATGGATTGAATTCATGTTACTTGCTCTGATACAAGCTATCAAAAAATATTTTACTCTGAACTACTCTCCTTGGTTGTTCAGTACTTTAAACCTTATCACATCATAACCACTAATATTTAAGAAGTGTGTGCGCTGTGTGGCATAAACGTAGTTGATGAAATCATTTTGCAAATTCATAGTTCCAGATGACACTCAGAATTAGCACAATTGGCACTGAGTTAAAAGGTTCAGTGTTGTACCTTGTACCTTCCGAACAGTCCACCAGGAACTCGGTGAGACTAAGCTGAGGCTGGGCGATCGTTTCGCCGAACACCTCCGCTCGGTCCGCAAGAACCTACCTGACCTCCCGGTGGCTCAGTACTTCAACTCCCCCTCCCATTCCCCATCCGACCTCTCTGTCCTGGGTCTCCTCCATGGCCAGAGCGAGCAACACCGGAAATGGGAGGAACAGCACCTCATATTCCGCTTGGGGAGTCTGCATCCTGCGGGCATGAACATTGAATTCTCCCAATTTTGTTAGCCCTTGCTGTCTCCTCCCCTTCCTCAGCCCTTGGGCTGTCTCCTCCCATCCCTCAGCCCTCGGGCTCCTCCTCCTCCTCCTCCTTTTTCCTTTCTTCTCCCCGCCACCCCCCATCAGTCTGAAGAAGGGTTTTGGCCCGAAACGTTGCCTATTTCCTTCGCTCCATAGATGCTGCTGCACCCGCTGAGTTTCTCCAGCATTTTTGTGTACCCACCAGGAACTATACTGGAAGTTGGACAATTTTATACTGGACGATTTTTACATTTATCAAGCCAATTAATCAAGCCAGTTAACCTACAAACCTGTACATATTTGGAATGTGGGAGGAAACCGAAGATCTCGGAGAAAACCCATGCAGGTCAAGGGGAGAACGTACAAACTCCATACAGACAGCGCCCATAGTCGGGATCTGTTCAGGTCTGCTCTCCAGGAAACATAAGCACAAGAACTCTTAACTGAAGGAGCAGTGCACTGACATGCTTGACATTTTTTAAATGAGGTGTTAAACTGAATTTGTTGAATCAGATGGAGCCATCATGTAAGGACTGATCAATATTTATCCCTCAGCCAGCAATTCTCTGGCCATTATCACATTGCTGGTTGAGGGAGTTCATTTTGTGCTGATTGGCTGCTGTATTTTATATGTTCCAACAGTGGCTTCACTTCACACAGTACTTCATGGCCTGTAAATCACTTTGGGATATACACAAAATGCTGGAGTAACTCAGCGGGACAGGCAGCATCTCTGGAGTGAAGGAATGGGTGACGTTTCAGGTCAAGACCCTTCTTCAGACTTTGGGATCTAGGAGGTTTTTAGAGGATGGATATAAATAGAATAGGTTGGCAGAATCAAGGGTTTGGTTCCTCAAATGTGCTCAGGAGCGAGGGTAGGATAAATTGGCTAAAACTGCAGCATTTCACAACCAAGCACACACCTGCTTCCCAATGCCTGTTCATTATAGGTTACCCTATCATTATAGTATTAACTTCCAGTTGGAGAAAATAAGTTATACATCTGCTTTCCCAAGCTCTGCATATCACATACTGTATACTGACTAGACCTTATGCAGAGTTGATGCAGCTCTATATGACTGGTTATGCTATACTTGGAATATACAGTAAACCCTCTATATAACGGATTTTGCTTATAGTGGAATGAGGTGTCCATTCGTGGTGACGGTTGGTGTGCAGCGCAGCATTGGGCCGTGGAAAGGTGCTGGCGAGGAGAGAGCGAGCAATAAAACACTTGAAGAACGTTGCATTGGGCACGGGTTTGCAGCAGCTGCTACAAAACGAAGTGTTGGATGCAGGCACAGTGCATGCCACTGCACTTGTGTTGCCCTGGCAATGTATGCCTCGATCGCCTGGTAATGGCGCCAGGCTCCCTTTGCACTTCCCCCACTGCCACCAGATTACCCAAAGAGCAATCGTGACTGTGACGTGCTGCCAGTTCGAGGAGCGGAGAGGAAATCTTTTTCCCCCAGGGTGAAAATGTCAAAGACTAGAGGACATAGCTTTACGGTGAAAGCTGGAAATTTATTTTTACATATTGGGTGGTGGATGCTTGGAATGAGCTACCAATGGGTGATGGTGAAGGCAGATACAATACTGGCATTAATAGGCTTTTAGATAGGCAGATGGATATGTCGAGAATTGTGGGACATGCAGATGAGATTAGTTGAACTTGGTATCATTTCAGCGCAGATATTGATGATTGAAGGGCCTGTTTCTGTGCGATGTTCTAAACATTCAAACTTATTCAGTCTAATACGAGTAAACCAATGGTTTGAATAGTCTTAATTATTGCCAAACAACCACTCTGGCTGGAAGTTAATGTTAAAACGGTTTGAATTCCTTTGGAACTTAACTTCAAAGGTTTAAAAATGAATAGTTTCATTCTTTTTGTCCAAATTTTAATCCAACCTCTTTATTACACTTCTTGCAAATACTTGGACATTGAATTAAATATTCCAATGAGCACCTTTATGTTCAGAATGGAGACAGTTCATGAACAATTCTGCATTCTGACCTGTTGCCCAGTTGCTTGTCTTGTAAACACGAGGGTCAGATGCACGATAGAAAGTACTGTTCCTCTTCCAGCTGACTTCAAAGAACTTTTATGCAAAACTCTTAGAAAGTCAATGGGGACATTTGTCTATTGAACATTATACAATGAGTTTTGACAGTCATTTACACTGTGACCTCAATGTCAGTTAAGTAAATGGAATTGAGTGCCCGTTTTTATCTAGAAAAATTGAAAATGAAGAAAAGGAAATGTGGATAGTCTGGGCAGTCCCACATGGGATCATCATCAAATTCCTCAAGTCAGTTCATCTTTGTATTCTACACAGGGATTTCACTATTTAAACTCGGATAATTACTTCGAGTAAGCGTTTCAGTGTTTTGTAACGGTGGAATTCTGATTAGATCAATTTTCAATAACATTTTAATGTTATAATTCAAATAATTAATCAAATATTAGGTTTATATTACCTTACCAAGAATACCTGCAGAATCCTGATAAAAGATGTGATATAACATGAAATTAGTGTCGTCAGGAGACAGATATAATGCAGGTGGTACAGTTTGCATTATGTTGGTAACTAAAGCACCTTCAACATAGGGGAACATGTCAATGCCCTTCACAAACACATCATTGGACAAATGTGCGATTAACGACATTATTTAGTACACGAGGCCTGGAAAACTAGGCTGAAAATGTGCTACGGAAAATCCATCGTTAAAACAGGATGAGAATATTTGGTTCTGACTTTTCATATTTCCAATGAATCTGACGTTGCAAATAATGAGGGTGAAATTCAAAGCTGTTAAGGTTAGTGGAAAATAAACACAAAATGGTGGAGTAACTCAGCGGGTCAGGCAACATCCCTGGAGAAAAATAAGGTGACGTTTTGGGTTGAGACCCGTCATCAGACTGATTTTTTGGGGGGATTGTTTGGTGTAAGGACACGATTCCCTTTGCTGTGTTTTTTTCTAAATTAACTTTATCTAACAGGAGAAGATCTTGTCTGGAATTGTACAATGCCAGGCAGTAGAATGTTTACGACTGTTCTAACTCTGAAAGCACCTTTCAAAGAACATTGGTACAGTGTTAGTTTGACCTTGAAAGAAACAAATCACTCTGTATTTGGACTGGAGGCCATAGGCATAGTAATACAGTACTGTACATATATTTCCAAAGGCTAAAAAGAAAACACATCTAAAATAATGAATGTTTTCACAGCTCCTTGCTGCACAAATATATACTTTGCCTGGTTTGTTGTGTAGTTATGAAGCCAGAGCTACACTGAAGTTTCTTTAGACTCTGGTACTGCTGTTGAAGTCTTAAAGTTAACCACTTCTTCATATGTATGACCTAGACAGAATAGAAATTGATTAATTTTCTTGGAATACGTTATATTTTACATATTGTCGAGATATATTTCCTATTGTTCTTTGACTATTTTGACATTCAAAGAAATCTGACTGTCTCACACTTTCTATGAAACACTGAATCCTACAGAGGATTCACTAATTTCCACAACATCATCGTAACAATCCCCATGTCATTGGATGATGTTGATAGGGACCAAGTGCAGATGAGGTCGAGCAGCAGCCAGTCAAAGGCCTCTGGAGGATCATGGTGCTCGGGGTGGAGAAGAAGGAAAGAAACCCTGGGTGATACTGCCCTCAGTTTGACTGGATCCTAATGCAGGTAGTCTCAATGAGCAGGGCGATAAGGAAGGAACACAGGTGGGTGGTGAAGAGGTTGTACATGACAATGAGTGCAGCGAGATCACAAAAGATGGGGCTTGGTTATTTCCCCCTTTTGCATGTAGTGTTGCATCATTAATGGGAGGGTGCAAGTCTATTGATATCTTTTCCACTATAGTCATCCTTCATGTCCTATGGGACATCTGAACATGTACGTGGATAGGCAAGGTTTGGCGGGTCAAATGTGGGCAAATTGCACTGGCTTAGATGGGCATCTTGGTCGGCATAGATCAGTTGGGCTGAAAGGCCGGTTTCTGTGCTATATGACTAGGTGACTATCAAAACATTTAATTTCAGCTATTCAATCGTCGAAGCATCTTAACGACCGTCAAATAGGGTTGTACAAGTACACACTGGACCCACTGAGTAAACAAAGGTGGGCACTGTTGATTTTCTGCCCTCTGCAGCCTAAGGATAACAGCGTTAATTATTACATTTCAACTCTTAATTTGAATGGAAATCATATCCCCAAAACTGGATCCTTCATGGTTGGACAGCAGCTGGTTTGAGAATTAATTTTTCAGCTGTGGAGCTCTATAGGGTGATTTCACCAAATGTCAAATGAGCGTAGATCCCCCTCACGTGACCGAAAATTTTAACTGGAGGACATATGTCAGTTCGGTACATGTTAGTGAATGGGGAAACACACACTTTCCCACCCGTTAAAAACATGGAAAACGGCCGATTTTTGAGCTGAAATTTTCTGTGCTAGTCGGGGTGACCGTGAAGCACAGCGACCTAAATTTTCAGGCAAAAAAAAAGATAGAAAGTAAGGTAATTACAAGAGGGAACTGAAGGTAGAAAGCAGCGGAAGTGAACAGCCGACATTTGCCGTGGAGATTTTAAGATCCAAAATATCGGGAATTATCGCGTTTGCTCGCTGAATTTCATCAAAAGTAAGGCATTATTAACTTACTTTTGATGAAATTCAGCGAGCAAACGCGATAATTCCCGATATTTTGGACCTTAAAATCTCCACGGCAAATGTCCACTGTTCACTTCCGCTGCTTTCTACCTTCAGTTCCCTCTTGTAATTACCTTACTTTCTATCTTTTTTTTGCCTGAAAATTTAGGTCGCTGTGCTTCACGGTCACCCAGACTAGCACAGAAAATTTCAGCTCAAAAATCGGCCGTTTTCCATGTTTTTAACGGGTGTGAAAGTGCGTATTTCCCCATTCACTAACGTACCGAACTGACATATGTCCTCCAGTTAAAATTTTCGGTCACGTGAGGGGGGATCTACGCTCATTTGACCTTTGGTGAAATCACCCTATTCAGGGTGGAATTACAAAGGAAACCACATCTAAGAGCTTGGTGCACTTTTTAAAGCGATCCAACAAAAAAATCAGAGAAGCTACCACTGGTGGAACTGTAACAGGCAGCTAAGAGTAGGGGAAACACGCAGTGATGTAATCTTAGGGGAAATCCAGGTAGAAATTTAAATGGGGAATGTAAGGGTTTGTTAAATCAAGATCAAGCCCATGAAGCATTTAATCTCAGTTTTTATACTTCAAAATTGTTGTCTGCAAATTATTTAATCGATAGCCTGCTTTATTTTTCAATAGCAGCACTCACCTGGAAGGTAATGGTCAGAAAAGGAGAATCAGATTCTTCCTATCTTTGAAATACAGCTTTAGGATCAAACAATGTTGTGTTTCCACGGATAAAAGTAGTACCAACCTCTTGGCTGGATTTCACTCAAATATCAGAAGATCACCCTGATCCACACAGCTCAAAGTTTTTCATTTTCCCTCTTTTTTTACAGTGTAGTCGAGGGGGCAACTTGATCGGTAGAGGCAAGTTGGGCCAAAGGGCCTGTTTCTCTGCTATATGGCTCTATGACTGAACACCGGAAAACAGGTGGAGGAAGAGATGAAATGTGAAGGTGAGAAGTTTAAGTGTTTGAAGAGGATTAAAATGGAAATAAAATGAGTGCAAAGTTGGCAATCAAAGAGTGAAAATGAAGTGAAGGAACTGAAGAAGGGTCTCGACCCGAAACGTCACCCATTCCTTCTCTCCAGAGATGCTGCCTGTCCCACTGAGTTACTCCAGCATTTAGTGTCTACCTTTGAAGGAACAGGAAACCGAAAATAGGATCTTTTACAGATTCACTGCTCACACGACATTCAGAGGGCTGCAGGAAGTTGAGAGCTTTCTGGTAAATTGGTGAATTGATCAATTAGGTATTTTGTTTGAATTTCTTTCTTTCAGATAATTAATCTTGGGCAAACTTTAATGATCATTACCCTGGAGCAAGTGAGACAGTGAGTGAGCACATCCTGCTCTTGGGTGGGCTCCCTGATGTTGCAGCTGCTCTTTAAATAGAATGTACAGTGCAAACAAGCCATTTATCTCATTAGCTCTATGTGCTCCACACATTGTTCTACCTCCCTATTCATTAACACTTCCTAATGTTTAATAAATTTCTCTTCAATACATTTCTGCTATTCAATTCAGCTATGGGCTATGATAGCACTAACTATGTCAATTTTTCTTTATTTATGGTTGGTAGTTATTCTGGTGCCTGCCTGCACCTCTAGATGCCTTTCCATAGCTGCTCTGCTGACTATTGTTGGTACCATATTCTGGAGCATATCTGTAATTGTTGTAGTTATACCCAGAATAATCATAACCTCCATATCCTTCCAACTCTTGTTGATAAACTTTTCCCTGTTTTTTTTTTTTTGGTTTTGGATTGACAATCTTATTGGTATTGTATTAATAATAGTTTATTATTGTCACGTGTACCAAGATCCAGTTAAACGCTTTGTTTACATCTTATCCAATTAGATCATATTATACGCATGTACAATCAACCTATACACAAGGACAATAGTATATTTAAAAAAAGACACAAAGTGCTGGAGTAACTCAGCGGGTCAGGTTGCATCTCTGGAGTACATGGATAGGTGATGTTTTAGGTTGGGATCCTTCTTCAGACCCTTCATTTGAAGAAGGGTCCCAGCCTGAAGCGTCACCTTTCCATGTTCTCCAAAGACGCTGCCTGACCCGCTGAGTTACTCCAGCACTTTGTGTAATTTCTGGTAAACCAGTATCTGCAGTTTCTTGTTCTTACAACAGTATATTTGGTGTTCCTGATTCTGATATTTCTTAAAGATAGAAACATTACCTTTTTCTACCCAAACAAATCTCTTCATAATTTTACTTTACCCCTCAGTTCTCTCTTTACTGATAGTTGTACCCTTTCACTTATTCCTTTTAAACATTTCCTCGCATATTTTTCTGTGGGCTCTTTATTGTTTATAAGATGGAGAACATAACTGCCCTCAGTGCAGACCAACTAACTAAGATTCGAAACAAATATAAGATTACCTAGTCTGAGCTTCAATACAATCCCGCGGGAAGTAATCTGCAATACTTTGTTTGCTTTTGCTGAGTGGGCCATTAATCATTTAAAAAAATGGATTTTCCTCACCAATGCAGCAAATACACAAATCCCAACCACAGATCAAGCAAAGTTTCCCTAAAAACTAAAAGCTTATGAATTACATAACACTTCAGTTATGAAGCTTGCATGAAACAGGGGATGAGAAATTCACTTCAGTCGGCAGCAATAAAGGTGTTGCACTGTCAAATGTATTCTGTCATGCTTCCAAAATTTGATTCCATTAATTTCATTGGAAGTGTATTTTGGAAGCAGAAATGATTTCATTTTGCTGTTACCGAACAGTTTCCAACCAAAAGGAAAAGACAGAGAGGGGAGAAAGAACAGGAGGAGCGACTGAAATATTTTGTATCTGTAGCGTGAAGAATGTGAGTGGCTAACACATGACTTGGAGTATCAATAGCAATTGGTTGAATCAGATTGTTTTTTTCAACCTCCTCATGATTCTGGTCCGACAGCATTAAAGGTGAGATGAGGAAAAATATTCCACTCAAGGGATGGTGGGGATCTGGAACTCGTCACCTACAAGTGTGTAATGCCCCTGTCCCACTTAGGAAACCTGAACGGAAACCTCTGGAGTCTTTGCGCCCCGCCCAAGGCTCCTGTGAGGTTGCAGGTGGTTACCGGAGGTTGCAGGTAGTGGAAGCAGGTGGGGAGACTGACAAAAACCTCCGGGAACCGCACGGAAACCTTGGGTGGGGCACAAAGTCTCCAGAGGTTTCCGTTCAGGTTTCTTAAGTGGGACGGGGGCATTAGTGATAGAAACCCAAGTCCTGAAGCTGTAATCTGCAGTGCCACAGACTTGGTGCAGGAAGTCTGTGGCACTTTTTTTTTATTTATGATACTGCCTGTAAGGGAAATTCATTTCGTTGTCTCAAATTGAGACAATGACAATAAATTTGAATACAATACAATACAGGAAGGTAAATTAGGATGGTGAGTTTTCATTCAGACTGGCATAAACAAGATGGACAGAATGGCCTCCTGTGTTGTAAATAATGAAACTGATCAGATACCCACAAGGAATGGGCAGAACACGAGTTATCGTCAGTGACATGCACAACCAGGCTACATTGTATGAGTGTTCTTACATTTCCATTCTTCAATGGTGAGTTCTACGTTGTCAAAACTATTGTCGTACACTTTTGCCACAGTCTCTTCCTCAGGATCTCGATACTGCTCAAAGTACGGGTGAGCCAGGGCCTCCGCTGCAGTTACCCGTTTCTCGGCATCGAGCACAAGCATCTTTTCTAAAAGGTTGACTGCTGTTTGCCAAAACAAAAGCCAACAAAACATATCAGAAAACAAATAGAATTCTGCACTCCTAAAAAGGTGTGCAAAACAAGCATTAACAAACCAGTACTATACTAAGCTACACTGAAACTCCAGTGAAGGAAAATGTATTCAGTTGTTTCAAGTGTAAAAGAAATGGGCCTGTCCCATCTAGGCGATTTTTAGGCAACTACAGGCGACTAGTTTGTCGCCACATGTTCGCCGGGAGTAGTCTCCTCAGTCGTGCAAAAAGTTGTAGCGTCTTTCTGGTCGCTACTAAATTTTCAACGTGTTGAAACATTTTCGGCAACAGTGGGTTTGACGCCAATGCGCGTAGCTTGACTTCTCCTGACGTAGGTGCTGTCGTAGGTTGTCGCCAGGATGACGTAGAATGTCGCCAGTTTTTCGGCGACCTGCTACGACTATGACAGTCGCCTGCAGTTGCCTAAATAATCGCCAAGTGGGACAGGCCCATTAGATGAGGTACTTCCTGCGTATGGTGTGCACAGCCGAAAGTTGTAGGACAACTTGTTCTATTTGATCTTGTTTGATTATGGACACCGACCGGGTTGATTGCATTTGTCGAAACAGGGCGGACCACGTGAAGGTTGCAATCTCCCACCCCAGATTAGGTACTCAGACACAGACATCAGGAAAGGTGCCTCTGCTGTTACACATACACCTCACATCAGATGCACATTAGATCACCAGTTAAATTGTTAAGAGAAACGTGCACAATTGCAGATTAGTACCATGTTTACTGGCATTATTGATCCTAACTCTGATTTCACATTAACTCTCATCTCTCCAGCAATGGTCCTCATCTGCTGGTGTCAGGTATGACTGAATGACATGGGTGGATAGGGAACTCACAAATTCAATCAGTGGCGGAATGATGGTTCGGAGGCATTTGGACCAGCGTGTCTCATCTGCACATTGCCTTGGTCACTCACTTTCTTGGAGGTGGTTAGATAATCACTGAGGAATTTGGGGCAGATTGGTGCTGTGGACTTGTGGAACATCGCAAGCGCTTCGCCTCTTCTCTAGCCCTTTATGCTGAGCAACTGTAGAAATCAGTGCACCAATTCATGCATTAAATTTACCATTAGTCCCCACCTGAATGATTTATTCTGCTCTGACACTGGAGATGCCAATTTAGTTCAGCTCTAATCCTATTTACATGGCAATTCTTATCTCAGGTCAGAAGCATGGATCAATATAATTAAAAGATACATGCTTGAATCCATTATCAAGAAAGCCAGTTTACAAAACTGTAAGCATGGATAGCAATCTTCTAGATACTGTCAAAAGAAAGAAATGAGGCATTAAACTAGCTGCTTCAGTGCCCAGGTGCTCATTTATCCATAGCAGACATTCCAAATTTGACCTTTTGATATTTGACCATGACTTTTTGTCCACGTTGAAAATATTTACCTAGGAGTCATATTTTGTATAGCATTTGATTAGACTCAATGAAAAGTCGAGAACAATGCTAGTTCCCGAATGCCTACAATTTCGTTATTTGCATGTCCCTACACCAGATGCACTAAAGCATAGAGGAGTCCAAACACACATGTTGGTGGCCAAAGCCTTGTAATAACACTTGCTTAGAAAACATAGAAAACATTCGGCCCTTCGAACCAGCACCGCCATTCAATATGATCATGGCTGATCATCCAAAATTATTACCCATTCTTGCTTTTTCCCCATATCCCTTGATTCCGTTAACCCCAAGAGTTAAATCTAACTCTCAAGACTGGTACAAACACAAGTCGCTCAAGTGTGAACACACATAAAATGTGAGGCATGCTCAATTGTTTCTTAAAGGCTGTTGTGTCCTTCGGTAGGTTTCCCATTACACAGCCACTCTCACCGCCTCCTTACCACCATGTCCACTATATCCAGCTTGGGATTTGTGGCTTCATTCCCCCTATCACCATCACCTCTCCACATCTCTCTCCCACCCCCTCTTCCATTGATTCTTGGCAGCTGCCATTCAACATTACTTTATAGACGAGAAGATGATACTCACCTTGACATGCCCTAGAATTGCCAGGACAGTGGATGCTAGGGCCTAATGAAAGTAGAAACAAAGAACTGCATATGCTGGTTAATACACAAAAGGGCACAAAGTGCTGGAGTAACTCAGCAGGTCAGGCAGCATCACTGGTGAACATGGATAGGTTTCGGGTTGAGTTCCTTCTTCAGATGGAAGAAGAAGGGTGTCGACCGAAACGTGACCTATCCTTGTTCTCCAGAGATGCTGCCGGGCCCACTGAATCACTCCAGCACTTTGTGACCCAATGTGGGTGAATGGGATGCGTAGGTAGATATGGAATGGTGAGAGACAAAGGGACAGTTTGTGCACTGTGCAACTCTATACTGCATTTCTAACTCCCCTGTTTTTCCTCATGGTCCTTAAAAAATTCTTGTAACTGAATTTACCAAACAAAAAGCAAGGGAGAGGGTTTTCACTATGTAAGGTCTGCCTGGTAATACATAACTCCATGGGCCTTTTCAGCCTTTGAATTTTCCTGTCGGTAGTCCTGTTAAAAACGTGCTGCTCTGTTGCATACAACTCATTAATGTGCTTCAACAGGTGCTACTTAATTCCTGAGTGGCTAACTAATGAAAAGTGTCTCTTACCCACTTGATTAACATTTCCAAACAGAGCTTTGAAGTCTTTCTTTGGGACCCGTTGCAAACTTTTGATGTAATTTTTAGCCTGTAGAGCACAGAAAATACATCATTTTCAATGCACAAAATTTAAAGATGCTATATACATATTTAATAGTTTCACAAGGACTCCCAAAACATTTAGGATTCAATAATATATATCCATATGAACATTTTCAATAAGTTTATAAAATAATTTGCCCAAAGTAATTTTATCATCAGATAAGTATATGAAATTGTCAGTTTGCTTCTGTGGAATGATCAGCTTGGGCTGGTTTAAAAAAGTGAGATGGGGGCCAGATTGAAACATACAAGATCAATGGGCTGTTGACAAGGTGGATGAGATGAGGATGTTTTCTCTTTATGTGAGGATCTATGATGAAGGTTAACTGTTTTAATGGGGTCACCCATTTTGTCAGATGATCATGATTTTGCAACTCTCTTCCTCAAAGGACAATAAAAGTTGAGTTTCTGAATGTTTTTAAGGCAGAGATAGATTGTTGAGAAGGGTGAAAGGTAACTGCTGGTAGATGGGAATGCAGTGCTGAGGCTATATCACATTGGACGCGACCCAAGTGAGCAGAAGAGCAGGTTTGAGAGCTGAGACTCCGCCTGTTCCTGATTTGTATGTTAGTATTTTAATTTGTTCTTATGTTACTTCTAGACTTGCCCATTCCACAGCTGTACACTCATCTTCCAACCCAGCTTAGAATGCATGCTCCTGCATTTACATTTTAAAAATTGGCAAAATCATAACAGTTACAATACTTACTGCTCCAGAATTAACATGTGTATTAATACATACATAAACAAATTGTACCATGGTATGGTTACTAAAAATAAAGCAACTTATTCAAATCTGTTCAATTCTGAGAAGTAATTTGGATTTATTAACCTTCAGGTTCATGAAGCTATCTTTGCACTCCCTGTGTAGTCCTGCTTTATTGATGCATTCTCGCTGTAACCTGAGAAACACTTATTAACCAAGAACTTATCATTCTCTGCTTTAAAAATACCCAATGACTTGGACTCCCCCACCATCTGTGGCAATTAATTCCACAGATTCACCACCCTCTGACTAAAGAAATTCCCATGAACATGAAAAACTTTAAAAATCAAAATTCCCAACGTCTTGGCCTCCACTGCTCTCTGTGGCAATGAATTCCATAAAATCAACACTGTCTGGCTACAGAAATTTCCATGATCATGGGGACTTTTATAAATCAATGGTTAGTTTGATTGAGGCAGTGTGCTGGGCAGCAAAATACTCTACAATATATAGCTCACCGTGCGTGATACCATGCTAAGAGATTGTTAGGCAAAAACTAATATCAAAAAGGTAACACATTCCATTTGTCCTTTTGGTCAGCTTTACGTGTTCTACTTACATCTTGACTTTGCAGCTTCTGAACAAAGTCTTGGGTTGGTGTCCCTGTTACTTTCATGATTTCTGTTAATTGATCTAAATCTGCAAACTACAGGTTAAGAATCATGTTTAAAGAACCACTCAAGAGCCAAATGTAGCGCAGGCAACCTTACGTGCAGGTTCCAGTAAATGGCTTCTGCAACCCTGGACGATTCTGGTGTGAGCCAGAGATCAATTATAAGTGCAAGGTCTTGGGTCATACAAGACCCAGGATGTGGTCATACTGCAAACTAGTCCCACACCACTGCTGCATTTTGCAGCTGCACAGCTTCCAATTCACTGCTGGTGCAGCTGAGCAGCCCTTCCAATGGGTGCAGCAGATGGTGTGCAGAGACTAGGCTGGGAAGCTGGCCCAATGGCTGGCTTCTGCTCAAGTGCCCCTGATAAGGGGAGACATTTGGAAACATCTAAAAACAAATGAAAAATGTAAAGTTATCTTCAAAACTAATTATGAACCTCCCAGAAAATGCTATTCTGAAATATAAAGTAAACAAAATGTATACTTATATTTAGCTTTAAAATGAAGGTTGGCAGCCCTATTAAAAGATACTCATTAATAGACACTTGAACAGGTATGTTTTTGAGGAATGTGGGCTAAACATGGGCAAGTGGGACTAGCTTAGATGGGGCACCAAGTTCTGCAAGAACGAGTTGGGCTGAACGTTGGGTTTCCGTGCAATATGACTCCACGACTCTCCATTAATCTATTTGAATGAATGGGGCAATGCTGCAAGTGTCAGCAATGGGTGGTGTAAAATTGAATCAGATCCTCCATCCTTGGCTCAGCATGGAGCCTGAAATGCTTTGCTAGCTCTTATTTAAATGTCCCCCAGCCAAATTTAATGGAATGAGAGACTTGTCGGAGCCTGCTGATCTGACATGGGTGGGGTCGACCAAGTTAAATGTTTAAATTTAAACTGAGATTACCACTCTTCCACTCTGGTAGTTGGCAACACTGCTGGCCACAGATAGAGTTGATTTACTCAAGTGGTTTAAAAAATCCAATGTGGCAAAAATCAATTGTACACGCTAATCATCTGTACTTCCCCAAGAAATATTTAGTCATTTATTAGTAATTATCAGGGAGAGTACTTGACATGGTTGTAAAGGATACGATCGATGCCTTTAAAAAGAGGGCGTGTTGTAATCATCTCTGCCATGATACAGCCAACAGACCAGATATCCACTGCAAAAACATGTACATTGTCAATCTCTCATCACACAATCATCAGTATACAATTTTGGAAACATAAAATTCTAGCAGAGTTAGTAAACTTAGTAAGTGCACAAGGACTCAACACCCAGGTCCACTTATGTGCCAATCTGCCATGCAGTCTCACACTCCATGTCCGCACTGACAGGGAGAGTCTATCTTCCTGGTAACAATGTCAATCCCCGGACTTTTCTCATAATGCCTTCAGGAGCACCAGAGGCAGCAACACTCCTGCAAGTTGCTTTTAGAGTCTGAGTAACACTGGAACTTGTCGAGCGTCTTGACCAAGGCCCACTGGCTGCTCCGCCATACAGGCGCAACACACCGCCTTCTCAACAGGTGAAACAAGCCGTGGAAATCCTTTATCACATCAGGCGGAGTGTATGAAATTACAGGTTTGGACAGCAGACATTCAAAGCACCAGAGAGTTACCACCAACACTATCTCACAAAATCATCCAATCCGTTGGCAGGATAATCAAACCCACATCAGTGTCCTCTCCCAGGCCAACATCCCTAGTTACACCAGTCTGAAGAAAGGCCCTCACCCAAAACGTCACCTATGCATGTTCCTTAGGGATGCTGCCTGACCCGCTATATTACTCCAGCCATTTGTGTCCTTCCTCATTTGGCTACAGTATGTTGGACAAGCCACATCATTTGCTTGCCTGACACCAGATTATACAACAGGAAATGTAGAAACAAGGAACTGTGGATGCTAGATTACAGACGGAGACACAGAGTGCTGGAGTTGCTCAGCGGTTCAGGCAGCCTCTCAGGAGAACATGGAAAGGTGATGCTTCTGGTCTGGACCCTTTTTCAAACTTAAGTGAAAATAGGGACTCTTTTTTAAAATCTGCCACAGGAAGAGTCATTACAAATTACAAATTCCCCTTCGAAAAAATATCCCTACTGACTCTGGGAATCTCTGGCCCACGACTGTTCAAAGTGGAGAATCAGCATTCAAACACACACTGAAGCCCAGCATAAATAGTGAAAGAACACAAACTATCACCACCCATCCCGTTTGGAACCTCCTGTACCATCTGTGGTTATCTGTGGCCGTATCCCAAGTTGGCCTCATCCTCAGAACACATAGAGGTGGGGTACAAGCAAGCCATCCACCACCCCGCGGGACTAATTAACAACAGTAAGGTGAGATTACCTGTTTGAGTATAATGCATCCAGTTAAGTATCACCTCCGGGGCACGGTACCACCTGGTTACCACATAGCCAGTCATTTCCTGATCAGCATGTCTTGCCAAACCAAAGTCCAGAATCTGCAATGCAAGGTGACACGCTTTGAAAAGGCCACAAGTTAAACACATCCCTTTCTCCGTCATGAACGGGTTTTGCATTGAATCCACGAGCAGCTGCTGAATGCATACAAGTGCGTAGTGAACAAATCCTGCTTTCCTGTCCTTTTACCATTTCACCCACCCATTATCAGAGTCACAATGTAATCAGGATGGCAAGGCAGTTCTTTGACTTCATTCCCACACTATAGTTAGAGCGTAAATCAATTTGGAATTTGGGTTTCAGTGGATAACAGAGTAAAGAAAAAAATGACTTGGACGAAATTGTCCCATTTTGGATTCATAAGAGACTGCAGAGGCTGGAACCTGGAACAACAAACAAGTTGCTGGAGGCACTCGGTGGGTCGAGCAGCATCTCCGCATCTGTGGGGAGAAAGGAATTGTCAATGTTTCAGGTCCTGATACAAAGTTTAAATTGAAATGGCAACAATTCCTTTCCCCCACAGATGCTGTGGAGGCCAAATCCACAGTGGATATTTTCAAATTGGAGATTGATAGATTCTTGATTAGCAAGGGTGTCAAAGTTGACGAGAAGACAGGAGAACGGGGTTAAGAGCGAAAAGATAGATCAGCCATGATCAAATGGCAGAGCATACTTAACAGACCAAATGGCCTAATTCTGCTTCTTATGACCTTATGTTCAACCCACTTAGTCCCTCTAGCAGATGGTTTGTTTCCCATGTTGCTTTGCCCTGAAGTAAAACCTAACATTCCACAGGCTGCCCATGGACATAGAGTCTGAAGTATTTTTACTGACACCAATTGCAAATCAATTTTCACAATGTGAAGTATATAGTAAAGGAGCATACTAATAAATTGTTTATTTAATCAAAACTAGATAAGAATATAGACTATATACTATATACTATAAAGAGAATATAGTAAAACTTAGGGAAACAATAGCATGAAAGACAAGAGCTGATCTGGAGAATGTATAACATGTGTGACACAAAAAGCTGGAGTAACTCAGCGGGACAGGCAGCATCTCTGGAGAGAAGGAATGGGTGAAGATTCGGGTCAAGCTTCTCTCCAGAGATGCTGTCTGTCCCGCTGAGTTAATCCAGCTTTTTGTGTCTATCTGGTTTAAACCAGCATCTGCAGTTCCTTCCTACATATAACAAGTGTGTGCTGACTGGGAAAAATAAATGACTGGAATTGTGTTAACTAACAGCTTGAGTATGAACATTCTGCCTGTTATTTATTAAAGGTGCTAATTAATTTTAAATAAATTAGTTAGCTTCTTTGACAAAGGATGAGATAAGGGAGTCTCAACTGAACACAAGAAAATGCTTCTTACTAATACATCGTCAGAGTAATTTGTACACCTGAAGTACTTGATTGTGACAGTACTACGAAAAGTAATGAAATAGAAATGGCAACATCTATACCCATCGCCAGCACAATGTCAAGCTTTCAATGTTGTAGGGGAACAACAGGAAACTCCTGTGTTCAGATAACATCTTTAACATTGTAAAATGTCCCAAAGCACTCCTCAAGTATCTTACAAGTGGAAACATGAGGGCACATGAGCAAAAGTTCAATATTTTAAAGCAATACCAAAGGTAATAAGGTAAATTGTTTTGGGAAGGGGTTCCAGACTTTACGATATGGCCAATTAACCTACAAACCTGCACATCTGTGGAGTGTGGGTGGAAACCGAGCACCCGGAGAAAACCCACGGGGTCACGGGGAGAACATACAAACTTCATACACACAGCACCGATGTCAGGATCAAACCTGGGTCTCTGGAGCTGTAAGCAGCAACTCTACCGCTGCGCCACCGTGCCGCTCTTGTCAAGCCCCTTGAAAACTTTACATGTTTCCATGAGTTCATTTCTCTTTCATTATGAATTCCAGAGAGTAAGGTCCACATCTGCTTAATCTATCGGCAAGCACTTCCTCTATCACAAGATTATTCTTCCTTACGTAGGGTGACCATATCTTTACACAATATACCAGGTGCAGTCCACCAAGGCTCTTTACAATTGGAGCAACACATTTATATTCCTTTCCTCTAACTCTCTTGCAATAAAGACCAGCATACCATGGATTAATTGTTTGCTGCAACTACATGTTGACTTTCAATGACAAGTACATCCAGATTATTCTGAACCCCAACACATTGCGATCCCTCAGCATCACACCAGCTTCGCTGACGTTAAATCAAATATTAAGCTTACCTTTAACTCGCAGTCCTCATTGATTGCCAAATTCCCGGGTTTAAGATCCTAACAACAGAACAATCAGACACTTAAGTTAGTCCAGGGAGACAGAGTTTTGGTGGCTTGTGGTTTTTAATATGTGTGATTCCATTGCGAGTGCACTCTTTTCTGAGTCATGAAAATCACGAAAACCACGTCAAGACTTGAGCACAAAAATCCACAGCGACATCCCAGTTTGTTAGAGAGGAAGTGTTTTTCTGCTGGTGGCCCGTCTTTTGAGTGAGAGCTATTTGTTACTCCGATCGCTTCATCAGAACAGTAACTACAGTTCACTGGCTGAGTCATTGGGTGGTCTCAGGGTTATGGAGAGAAGGCAGGAGAAAGAGGTTAGGAGGGAGAGATAGATCAGCCATGATTGAATGGCGGAGTAGACTCGATGGGCCAAATGGCCAAATCCTGCTCCTATCACATGATCTTACGATCGTGTGACTGTAGAGCACTTGGCTTATCCTGGAATGTCTGGAGGAATACAGATCTCTCTTCCTCAATGACCTCGTTTATGTCACAATGTTGACGAGAACACCCGTACTTTGAGCACCATGTTGAAAAATGACAGCGGGGGCCAGTTTAAAGATTTGATGAGTCAGTTCTATGGTCCACAGCCAGTGTACTTTGCAATAACTACACATAACCACAGGCCACATTTTCAGTCATGTATATTACAACCAAAATGCTAGTGACTATTTACTGCCTGGTTTCTGCTTCAATTGCTATCAAGCAAACACATTCAATCGTTTTGTTATTTTAGATCCAGAAAAGATGAGTGGTCTTTTTTATATGTTTGGCAACATAATTTGCTGGTGATTGTTTTTAAAGCCACCCTCAGTCTTAAAAACCTACAATCTGGGAACAGCACAGTTGTGCAGCTGGCAGAGCTGCCGCTTCACAGCGCCAAAGACCCGGGTTCGATCCTGACCTCAGGTGCTCTCTGTATGAGTGTGGAGTTTGTACGCTCTCCCTGTGACTGCATGAGTTTCCTCTGGGTGTGCCAGTTTCCTCCTACCTCCCGAAGATGTGCACGATTGTAGGTTAATTGGCTGCTGTAACATTTCTCTTAGTGTGTAGGGAGTAAATGCAAAAGTGGGATTCCATAGAGCTAGTAGGCCTGCTTCCATGCTGTATCTCTAAACTAAAACTAGACTAAAAACTGAGTTTTTAACTTAACCAGCTGCTAACCACCGATTTTAAAAATATGCACTGCCTATAAAAAACATGCCAATTTAGAATATGCTTGAATTATTGAAAGAACACAAACAGACCAATATGCATTGTAAAAAGGCAAATTATTGTACAAATCTAAGATAGACACAAAAAGCTGGAGTAACTCAGCGGGACAGGTAGCATCTCTGGAGAGAAGGAATGGGTGATGTTTCTTCAGACTGGTTAGGGATTTTGTACCTTGTTAGCTTTAAACTCCCGCTTGGAGTCCAGACGCCCCTTGAGTGTCTCACCCAGGGAATTACAACACAGGTGAGCCACTGATATATATAATTTTTTTTAACATTTAATTAAAAGACACATAAGAAGTAGTGATTTTAACTGAGAATCCACGTACTTCCCTCTATATTGACACACTGGTTATGGGGAATGATAATTACAGCCACATCCCCTCACGTGAAACCAATAAAATGCATGATCATGTTACCAACAGAGCTGAACCACGAGCCCATGCCATGACCAGAGGGTTTGAATATTATTTGCTTATCATCTTTGTTAATCGAGTCTTGCCTTAATGTGCCACAAAACAACAGGATAAACACTGCACCTGGCAACAGAGCAACTTCCAAGTGCAGGAAAGTAAGACTTGACTTTATTACAGAGATACAGTGCAGAAACAGGCCCTTCAGCCCACCGTGTCCGTGCTGACCAGTGAACTAGCACCATCCCAGGGACAATTTACAATTTTACCGAAGCCAATTAACCTACAAACCTGTACGTCTTTGCAGTGTGGGAGGAAACTGGAGCACCCGGAGAAAACCCATGTGGTCACAGAGAGAACATACAAACTCTGCACAGACAGCACCCAAGGTCAGGATGGAACCCAGGTCCCTGGTGCTATAAGACAGCAACTCTACCATTGCACCAATGTGCTGCCTAAACTAAACTTATTTAGCAAAACAATGTTCAGGAACCTTACTTAGTCTTTATTTTATATATTTTGTGGACTATATTTACGTTACACATTCGCTCAGCTAACAACATTGAACTTCATTGCTCCTGCATGTATCTGAGACATGTTTGTAATATGGACCTTCCTTTGTGCTGGACTCAGCAAATGATAAATTTCTCTACAAATCATGAAGGCTGTAATGCTGTTCTGGAGAAACTGCTGGAGTGAACTTTACACCTCACTTTATAAATTGAGGACCAGTAGACATAGGTTTAAGGTGAGGAGGGGGGAAGATTTAATAGGAACCTGAGGGGTAACTTTTTCACACAAAGGGTGGTAGCCACGAACTGCTGGAGGAGATAGTTGAGGCAGGTACTATCACAACGTTTAAGAAACATTTAGACAGGATAGGACATGTTTCGAGGGATATGGGCCAAATGCAGGCAGGTGGGACTAGTGTAGATGGGACATTGGCTGGTGTGAGCAAGTTGGGCCGAAGGGCTTGTTTCCATGCTGCATCACTCTATGACTATGCTTGAAGTTGTATTAAATATTTTCTGAGACACAAACCAACCAGTCTGGTGTGTTCATATTTCCAAAAAGTGATACCCAGATAATATTCATTCTTTTCTGTATTGTCCAGTGGCAATACAATTACAATCAATAAAACCTATCAGTTATGTCAGAGCATAAAATGGACTTACCCTGTGGATGATCCCTGCCGAGTGGATGTACTGTTAAAAAGACAAGACATGTTTTAAAATAAGGAAGAGTCACATATATCAGGTCCTAGTTAGAGATTTTTCTTTTCAGTAATAAAATATACTTATTTATCAACAAATTCATTGCTTCACAATCCGTGCGCACTGAAAAATAAATATGTGGTTTGGAAAATGTGGAGAAATTCATAGATGGAGTTTTACAGCGTAAAGCAGGCCCTTTAGCCCAGCATTTCTATGCTAACCATTGTGACTATCTATACTAATTCCTCATGTGAATTAATTTCACATCCTTTATGCTTTGCCCCATCAAATATCTGACCAAATGCCTCTTAAATATCATTAATATCCCCGTCTCTATCACCTTCTCTGCAGATATGAACTATGAGTAAGAAATTTCCATCTTTAAACCTCCTCCTTTTCATCTTAAACCTAGTCTAGTTTCAGACACCCCACTCACAGGAAACAGATTCTGACTATCCACCCTATCTATGCCTCTCATAATTTTAAATACCTCTATCATGTTAACTCTCAGCCTCCTTCACTTCAGGGAAAACTGACCTAGAATATCAAACCTCTCCTGAAAATTCAAGCTCCTGAAACCAGGCAACATCCTTGTGCATTATTCTGCATCGTCTTGAGTTTAATCACAACCTTGCTAAAGCACATTGACCAGAACTGCACACATGACTCCAAGCTGGCCCTAACCAATGTCCTGTACAATATTTTGAAACATGATGGACTCAACAGCTCAGCCGAGGAAGGAGAACATACCATACACCCAAGACACAAAATGCTGGAGTAACTCAGTAGGGCAGGCAGCATTTCTAGAGAGAAGGAATGGGTGACTTTACGGGTCAAAACCATACACCTTCCATGCCACCCTGTTTACCTCTGTTCTCACCTTCATTGAACTATTTCTGGTATCCCATTGCCTCTCTTCAACATTCTTCCCAGGGATCTGCCATTCAATGTGTAAGTTCTGCCCTGGATTAACTTCTCAAAATGCATCACTTCGCACTTGCCTGAGTGAAATTTCTTAGCTTGTAATAGGCATATAAAATAAAATATTCCGGGGTATGTGAAAATCTGGAGTAACATTTCAGCAATCTTTAAATTTAAATTTATCAATTTTAAACAAATTACAGATTAGTTACTTAGTCACTTTGAAAGAGGTGGATAAGCCGACCTTTAGGCCTTTTAGGACTTGATACACCAGAAATTGGATCCGATCTTCAGTCAGTTTCTCATGCTTCATTAGTTTGCTGAGGTCCATTCCCATAAAAGGCATAACCAAATAACTGCAAAAAACAAAGTAAATTAATAAATGTAGCATCAACATAACACAGGAGAAGGGTTCTTGCATCCTGCTGCTTCCTTAGTTTGAAGAGCTACATCAGGAGGAGCTCGTAGGTGAAGTTTTTCTCAGTGGTAAGCTATCTATCTGCCGAGGGACTTCTCCGTCGTTTTTGTTGTGGCTGTATATGTTACTCCAAGTGCTAATGTAAATTCTAAGGCCAACGAAGCACTGGGAGCCCTGCATGACGCCATCAGTGAGTTCCAGACCAAATATCCTGATAGCTTCATTGTGGTGGCCAGGGATTTTAATCACACCAGCCTTAAGACTGTGCTCCCAAAATTCAAGCAATATGTGGATTTTGAGACCAGGGGAGAGAATATCTTGGACTTGGTTTACACCAACACCCAAGAGGCTTACAAGGCAGCCCCACGCCCTCACCTGGGCCACTCGGACCACATTTCAGTGTTTTTAACACCAGCCTACAGACCTCTGCAAAAACAAGTCAGAGCGGAGAGAAAACACACCAGGGTCTGGCCAGAGGGAGCAGCCTCAGCACTGCAGGATTGCTTCCTGCACACTGACTGGGATGTGTTCAGGACAGCAGCATCCTATGATGACCTCATCAACATCGAGGAGTACGCAGAGACTGTAACCAGCCACATTGCCAAATGCACCGAGGATGTCACTATCATGAAAACCTTCACTGCACGTGGAAACGAAAAGCCATGGATGACAGCAGAGGTGCGCTCACTGCTGAGGGCTCGTGATGCAGCCTACAGAGCCGGTAACACAGCCGCTCTTCGATCTACCAGGACTGCACTGGAAAAAGGAATCAGGGCAGCGAAACGTGCCTACGCGGGGAAAATCCAGGGACACCTCTGTGACACAGGAGACACCAGGAGGATGTGGAAGGGAATCCAAACACTGACGGGGTACAAGGCAAGGCAGCAGGTAACTGACACGGACACTTCTCTCCCAGATGAACTGAACAACTTCTTTGCACGTTTTGATGCAGCAAACACCACACCCAAGGGGAGAGCCAGCCCCTGCTTACAAACCGACCAGCCAGTCCTGACCATAGACCCAATGGACACACGGAGAATCCTGTCTAAGGTCAACCCGTGGAAAGCAGTCGGACCCGACAACATCCCAGGACGTGTGCTCAAGGAATGTGCTGAGGAGTTAGCAGATGTGCTAACAGACATCTTTAACATCTCCCTTAGTCAAGCCATTGGCCCCACATGCCTCAAAACTTCCACAATAATCCCCATAGCGAAGAAACCAGTTGTTGCCTGCCTAAATGACTACCGCCCTGTCGCCCTGACCCCAATAATAATGAAGTGTTTTGAACGCCTGGTGAAACCCCACATTACTGCCAGCCTCCCCTCATCGTTAGACCCCCTCCAGTTTGCCTATCGCCCCAACCGTTCTACACACAGTACTCACGCATCTGGAAAACAAAAATACATACGCCAGAATCCTGTACATTGACTTCAGCTCAGCGTTTAACACCATCATCCCACAGAGACGTGTGGAGAAACTAACCCTGCTGGGCCTCAACACCACCCTGTATCACTGGATCTTGGACTTTCTGACAGAGAGACCGCAGTCAGTCCGTGTTGGCAAGAACACTTCAGGCTTGATCACGCTGAGCACCGGCTCCCCTCAAGGCTGTGTGCTCAGCCCGCTGTTGTTCACATTGCTCACACATGACTGTGCTGCCAGATTCAGGGACATTAAGATCATAAAATTCGCAGAAGACACAACAGTGGTGGGACTCATCAGCGGAGATGTCGAATCAATGTACAGGGAGGAAGTAAAAGAACTAGTGGACTGGTGCGGCAAAAATAATCTAGAATTAAATGTCGACAAAACAAAGGAGATGGTTGTCGACTTCAGGAGGGCGCAGCCAAAGCATACACCGCTCAACATCAGTGGCACCACAGTGGAGAGAGTGGAGAGCATAAAGTTCCTCAGTGTGCAAATTACAGACAACCTCACCTGGTCCAGGAACACCACTGGGACCGTCAAACGGGCCCATCAGCGACTGCACTTCCTGAGGAAACTAAAACAGGCCTCACTCCCCACCAACATCCTCAGGACTTTCTACAGGGTCACGGTGGAGTCTGTACTCACGTACTGCATAAATACATGGTACTCCACCTGCAACTGCTCGGACAGGAAGGCTCTGCAGAGGGTAGTGAGGGGAGCAGAGAGGATCATTGGCGTTTCCCTACTCTCGGTACAAGAGCTGTTCCAGAGCCGCTGTCTGAAAAAAGCTCAGAGAATTGCTAAGGACAAACTGCACCCCCTCCACATACACCTGGATCTCCTGCCATCAGGCAAGAGATATCGCAGCACAAGACTGCTAAACAGCTTCCTACCACAGGCTGTGAGGCTGCTAAACAGTCACTCTGTACTCACAGTCACTTGATTCTGTGGCTTGGCACGGACACTTTAATAACTGGCACTGGCCACTCAAATCAGCTGCCCCGGACATTTTTATGATTGGTTTTACTGTATTTTAACGTTGTTGTTTTACCTGCTTTTAACTATTTATACTGTTCCACCAGGGACTGGATTGTTTTTAGTGTTATTATGCGTGAAATGTTTTAAATTTCATGTGCGATGCTCCGGTATTCCCTGGGAAACGTCTTTTCATTTTGCACTGTACAACTGTTGCTTGCAAGATGACAATAAAGATTGATTGATTGATTGATTGATTGATTGATTGATTGATTGATTGGTTTATTGTCACGTTTGCCGAGGTACAGTGAGAAGCTTTTGTTGCGCGCTAACCAGTCAGCAGAAAGACTACACATGATTACAATCGGGCCATTCACAGTGTACAGATAAACATGTACAGCAAACTGCACTTCGAGCAAAATAATCAAAGCAAATCCATTTAATTGCTGAAAACGTTATAGCCATATTAATTCTATATTTGAAAAGGCTTTGTAATTGGACATAATTGTTGTGTTGACCATTTTTATTCATTTATCCTTCACGATCCACGCACAAAATACGACACAATTGGAACATCTTTTTCAAATTGTTTTTATTGTTTTTCTTGTCATCGTCTTCTCTCCTGGGGCAAGATTTGCCTTCAAGGAAAGATGTGCACATTCGATACAATTGTTAGCAACTTCATAGTTGATCGCGTTTGTGCATTGAACAGAACCATTTTTACATTTTTATGTTAAAATTAATTGAGGATGCAATAATCAAGGGATAATATCATGATTCTAGCACTTAGATTCTAAACATAGAAACGTAGAAACTAGGTGCAGGAGTAGGCCATTCGACCCTTCGAGCCTGCACAGCCATTCAATATGATCATGGCTGATTATCCAACTCAGTATCCTGTACCTGCCTTCTCTCCATACCCCCTGATCCCTTTAGCCACAAGGGCCACATCTAACTCCCTCTTAAATATAGCCAATGAACTGGCCTCAACTACCTACTGTGGCAGAGAATTCCAGAGATTATCCAGATTTTTTATTTGCAGTAGTGATGTCATTGCAATCATCTAGGTGCAGGTATTATTATTGGTTACATGCTCTTGGTTACATGGAGCGGTTGTGAAACACTATCATGTGCTTTCTGCTTTGCTGAGCGCAGGCCGAGACTGTGATATTCGAGATCAGTCCGGTTAGGGCTGGATAGAGTGAATGTGGAGAGAATGTTTCCACTAGTGGGAGAGTCTAAGACCAGAGGCCATAGCCTCAGAATAAAATGATGCATCTTTAGCAAGGAGATGAGAAGGAATTTCTTTAGTCAGCGGGTGGAGAATCTGGGGGATTCATTGCCACAGAAGGCTGTGGAGGCTAGGTCAATGGATGTTTTTAAGGCGGAGAATGACAGATTCTTGAGTAGTGCGGGTGTCAGAGGTTATGGGGAGAAAGCAGGAGGATGGAGTTGAGAAGGAAAGATTGATCAGGCATGATTGAATGGCAGAATAGACTCGATGGACCGAATGGCCTAATACTGCTCCTGAACCTATGAACATGAACATCACTGGAGGTCCGTGTTGGGTTTGACTCCAGTCTTGCAAAAGGATGTCAATAATGTCTGTCACTTCACGAGGTTTCTGCCCTGCTGTCTTCACATGCCAGAAATGTGTTTACAGACTCCTTCTTTAATTTCTGTTGGATGATTTGCATGTCTCAAACACTTCTCAATAGACTTCTCACCTCCTCAATTATCCCAAACTTTGGAATATTTTGCTTTCCAAAAACAGTTTATATCCTTCTACTTATCTATAAATCAGGTTACGCGAAGATTATTTTGGATCAGTCTTTTCCCAGACAAAATCATACAATCAAAAAAATAGGCAGGAATACACGGCACAGAATCAGGCCCTTCGGCCCACATTTTCCATGCTGGCTGTAAGGTCTATCAACACTAATCCCATTGGCTACATGCCCATGTCCCACTGTACCTTTCCTCTACAAGTACCTGTCCAAACACTTTTTTGTAATTACATCTGCCACCACCTCTTCCTCTGGCATCTCGTGTCCTGATAAGCACCAGCTTCTGAGTGAAATACGTACCCCTCAGAACCTCTTTAAATTTCCCCTCTTCACCTTAAACCTCTGCCCTCTAGTTCTTCACTCACCTATCCTGGGCAAGAGATTTATAAAATCCCTCATAACTTTATAAACCTAAATGTTTTGTATATTGTTGAAATGTTTCTTTCCACCACTCATGAGCAAAAATATAGAAATCAACTTGCACACTCTTTTCTGAACCCTTTCTAATACATCAATGTGTTTTTCAGAGTGAGCTAAAGAAAGAGCAGCCCTGGCATCTTTAACATTTTTTGTTTGACCAGGAACATGGGCCTCACTGGCAAGATCTGTTGGTAAAGTCTGTGGCCTGAACTGCATGGCTCACTAAGGGCATTTCAGAGAGATCATAAGCTCATAAATGATAGGAATAGAATTAGGCCATTTGGCCCATTAAGTCTATTCCGCCATTCAATCATGGCTGATCTCTGTCTCCTTCATAAATCCACTCTCCTTCCTTCTCCCTATAACCTCTGAACCTGTACTAATCAAAAATGTATCCATCTCTGCCTTAAATATATCCACTGACTTGGGCTCTACAGCTTTCTGCAGCACAGAATTCCACAGAATCACCACTCTCTGACTAAAGACGGATTTAAAGCAGTTAATACTGCTGAGGGTTTGGAGTTACATCCAGGCCAGACTGGATAAGACCAGTCGACAAGCTACCTTCAAGGGCACCAGAGAACCAGATGCTATTTTACAAAAATCGGATAGCTTTGTGGTTATCCCTTTGAGGCTGGCTCTTTATTCAAATTATTTAATTAATTTAATTTGATATAATTTAATTAACTAAATTTGAATTCTCCAGCTGTGGTTCGAACTCATGTCTGTCTGTGCAGCGTCTTGTGGCTTATTTTTTTCTTGTGGTTTAATATACTGCAGCCCCCAATTTGTTTCATAATTGCTTTGGAGGAGCCAACACCAGATGGCTTCATTAACGATTACCTCAGGGTAGAAGGCAAGTGTTGTGTCGATTACCAGACTAAGAATGAAATAAATGGAATGCTAGTGGTGGATGATAGTAAATGGAGAATGGTGGAGATTTAGCAGCATATTGGGAAGGTTTTGTTTACGTATGCTTAATGGAGTTATATTTCCATTAGAATGCTTCGTTATATCTGGCCCTTCCTTTCTTTACCTTTC
Organism: Leucoraja erinaceus; assembly: GCF_028641065.1. NCBI lineage: Eukaryota > Metazoa > Chordata > Chondrichthyes > Rajiformes > Rajidae > Leucoraja > Leucoraja erinaceus. The sequence continues at coordinate 21,038,619 of NC_073398.1, forward strand.
AAAGACGGTCCTCCGATAATGATGAGCATCACCCAGAGATAATTGCTCATTTGCATTCTAAGGAACACTGTAAATTATTTGGCCTAAGATTGAGGAAACTACGTTGATTCAAACTCAAACGGTAGCTTTGTAGGATAGTAAGCTTTTATATGAGTGACTAAGCCAAAACTGTGAGACTTGCATGCGTTGAATAATTCACTCACTGTAGCTGGATAAGATCTCGCATGTTCACTATAAGCAAAATGACGGATGCATTATACAAACTATTTTTTCTCGGCAGCACTAAGAACAAAAAACTCCATTCACCATTCATAATCAAAACCTTCCCAAATGTTGCAACACCATTACTGTACTATCACTTGGATACCTTTTCCATTATTATCCGCCAGCCGCTGTCCATATATTAGCTGTTGAAATATTGTATAACATGTTCCATTTTGTCACTTCTGCACCAGACTCTTTAGCAGCCAATATGAAAATGGGACATCAAAAATGCTGTCCATATTTGGCACCAGTACAATTAGCTAACCTGCTGGCTAAAGGTCTCATACAAACGAAACCTCACATTATCTCACCAATGAATCTAACGTTCAAAGTTCTGCAGATGTGGCATTTCCAAGCAGGGATCACGGGAGAACGGTGGGATACGCAATGTGGTTGCTCCCCCTCCACCCACAGTTGCCAGGAAAATGTGCAGTTGTACAATACAGGACATCAACATTCACTGTAGCTAGTATTTGCCCAATGTTCTTTCTAAAACATGTTAGCAGTGATAGCAGACAGACATTTCTACATGTCTCTCAGTGTACAATGGCAGGAGGGGCTATATTGTAGGTTTTCCCCAGAGAGACTTTGCAGTAAGCTTCAGTCATCTTCAATTGGATCAGCTCCCAATTGCACATTTACTTACTGAACCATTTCAGCAATCATATTGTCAGCAGGGACCAACTCACCCCATATGTTTTTTTAATGGATTTTCTAATGCCCTACAATGCATTTTCTACCATTTGCCTAACACTGATGTCCCACAGGTATCTAAAGGCGCTACATTTAAAAAGTGAAGCAATACCATTTGAGGATCACGTGCTGGGTATGGAGAGTAAAGTAAGAAATCATTTATTGCTCTTCATTTATAATGAAATAATTCCTCAGTGTCCATTTGTGATTTTGTAATGGACGTAACTGCAAATGTTTATTGTCCAGATATTGGAACAAAGCACACGTGCCTGGTGACAGTTTTCTTCTATGAAATGAGAAATAACTATTGAAATAAAATCACTCCTAAAAGGCCAAAGGAGGGAAAGGAATGGTTTTAAAAAGTGGCCACTGAGAGGAGATCCAATTCTGGAGCTTTGTGCCTCTTGGTCCTCAGGTGGGACTGGCACAAGAAGGAATGATTACCCCCTCTCCGCCCCCCCAAAACTGGAGGGCACCAATATTCCTGCAGGGATGTTTGCTAGTGCTGCTCAGGAGGGTGTCAACTAGTGTGGCCGTGCGTGGGTTACACTATAGCCCTCCCCTTAGCCAGCGGGAGCTAGAGGAAGAGATATAGAGGCAGATCATGGAATAACAAGGTTATTGTAATGTCGGAACAAGGAACTGCAGGTGCTGCTTAATACACAAAAGTCACAATGTGCTGGAGTAACTCAACAGGTTAAACAGCATCTGGAGAACATGGATAGGTGACGTTTTGGGCTGAGACCCTTGCTCAAACTGACCTGCTGAGTTATTCTAGCATTTATGGTATATTCGGCGGTTAATATGTGTTGAACATAACAATCTGCATATTGCACAGTGTGTATCAGAAACTGTTTAGTTTAGTTTAGTTTAGAGATGCAGCGCAGGAACAGGCCCTGCGGCCCAAGAGTCCACACCGACCAGCAATTCCCGCACATTCAACACCATGCTACACACACAAGGGACAATTTTCACTCTATACCAGCCAATTAACCTACAAACCTGTACGTGTTTGGAGTGTGGGAGAAAAACGAAGATCTCGGAGAAAACCACGCAGGTCACAGAGAGAATGTACAAACTCCGTAAAGACAAGCACCCGTAGTCAGGATCGAACCCGCGTCTCTGGTACTGTAAGGCAGCAACTCTACCGCTGCACCACCGCCCGAGTTGATTTCCCTCTTATGAAAGCGACAACCAAGAAGGGATACCAACGCCTGTTCTTCCTGAAGGGACTGAGGCCCTTTACTATTTTCTACAGATGCGGCATAGAAAATGTATTTTCGGCTTGTGTCACAGCTTGGTTTGGGAATAGCTCTACCTCATGTTGCAGGAAGATGCAGAGAGTTGTGGATGCAGCCAAGCCCATCATACAGACCAGACTTCTCACCATTGATTCCCAAAGAAACCCATGGAATGACAGGCAGAAAGTACAGAAGCTTGAAAGCATGCACCACCAGACTCAGGAACAGCTTCTTCACCTCTCTTATCAAGCCTCTGAATGGAATTTATTCCGTAAGCTAAGGTACCTTTTGATTCACCTCTACCGCATTCAGAACATTGGACTCTGTCGAAGGAACCGATGCACTACTGTGCACTACAATGCTGAAAACTATATTCTGCACTCTGTACCTTCCCCATTGCTCTATCTATTGCACGAGTTTGAATTGATTGTATCTATGTATGGTAATACCTGATCTGTTTGGATAGAATGCAAAACAATGCTGTTCACTGTTCCTCGGTACATGTGACAATAATAAACCTAAATATAAACTTGAAACTCAAAAAAGCTGCAGATGGTAGAAATCTGAAATAAAAACTGAAAATACTGGAACCACTCAGCAAGTCAGTTAGCACCTGTAGAAAGAGAAACTGAGTCCTGACAAAGGTGCAGTATTTTTGCTTCTAGTTTCATATTGGACAGAGTCTATTATAATGTTTTGTCTGCCATTGGATTTTGTTCCAGAAACCTTTCTGGATCCAACCTGAATGAATGGAGAGTATCCTTGGCAGAATTGTCAATGAGCTCTCACTGTCCAGTGAACAATCTTGGCTGTTAATTTTGACCTTGAACACACTTCAACTCTGCACTTTTTTTTACGACATTATTGCTTTTTCACATATGTTTCTCTACTTTGTTAAAGTCACTTTACGTGACACGGTTTAAAATTCATTGGTTAATCAGGAAAAATGAAGATTATTTTAGTTACTTTGCATGTAATTATCTTTATTCATAACAAATAAAGTCTGTTAACAAAGCAATTTTATCCATGATGACTGATAAAGTAAAAATACAATGAGTTCTCTTTGCTATGTGAAGAAGGAAGTTACACTGTAACAGTTTGATAAATTTAATTGGCAATGCTTTATCCTTTCCCTTTGCATATAAAACTTGCCAACCAAATTTTTCCATGGTGGTGCAGGGTGGGGTAACGGTAGAGTTTCTGCCTTACTGCACTTTCAGTGCCCGAGAACCGAGTTTGATCCCGACTACGGATGCTGTCTGTACAGTGTTTGTACGTTCTCCCCGTGACCGCATGGGTTTTCTCAGAGATCTTTGGTTTCCTCCCACACTCCAAACACGTACAGGTTTGTAGGTTAATTGGCTTTGTATAAATGTAAATTGTCCCTAGTGTGTGTAGGATAGTCTTAATATGTGGGGATCGCTGGTTGGTGCGGACTCGGTGGGCTGAAGGGCTCGTTTCCACGATGTATCTCTAAAGTAAACCAAACTAAATAAAACTGAGATAAAGAAGTTTCTACATTTTTCATTTTAATTTGCAGTTTCAAAATAATTAATTGTCAACTTCTTCTTTGTTTAATCAGTGCTCCAGGAATGAAACGCAGATCCGTTTATTCATATTTTCTTATAACCTAGGAAGCCACTCAGCCAATCAAGCCCTCAGAACAATCGCTCTCCTCCTTTTAATTCCCAGTAAGATATTCTTTCCCACGCAATCATCCCATCTGACTCTGTTGTCCACTTTCACACAGCCTTCCTCCCTTCACCGTAGTTCCACCTAATTCCTTGCCAGAACTCCCCAGAGTGCTGGTCATATTTTGATGTGACCCCATTAATAATAGAAACCTTTTTATGTGTACAACTTATGCGTTTTATGTTGTGATTTGGATGGGATATAAATTAATATAAATAAATTAATGAACAAAAACTTACAAATCATGAAATTTCTCCAACGACAGATCTGGTGTGAAAACATCCAACAGCCCAATAACCTAAAGGAAAATACAGAACACTATTACACTTTAGTCATGATTATTCTCTGAGACAAATAGAAAATGAGAATGTTTCCGATGAGATTTATTTTCATTTTTAAAAGTTATGAATATATTTTAAAATCTGAAGCACTTTCATGTTTATTGTTCCAAATTCTAATTGTAATATCACTGGCTCTTTGGAGTACATGTCTTTGATTTACGAAGCTAACTTTCATTATAATATATCTAACGCCACACTCTGTGCATAAGTATACAACGCACCAACATGCCCCTCATACATATTGTTCAACAGTTTCAACTTGCAAACTAGTACTGAACAAGATGTTTTCCAGGAAGGCATCCTTTTCTTAAATCTACGAGTGACTGCAGTGAAATAGCAGCCTGTTTTAAAACTCTGCCTGTTTCTTTCCCATTAGCTTTGATGGAGAATAGGTGATTGGATGAGCTGTGAATTAATGCTACTGCACAAGACAAATTCACCGAACCAATGTTTCTTTGGACTGATTCTTACAGAAATCAAAGTTACAGATTCACAAAATACTCTGGTCAAAAATAAATACTGATATGGTTTTCTCAAATATTCATTGAGCGCTGGCAATAGTTTTGCCAAGCTTGCCGTAGATACATAATCCCATTAGAGCATTGCATTAAAGCTTTGTTATATGGATAATAAAGGTATAATAATAAAGCTTTAATAAACTTACTTTTTAGTTCAGTAATAAGCAAACCAGTTCCTAATATTGCCAATTTCTATTGCTTAAATGAAAGACAGCACAGGATAATGCCATCTCCCCTCCCCCACCACTTCCCAATGGCCCAGCCCTAATCCATCCCAGAACTAGACAAGCAACTCCATTCAAATATAAAGTTCCTCCCTGTATTAGGGAGCATGGGGGTTGGCTAGGCAGGAGCATTTACATGGCTCAGAGATAGTCACAGTCAGATCTCCAAAACCAGAACTCTTTGGTATTTGATGGAAGCTACTAAGAAGAAGGTTCCAATTAAGTTTGGATATCTTGGTTTAGAGTTTGAATAGAGGAGACACAAGAGACTGGGAGGAACTCAGTGGGCCAGGTAGCACCTGTGGAGGAAAATGGAGAAACGAATAGTCGGGACCCTTCTTCAAGACTTGAGAGAACGTTGCCGAGGGGGCTATATTTGGAAGAGATTTAATAGTGGAGCTGTAAAATGGAGACACAAGAGACTGCAGAAGCTGGAATCTTGAGCAAAGCACGAACTGATGGAGAAACTTAGTGGGTCAGGCAGCATATGTGGAGGGTAATAGTCTTAAAGAAGGGTCCCAAACAGGAACACAATCTGTCCATTTTCATTCACTTATGCTGCCTGACCTGTTGAGTTCCTAAGCTAAACTGAAGCATTTATAATATGTGGAACAACTAATTGAATACACAACAATGGGAAAATTGAATTATTTATTAATACAATGAAAGATTGTTCAATACAAGGCAGTCTAAACAAAATATTTAAACGTATGAATTTTCCAGTTATTTTTGGTCAGATTCAACAGGCAAGCCATAATTAACTATGAATTAGATCACTGGGAATGGCACAAAAATTGTAAATACAGTCTAAGAAATTAATTCCTTAACTATGTGAGCTGTGAAACCTCGATACATTGATAACACACATTCAGAATTTGAACAAACTGTGTTATTCATACCATTTTCTTTCTGTCTAAATGCAGTTTCACTTCAGAAAAGATGCGCCAACATCAAACAAACAAGGAGTTATGTTAAAGATTGTCAAGGATCGGAAGCTCATAATCTGTTCAAAGATTTGAAAGGAATCGCAGGATTGAGTCATGGAGTTGGCAGCAACCAATGACAAAATTTAATGAGGGTATTGATGAGCTTAGGTATACACTTGTCGCAATTTGTCAGATTAGTTGGTTTTGATATGCTGGATAACTATGGCACAGAACTGGGTGAATCCATAACAGACTTGTTGACTCACTGAATAACCGCTGGGAAATTTGCAATCTGGATTAGCACCAGCAATAAATAATGCTCAACTCAGCTCTCTGAGCGACGGAATACCTTCATAGCTTCAATCCAAGTTAGCATCTTTCAGTTAAAATGCCCATAAAATACTGAGAAAATTGATCAAAATTGTCTTGTCCCATCATGAGAGAGGAAGATGACTGAAACTGGCATCAACAATCACAATATAAATCTTAAAATACAGAACAATTACTACAAAGAGATGTAATCATGTTCTTTTGACAATGGAAGAGCAGCAATCAATTCATGTCCAGAAATACTCAAAGCAGTTAGTAGTAGAGACCCTACTTGTGACACTAATATCATTGTAAGCCTACACTTATATCAGCAACAGAAATAACAGTACAATCAGAATTTACAATTGGTGGCTATCTTACAGTTAAGTGCTCAATGTTATCAAATGTACCAAATAGGTCAAGATTCAAGATCAAGATTCAATTTATTTGTCATTTGGACCCCTTGAGGTCCAAACGAAATTACGTTTCTGCAGCCATACATTACAAACAAATAGACCCAAGACACAACATAATTTACATAAACATCCATCACATTGCTGTGATGGAAGGCCAAAAAAACATATCTCTCCACTGCACTCTCCCCCCCGATGTCAGAGTCAAAGTCAAAGCCCCCGGCTGGCGATGGCGATTGTCCCGCGGCCATTAAAGCCACGCGGGGTGGTGCAAGGTCGCACACCGGGTCTTGATGTTAGAGCCCCCGGCGGGCACTCGCAGAGTCCCGCGGCCATTCCAAGCCGCGCGGGGCGGTGCTGTAAGGCCCCGCTCCAGGAGCTCTTCAACCCCGCAACTCGGGCGGGAGAAGTCGCCGTTGCGGGAGCCCTGAAAAGCGGTCTCCCAGCAGGGACCCGCGGGCTCCCGGTGCCGCCGTCCGTCAGACCCGCAGTTGCAGCCTCCGAATCTCCGGAGGTCGGGCCGCAGCAGCGCTCCACCACCGCTCCACCCGCTCTGGACTCGGCCAGCTCCGCGACGGTGAGGTGAGTAGTCGGCACCAGAGCCCCCGGTCTTCCTGTTGGAGGCCGCTCCACGTTGCAGCCCCAACAACAACGGAGACCCGACAAAGAAAAGGTTGGGTCTCCTGTGCAGGGAGAGATTTAAAAGTTACCCCTAGCCATAACCCCCCCCACCCCCCCCAACACAAGACCCCAACATAAAATAAAAAAACTACATAAAAAAACATAGACAAAAAATCTGGTGTTCAAGAGCTGCAGAGACTGCTGACGAGAGTCATCTACAAACCCTATTGTGATGTTATAGTTCTTATCCTGTATGCTTTGAGTTGAATTCAATTCTGCCTCAGGTGACAAGCTTAAGATTATTTGTAGCCCTGGAATCCTCAGTTCCAACTAAATCTTCTTGCCAGGAGTAACATTATGGAAGACTGGCTTGTAAAGTTTTTTGATCAGTTGAACACCTCTACTGATTCTGCTTAGAGCCCGGCCAAATCAACAGTAAAAAAGTCAAGTTTCTCTTAATGGTAATGAAGTTAGACAGTAAAAGCTAATTAATTCAGCACTGGCATGTACAACAGGAAGAAGGAAAGGGTGACGTTTTCGGGTCATGAAAGATCAGACAATTTGAATAATCTGCAGGATAACAAAAAACGGAACATTGAAATGCACTGGACTCTGCAGATTCATAATAACGTCTATCTGGATAATTCTCTGAGAACATATTTAGAAAAGACACACAATGAAATAAAGAAACAAAGCCCATAAGTCCCTAGTGCACCCCAGTTCTAGTTCGTAGATTAGAGCATGAGACTTTCATAAGCTAAGGCCCTGGCAGTTTTATAAATCTACTCTTTGTCTGCAGCTGATACAATCTGTTTATATTTCTCTCTGCACTACCTGTTGTACCTGTGTATGGTTCGGTTGTATACATAATGGTATGATTTGACTGAACAGCATGCAAGACAATGTTTTTCACTCATCTCAGTGCACAGGTCAAGAATAAACCGATACCAATAGCAGCACCAATACATTGCAAGGTGGAAAAGTGCCTGGCTGTAAATGCATGTGGAGGAGATGATAGGTTGATAAATCAGCAGAATACCATTATTGGAGTTTCTGTTGCTTTAGCTATCCCATTAGATAATGCAGAAGATACTCAGCGAGGCACAGATGGTAACTGATAGTTTATTCAGGAATTAAATTCTGGGATAACAGAATAAGGAGCCACTTTTCCCATGGGATGGGGCGAGGACTACTCTGCAGAGTACAAAAGACGTAGCCATAATCTTCACCCTTGGTTGCTCCACTTATGTCCAGTGTTGCTATTCCACCTTACCAGTGCATGTACAGCAATCATTTGACCACTTACACACAGGAGAGGATGGACAGACTTGGGTTGCTTTCTCTTGAATGCCGGAGGTTGAGAGGAGACCTGGTTGAAGTATCTCAAATGATAAGAGGCAGATTTGGCAGACAGTCAGGACCCTTTTCCCAGGGTGAAAATTGTGAAGTAATTTAAGGTGAGCGGGGCAAAGTTTAAAGGAGGTGTGCGGGGCATGTGGGGACCTGAAATGAGCGCCCAGGAGTGGTGGAGGAGGAAGATACAATTGTGGCGCTTAAGAAGTTTTATGAAAGGCACATGGACATGCACGGAATGGAGAAATATGGATCATGAACAGGCAGACGAGATTTAGTGTTTTCTTGGCAGCATGTTTGGTACAAACATCATGTGTCAAAAGGCCTGTTCCTGCACTGTTCTCTGTTCTATGAATAGCAGGACTGAAGCCGAGCTCTAAAGGGAAATAGTTATCAGCTTTGGCCCTCTCTTCATACAAACAACTTTGCTTTGCTTCAGTGATTTGGTACCTGACCGGCCTCCATAAATGTTACATCGTGGAATTCTTTGCCACAGAAGGCCTTGGAGGCCGTCAGTGGATATTTTTAAGGCAGAGATAGAGAGATTCTTCATTAGTACAGGTGTCAGAGGTTATTGGGAGAAGGCAGGAGAATGGAGTTAGGAGGGAGATAGATCAGCCATGATTGAATGGCGGAGTAGACTTGATTGGCCGAATGGCCTAATTCTACTCCTATCACTTATGACGTTATGATCATTCCATTTCATCTCATCCCTGCCTCAGCCCTATCAGTCTGCTTGTCCAGTGTTAAGTTAGTAAATACAGGATTCTTCTAATCCCAAAATGGAATGAATTTTGTCATTATTAAAGCATTTCAGTAGACAATAGACAATAGGTGCAGGAGTAGGCCATTCGGCCCTTTGAGCCAGCACTGCCATTCAATGTGATCATAGCTGATCATCCACCATCAGTACCCCATTCCTGCCTTCTGCCCATATCCCCTGACTCCGCTATCTTTAAGAGCCCTATCAAGCTCTCTCTTGAAAGTATCCCGAGAACCGGACTCCTCTGCCCTCTGAGGCAGAGAATTCCACAAACTCGCAACTCTCTGTGTGAAAAAGTGTTTCCTCATCTCCATTCTAAATGCCTTACCCCTCAAACTGGCCCCTTGTTCTGGACTCCCCCAACATTGAGAACATGTTTCCTGCCTCTAGCATTTCCAAACCCTTAATAATCTTATATGTTTCAAGAAAACACACTCTCATCCTTCTAAATTCCGGAGTATACGAGCTCAGCCGCTCCATTCTCTCAGCATTAGACAGTCCCGCCATCCCGGGAATTAACCTTGTGAACCTAAGCTGCACTCCCTCAATACCAATAATGTCCTTCCTCAAATTAGGGGACCAAATACTGTACACAATACTCCAGGTGAGGTCTCACTAGGGCCCTATACTACTGCAGAAGGACCTCTTTGCTCCTATAATCAACTCATCTTGTTATGAAGGCCAACATGCCACTCACTTTCTTCACTTTGTACCTGCATGCTTACTTTCATTGACTGATGAACAAGGACCCCCCAGATCCAGTTGTACTTCCCCTTTTCCCAATTTGACACCATTTAGATAATGGTGCTCATGATAGAATGTCTTGCACTCCATATTCTCTTTGTTCACTATATGGTTTCCCTTCACATTTTTTAACTGCACACCTTTAAACCCACCCAAGCCCAAAACTCTCTCCACTCCTCTGCTCTGTTAACTGTAGTCTTCCTTTTTCTCTCCCACCTTTGTGCTACACTTTACTTCTGGACTCAATCTTACTCTCTGGAAATTCTTCCTCAAAAACTCACCACATCTTTAATCGCTTCCCCGAATTGCTGCTCGGAAACCTAAGGAATAAAAGCACGAATAGGCCAAGATATTTCTGTGTGACTTCATTATTCAGTGAGATCATGACTAATCGAGTGCCTTGTCCATTTTCCTTTCCTTGATTTAATTTGTATGCATTGATTTCAGCACTGAACACACTACAAAGCATGAACAGTTATGGATCTCCGAGACAAAGAAATCCCAAAGACATGCAACACTTTGCATGTTATCTTCCTCTTTGTGGCTAATCCTTTATTCCCAGGCAGTGTCCCTGTGATCTGGACTGTCCAGCTGAACTTCATTCTGTACCACCACCGTAGGCCCTTCTCCTCACTGAAACACCCGAGAAAATTATTCTTGATCCAAATTACCATGCAGCTACATGCAAATGCAGTCATTGTCAATTGTGACTGGTATTCGGATAAATAATTAATACTTGCTGCACTATCGAAGGGAAGAATATGTATAATTGATTTGTTTGAATTCACATTGCTTGCATGGATTCCAAATTTTTTTCCACTTTAATATTAGTAGTGACTGAACTGAAGTTAAAAAAAACACACTGGAAGAAATAAACTCACTAATCGCACTTTTTCCCCCCCACCACAATTGTCGACAGGAAGCATTTCACATGAATACAGCAAATTTTGTGGTCTTTCTTAAAGGCACTATGCCATTGTGTGAATGTTAGCTCCAAGTGTGGGAACAGCCTGGATCAACACAAGTGTGTTACCATGGTAACAGTATCTGGATGAAGAACACTGTTACCTAACGTGGACAGAACAAAGGAGCTGCACTGTCTTTGTAAAATGAATTCCTATAGCCACATGGCCCCAGTGCCTCAGTGCAGATTAGGATCAGTGAATGTTACTATGTTAGTGAAGCTCTCTCCATGTAAAAGGGCCCCCTACAATGTCCAGAAATGAGTTTACTTATCATTAAGGAAGAAAGATACACATTTCAAAGTTACCAGGCGTCGAGTGACACAGCAACAGTTTCTAGCTTAAGAAACAGCTTAGGGAATTCACCATAGTCAACTCCGTGGGAGTTCATACTGTTAATATAAATGACTTGGGGTGGCATGATGGTGCAGCGGTAGAGTTGCTGCCACATAGCGCCAGAGACCCGGGTTCGATCCTGACTGCGGGTGCTGTCTATATGGAGTTTGTACGTTCTCCCCGTGACCTGTGTTGGTTTTGTCCGATATCTTCAGTTTCCTCCCACACTCCAAAGACATACTGGTTTGTAGATTAATTGGCTTGGAATAAAATGTAAAATTGTCCCTAGTGTGTGTAGGGTAATATTAATGTGCAGTGAATGAAGGGCCTGTTTCAGCGCTGTATCTCTAAACTAAACTAAACGAAACTGGCAAGCTCACTGATGCACGTTAGGCTGAAGGTTAAGGCAATGCTAGAGTTCTCCAGTCATGATTAATTTCCCTGCATTGGCCTTATGTCCAGTTACATTATAAATCACAATGCACAAAGTGAAGGAATGATCTGGGATTGTTACTGGGACAACAAACGGTGGATCCACATGTGATCATGGGGCCGGGTTATACTTCATAAGTTCAAAGGGCATAGGAGCAGAATCAGTGCCATTCGGCCCATCGAGTCTACTCCTCCATTGAATCATGGCTGATCTATTTTTTCTCTCGAAGCCATTCTCCTGCCTTCTCCCCATGACCGTTAACATTACTGCACCTTTAAATTTAATATGATTTTAATTTCTTCATTTTAATTACTTAATTTAGTGTTAACCACACAAATGCTTTTATTCCCAAAGACATGGACCAGGCATTTGACTGCAAAAGCTATCATAGGTTGTCAGGGAGGTAGATCTTAACAATGAGATGGCTGGAGGCTTGATTTTGACCTGCAGCCTAATCTGCTCCTCGGACAATCATAGAAACAAGGCCCCGGGGTTGTTGGTCATCAGATGCTGCAGGATCTGTGGGAATGTGTGTGGGGTTGGATCAAGTGTGGGAACTAGATGGAGTGGATGCAGAGTAGACACGATGGGCCAAATGGCCAAATTCTACTCCTATGTCTTATGGTTAATTAAATACAAACATACAGAAAAAACAACTGCTCAACTTTCCTTTTCATACTGCACTCACATGAATTGAGACATTGAGACACATTAGCTACGCGAGGTGTCTTGGCCTAAACCTGGTACTGGAGCTGGGGTGTTTGCAAACCTTTGGTTCAGTTTGGAACATCCAGGGACATAATAGCGAGTTCACAACCGTTCACATTCTGAGCTGCAGAAAATACGTAATCAGTGTAATTGTGAAAGATTTAACAATGCGGACAAATTTAAACAACGAAGAGAAGGCATTAACTGCCCTATAAATGTTGCTGAATTGGTTATGTAAATTTCAGGATCTAATGTTCAATATATCCAGTTAATAAATAGGACAAAATGTTAAACCACAGCTGAATGTGATAAATGAAAGGAAATCATGTTTAAACATGAGGCAGACTGTACTAAGATGCATGATGTGCCAACAGAAAGAAAATTCATGTTCCTACCAGGAAGATGATGCAGTTTAAGTGACCGCTACCCAGAGGGAGAGATGTGGAACCAGCGTGGATCTATTAATGTTTATTGCTAGAAAGGCACAGTGACTGGAGAGATACTAATTAAAAGGTGCACAGTAAACCAGGTAAAACAGATCTCAGTGCGCTAAGACACGAGTCAAGCTAGGCCAGACGTCAGACAATGGGTTCTTGTGCAGGGTCTTTGCCCTGAAGTGTTATATATGTTTCTATTTCCATTGGTGTTGCCTGAGCTACTGATTCTAGCATCCTCTACTTTCTATCTGATATTCACATCAGAAGCCACCACATGGGGTGGATTTCAAGATAAACCAATGATGTGAAGAAGGCTGGAGTTACTCCATAAATGGAGGCTGTAGGGTAATTTTAGGTAACCTCTAACAAACCCCCTCCCCCCTCCCTTTCCCTCCCACCGACCTTCTTCCCAACCCCGCCCCTGTGCCCACCTGGACTGGCACTTATTTATCCCCTCCCTCTACATTCCCTCCTCTGGCTTCACAATTCATAACTCTCAATCTGTTTGTCTCACACCTCCTGTTCTAATCTCTGCCTTTGTTCCAACCATCGGCCTATCATCCCCCTCCCTCGCCTGTGTCCACCTGCCAGGCCACCAGTCCACCTGTGTCCACCTGCCTCTCTTGTCTTCCAGCTTTCTTCCCCTCTCCCTTGTAAGAAGCCTGAAGAAGGGTCCCGACCTGAAACGTCACCTATCCATGTTCTCCAGAGATGCTGCCTGACGCAATGAGTTACTCTTGCACACTTTGTCCCTTTGCGTATGAACCAGAATCTGCAGTTCCGTGTGACTACAGGTTAGAGTCATAGAGTGATACAGCTGGAAACAGGCCCTTTGGCCCAACTTGCCCACACCAGCCAACATGCCCATCTACACTAGTACCACCTGCCTGCGTTTGGCCCATATCCCTCTAAACATGTTCTATCCATGTACCTGTCTAAATGTTTCTTAAACAATGTGATTGTCCCTGCCTCGACTACCTCCTCTGGCAGCTAGTTCCAGACACCCCTGTTTGTGTGAAAAATTTATCCCTCAGATTCCTATTCAATCTTTACACCCTTAATTAAGCCTATGTCCAATTGAAGTGAATTGAATTGAATGTCATCTGGCTCTTGATTCACCTACCCTGGGCCAGAAGCTCATTGAGTCTACCCGATCTATTCCTCTCATGATCTTATACACCTCTATAAGATCACCCCCCCTTTCTCCTACGCTCCAAGGAATAGAGTCATAGCCTGCTCAGCCTCTGTCCACAACCCAGGCCGCCAGGCAACATCCTCCTAAATCTTCTCTTAACCCTTTCCAGTTTGGCAACATCTTTCCTACAACGCGGTGACCAAAACTGAACAGAATACACTACAGGTCGTGGGTTTATTCTGAGGGAAGAGATAGGCTGAACATCATCGATGGCCATAGACACAAAATGCTGGAGTAACACACAGCGGGACAGGCAACATCTCTGGAGAGAAGAATGGGTGACGTTTCGGGTGGAGACCAACTCAATGGTCACCCAGTGACGCCTGCCTTTCTCCTCTCCTGTCCAACATTCCTCCAACTAGCCAACGCTGTCTTTACGTAACAGGCAGTGAGAACTGAAACAACCGGCCACAAAAGTGAAAGTGGACTGGAAACTGAGTCCGCACAAAGCAGCATTCGCCGGGGCATTGGTTTCCGATTGAAAACACAACAGTGGCACTCCCTGATTGAGAAATGTTGCGCTGGATCCCAGGGCTGGAAAATCCACGCTGCAACCTCAAAGAGTTTGGAATTTTCTCATGCAATGATTATGGGTGGGGTTGGTGGAAGACAGTTTACTCACATTCTCATGTTTCATGTGTTTCAGCAGGCGGAGTTCCCGGTAAGCTCGCTTGGCAAAGAGCTCGGACTGAAAGGGTCGGTAGAGCTTCTTGATCGCTACCTTGGCACCAGCGCGCTTGTCAAGGGCTGAGCTGCAGGGCAGAATCAGGGGGTGGGCAGTGAGTGGATGTGAAGCTGTTCCTGCACCAGCACCACTCGGGGCACAGGAGCAGAAGGCCGAGGTAAACGTGTGCAAGTTTCCTGAGACCCCGGAAGAGCCGCTCGCAGGTTGCTCATAATCTTTCCAGCATAAACTTCGCGTCCCGGCTATAAACTCGCTCCAGGCCACTTGAAGGAGGAACAGCCCTGCCAAAGACGAAAGACAAAACGAAATTGACTTACCAAACTGTACCATAGGCTCCCGAGCCCACGGGAGTCAGCTCGGTGTATATCTCCAACACATCCCACACTGTTTTGTTAATCTCCTGCTGCGTGAATCCTCTCCTCGTTGTCATTGCGGCGATCTATCGACTCTTAATACTTCACGCCGTTGGCCCCAGAGTCGGAAACGCCAGCGCTGTCTCCTGCAGCCGCTGGAATCGCCTTCGTCACCCACTTCAAGGCAGCGCTGAATGGACTGGACGGGCTGCCTTCATTGACTATGAATGAATGCAACTCGACCTGGGATCCCCCAGGCGCTCACTCCTTTGTTCAGATTGATGTCTGGCTTCTAACTCCTCCCTCGCACTGTAACATTCAATCGCTTCCTTCAAAGAAAAAAAAATCTTTGAACTTTTTTTTAAAAATCACGTGTCTGATCAATATTTGCTGCGAGGAGGTGTTTTAATAGGTTTCAGTAAACATCAGCAGCCAGCTCGCAGGATACCCTCTATTGGAAATAACCCATCACTGCAAGTCCGATGCAACAACAAAAAAAGGTATCACATTTGAGAGACTCAAAAATCTGGAGTAACTCAGCGGGTCAGGCAGCATCTCTGGAGAAAAAGGAATAGGAGACGCTTCGGGTCCGGACTGTGAGTCAGGTGAGAGGGAAACGAGAGACATAGAAATTTAGGCACACAGAACAAAAGATAAGCAAAACGCAACGATGATCGAGGAAAGGTGGAGCCGTTGTTGGCTGTGGGCAGGTGATAACGAGTTATACAGACAGTGAAAATCAACAGGCGACAGTGAAACTAGTACAATGACTAGGTTGGGCAAGGAACGGAGAGAGAGGGGATGCAAGGGTTACTTCAAGTTAGCCAAATCAATATTCATACCGCCGGGGTTGATGTTAACTCCAGCAGTGAATCACCCCACATTTTAAATGCAGCCTTACTGTCGATGAGATCAGCGTTGATGCCCAAATCAAAATGCACTTAGGAAATTACAATGTATTAGAGGGTTTTTTTTCGTGCAGCATCTTGAGTAATATTGCAGAATCTTCACTAATATGCATGATCTCAGTCCATCTTTTCATTTGGGAAATTTCACACAAGAGTGGTGCTCTATTCAACTTTCCTAATAGTCACACTTCTTAAAATTAAGCTACAATTTATTCTGATGCACATGCACCTTAATCCCACTATTGTCTATCCCTGTGGTTTCAACCCAACTAACTAACACCATAAAACATTAGGTCATTCACCCCATTGAGTATGCCCTGCCATTCATTCAGGGCTGATCTATCTTTTCTTCTCAACCCCATTCTCCTGACTTCTCCTGACTTCTCCCTGTAACCTGTGATGCCCCAACTAATCAAGCATCTACCCATCTCCACTCTAAACCATAAGACCAATTAACCAACATTGAGAGGCTGGTTATGGCACATATCAACTTAGCACGAACCTAGAGCCACTACAATTTGCCTAGTGCCACGATAGATCAAATAGGCCCCTTGGCCCACCGGGTTTGCACCGACCAGCGATCCCCACATATCAACACTATCCTACACCCACATATTAACACTATCCTACAACCACTAGGGACAATTTTTACATTTACCAAGCCAATTAGCGTACATACCTATACGTCTTTGGAGTGTGGGACGAAACCGAAGACCTTGGAGAAAACCCACGCAGGTCACGGGGACAACGTACAAACTCCGTACATTGACTACAACTTAGCATTCAACACCATCATCCCCTCCAAACTTGTTACCAAGCTCAGGGTCTCAGTGCAACTGTTTCCTTGACTTTCTCATCAACAGAACACAATCATTACGAATTGGCAGCAACACTTCTTCCCCTATAACCATCAACACAGGAGCTTCTCAAGACTTTGTGTTCAGCCACCTGCTCTATTCACTCCATACCCACGACTGTGCAGCCGGACACATTTCCGATTACATCTTTACATTCACCAACGACATCACCGTTGTTGGGTGGATAATGGGTAATGATGAGTCAGGGTACAGGAGGGAGATCGATTGTCTGATTGAATGATGCCAGAAGAACAGCCTCACTCTCAATGGCAGTAAAACCAAAGAGCTGATTGTTGACTTTCGAAAAGGAAGACAAATCTACAAACCTGTCTTCATCGACAGGTTGGTGGTGGAGAGAATCAACAATTTTCCATTCTTGTGCATGTATACCTGTGTAGATCTGTCCTGGACCCAGCACATTGATACAATCATAAGGAAAGCCCATCAATGTCTCTACTTCCTTGAAGATCGAGGGGATTAGGTATGTTGACTAACTGTTTCGTGAGCTTCTACAGGTGTACAGTACAGAACATGTTGACTGATTGATCACAGCCTGGTTCAGCAACTCGAGTGCCGAGGAACAAAAGATATTACAAAAAGTGGTGAACCCTGCCTGCACTATCATGTACAGACCTCCATCACATTCTGACCTCCCCACCACACTTGACTCTTGATGGAACTGTACAGTACTGGAACTGGCCCTTCAGTCCACAATGTCTATGCTACACATGATGCCATCTATTGTAAAATTTTATAAAAATCACAGATGCTGATAATCGAAAATATATCGTTTCTCTTTTTTAATTAAATGATGTTCTGTTCAGGCAGTGTTGTGTTCCGTTCTGTTCCTGGCTCAGCGGATCTGGTGGCTCAGTCTCCTCTGAACCCAACCGATTATGTTTGCTTGCAGCCGACCCGTGCACCCATTTTAATTTGGATGGTGTAGGGGTCAGTTTGAGTTGTCTCAGTGTAACCCAACAAAAGCCAACACCCCAAAAGCATATTCAATTGAAGAGCACAAATCCCAAGAAGACTAGGAAATCTTGCAAACTGAGTGATGAACTGCAGCGATGTGGCACACTATTGCCACAGAAGAGCTCAAACATAATGGAAGGCAGCCCCTGGCAATGGTGATAGCAGCTACTACCTTGTAATCTTGTAATTGAGTGCCATGGCGATCTCAACATGGTGTTCCCTGCGATAAGTACAGACAATTAAAAAAAACTACGCATCAAGGCATGGAAGTGCACAGCAAAAAGAATAACAACCTCCAACTTGTGGTCGGGTTTGGTGGGTGGAGGGTGCCAAAGTATTAAAATATTTTTAAAGAGGTGCCAATTGTTTAACTTTTGGGGTCTGTTATTTCTTTTCACGGATTGGATTTTTTCTGGAGCCCTTTGACACTTCGTGAAGACAGAAGGCCACAAATCCATCTTCTGAAATTAATGTAAAATGGTATTTTTGTAAATCATCAAGTACTCCCCACAACATCACAGGACTTTTGGGATTCATCCGAGAATAAAACCCCGTGGAAACTGTAATATGAAATCCAGTTGCATAATTTCCCACTAACTAATTGTCAAAATCTGCCTACTGCAGTTGTCTCAATTTGGTTGGTGTTTCAACACAATTAGTTATCACCTGTTGCAAACACCTGCTAGTTCTAAAGCAAACAGACCCAGCACCATCACCTGGCCTCTTATCAGGTTTCATATGACCACGGTAAGTCTTTCGCGTTTATGACTGGGCCTACTGCCATTTACAAGGCCATAGCGAGACATAATCTATTTGAAAATAATCGGAAACATCTTGTAGCCAAGCAAAATCAATATATAAGCAATCCAATCTTCTGCACGCACCCAAATAGTTAGCATGATTTGTAATTGTCAGGTTGACAAGGGGACTAGGGAATTGCCAACTATTAATGAAGCGGGGCATAGTGTAGAAAAGATGGAATATTATGTTACAGCTGGACAGTTGGTGAGACTGTACCTGGGATATTCTTTGCAGGTCTGGTTAACGGTGTACAGGAAGAATGCGATTATGTTGGAGAGAAGTCGCTTGCTATCTTTCCCTGTTCATTCCCTCTGCTTTCATTATCTATCCATCCCTCTGCAAATTAAAACATATTTGTTTTCTCACCTATATAATCCTTCTCTTCTCGTATTTAGATGGTACAGAAGGGGGCAGATTGACCCACTGAGTTTGCACAGGATAACACTGCATCTTTATCAGTCTAGAATTTCAAATATGTCCGAAATGTTACAATACAATACAATACAATTTATTTGTTGTCATTTGAACCTCGTTGAGGTTCAAACGAAATTTGGTTTCTGCAGTCATACACACAAGGAAAAGAACCAAGACACAACACAATTTACACAAACATCCATCACAGCGCATCATCTCCTCGCTGTGATGGAAGGCAAAGACTTATCTCTCCCCTGCACTCCCCATTCTCCTCCCGATGTCAGAGTCAAAGCCCCCGGCGGACGATGGTAAGTGTCCCGCGGTCATTAAAGCCGCGCCGGGCGATGCAATGCCGCGCTCCGGGTCTTGGTGTTGGAGCCCCCGGCGGGCGCTAGCAAGTCCCGCAGCCATTCAAAGCCGCGCCGGGCGATGATGTAAGGCCCCGCTCCAGGTACTCTTCAACCCCGCAACTCGGGCAGGAGAAGTCGCCGTTGCGGAAGCCCCGAAAAGCGGTCTCCCAGCAGGGACCCGCGGGCTCCCGGTGTTACTGTCTACCAGACCTGCGGTTGGAGCCTCCGAATCTCCGGGGTCGGGTCGCAGCCGCGCGCCACCACAGCTCCACCCGCTCCGAACTCGGCCAGCTCCACGATGGTAAGTAGGTCCGCAGCTCCGCGACTGGAGCCCCAGGTCGTTCCGGTTGGAGGCCGCTCCACGGAGCTCGGCCCCAACGACAACGGAGACCCGACAGAGAAAAGGTCGGGTTCTCCTTACAGGGAAAAGATTTTAAAAGTTTCCCCACCCCCCGCCCCCCACACACATACTCAGTTAAAAAAAAAAAAAAAACATTCAAACGAGACAAAAAATAATAAAAAGACAGACGGACTGCAGAGGCCGCTGCGACGTGAGTCGCGCCGCCCACCTGGAAGACATGAGATTCCTCCTAGCAGGCAAGTCAGACCATTTCCAAAAGATTTGGTCTCCATTTATCGACTTATTACAAGTATAAGGTGCAACATAACTTTTAAAATAAATGGTTTCAGGACCTGGTGAGGGGTGTGTAAAGATACAAAGTAGGTATCCCTTTTATCGTGTTTTACTTTCTTTTATATTCTGTTCTCTATTTTTTTCTTTGGTTTTCTTTTTAACTCTTTTTCGTGTTTTACGTTTCTACGGGTCTCTCTTGATCACTCTTTCACGCACTTACTATCGTATAAAACTCTTTCTACTTTCCTTCTTTTTAAAGTTTAAAACAAGAAGTGGTACAGGAAATGTATTGTGGTATTTTTGGCTTATATCAATGTAATGTACATTACTTCTAATAAATAAAATTTAAAAAAAACAAAAAACTTTAGCAGTCTATATTTACCCACTTTTTTCGGAGTCATTCGTAACTGTCACTGTATGTCATGTAGTTACTTGTGGGTGGAGCACCAAGGCAAATTCCTTGTATGTGAATACTTGGCCAATAAACTTACTTACTTTTTTTCTCTTTTACATTTCCATCAACTTCCCCTGCCTTCCAACTATCCTCGGACAATTTAGAGTGGCCAATAACCCCACTTTGGGATGTGGGAGGTAACTAGACCATCCTGGGAAAAATCACACTATCACAAGCAGGACTGCAAACGCAACATAGACAGCACCTGTCAGAATTGCCCACGAGTCACTGGAGCTGTGAGGCAGCAGCACTAAATGCTGCACCACTCGGTACCATTCCTTCCGCTGCTGGACATGGGGGGCAAGATGTGGTGGAGACGCCCCTCAAAATAAGGGAAGGGATTCCATGCCAGTGGGCCACATGAGTGGCAAGTGTGGGGGATAGATTTGTGAAATTTGAGAAATGTATGTAGACTGTATAATTTGTATAGCCTCCGAAAATGTCGGATGAATTTTTTGCACGCGTCATGTATTGTATATATTTATTACCTGAATAAAGTCTATTTTGAAATTTAAAAAATTATATTAAAAAAAAGCTGCACCACTCGACCACCTTTGATGAAGAGTGCTTAACTTGAAACATCTTTGCCGTTTCTCTCTCCACTTGCGTTCAATTACATTACCCCGACCTGCCACACACACATCTGAGTTTAGGGGCTGTGCCAGTTGGAGCCTGTGTACTGACAGTTCAAAGAGTCATTCAGTGATACGGAGTGAAAACATGCCCTCCGGCCCAACTTACCCACACCGGCCAACATGTCCCAGCTACACTCGTCCCACCTGCCTGTGCCTGGTCCATATCCCTCCAAACTTGATCTATCCATGTACCTGTCTAACTGCTTCTTAAACGTTGGGATAGTTGGGTGGTTGGGACATCTCAGTGGAAATGTTTGCAGTTGTGGTGCTGTGTAAATACAAGTAGATATTGCCAAAACTATATTTTTATTATAAATGCTAATTCGTACAACCTTGTTACTGGATGGGCAACCACTGGCACATTGAATTACTGGGAAATTAAAGCGCTCAGTTGTAAACATGACCTTACCTCCTTGCTTCTACAAGGGCACCACTGAGTACAGTATCATCTGTCCCATTGACTATGAATAGCCGGGCTCGATTCAGTACTTCACATATGTACATTTAGTTTAAACAGGGACTTAGTTGTGGCCATCTCCTGGGAGGGACAGTTGTAATATTTTGTCGTGTAGTTTTTAGCTTTTTCCTGATACCAAGATAAAAGACCCAACTTTACTGATGGACCTCCTAATCTTGGTCCCTTTGACCTGCAGTCCCAGGACAGGTGGCAATGAATGATTCCTGCCAAATTGACCTATATTGTGAAAATCTTGGTGATTAAAGCTATCTCCAGAACAGATCTTTACATTGTCTCTCCGTAGCTGTTCACTGCACCTTGGTACAGGTGACGATAAACTAAAATAAACTAAACAAAACAGAGATAAAGCCACCTCACCCTCATTGTGTTTTACTATATCTCTTTGGAATTCCTTATTTATTTCCAGTTGGACTTTGTTCTGATGAATTCTTTCTATAAATAATTATGATATAATATTTTCATGCTTTGAAAGAACAATTGTTGACATTTTATCTTCCAATGCCCTTATTTTGAACATCCCCTTTCCAAAAAAAAAACCTTTCCATTTATTGTTCATGCATGATTAGGATGATTATCATTCTCTTAAACTTATCAAGCAATTTCCACATTTTGCACAATGCATCTGGCCCTGCAGATTCTATTGCCGTGGACATTTAACATGCAGATGCCTCGACTTTCCATCTCTTAAGTGATTTAAAATGTTGCCTGCCACATCTTGCTGCCTTGCTTTGATTGTAACATTTGCCATGACACAAATCTAAAACAAACATATACGTCAACACACCTGTGCATCCTGCCCGTCTGCGACAATTAACACATCATTCATAAAATTGTAAAATGACAAATGATCCAAAAAGATTGGATTAGAATAAAGATTTTCAATCCTCATTTTTGATAAAGAACATAATAGGAGCATGTAGAAACAAGGAGCCGTAGATGCTGGGCTACAAAACAGGACACAAAGTACTGGAGTAACTCAGTGGGTCAGGCCTAACGTACTCTGGTACTTGGTGTCCTAAATGGATCATGGCTGGCAGCTCACCAGTGCCTGATCTGCCATTCTGGAAGATCTTTCGCCTCACCTTCACTTTAGCCTCAACTTCACTTCCCTGACCAGCTCCAACAACTCTTGAATCTCATCCAGCCCATGGCTCTTTGCTTCATCAATCGTCCCTGCAGGTGCCCACAGGAGTAGTTATTTCTTCATTTGCCTATTCTTCTTCATGTCAGTGGCTTTCAGAGCATCGTGACAGCTTCTCTTCTCACTTGAACAAACTTGACCTTGAAGTGCCTTGGTGAGCTAATGATTGCTGATTCAGGTCTGTGGAGCAACCTCTGCGTGTCCCAAAGTGCACACCCAATGATGTTACATGTGAGGGCATTATTAACCATTGTGCTGATCAGTCCAGCTGCCACCTGTTCTTAATTAATTGCCAGCTGGAAGCAAAAAGAATCATAACTCTGATTTTTATAAACTCTGATAAATATTAGCTGCTGAGTTATTGAGACTGATGTTGGCAGATTCTACAATGACTGGAGCTTTTTAAGAGGTCCTGAAAGAGGCAAATACAGTGGCTTGCAAAAGTATTCATACCCCTTGAACTTTTCCACATTTTGTCATGTTACAACCACAAACGTAAATGTATTTTATTGGGATTTATGTGATAGACCAACACAAAGTGGCGCATAATTGTGAAGTGGAAGGAAAATGATACATGGTTTTCAAATTTTTTTACAAATAAAAAACTGAAAAGTTTGGCGTGCAAAAGTATTCAGCCCCCTTTACTCTGATACCCCTAAATAAAATCCAGTGCAACCAATTGCCTTCAGAAGTCACCTAATTAGTAAATAGAGTCCACTTGTGTGTAATCTAATCTCAGTATAAATACAGTTGTTCTGTGAAGGCCTCAGATGTTTGTTAGAGAACATTAGTGAACAAACAGCATCATGAAGCCCAAGGAACACACCAGACAGGTCAGGGATAAAGTTGTGGAGAAGTTTAAAGCAGGGTTAGGTTATAAAAAAATATCCCAAGCTTTGAACATCTCACGGTGCACTGTTCAATCCATCATCCGAAAATGGAAAGAGTATGGCACAACTACAAACCTACCAAGACATGGCCGTCCACCTAAACTGACAGGCCGGGCAAGGAGAGCATTGATCAGAGAAGCAGCCAAGAGGCCCATGGTAACTCTGGAGGAGCTGCAGAGATCCACAGCTCAGGTGGGAGAATCTGTCCACAGGACAACTATTAGTCGTGCACTCCACAAATCGGGCCTTTATGGTAGAGTGGCAAGAAGAAAGCCATTGTTGAAAAAAAGCCATACAAAGTCCCATTTGCAGTTTGCCACAAGCCATGTGGGGGACACAGCAAACATGTGGAGGAAGGTGCTCTGCTCAGATGAGACCAAAATTGAAATTTTTGGCCTAAATGCAAAATGCTATGTGTGGCAGAAAACTAACACTGCACATCACCCTGAACACATCATCCCCACTGAAACATGGTGGTGGCAGCATCATGCTGTGGGGATGCTTTTCTTCAGCAGGGACAGGGAAGCTGGTCAGAGTTGATGGGAAGATGGATGGAGCCAAATACAGGGCAATCTTGGAAGAAAACCTGTTGAGTCTGCAAAAGACTTGAGACTGGGGCGGAGGTTCACCTTCCAGCAGGACAATGACCCTAAACATACAGCCAGAGCTACAATGGAATGGTTTAGATCAAAGCATATTCATGTGTTAGAATGGCCCAGTCAAAGTCCAGACCTAAATCCAATTGAGAATCTCTGGCAAGACTTGAAAATTGCTGTTCACAGACGCTCTCCATCCAATCTGACTGAGCTTGAGTTATTTTGCAAAGAAGAATGGGCAAAAATATCAGTCTCTAGATGTGCAAAGCTGGTAGAGACATACCCAAAAAGATTTGCAGCTGTAATTGTAGCGAAAGGTGGTTCTACAAAGTATTGACTCAGGGGGGGCTGAATACTTTTGCACGCCACACTTTTCAGTTTTTTATTTGTAAAAAAATTTGAAAACCATGTATCATTTTCCTTCCACTTCACAATTATGCACCACTTTGTGTTGGTCTATCACATAAAATCCCAATAAAATACATTTACCTTTGTGGTTGTAACGTGACAAAATGTGGAAAAGTACAAGGGGTATGAATACTTTTGCAAGCCACTGTATGTCTTCCATGTAGTGGACATCACATGTCACTCCCACACCCCACACCCCTGCCATCACTTGCTCTGAGATCAGTGATACAGCATGGAAACAGGCCCTTCGGCCCAACACTGGCCAACATGTCCCAGCTACACTAGTCCCACCTGCCCATGTTTGGCCCTCTATTCCGGTCCTATCAATGTACCTGTCTAAAGGTTTCTTAAACGTTGGGGTAGTGCCAGCCTCAACTACCTCCTCTGTCAGTTGTTGTTCGTACACCCACCACCCTTTGTATGAAAACCTTACCTGCCAGATTCCTGTTAAATATTTTTCCCTTCATCTTAAACCCATGTCCTCTAGTCCTCGATTCACCTACTCTGAGCACGAGATTCTGCGCATCTATCCGATCTATTCCTCTCATGCTTTTATACCCCTCATCCTCCTGCACTCCAGCTCCCTGATGCAACATCAGAATGTTTCAAAGCAAAAGCAGTACCGTCTCTGGCCTGCACATAGAAAATAGCCTTATGGGTAGGCCATTCGGCCCTTCAAGCCAGCACCATCACTCTGTACGATCACAGCTAATCACGCAGAATCGGTACCCTGTTCCTGCTTTCTCCCCATAGCCCTTGATTCCGTAAGCCCCAAGAGCTATATCTAAGTCTCACTTGAATACATCCAGTGAAATGACCTTCACTGCCTTCTGTGGCAGAGAATTCCAAATTCACAATACTCTGGCTGAAAAAGTTTTTCCTCATCTCAGTACTAAATGGCCTATCCCTTATTCTTAAACTATGACCCCTGGTTCTGGACTCCACCGACATGGGGAACATTTTTCATACACTTCACACTAAGTTGCAGAAAGACTGAACAGTTTTTCACCCATTAATGCAACCCTATTGGGCCTGTCCCACTTTGGCGACTTTTTAGGCAACTGCAGGGGACTATGCAGTCACCATATGTTCGCGGGTGGTTACCGGGGAGTCACCTTTATGGTCGTGAGGAGATCCTGCATTCTGGGAACTAGTCGCGGCCTCATTATGGTCGCCGCAAATTTTTCAACGTTGAAAAATTAGCGGCAATTAGAATGAAGCCGCCATGGAGAGCAGCGAGAATTCTCTTGCTGTAAGTGGGTCGCCAGGAGGTCAAAGGTTCTCTTAGCTTCTCGTAGGTTGTAGCCAGTGCTGACCAGTGAATTTCATTGGCTCATTGGAAAAAAAACGTAAGCAGTAATTTTCAGTACCAAGGATAATGTTAATGTCAGCCAGACTTCACAGCCGTGTATCACTGGTTTCTTAAAAGTTGTCTCCACTCCTTCTTCCCGCCCCCCTTTAAAGGACTTACCATACACTGGGCTTTTTAGCTTCTTAATTACAGCGCCAACCTTCATAGCGGTGTGTGGCTGTATCACATTGACTTTGCACTGTGTGAATTTCACTCAGACAGCGCTACCCCCGCTTGCCCTGTCCCCCGCCTGCATAACAGGCTGGTGAAGGAAGCGATGTGTTTGTGTGTGTTTGTGTGTTCCACTCTGACAGTCGCCTTTCAAGTTGCCGTTTTCTTAGGCGACTGCCGGCAACTTGACAGTCACCGGCAGTCACTGGAAAAATCGCCTAAGTGGGACAGGCCCATAACCAACAGAGGTGCACCCTGACTTTAAGTGGTGCACGCTAGTTTTGAGTGTTATAAGTGCTTCAGTATAATATTCCGCTATTATGGTATGCATGCAAGGATTCATTGAGTGCAGGCTGGACACAAGAAACATGCAATTCTGTTGCAGCATGAATAGCCAGCAATTACACCAGGTTGGAGATTTTCAAAATTAACCAGCGCATCTTCAGAACATTAATATGGACAAGGAAAAAATTCCCTCCACGGCACTTGCAATAAAATAATCAATTCGCCCGCAATGATATATTTGCAGTTGTTTGCATGAAATACACTGAGGAAACATTCCTCCTCAGTTATTTGATATGCTGTGATAGTATACAGTAATGTACACCTAGCAACAATCTCTTGTACATACAAAGTCCAAGTGCAATAGGAATTTCTTGTTTGCACAGGAGTCTCTTGATAAAAATTGAGTATTTTAGGTTTCTGCTGCCGATAACAGAGCTAATTGATTAGAACTTAAACATTACAGAGTGCTCTAAGGTTGCAGTCAAGTTATCATTAAGGACAGATAATATGCTCTCCTCTTTTGATGCGAGCTACCAAATTCAATGCATTTTTGTAAAATAAAGTGCTTCCTTACTGCTTATAAAGGGAAAGAAAGCAGAGCTATGACAGGAAAGAGATAATGCTTTCAAAGTGACAATGACAAAAACAATAAAATTAGTAATTTTATTCTGAACAATTTCTGCCAGCACTTTGATCATCATTCTATATTTTAAGTACCCAAAACAGAATAAGCATAAATTACAGATAAAATAAACTGTACTTTTGCTAATTGACAGCTTGAAATATTTGGTTATCTCAAAAGAAACATTTTAGTAAGAACCATT
Organism: Leucoraja erinaceus; assembly: GCF_028641065.1. Classification (NCBI taxonomy): domain Eukaryota; kingdom Metazoa; phylum Chordata; class Chondrichthyes; order Rajiformes; family Rajidae; genus Leucoraja; species Leucoraja erinaceus. The sequence goes on from NC_073398.1 coordinate 21,066,002, forward strand.
TTTATTTACTCAATGGCCGTTATTATAATGTGGGTAATGTACACTTCAGGATATTAAAACGTGATTGAAAAATCTGGCCTGAACCAGATTTGGTTTATCAATTGTTTACAGAAGGCAGTCGTGCAAAAAACAAAACAAAATAACAGTGAAAACAAATTATGCTTTATGTCGAATGCAGAAGTCGGGCCTGTGGTGCAATGAACTCATATATATATATATATACACACACACAATAAAAAAAGCTGGCCCTTCCGTGAGCCAAGCAGCTTCAGGAAGCCGAAACATCCTGTTATCTCCCAGTGCAGACATAATGGTGAGGTCCACCTCAATGCTCCATCTCCATACTTTCCATTGTACATTGTGGCAACTCAAAGCTGTTGACCTCCTCAAACACTAGCTCTGTGGATACAGAAGTTCAGGTTAGTTTATTATTGTCCCGTGTACCTTGGTACAGCAAAAAGCTTTTGTCTGAGTGCTATCCAGTCAAAGAAAAGACTACAAGTCTAGTGTACAATGATTACAAGTCTAGTGTACAGATAAAGGATAAAGGGTACAACCTTTCGTGCAAAATAAAATCCAATAAAGTCCTAATATCTCCAATGAGGTAGATGGGAGGTCAGGACCCCACTCTAGCTGATAGAAGGAACATTCAGTGGCCTGATTACAGCTGGGAACAAACTGTCTCTGAATCTGGAGGTATATGTTTTCGAACTTCTGTACCTCTTGCCTGATGGGAGAGGGGAGAAGACGTGAGACCGGTCCTTGATTATGCTGGTGGCCTTGCTGAGGCAAGTATAGATGGAGGCAATGAAAGGCAGGTTGGTTTGAATGATGCTCTGGGCTACGTTCTAAACTTTCTGCAATTTAGTTTGGTCTTGGCCGGAGTTGTTCCCAAACCAGGCTGTGATGCATCCTGATAATATGCTTCCAACGGCACATCTGTAAAGGTTTGTGAGTGCTGTTGGGGACATGGTGGGGAATCTATCAATATTCATCATTACAACTGCGTTTGGAGAAAATCTCATGCAGAACTTCTCAAAATGCAATTATTTTTATTTTAAAACCATAACAACTGGGCGAAAATAAAGAATAGTATAAGTATCAGGCCTTGAGTTGCTGCTTAGGCTAATGGATTTTGGCACACTCCTGGCAGCAGAGTAAAATGTTTGTTACAATAAATGTCCCTAGGTCTTAAACAGAAACACGAGCTCATGCAATCTTATCCCAGAGATGGTAATATTATATACAACACAAGGAGAAATCTTTGCTCTTGCCTCAACAATTGAAAACAATAATTCAACAATCAAAACAAAACATCCATACTTATACTTTCCACAGAAAGACCCACCTTTCCACTCCTCTATAGTCTGCTCCTTATTCTCTATTGATTCGTCGTACGGTTCAGCTTCTGGTTCATCTTCAGGGTCGTGATACTGAGCAAAGTAAGGGTGAATCAGAGCATCTGTTGCAGTTATCCTCTTATCAGTGTCAAGAATAAGCATCTTCTGCAGCAGATCTACAGCTATGATTGGAAGGGACCAAGATCAACTACATAAAAGATTTCCGCACATCATCCAGTTTTCTAGTCAGCCCCTCACAACAGTCACATTGCAATTTCAAATAAATTCCTGCATTCACCCTCTTGATGAAACATTTACTTGGAGGGGAACAAAACAATCAGCAGCTGTTCTCTGTCAATCAGTCACCAGGGAGAACGAAAAGGGAAAAAAAACCATTATATTTATTTTCCTTTCCCCCTTCAGTATAAAGCAGTGGCTAATTCCAGCAAACCCTTGACCAGGCAAACCCTCGCGACCGCCTTTGTGCAGTGTATTCACTTTAGTTTAGTTTATTGCCTCTTGTACCCAGATACAGTGAAAAGCTTTTTGTTGCGTGCTTACCAGCCAGCAGAAAGACAATGCACGATTACAATCGAGCCATTTCCAGTGTATTGATACACGATAAGGGAACCATTTAGCCCAACACCCAGGACAGCTCAGCTCGTGATCCTGTGCTCCACAGAATCACCCAAACGTTATCGTTTGGGTTAAGCAGCCTGCGTATAATACATTTCCAACTACAATGTCGATTTTAGTGTCAGTTTTATGGTCCATAAATATCATTATTGCGCTCATTATTAGACGGAAAAGAGGGGGGGGGGGGGCGGGGTAATAGGACCAGCTGCAGAAACTGTTCCCTTCATCTCAATGACCCTTGTGAAATATCAAATGTTGCGTTGTAAACTGTAACGTCCAGGTTCAGGAGCAGCCTCTTCCCAATAAACATCAGACTATTGAGCACTACAAACTCCAACTAAACCCTGAACAATGAACTGCCTTGAAATCACGAAGGACTTGGGGCTTTGTTTTTTGTCTTTGCACTGTCTTCTTAGTTTTGTTATATTAGTTATATGACCACTGGGTGGCGCCGTAAGTGGCAGCCTCGCCAACGTCCTGTCTCATTCCTTTCTTCTTTTGTTTTTTTAGTTTGTTTTATTTGTATGTTTTAGTGTATCGTTAGCTTTGTATTATGTGGGGGGTGGGGTTGGAGGAATTTTTTAAAAATCTCTTCCCCCCCAACGGAGATGCGACTTTTTCAGTATCGTATCTCCATTCGGACTGTGGCCTAACATTGTGGAGCTGGCGGTCTCTTTGTTAGGGATCGACTTCGGGAGCTCCAACCGCCCCGATCGCGGGAGCCTCGATCGCCCTGATGCGGGGGCTTCGATCGCTGACTGTAGGAAATCCGATCGCTCCGACTGCGGTAGTTCGATTGCCCCGCCCACGGGAGAAAAGGAGGAAGAAGGTAAAAGTTATTCGCCTTCCATCACAATGGGGAATGAGGTCACCGAAAAACAAGATGGAGGTGTTGCCTGCGCTGGTGAGAAGTCAGAGGGATTGCCATGAGTGCAGTGATCTCGGTGTTTGCGGGGACATCGCGCCATGAGAACAAGAGTCTGGTGCGAGTGTGGACGGTTTTCTGACTGTTCAGGCGGACAGGGACTGCAGAGAGAGTGACAGCAGTTGGTACAACTCTGGTCACAGTGAAGGAGTGTGTGTGTGTGTGTGTGTGTGTGTGTGTGTGTGTGGCACGGACATTGAACGGAGACTTTAATCTAGAACGGATGGGGGGAGGGACTCAAATAGAGAAAGCTAGTAGACAGTGTGTGAGGCAGGAGGCAGAGAAGGGAAGCACTCAGACCCAACATGTAGGGGGGAAAGAAGAAAAAAAATAATAAACAGAATAGAGGTGGTGGGGTTCTTAAATGTGTGAGCAGAGAGACAGAGGGGTGTCAAATAGAAGCAATAGGTAGCAAGGTGAAAAGTAAAAGTGGGAGGCAGACCAGGGCAAAAATCAAAAAGGGCAACTTTTCAACATAATTGTATAAGGGGTAAGAGCGTTGTAAAAAAAAGCCTGAAGGCTTTGTGTCTCAATGCAAGGAGCATTCGTAATAAGGTGGATGAGTTGAATGTGCAGATAGCTATTAATGATTATGATATAGTTGGGATCACGGAGACATGGCTCCAGGGTGACCAAGGCTGGGAGCTGAACTTCCAGGGATAGCGTTGCTGGTTAGAGAGATTAACGCGATGGAAAGGAAGGACATTAGCTTGGAGGATGTGGAATCGATATGGCTAGAGCTGCGAAACACTAAGGGGCAGAAAACACAAGTGGGTGCTGTGCAGAGGCCACCTAACAGTAGTAGTGGGGTTGGGGATGGCATCAAACAGGAAATTAGAAACATAGAAACATAGAAATTAGGTGCAGGAGTAGGCAATTCGGCCCTTCGAGCCTGCACCGCCATTCAATATGATCATGGCTGATCATCCAACTCAGTATCCCGTACCTGCCTTCTCTCCATACCCTCTGATCCCCTTGGCCACAAATGCGTGCAACAAAGATAAAACCGTTATAATGGGCGACTTCAATCTACATATAGATTGAGTGAATCAAATTGGCAGGGATGCTGTATGCGGGATAGTTTTCTAAACCACCATGTAGAGAAACCAACGAGAGAGCAGGCTATTCTAGACTGGGTATTGAGTAATGAGGAAGGGTTAGTTAGCAGTTTTGTTATGCGTAGCCCCTTGGGCAAGAGTGACCATAATATGGTTGAGTTCTTCATTAGGATGGACAGTGACATTGTTAATTCAGAAACAAGGGTTCTGAACTTAAAGAAAGGTAACTTTGAGGGTATGAGACGTGAATTGGCCGAGATTGACTGGCAACTGATTCTTAAAGGGTTGATGGTGGATATGCAATGGAAGGCATTTAAAGACTGCATGGATGAACTACAACAATTGTTCATCCCAGTTTGGCAAAAGAATAAATCAGGGAAGGTAGTGCATCCGTGGATAACAAGGGAAATCAGGGATAGTATCAAAACAAAAGATGAAGCGTACAAATTAGCCCAAAAAAACAGCCTACCAGAGGACTGGGAGAAATTCGGAGTCCAGCAGAGGAGGACAAAGGGCTTAATTAGGAAAGGGAAAATGGATTATGAAAGAAAACTGGCAGGGAGCATAAAACTGACTGCAAAAGTTTTTATAGATATGTGGAGAGATATGTAGGTCCAAATGTAGGTCCCTTGCAGTCAGAAACAGGTGAATTGATCATAGGGAACAAGGACATGGCAGACCAATTGAATAAGTATTTTGGTTCCGTCTTCACTAAGGAAGACATAAATAATCTGACGGAAATAGCAGGGGACCGCGGGTCAAATGAGATGGAGGAACTGAGTGAAGTCCAGGTTAGCTGGGAAGTGGTGTTAGGTAAATTGAATGGATTAAAGGCCGATAAATCCCCAAGGCCAGATAGGCTGCATCCCAGAGTACTTAAGGAAGTAGCCCCAGAAATAGTGGCTGCATTAGTGATAATTTTTCAAAACTCTTTAGATTCTGGAGTAGTTCCTGAGGATTGGAGGGTAGCTAATGTAACCCCACTTTTTAAAAAAGGGAGGGAGAGAGAACACGGGGAACTACAGACCAGTTAGTCTAACGTCGGTAGTGGGGAAACGGCTAGAGTCAGTTATTAAAGATGGGATAGCAGCACATTTGGAAAGTGGTGAAATCATTGGACAAAGTCAGCATGGATTTACGAAAGGTAAATCATGTCTGACGAATCTTATAGAATTTTTCAAGGATGTAACTTCTAGAGTGGATAAGGGAGAACCAGTGGATGTGTTAAATCTGGACTTTCAGAAAACTTTCGACAAGGTCCCACATAAGAGATTAGTATACAAACTTAAAGCACATGGTATTGGGGGTTCAGTATTGATGTGGATAGAGAACTGGCTGGCAACCAGGAAGCAAAGAGTAGGAGTGAACAGGTCCTTTTCACAATGGCAGGCAGTGACTAGTGAGGTACCGCAAGGCTCAGTGCTGGGACCCCAGCTATTTACAATATATATTAACGATTTGGACGAGGGAATTGAATGCAACATCTCCAAGTTTGCGGATGACACGAAGCTGGGGGGCAGTGTTAGCTGTGTGGAGGTTGCTAGGAGGCTGCAAGGTGACTTGGATAGGCTGGGTGAGTGGGCAAATGCATGGCAGATGCAGTATAATGTGGATAATTGTGAGGTTATCCACTTTGGTGGCAAAAACAGGAAAGTAGACTATTATCTAAATGGTGGCCGATTAGGAAAAGGGGAGATGCAACAAGACCTGGGTGCCATGGTACCCCAGTCATTGAAAGTAGGCATGCAGGTGCAGCAGGCAGTGAAGAAAGCGAATGGTATGTTAGCATTCATAGCAAAAGGATTTGAGTATAGGAGCAGGGTGGTTCTACTGCAGTTGTACATGGTATTGGTGAGACCACACCTGGAGTATTGTGTACAGTTTTGGTCTCCAAATCTGAGGAAATACATTCTTGCCATAGAGGGAGTACAGAAAAGGTTCACTAGACTGATTCCGGGGATGGCAGGACTTTCATATAAAGAAAGACTGGATAGACTCGGCTTGTACTCGCTAGAATTTAGAAGATTGAGGGGGGATCTTATAGAAACTTACAAAATTCTTAAGGGGTTGGACAGGCTAGATGCAGGAAGATTGTTCCCGATGTTGGGGAAGTCCAGGACAAGGGGTCACAGTTTAAGGATAAATGGGAAATCCTTTAAGACCGAGATGAGAAAAACATTTTCCACACAGAGAGTGGTGAATCTCTGGAACTCTCTGCCACAGAAGGTAGTTGAGGCCAGTCCATTGGCTATATTTAAGAGGGAGTTAGATGTGGCCCTTGTGGCTAAAGAGATCAGGGGGTGTGGAGAGAAGGCAGGTACAGGATACCGAGTTGGATGATCAGCCATGACCATATTGAATGGCGGTGCAGGCTCAAAGGGCCGAATGGCCTACTCCTGCACCTATTATCTATGTTTCTATGATGGCTATGGATCTGCTTTATGCTGTGTGCCCTGGAGATTCTCACACACCGCTGTGGTGGCTGTTTATGTTTAATCTTTATGTAGTTTTGTATCTTGTTGCTTTTTTTGTACCACTGTATGGTAAACTAAATGTCACTGTACCTCGGTACACGTAACAAAAGGACCATTGAACCATTATATAGAAGTATTTTTTGTCATTTATTAAGCCGTTTACATATCTGTTGTGCTGTTGCAATTGAGAATTTCATTGTTCCATTTCGGGACATATGGCAATAAAACACGACTAGATTTCTAATCTCGGGGAAATTCTTGGCAAACACTCCCCCGCTGCTGTTCAGAGCCCCTCCCCCCTCATAACGGGACCACTTGAATAACTGGAAGATCCTTCAATGTCCATCATGACATGCCTTTTAGCAGACTGTAATTCTACCAGCAGCAATAACTTGGACAAGTGGTCCTGTTTCTGGCAGGGTCCAGCTGTGTTCCTCTATTCCAGCAGAGGGAGCAAAACCAGTGGAGTAGCATCTGCATAACACTGTGACGTGCAGGTCAGACCACTGACAGTGTCTGTGTTACCATTATTGCTGCAGGTAAATAACGGGCAGTGTAAAACGACAAAGGAAACTATTCTGACCTGGATAAGGTTCTATATAGAGTACTGGTAAAGCCCAAGATGGACACAAAGTTCTGGAGTAACTCAGTAGGCCAGGCAGCATCACTGGAGACCATGGATAGGTAACATTTTGGTTCGGGCCCCTTCTTCAGATGTGAAGTCTGAAGAAGGGTCCCGACCTGAAACGTCACCCATCCTTTTACTACAGAGATGCTACCTGACCTGCTGAGTTACTCCAGCTTTTTTTGTTTACCTTTGGTATAAACCAGCATCTGTAGTTCTTAGTTTCCACTGGTAAAGGCTAAATGTTTAATGATACCATGTGGTAGATTACATGCGGTCTGAGCAGTGTATTTAAAACACATATTTGACAGTGCAGTAACATTTAAACATGTTACGCTGAATCTTGAACATATCACTCTGAATTATAACGTGTTTTGTGCAGACCTCCATTAGCTGTTTTTTCTGTTAAATATTTCCACAATGATTTTTTGAACGCATGTCATTCAATACGTGATGGCTGAATCTTTTTGATTGCTAAAATTAGTAAAGATTTCTTCCATCTAACGGTTATTTTTCAACTGTGAACTTGTAAAAGGATCCAGTCCAAAACTCCTGAGTCTGCCATAGATAAGCTGCTCAGTGGCACCTTGCTTTCACATCTGGAAAGACGCACTAAAACTTATTATAGCTATTCTCCTGCAAAATCCTTACATTCAATTTGTACTCCAAAGACATACAGGTTTGTAGGTTAATTGGATTGGCAAAATTGTAAAATGTCCCTGGTGTGTATGTAGGATGGTGTTAATGTATAGGGATCGCTGGTCGGCACGGACTAGGTGGGCTGAAGGGCCTGTTTCTGCGCTATATCTCTAAAACGACATTAAAGTAAATTAAATTTAAATGTAAAAGTCTTACCTAAAGGATTGTCGCCATTAAATAGTTCTTTCAGGTCTCTTTGAGGCATATATGGTAAAGATTCAATATATTTTCTGGCCTGCAAGGAGTAAACCACAACAGATTAGAATTTCCAGAAAAAAAACCCACTCTCCTCTAAGCAATTACTTAAGTTACTCTTGGAATGAAACAGCCGTGAAAAATGTCACAAACCTGTAAAACATTTCCCCCAACATAACACTCATTCAGGTGTTGCAGACAATTCAGCATTTAATAGTCATGTAATCATTATAATAATACCAGAAACTAAATTTATGACTAACTGTGTTGGTATAGGGAGGTTGTACAGCAGTCGAGGTCACGACCCGTGACCCATACTGTTGCCACATAACGCCAACTGGAGTACATGCGGTGAAGTGCAGGAAGCACTTGGCTTCCAGCGTAGCGGACCTGTTAAAAACTGCTGAAATGGTCAATTTTTGGCTGTAAATAATTGTGGAAATGGGGATAACCATGAGAGACATTTACCTACTTCAGAATTCCAAAAGTGAGGAGAAATTATGGTAGAGAGAAGCGACACCTGAAGGGACAACAACAGCTAAAGTGGTTGGCGAACATTGGCCCTGCAGATATCAAGATTTAAAATATTGGGAATTATCGCATTTATTCACTGCATTTCATCAACAGTCCGGCATTATTTGTGTTTTTTCTTGATTCCTTTCGTATCTAAAAAGTTTCAGAAGGGATAAATCTGTCTGTAAAATTTTTAAATCGCCCATGGTTCTCAAGTGGATTTTTACATGCAAAACAAAAACGTTTCTGAAGCTAAATTTATCATTAAAACATTTTTAAATAAAATTTTATAATTCGCAAACCGTACGTGGGTTTTGAATTACATTTTATTCAGATGCAAGCCAAGGAAAGGCATCATTGTTAGCTGTTAATTGGACATAATCAACCTCAGCAAATTGACAATATCTTTGAAAGGGAGTGGGTGTTTAAGCTGTCAGGCCATTTTATTATTTGCCAACATATGCATCTCAATAGCATAATGATAGAAAACGAACTTTTCCACACACCACTCGTAAGTGGTGATTTTTTTTAATGATAGCTTCAGAAGAGTTTTATTTTTGCATGTAAAAACCCAGTTGAGAACCATGGGTGATTTTAAAATTTTACAGCCAGATTTATCAGTTTTTAGATACCAAAGGAATCAAGAAAAAACAAATAATGCCTTACTGTTGATGAAATGCAGTGAGCTAACGTGATAATTCCCAATATTTTCAATCTAGTTCTATGTTATCCCAGTTTTGCATTCTTCACACTAGAGGCAATTTATAGAAGCTAATTAACCTCCAAACCCGCATGCCTTTGGCATGTACGAGGAAACAGAAGCACCCAGAGAAAACTGGCATAGGCAGAACGTGTAATCTCCGCACCGACAGTGCCCGTGTCAGGATTGAACCCGGGTCTCCAGCACTGTAAGGCAGCATCTCTACTGCTTTGCCATTGTGCAGAGTTAAAATTCCACTGCATGATATATCTGTGATGAGTCATGGTTCATACTCACCGCACCTCCAATAGTTCAGGGTGGGTTAAAACTTATCCCACTGCATTTAATAAGCTTGTTGCCAGGTAAAAGCAACAATTACGTTCCCAGGATGACTGCTTTATTTCTAATACACCCTTAAGACTGATGCAAGGTTGAAAGGTAACAAAAGCAGTCATGCAGACAAATCAGATCTGCTACTAAACACGGCATCTAAGATGTAATTGTAAACTTAGTTGGTAGGTTTGTAGGATCACGTAGAAATGATGGTGGAGATTGAAGAGATGGAGAAAAGGTAGTGAATGCACTTGAAAATCAGAAATACAGCAAATGGAAAAAGGGATATTGAGCTGAAACATTAACTGTAGACACAAAAAGCTAGAGTAACTCAGCAGGCCAAGCAGCGTCTCTAGAGAGAAGGAATGGGTGACGTTTCGGGTTGAAACCCTTATTTGCTCCAGCTTTTTGCGTCTATCTTCGGTTTAAACCTGCATCTGCAGTACCTTCCTACACACTGAAACATTAACTGTTTCTCTTTCCACGGATGCTGCCCGACCTGCTGAGAATATACTTCCCCAATAGTGGATGGTCTGGCACTAATTACCTGGTTGATAACACTCCTTTCAAGTTCTTTGGGATGGTTTGCCACCATAAATAAAAAACATGTTATTATAAGACCATAGAATTGGCTGCATGATCTCCAGATTCAGGCATAACCACGTATGTGGGTTCCTGTGGCTGACTGCGCAGGTGATCAGCCAATGTGTTTCTATAGATTGAGCAGAGGAATGGGTTTGCTGCTGATAACTTCTGCATTTTGCTGGCTTGTTTTTGATGTTCACAAGGTCAGTATTGTCCAATTAGCCTGAAAACACAGGCTAATAGTCCACCCACACATGAATGGGGGATGTCGAATAAAGACAGGTCCAATCAATCCAATATGCTCCAGTTTAGCATCTTATACTGTACACAGAGATTAAAAAAAACTTTATTCACTGAACAGAATTTAGCATGAGATTTAAACATTAACTTACATGTTCTGAAGATATTTTATTTAGTAACTCTGAACTGGGTGTTCCAACAACTTCCATTATTCGCTTCAGTTGATCAATATCTGTGCTGTTATAGGAAAGAGAACCTTCCTACGGATAAGCCACACAGTGCAGCCTAAACTCAAATGTGAACAAGGGTAGATCATGCATAACACAGCTCAGTTTAACAAGCAAGCAGTAAAGTGATGATTCCTTCAGCCTCTACACAGGGCTGGCTGTGCTATGGACAGGCTGAAAGTTCATCACGTTGGTTGTTTGAAGGGGCCTTTGAAGGGGACTGACGGTAGTCATTCTCACCTTGGAAACAGTAAGGAATGGTTCAACACAAGAATCATTTATTTCTTTTTTTAAATCACTGCCGTGCTGGAGGCCTTGGTGGAGGAGGCCCAAAACAAAGGAGGCATCATAAGGTCATAAGGAATAGTAAAATTTGGCCATTTGGCCCATCAAGTCTAATCCGCCATTCAATCATGGCTGATCTATCTCTCCCTCCTAACCCCATTCTCCTGCCTTCTCCCCATAACCTCTGAAACCCATACTAATCAAGAATCTATCTATCCCTGCCTTAAAAATATCCACTGACTGGGCCTCCACAGCCTTCTGTGGCAAAGAATTCTACAGATTCACCACCCTCTGACTAAAGAAATTTCTCCTCATCTCCTTCCTAAAAGAACGTCATTTAATTGTGGGGGGGAGGCGGGGTTTGTGGGGGGGGGGAAGGACTTCACTCAGCGGCCACCACATATTTTATCGATCGGAACAAAACCTGGTGTCTTGGAGTAGAGGAGAACGATGAGTAAGGTGGCAAAAAAATCCTAGCGATGTAGGGTAGCGTTTTTGTGCAAATTTAATTACAACACAGACCGGAAGTGGTCAAGATGAGAGTTTTAGCAATAGTATAGAAAGATGTTCTGTTTTGGTCACCCTGCTATAGGGAGGATGTTAAGTTGAAAAGATCCAGAGAAGATTTCCGAGGATGTTGCCAGGACGAGGGCCTGAACTATAGTGAGAGGAATGGGTAGACTGGGACTTTGTTCCTTGGAGCGCAGGAGGCTGAAGGGTGATTTTATAGAGGTGTATAAGATCATGAGGAGTATAGATAGGTTCTTTTACCCAAAGTAGGGGAATCAAGCACCAGAAGATATAGGTTTAAGGTGAGAGGGGAAAGATTTAATAGGAATCCACACAGAGAATTGAGAGAGATTTTTTTTTTTTTTTACACAGATGGATACATGGAACAAGTTGCCAGAGGAGATAATTGAGTCAGGTACATGATTTAAAATATATCTGGACAGGTACATGAATAGGATAGGTTTAGAGTGATATGGGCCAAATGCAGACTGGTGGGACTTGTGGAGATGAGCATATTGTTCGGCATGGACAAGTTAGGGCTGAAGGGCCTGTTTCCGTGCTGCGTGACTCCTGTGTGTATTCACCTGTTGCCCAGGATCACTGAGATCATCATCAGTATTCTCCTTGGCATCTTGGTCGATGGCACATACCTGACTGATGTCTATGAGTATATATGGGTCCTGTACATATACAGTTCCAGTGAACTGACGTTTTAACCCCTTTGAGGAGCACAGCCATTATACTTCCAGATCACTCCATCATTTTGCCTAAAATTAGGAAAAAGTACTGTAGGATGAGTTACATTTTTCAAGGATACAATCAGTTCCTGGGAAAAGAGCTTTTCCTTTCAGCAACTCTGCCATAATGCATCCAACAGACCAAATATCCACTAGAAAGAAAATATAAAGAGTTGGAGGTGAAATTCTATGTAAGTACAAATCACTTGTCACAAATAGTAGCATTGCAGTTTCGCCATTAAGAGCCACTGTAACCATTTAATAAACCATATATAATCCATTGAAACCTCAAATGGGAGGAAACATCTACACCCAGAAGCCTGGGTTTACCGATTGGTCCAAGCATTTCCATGCACACCACACCTTTGTCAGTTACATTTCTCCATGATTTTACAAGTCTAAAAGGCCTGTCCTACGGGCATGTGACCTGCATGCGGCAAGCGCGACCTAAAGGGCCAGTCCCACCAGCATGCGACTGCATGTGGCAAGCGCGACCTAACGTGGTCACTTGAGCCGTACGGCATGTGGCAAGCGCGACCAAACCAGAAGCAGGAGCTGCGTGGAGGTCGAGTGAGTGACACGGCATCAATGCAGCTGCGGGCCGACAGGCCGTTGCCGCGTGGAATTTTTAAACATGGCCAGTTTTTTGGAGGCCCGCGTGATGTCGGGACCAGCTCTGCACAACTCCATACGGCTCCGGCGATCGAAGTGGGACCAGCCGTACGGCTCAATACTCCATACGGCTCCGGTTAGGTCACGCTTGCCGCATGCAGGCGCATGCTGGTGGGACCGGCCCTTTAGGTCGCGCTTGCCGCATGGAGTCACATGCCCGTGGGACAGGCCCTTTACACCTGCTTCTTCACTTGCCTGCATTTGATGGAACTTTAAGGTGCAACCTCCGACTGGTGTTATACATGCACAAAATTACTATGATAGAGTTATACTGAGATTAGAAGTGTGATTCTGCATTGTGACATTGATATATTAGGCACGGTACCTGCCAACCTCAGCTTACAATGCTGTGCAATATAAAACAAATTTTTAAAGAAAATTAAATCGAAACTGCTGCAATCCCATTTGGGTCTCATTAAAATGATGAGCCTTGGGACGTACTGTTGGACAAAAGGTGCAAACTGATGACGTGATGGTAGGGTGAACTGATTGACCAACAAATTTATTAATTTGTTGGACAACTGACAGAAATGTCTTTGTCCAATTTTCCTAACACATAGAAATTATTTACTCTAATTATAGAGCTGAAATATGCAAAGGAAGGGGACAATATATCCACTTTTATTTTGAGAGAATTTCAGTATCAAAGCAACGGTGGACATTGCAAAAGGTTGCCATTGGATTGGTTGGGGGTAGCCAATAAAAAGGAAAGGTGTAGCGAAGCAACCAATCTGAAGCAGCAGTGCCGGGTGAAAGGCCACTGTTGAGGGTAAATGTGAGGCTTTGGCTCAAGAGGCCTCAGTGAGGATGCTGAGCAGAGGATGACAGAACGTAAAGGCAAGGTCAGTTATTTCTTGCATGTTATTGTGGTGCTGTTTTTTCTTCTTGACTTTAGACTTTACTTGATACAGTGTGGCCACAGGCCCTTCGGCCCACCGAGTCCGTGCCGACCAGCGATCACCTCGTACACCAGCAGTATCTTACACACTAGGGACAATTTACAATTTTACCAAAGCAAATTAACCTACAAACCTGTACGTCTTTGGAATGTGGGAGGAAACCGGAGCACCTGGAGAAAACCCATGCGGTCACAGGGAAAGCAGCCAAACTCCGTACAGACAGCACCCACACTCTGGTGCTGTTAGGTAGCAACTCTACCACTGTGTCACCCATTTTAGCTCTTGGAATTAGTGCAGTAGATACGGCAGGTAGAATGGTGCAACGCTCCCCGTGCAGGGTGTGGGAAGTCGGGGAAACTGCTGGAGACTGATGTCTGCCCCTGCGGGAAGTGTGTCCAGGTACAGCTCCTTACAGACCATGTTAGGGAATTGGAGCTGCAGCTGGATGACCTGGATGTGTGGCACAGTGGTGCAGCGGTAGAGTTGCTGCATTTACAGCACCAGAGACCCAGGTTCTATCCTGACAGCAGGTGCTGTCTGTACGGATTTTGTCATTTCCTGTGACCGCGTGGATTTTCAGATGAGAGGCTGGTAGTTGGTATGGAAGGTGCTGAAAGCAAGTTCAGTGGATAGGATAGGCAAAAACAAAGCAGGGAGTGAGGAAGGGAGGTTCCATATCCCTTGATTCTGTTATTAACACATTTATTTTAATATGAGAGGCCCTGATGGGATTAGACTCAGGGACTGGATTGCTACAGGCCATTGTACATTGTAGCCTTCATGGAAACCTGGCTAAATGAGGGACAGGACTGGCAGCTTAATGTTCCATAGTACAGGTGCAGTATGCTCGATAGAGGTGGGGGTAAAAGTAGATGGAATGTAGCTTTATTGATTAAGAAGAATGTCACGGCAATAATCTGAGATATTACTGATGGTTCATGGAGTGAAGCTATACCCGTGAAGTTGAGAAAGGGAAAGGGGAAGATCACCTTGTTCGGAGTGTCCCATAGGTCCCCAATTGGTCAACGGGAATCAGAAGAGCAAACATGCCAGGATATTGCAGCCAGCTGCAGGGTAAATATGGTTACCATAGTGGGGGATTTTAACTTTCTCAATACAGACTGTGACAGTCGAGAGAGGGTGGAATTTGTCAAATGTTCTGGAAAGTTTCCTCAGGTGATGTGTTGAGGGCCCTACAAGCTATAGGGATAGGGTTGGGTAGGTTGGCCAGGACTTTATTGCTTGGACTGCAAGAGACGGAGAGGTGATGTTATAAAGGTGTTTAAAATCATGAGAGGAGTAGGTGGAATGAATGCAAAGAGTTTTTTACCCAAGTAGGGGAATCAGGAATCAGAGGACAGAGGTTTATGCTGCAAGGAGAAAGATTTAACAGGAATCTGAAGGGCAACTTTTTCACACAAAGGGTGGTGGGTATTTGGAACGAGCTATGACAGGAGGTAGTTGAGGCAGGTACTACCTGCTATTTAAAATACATTTGGACAGGTACATGCAGGCAGGTGGGACTAGCATGGATGGGGCATTTTGGTCGGCATGGACAAGTTTAGTCACATGGCCTGTATCAACACATTCGGCAAAACATGGTCCCTAGATTTCAATACCTTTGGGTTATTTGCACATGGAAACATATAAAATAGGTGCAGGGGTAGGCCATTCGGCCCTTCAAGCCAGCACCACCATTCAGTATGACCATGGCCGATCATCCTAAATCAGCACCCCGTTCCTGCTTTCTCCCTATATCCCTTGATTCTGTTATCCCCAAGAGCTAAATCTACACAAGTTGTGCAAAATCACTGGTGGACTAAATGCAGTGTTACCCGTCTGATTGTAATGCATCCAGTTTAACATTATTTCTGGAGCCCGGTACCACCTCGTTGCCACGTAACCAGTCATTTCATCATCAGTCTGCCGAGCGAGTCCAAAATCTAGAATCTGTAAGACATTAGAAATATTAAATTCAGTATATATTACAATGAAGAGAGAAAGAAAATTTGTTTTATTTTTGAAATATCCTTCAAGAGTTGTCTTTACCCTTAATTCACAATCTTCATTTACTGCTAAATTACTTGGTTTCAGGTCCTGCAACAAAACAATAATGTTTGTGAGTATTTGCAGCAAGTTTATAACAATCCAAGAAACACAAGTGTATTCTGGTCCATATTACAAAGGCTCTGCAAATACTTCTCTTTCTCAGCGTATTTATAGTCATTCTGCTTTCATTCTCACTCAACAAATCTTGTAGCATTAGTAAAAATCCTTATGCTTTTGATTCCATAACAGCGGCATTATTTCAGGTATACAAGTTGTCACATTCAGCACTCCTTTTTGGCTGTAGCCTCACCTATTGAAATTGGCTTTCTAGAAATAAAATCCCTGACTGGAGACTACAGTGCATTCAGAAAGTATTCAGACCCCTTCACTTTTTCCACATTTTGTTACGTTACAGCCTTATTCTAAAGTGGATTAAATTCATTTGTTTTATCATCAATCTACACACAATACCTCATAATATAAAAGCAAAAACAGGTGTTTAGAAATATTTGCAAAGTAATTAAAAATAAATAACTGAAATATCACATTTACATAAGTATTCAGACCCTTTGCTGTGACACTCAGAATTAAGCTTCGGTGCATCCTGTTTCCATTGTTTATCCTTGAGATGTTTCTACAAGTGGATTGGAGTCCACAAGTGGTAAATTAAATTGATTGTACATGATTTGGAAAGGCACACACCTGTCTATATAAGGTCCCGCAGTTGACAGTGCATGTCAGAACAAAAACCAAGCGGTGAAGACGAAGGAATTGGCCGGAGACGTCCGAGACAAGATTGTGTCGAGACACTAATCTGGGGAAGGGTATAAAACAATTTCTGCAGCATTGCAGGCCCCGAAGAGCACAGTGGCCTCCGTCATTCTTAAATGGAAGAACTTTGAAACCACCACGTCTCTTCTTAGAGCTGGCCACCCGGCCAAACTGATCAATCGGGAGAAAAGGGCCGTGGTCAGGGAGGTGACCAAGAACCCGATGGTCACTCTGACAGAGCTCCAGAGTTCCTCTGTGGAGACGGGAGAAAATTCCAGAAAGACAACTATATCTGCAACACTCCACCAATCAAGCTTTTATGGTAGAGTGGCCAGATGGAAGCCACTCCTCAGTAAAAGGCACATGACAGCTCGCTTGGAGTTTGCCAAAAGGCTCCTTAACAAGATTCTCTGGTCAGATGAAACCAAGATTGAACACTTTGGCCTGAATGCCAAGTGTCACGTCTGGAGGAAACCAGGCACCGCTCATCACCTGGCCAAAACCGTACCTACAGTGAAGCATGGTGGTGGCAGCATCATGCTGTGGGGATGTTTCTCAGCGGCAGGAACTGGGAGACTAGTCACGATCGAGGGAAAGATGAATGAAGCAAAGTACAGAGAGATCCTTGATAAAAACCTGCTCCTGAGCGTTCAGGACCTCAGACTGGGGCAGAGGTTCTCCTTCCAACAGAACAATGCCCCTAAGCACACAGCCAATACAACACAGGAGTGGCTTCATGACAAGTCTGTGAATGTCCTAGAGTGGCCCAGCCAGAGCCCAGACTTGAACCCGATAGAACATCTCTGGTGGGACCTGAAAATAGCTGTGCATCGACGCTCCCCATCCAACCTGACAGAGCTTGAGAAGATCTGCAGAGAAGAATGGGAGAAATTACCCAAATAATGGTGTGCCAAGCTTGTAGCGTCATACCCAAGAAGACCTGAGGCTGTAATCGCTGCCAAAGGTGCCTCAACAAAGTACTGAGTGAAGGGTCTGAATACTTATGTAAATGTAACATTTCAGTTATTTATTTTTAATTACTTTACAAAAATTTCTAAACACCTGTTTTTGCTTTTTCATTATGGGGTATTGTGTGTACATGGATGATAAACAAAAATGTATTGAATCCATTTTAGAATAAGGCTGTGACGTAACAAAATGTGGAAAAAGTGAAGGGGTCCGAATACTTTCTGAATGCACTGTAATTAAAATAATATGGCTATGTTTTATCATTGTTCCAATGGTTCAAAGAATTTATTTGACCTGATTATCGGAAGCAGTCCCCAGACTACAATAGACTTGACATTTGAAATGCTGTTTAATTCCACAGATTCACTACTCTTGGGGAAAATGTTTTGTTCCTGACGCGGAAAATGCAGTTTGCGGATAGTTCTCAGGAACAGAACCCTGACATAGCCCAGGGACCCCTAGCGTTTAACTCAATTGATGCCCTTTATCCAATTCTTGCATTGGAATTCCTATACTTTGGGACTGCTGGATTGGAGAGAACAAGGAAGAGGCAAGTGTGGTGGAAATCTCCAGAGGTAGGGACCCATGGGAGATACGCCTTCCCCTTGAATCTTTCTGTATTAAAAGGACGGGCCGGGTCAGATGGTGATACTTGCCAGGACTTTGTATTTACATTGATAGAAGGCAGCACGGTAGCACTGCGGATAGAGCCACTGACTCACAGCGCCAGAGATCCAGGTTCGACCCTGACCTCAGGTGCCATCTATGTGCAGTTTGCGTTCTCCCTGTGATCATGTGGGTTTCCTCCAGTTTCTTCCCACATCCCAAAGACCTGCAGGTTTTTAGGTTAAAATGCCTCTAATGTGTCTAGCGTGTAGCAAACTTAGGTGAACATGGAACTAGTGCGAATGGGGGTTCAATTTCTGGTGTGGACGGTGGACGAATGGACCCGTTTCCATGCTATATCTCTAATCTAGCAACTAAATATGGGCATTCAATGCCTAGCGATAAAAGTCTTTGAGCTGTGTATTTCGCCAAGCTAGTTCAAAAGACTTCAGGAAACAACTACAGGTACCACTTTGCAAGTGATCTTGGTCACATTCTTGTTTAAGAAAGAACTGCAGATGCTGGAAAATCGAAAGTAGACAAAATGCTGGAGAAACTCAGAGGGTGAGGCAGCATCTATGGAGAGAAGGAATAGGCGATGTTTCAGGGGTTGAGGCCCTTCTTCAGACTGAAGAATGTTCTTGACCCTGAACGTCACCTACTCCTTCTCTCCACAGATGCTGCCTCACCCGCTGCGTTTCTCCAGCATTTTTGTTTACTTTTGGTCACATTCGTGGTCAGTTGCCTGAAACCCTCTCTTTTCCATGGCCTCAAATATGTTTTCGATTGGGCCACATCACCTATTTTGCGTTGAATTAAATTCCCCTCAAGTTGCACACATTCTTGAATATAGATACATATTATCCTTTATTTCTGGAGTGCATTGAAAATAAATCTGTACTTACTCTGTGAATGATACCAGCAGAATGGATATACTGCAGGAAAGAAGAGATAAAGTGGTATTACATTACACAAACTTTGTAAGATTTGCCAGTTCAAAAATGGAGCTTAAAACAATCAGGTCTACTTTGTTGAAATCAACTATTTGTTTTCTCAAGGGTCTCATGTTCCAAGTATTAGTGAAAGCTTGCCTATTGAAAAACGCCCAACATCTGCGTTTTTACACAAGTAGGAGTGATAGGGAGGACAGAGATTGAGGGAGAGGCCGGATGCTGACAGGAGATAAAATGTGTTTTGTTGCTGATTAATATACTTAGCAATACTTGAGTGAAGTAGCTGCGGAGTGCAGAGGGGAAGAAGCAGAAGGCCTTGGCCCTGGCAATGGAGTGACACTCTGCAATTCCTACAATGGCAATTATGTAAAGACACAAAGTGCTGGAGTAACTCAGTGGACAGGAAACATTTCTGGAGAACATGGCTAGGTGACATTTTGGGTTGGGTCCCTTCTTAAGTCAGAAGAAGTGTCCCGACTCCAAACGTCATCTATCCATGTTCTCCAGGGATGCTGCCTGACCTGCTGAGTAATCTGGCATTTTGCATCCTTCCTTGTTGGAGCAGCATCTGCAGTTCCTTGTTTCTACACAATGCAGTCAGGTAAATAGGAACCAGTTTTGGGAGGAAAAATCCACACCCAGAAGCCTGGGTTTACCGACAAGGTTGTTCTCCTCGGGGCCAACTTAACCCTCAGGCAGGGTTCCACATGAACAGACAGGACCAATCCATGACCAATCAATGCTTTTTATGGGCCAGGTACATTGGTGGCAGTGGGATGTGTGGGATGAGGAGTGAGAGGAAGTGAGATGCTCAGATGGGAGCACACGGGTCACTTCTGGCTCAAACATTTTCCTGAATTGGCCTAGCTTCATCAGCTAAGGCTCGGGAAGCCCAAACAACGCCTGCACACCATGGATTGGCTAAACGTAGAGGTTTTGAGCCTCATGAAAGTATTTTACCTGCATGCCTACCTTCTCAGAGTAGGTCAACTCCCTGATTCCCCATCATCTGCCTCTATTAACCTGGAGGTTGCTGGTTGGCATCTGAAAATGTTCTATTGACATTTGATACGAATGGCTGATTTGAGTGTAAAAATACAGACCCGTCTCTGTAAATATTTCCAGTGTCTTCGTGGAATTGTTTAAATATCCCCATCAGAAATAAAATCATTTTTGGCAGCTGCATAATAGTTTAAACTTTAATGTTTTAACATTTTTACTGTGACTAACTGAACGTAGAGATACTTTTTATCTTTCCTATTTAAAATATTTAACACTGCCACAAGGAACCACAGATAATTATGTTTGACATGTGCAGCAGAGCTGCGGCACATTCTCTCCAAAGTGCTGAAAGATGCATCAGCATCAATCATCGACCCGGAGCCTGTATTTATAGCCAACTATAAGCTATTGGTTTCTTGGGTGTGTTGTTGCTGTTGCGTGCAGATGTTATCTCTCCACCATGTGAAAAGGGGGTGGAGTGGGGTGAGAGGGGGTGGTTGATGCCTGGAGTTTGCCTTGGTGTGATGTATTTCACACATCATTTATGAGCTGATATCTACAAGCGATCTGACTGGTGGATGCATATAAGACACATCTGAATAGTTGCACTTCAATCATTGAAATTTTTCTTGTGGTATGAATAGATTCTATCAAAAACAGTAGTTTGTATTTTACAAGTTCACAAGTTATTTCAGTGGAATTAAGCCGTTTGGCCCATCGAATCTACTCCACCATTCAATCATGGCTGATCTCTGCCTCCTAATCCCATTTTCCTGCCTTCTCCCCATAACACTCGACATCCGTTCTAATCAAGAATTTGTCTATCTCTGCCTTAAAAATATCCACTGACAGTCTCCACAGCCCTCTATAGCCATTGGTTCTACAGATCAACTACCCTCTGACTAAAGAAGTTCCTCCTCATCTCCGTTCAAAACGAGCGCCCTTTAATTCTGAGGCTATGACCTTCCACCTGTGGAAACATCCTTTTCACATTCACTCAAATCTATGCCTTTCATTATCACCATGGATGCTGACTGACCTTCTGAGCGATGAAATTAAAAAAAAAATGTAATGCACATTTTACATGTTTGCATTTTCTGCACTCTGTACCTTCTAGTGACTGCTCTAACGTGGTTGCTGGTAGACCTCTATTTGTCGGAGCTCAGCATGGTCATTGCCAAGTGAGGTAGGGAGCGGGGGAGAGAATCTGCTTTAACTGGCTGCAGGAAAAGGCAAGGGGGCAGGGACTGCCGTCTGCTGCAAGCAAAACCATCGAGTATTAAAGGAAAGAAAGGCTTGTACTGATATTGCACTGATCATGAAGGTGCTTGGCAGTCCATGGATTCATCCAAGTGTAAATTACAGAGGAGACCCTCCCCAAACAGCAATGTGACAATGACCAGATGATCTGTAGTTTGGCGATAGTGACAGCAGGATAAGTATTGGCCCGAGTTCTGGGGAGGAGCTCCCTCCTCTATTTGTCCCCCTGATATCATCGACAACTGCCTGAAGGAGATAAAATACATCAATATGTCATTAGCATTATTGTCACATGTACCGAGGTACAGTGAAACGCTTTTGTTCGTATGCTATCCAGTCAAAGAAAATGCTATACTTGGCTACAATCGAACCGTTCACCGTTTCCAGATACAGGATAAAGTGTATAACATTTAGTGCAAGATGTAACATTGAAGTCCAATAAAATCTGATTAAAGATAGTTTAAAGGTTTCCAATGAGGTAAATGGTAGGTTGGGACCTAACTCTAGCTGATGAGAGGAATGGTCTGAAGAAGGGTCTGAACTAAAAATGTCACCCATTCCTTCTCTCCAGAGATGCTGCCTGTTCCTACGAGTTACTCCAGCATTTTGTGTCGATCTTCTAGGGGATGAGAGAACCATTCAGTTGCCTGATAACAGCTGGGAAGAAACTGTCCCTGAATCTAGTGTCTTTAAACTTCTGTACCCCTTGCCTGATGGGAGAGGGGAGAAGAGGGCGAGACTGGCCCTTGATTATGCTGATGGCCTTGCTGAGACAGCATCAAATGTAGATGGAATCAGTGGAAGGGAGGTTGGTTTGAGTGATGGTCTGGGTTGCGCTCACAACTCTCTGTGGATTTCTTGCAGTCTTGGATGTAGCTGTTCCCAAACCATGCTGTGATGCATTCCAGTAAAATCCCGATAAAATGTCAGCCTTGGCTTTCTGTACTCAACTCATGGGTTTGCACTCCGAACTGCCAACCTGGATTACAGCACTACTGACCGCATCAAACCACTGGCACTGAAAGTATTGTCTCTCTGCTGACTGGTTAGCACGCAACAAAAGGTTTTCACTGTACCTCGGTACATGTGATAATAAACTAAACTGAACTGAAGTAAGATCATTCTGAAAGCATTAGATGCCATTTGTAGCTGCCACAATGTTACCCCAACTCACAACAGAGGTGAATGGCTTTACTCTCACCAGAACCAATCCTTAGTCTCACTTCCTTTTCAAACAACCAAAAACAAATAAGGATAGGCATAAGTTGCAGTATTGTGCTTGCTGCCTTGGGAGCACCACTGACCTGTGTGATGGGATGATCCTGCTCACTGACCAGGTCCCATTGATCGATTAGGCGCCCTTTCTGTGCCAGAGAAAGGACTTGCCCATTGACAATCAGATCAGGAATCTTGCTTTCAATCAACAGGGAGATATTATTGTGGCCAGTCTCCACTGATTAAATTACTTTCCCTGACAGGAATTTCTCCCCCAGTAATGAGAATGAGGAGCTAAGATCCCAGATGATGATAGTTCGCTATTATTGTGAGCAATTGAGAACTTTAAAAATTTGCAAGTTAAAGTATGCATTGTAGCTGAAAATAACTTTATAAATAAAAAAATATTAAACTAACAGACGATGAAAATGAGTGAAAAAAACAAACAAATTCTGAAAAGCTGTGATAAAGATAAATATGCATTTTACCATGGAAAACCAAGATAACATTAAGGTGGAATGCACCATTACACATTAATTAATTGGTGACAATATTACTATTACCAGTAACTACATTTCTACTGTGTATGTCTTCTTTCACAACATTCAACTGGCTTTTAGAAAATTAAACAGTACAGCACAGGAACAGGCCCTTCGGCCCACAATGTCCATGCTGAACATTATGCCAAGTTAAACTAATCTCCTCTACCTTCATATGACCCTCTTCCCACTATTCCCTGCCTTTGAATTTTGAATAGATGTATGACTTTCTGTTTGAATAAGACAACTGGGAAACAGCCTCTGGAACTTTTCATTATACACTCTCATCGTGGATTTAGATTTCACTCAGAATAATATCCAATATTTTAATGCCTAATGAGATAGCATTAACAGGATTATGTTGTGTGCAATGATAGACCAGTTAATTATTGGTCAGACCTGAAAGGTTTCATATCCAAAGTTATTGCATCAGTATTTCATTTCGTAGGAGAGCAATATCTCAACAAGAAACCATCTGAAATATTTTCTTTAACAAAAACAATGCATTGAATTATAGCCTTCGTCATTGTGCAAATTTAAGAAAAAACTATTAGTCGAAGTACAAGTAATTGGTGAGACCACATGGGTCAAAGCCTGGGGCAAACTGAAGTTGCGGTTATGGGCTATTCTTGGAGCTAATCATTCCACTGGACAGCACATAAAACTGGCAAAGTAGAAAAAGTATAAGAAGGCGGGGTAAGTGCATGAATGGCAATGGGACAAATGTAAAAGCATGGAAAAGACTGACATGAAGGAGCAATATAGAGTCATAGAGTGATACAGCGTAGAAACAGGCCCTTCGGCCCAACTTGCCCACACCGGCCAACATGTCCTAGCTACACTATTCCCACCTGCCTGCATTTGGCCCATATCCCAACAAACCTGCTATCCATGTAGCTGTCTAACTGTTTCTTAAACGTTGGGATAGTCCCAGCCTTAATTACCTCCTCTGGCAGCTTGTTCCATACACCCACCACCCTTTATGCGAATATGTTACCCCTCAGATTCCTATTAAATCTTATCCCCTTCCACTTAAACCCATGTCCTCTTGTCCTCGATTCCCCTACTCTGGGCAAGAGACTCTGTGCATCTACCCGATCTATTCCTCTCATGATTTTATACACCTCCAGAAGATCACCCCTCATCTTCCTGCGCTCCAGGGAATAGAGCCTCAGCCTACTCAACCTCTCCCTATAGCTCAGACCCTCTAGTACTGGCAACATCGTTGTAAATCTTCTCTGTACCTTTTCCAGCTTGACAATATCTTTTCTATAACATGGTGCCCAGAACTGAACACAATACTCTAAATGTGGTCTCACCAACGTCTTATATGAATCACGCATCTCAATAGTTACCCAGTGTTGGTCTAATTTTGTTTCTATTTATAAGACATTGTTTCTGTACCTTAAGTCCCCTGAGTAATTGATACACAAGAAACTGCACGTGATCATCCGTCAGCTTCTGACACTTGACAATGTTATTCAAATCTGCTCCCATGAGGTTGGTCACTAAATACCTGGGGTCGAAAAACAGACAAAAAATTTTGGATAAACATACTAAAACAATTTGACACCGATATTGCCAACATTTGCACTTTGATGGGGGCGATTGTAATCATTTCCCCAAATATGCAGACATTTCAGTGCCACAAATGATTGTGGATATTCTTGTATTCTCACTGTTTCACTTCTTGTCATCCAGAAGAAAGGTCTCAACCCAAAACGTCACCTATTTCTTTTCTCCAGAGATGCTGCCTGACCCATTGAATTACTCCTGCATTTTGTGTCTATCTTCAGTTTAAACCAGCATCTGCAATTACTGCCTGCATGCGAGAGAGCTCAGAGAAGACTTCAGGCAGTCTTTATTATCTAAATTGTTGTGAATACACAAATTGAGACATTTTCAAAGTGCTTTTTGAAGATTATTTATAAATGAACTATAATAGAGTGATACAGCATGGAAATAGGCCCTTTGGCCCATCAAGTCTACACTGACCAGCAAATACCCATTTAAATGAATATTAGACTAATCTAATCCAATTTTATTCATTCTGCATTGTTTCAATTTCTCCTCAGATTCTACCAATACCTACATACAAGGGGCCATTACAGAGGCCAATCCGAGATGGTGGGGGGAGACTGGTGCACTCGATGGATACCCATACAGTCACAGGAAAAATGTGAAAACTCCATGCAAACAGCACACAAGGTCAGACTTGAACCTGGGTCTTTGGCACTGTGACACAGTGGGTCTAAAAACTGCACTGCATCCACTGTATTGCAGGATATTGAACTAAAGGTGGGTAGTGATGATAAGATCAGCTAATGATAAAGCAATCTGAGGGACTGAATGATCTATTTCTTCTCCCTAATTTACAGCTGCTGTTGGAGATTAGAAAACAAATGTTTACTAAAGAAACACTTTTGAAATACAGGCCTTCCCCAGGTAATTACTGTCTTTAAAGGTGTCCATAAGTGGATCTTATCTGTAAGTCAGAAAATCTCTTGTTATGATAAACCTCAACAGTATTGTGTTGAATGGCATCAAAAGCACATAACACTTATAAGATAGGAAAACTTTAGATGGATATTGTCCAAATGCAGGCAAATGGGACTTTGGTCGCATGGATGAGTTGGGCCAAAGGGCCTGCTTCCGTGTGGTTTGACTCTATAACACTCATAAGAAAGAGCAATTACTGTAAATGGAGAGAGAGGAAACTAGTTCTGCCCTTTGGAGAAATGAATGTTTGTACATACATCGGACCTCTGAACGTAATAATATGGGAGCTTGCTTGTATGCAGTGTTGATGACCTGTGAACAGCCTGTGATTGCTATCATGGCAGTTTCAGTCAACACTCCATCAGGATATTCTCATAACTTGGTGGCAAATCCACTTAAACTGACAGTTCTCCATGTCCTGTGTTTCCATTCTTGCTTCTGTTGTTGGGAAATGCAGCAAGTCATTATCAAATGCATGGATATATATTCTATTCTACCCCCCCACAAAGGACAGGGGGTAGATATCCATGCTTCATTGCATGTACAATGCTTTTAGCATATATGGCCAGCATTAATTTATAATCTGTTACCGCAGGTTACTCTTACACTTCTCCATGCAGTAACGCAGCAAAATCAGCAGCAGGTGCCGAGGCAATAAATTACCAGCTGTCACTTCATGTGTGTGGCTCCAATGATAAACAGGCAGATGGATACAAAAGCACCCAGGACCTAGTGTTATTTTTTACTTCTAGTCAACCCTTTTCCTTAACTGCATATTGGGACTTCATCCACAAGTTCGACACAAATTGCTGGAGTAACTCAGCGGGACATGCAGCATCTCTGGAGAGAAGGAATGGGTGACGTTTCGGGTCGAGACCTTCCTCAAGTTCAGCAGGTTAGAGTTGTGGGTGAAGCTTATATTCAGATATTTATCAGCCCATTTTGAAATCATCCATTCTGACTATGTACTTCTGTATTAAATTCCCATGTCCATTTTAACAATGGAATCCGTCCATGCAAATCTCAAGGAGTTCAGCTACCATGATATCTCAATTAACATGAGAGTGGAATTGCAGTTTGTTAAGTATCAATAATTCTACCTGGCCTTGCCTGCTCTATGATTGTAAGATGAATGCCTCCATGCCTGATGGGTTTACTAATACAGTGAACTGACAGCAGAAATGCACCTCCCATCTTCCTGCATTGTCCCAAGGTAGACATCTCGGCACGCAAAGCAGTAATGTTACTGCTTCAGTCTGAAGAAGGGTCTTCTCCAGAGATGCTGCCCGAGTAGCACTTTGTGTCCTTTTGTATATTAACCAGCATCTGCAGTTCCTTGTTTCTTCAGTAATGTTATAATTGTTCAGCATACAGTTTAACCAACAATTTTACTTCGGAGTCACGTGAGTGATTCCGTGAAGAACCCAGCTCTACTGCGCATGCGGCATTACGCACAGCTGTGCAGAACGCGGCCAGCGGGAGTCGGGCTAGCTCCCGCATCCAAGGACGAGAGGTAAGTACTTACCTTAATCGGGCCTTGTGGTTTTTGCTCCATGGGGAGCAAAGTAGAGAGGCATGGTGAGCGGCCCCGTTTCGACTCCAGCGAAGGAGCCGACAGTGGACGGGGAAAAGGTGCTACCCGGACCGCAAACGCTGCGGACCGCTGCAAGGAGCTGCGCTAATGCCGGTCCGCTGAACAGCTGTTTGGTACAGCAGTGGACCGGCGGGAAGTTTTAAAAACCCGACCGGCAGCCCTGCAGACTCCTGACAAGGAGAATCGCCGCCCGGGAACCGCCACAATGCCGCCTGGAAAACGGCAGGCAGCCTCTACATGCAGGTAAGAGAAAAATCTTCCCAATTTACAGGTTCTACAGGAGCCAACTTCCTCCAAAACTGGAACAGGTTGGAGAAGGCAAAAATAAGTATGTCTGTCTCCCCAAGCCAGAGGAGGTCATGGAGTTCACCTCCAGGAGAAAAGGGGCACTGGCTGAATGCCAAGGGAGCTGACTCCTACCCCAGTGCTATTGCACTAGCCATCTCCCTTGTCGAGGGATTGATGCAACAGCGGAGTTTGAGCTATGCCTCCTCCAATTTAGCACACCCTTTTGCTCCCTCTTTTGAGGCTAGCTAAGGAGGCCAGGGCTGGGCTGGCTTAAACGCTGGGCAGGCGGACGAGAACAGCAGTATGCCAGGGGAGCAGGATCAGGAAGAGCTACTGGGTGTCGTGGGCCACTACATGGCTCCTCCACGCGACCATCTTCCCAACAAAAGCCCTGCAGGAGCAGGCCTTTCCAGAGGCAAATCCGCAGGCAGCTGGGTCAGCAGACTCGCAGACAAGCAGCGAATTCTACAGAAGGGTCAAGATGTTACCGCCTTTGCTCGCCTTTTCCACGGATTATACTCTCCCAGGATGAGACTATCCCATTGCACTACCAGGGTGCTGACGCCTAAGATGTTCCCAAATTTGGGATACTCGACTGAACAATGGTGCATATAGACCTGCCCGCAACCCCAAATATATGGGGCTATGCAAACCGCTGCTGCGGGAAGAGAGGCAGCTAAACCTGTGCGCCTCATGAAGGCAGGCCATGGAACGAGCAGGACATCGCATCCAACACCCAGCTGGCAGCACCCCTCGGCATCCACCAGCGATATCAAACAAGGACTGGTGAAAGCCTGGCGACCGCTTCACATTACCCCCAAAGTTCTTTTTAGACGGGGCCCAGAGCGGAGCCGTGGGAAGATGCGCCGCCCCACCGACAGCACCAGCATACCAGCAAACTACGCCTTCATGAAAAAACAACAAACATGGAGGTAGGTAGTCTGGTTCCTCCCAGTTTACACTAAACAAGGGTGTTCTACTAACTGCGTGGGGGGGCATTTACACTTGTGGATAAAGCATGGGATGCTGTCACAAATAACTAAAATATACTCAACAGTCTTAGAGGATAAAAACGAATTCAAATTGGGCATATTATCGCCAGTTCAGCAATGCGCCCAAAGGGCATTTTTTCCCTCTAAGAAAGAAGTGAGAAGGTCAAGCTGAACTAGAAAGGCTCATTACTAAACAGATCATGGGAGTAAACATGAACCATTGGAATTTGTATCGAATATATTCACCAAAACTACAAAAGATGGTGAATGTAGCATCATCATTGATCTAATATCACTAAATAAATCTGTTGAGTATATACACTTTAAGATGGAGACGGGTTTTTGTCACTGCCAGACATCTGATCTCCCAAGGATACCTATGGGGAGCATTGATATGGAAGATGCTAACTATCTTATACCCATACACTAGGATCATTATAGATACCTAAAAAATTTTACCTGGATAATGGATATCCCGGTTAGGGCAACCATGGGAGCATATAGCATTCCCTATGGTCTAACCTCAGCCCTAAACTATTATAAATGGCCATGAAAATATTAAGAAAACAAGCATAATCATGGCATATATTGGATGATATCCTCATATTAGGGGAAACAAAGGAATTAGCTGTGGCAGCAGTTCTAGCTACGAAATAGCTCCCTAAAGCTGAGGTTTATCCCACGCCCAGATAAACCAGAATTGAAGCGTTAACTACCAAGGATTATCTGGGCTTCAATAATAATTCCGTCCATATGACTGTTACTTTGCCAAGGTACTTGGGTCACTATAATCAAATCATGAATGTACCCACTGAAGCTATATCACAATTAAGGTGGTGGGCAGACATATATTTGGCATAGTTCAGCCCTATTATCATCACCAATCCCAACTTGGTTATTAAAAACCGAAGCCAGTACTTTAGGCTGGGGAGCAACTAAATTCCATATCCAGCACAGGTAACAGATGGACCAATTCACAAACATCGTTACTACACATACCGGGCATCAACTACTTGGGATTGGTGATCGCCTATTGGGCTAAAAAGCATATGCATTTCAAATGCAGCACGTACATATGTGGTTACGGATTGATAATACTATGGTGGTGGCTTATATCAACCATATGGGGAGCATAATAATCATTATTGTGCAACAAATTGGTCAAACAAATCTGGCAATGGTGTGTCAAAAGACATTTTAACTATCAGCTGCCTATGTCCTAGGAAGCTAGAACACAGTGGGAGACACCATGTCACGGGGTAAAATTTATGATTACATTGAATAGATGTCAAACCCAAAATATCTGCTAAAGTTATTAAGCAGTTTGAAAGCCAGATATCAATTTGGTTGCACAAGACGGAATCACCAGTAACCCATGTATGTGACTTAGGAACCAGATTAGAGGCAGCAGCGATAGATGCCTATACGCTGGAAGTGGGAATTTCTGCTTTGCCTTCCTCCCTTCTGCCTCATCAGACGGGCACTTCGCAATACAGATGGGATCTGTCTCCGAGATATTGAACGTGCCCGACCGGCCTACACAGCCATGGTTCCCAGTTCATCACGACACGGTGGGCGAGTCACCTATGGATTTCCCTAGTGGACCATGGTTGCTGACTCAACCCAGTATCAGGCACAAGCCACCCATGCCAGGGAAACATGGGTGCAGGTTTTGAATAGACCTTACCAGGGACTGGGATTATCCAAAGGAACCATTACCACCATGTCGGCATCCCTGCGAACAGTCACTAAAAGCTAACATGGGTAAAATACTGCCACGACGCAGGGACAACGAACTATTCAACCACTGACGTATTGGAGTTCCTGGAACATCTACACCATGACTAAAAGGTGAGTTACAGTGCCGTAAATACAGCATGGAGCGCCTTATCTGCTTATCTAAAACAGCATGTCAGCAGAGCATGGGATCCCATCCACTGAAGGTAAACTTATGAAGGGCAACTATAATACAAGCCCCAAACACCCAGGTATATACCCATGTATGGGATATTGGTGTGATATTGACATATCTCAGAGAATGGCACCAGCCAGATCCCTCAGCTTGCTTAATCTATGTTTTAAAAAACGCTCATGCTTATGGCTCTCGTACACGCTCACAGAGTCCGGTCACTCCATAAACCAGACTGGACAACATGGTGATTACCCCAGACGCATCACGTTCATATTTAGGTCTGGTAAAATCTAACTCGCAGGTATATGGGACTAGGCGAGATTATGAGTTCGGCACGAACTAGTAGGGTCGAGATCGCCTGTGTTTTCCGTGCTGTAGTCGTTATATGGCTATATGGACCAGGAACGCCCAATTCACTGGTGGGATTCCGGGCCTACCCACCAGAGTCCAGGTTGAGTGTGGTGACCCATCTACTACTATATATAGACACAACCCACAATCTTAGAGGGAGAGGAAAGCCTATGGGTCAACCACAGTAACCCAAGACGGGGTACGAGCCAAACCACTCCAAGGTGGCTCAAACAGGTACTGAAAGCTGCCGGAATAGATAATAATACATTTAATCCCATTCCACTAGGGCAGCATTGGTATCAGCGGCTGAACGAATGGACATCCCGGTTGACCACATTTTCAATACAGCAGAATGGTCAAGGGAACGGCGTTCAGAACATTTTTTATTATAAACCGTTGATAAACCTGATTTAATTGCAGGAGAATATTACAAACTGCAATATTAATTTAAGCTCAGAGGAGCTCTTTTATGTTGTTATTGTTAACAAATACCTTTCTGTTTCTTTTGAAAGCAGATCCACTGGTTGATTACGATAACACTTCCTCCCTCATAAACTTCGGCAGTGAGTGAAATAAAAACTGTTACACGGTTTGAAATCACAGACCTTTGAAGTCTTCACGGAATCACTCACGTGACTCCGAAGTAAAATAGTAAGATTAAACGAGTACTTACCAGTATGAAGTTTGATCTGTATTTTATGAGGAGTTACGGTGAGGGATTAAGTGCCCGCCGCTCCCACCCTCATTATACAGATCGAACTAGTAAACTGAGGTCTCGTGATCTTTACTATCTTACTTCAAATATTGTGTCTATTCTGTGATTTTACTTCGGAGTCACGTGAGTGACTACGTGAAGAACCCCGCTTCCACGCATGCGTGTCATATCGCTACACGCATTGCAACGAGTCACACACGGGGGAACGGCGTTCCCCAAGCGGGAGAATTTGAAAGTCGGGAACAGCAGGTAAGAGACTCTGCGTTCCTTTTTCTACTTACCTTTTAGGAGGCTGCGGAAAGCTGGCGGGGGAGACCCGTGGAGTGCGAGCAGCCGGCAGCAGCAACGGCACGACTTTCCCTGGAGGGAAAAAACCTGTGCCTGGCTTTGCTCCCGCACCGGCAAAATTCACTTCTCGGCCGGGCGGGAAGCAAAGCAAAGAGGTCCCGTATGCCAGTCTCAAGCGAGACTGGCTTGGAGATCTGGACGGCCGGGCAGAAAACCTTCTTCAAAAGGTAAGCACCGGGGTTGGTCCAAGGGGTCCCTAGGAACAGCGGGGTTTTACCGGCTGCGGAACTGCCGCGAAGGACCGGGCCCGTGAACACCGGGGTCGGTCCGAGCGGCTCGAACCCGACACGCAGGGAACAACGTGGGAGCACTCCGGAGCCGACACAGCCCAAAGACCGACGCTACATGGGCCTGGGGCTGTGGAACAGGTAAGGAAATTCCTTACCTTGCTTGTTCTTTCCAGGAAGGCTGACGAGCTGCCGTTTCTACAGCAGCAGTCAGCCAGCAACGGAAGTCGGCACCACTGTCTCCCATAACGGGAGCGAGTGCCAACTTCACCCCATACGGGGTGGAGGGAAAAACAGAGCCAACAACCCACAAAACAGTGGGTTGTATTAGGGCTCTGGCACTTTTAAAATTAGCGGAGAAGGACCAGCCCCGTAAACACCAGGGTCGGTCCGAGCGGCTCGAACCCGACACGGAGGGAACGACGTTCACCAGGGGTGAAATTAAAAAGTCGGGAACAGCAGGTAAGAGACTCTGCGTTTCCTTCCACTTACCCTTTAGGTGTAGACATGGACGGGGTCCATGTAAGCTGCAGAAAGACTGCGGAGTGCAGGCAGCCGGCAGGAGAACAGCAACGGCAGCCAGCTGGGGCAGGAGCAGTGGCAGCGGCAGGTGCAGCAGCAGCAGCCGACAATGGCAGGAGCAGCATAGGCACTTCGATTCCCGGAGGGGAAAACAACTGTGCCGACTGCGCTCCCGCAACAGGGGGCAAATTCATTTCTGGGGCAGTATGCCAGTCTCGCTTTGGAAGCGAGTCTGGCTTGAAGCAGCGCTAACGGCCAGCGCCGAGGCCAAGGACATTGCAGTGCAGTTGACTGGCTGCAACCGACCGCGAGGGACCAGTAATGTGAGTACCGGGGTCGGTCCCAGCGGGTTTTTTAGTTACAGATATCGCTTCTTGGGCCTTTTTTGACTAAGATCAACTATATTGGCTGTTATTATCAATTTTAATATCTTAGATGTCCCTTATCTAAGGACCATATAAGTAGGAGTGCCCAGTACTGAGGGCATTAGAGTGGGGTTGACCGGCTGCAACGACCGCAAGGGACCAGTACCGTCAGAGATAAAGGAGCAGCCAGGAGCGCTGAGAGCTTTGGAGCCGGGTTAAAGAAATGGAATAGATGGAATCAGCTGTGCCAGATGTCCTCCACACCGGCCATATCCACTCCACGGAAGGAAGGACAAAGCTGGAGAAGGAGGACCGTGGAGCAGCGGGCAGGCAGCAGCAGCCAGCGGCACTTGGATCAACCATAGTGGGATCAGCTGTGCCCGATGTCGGCCCCGCACCAGCCAGATCCATGCGGCCGAGCGGTAAGGCTAGACACAAATCAAACAAGGTAGTGGACTCAGAAGGGTCCGACTTTGCATAAAAACCGCCGGCAACCAGTGCCCGAGAGGGCTGGAGCGGGAAGAAGCGGTGTATGGAGCCTTGCTCCAACGTGATAAACCCACAGCAGTACCTCTTTGAGGGCTGCACAATGCTTCTACCCCATCAGAGGGGAGCACTGTGGGTCAGTTCTGGGTTGACTTGCAAGAGGGGTCCGCAGAACAAAAGACAAGTGGGCAGCAGTTAAGCCCCACATGGGTACCCCGTGCGGGACCCTAGAGATCTCTAACTCTAAAAAAGAGTAGGCAGGACCCTGATGGGCCAGAGCCTGGTAATACAGCATCCCATGATCCTACACAGCAGGGACTCTGCTGGACATGGTGGCTGATTACTTTAACCAAGTCAAACATGGGTAGACTTGGATCCAGGATGGCAATAGTATTACTATATGTCTGGCCACAAACGCCAACAAGAAATATTTATAGACACTGGCCAGACATCTGCCACCTGGCAACGGTGAGGCATTACAGGTGCCAGTGTAAACCAATGCATTTGGCAGCATATGGGGACGAACATCAGGAACCAGGACCTCAAGATCCGGAGAACCTTAAAGGGATTGACGGAAGGCATCATAGCATACACCCGCACCCTGGACTAAACGTAGGTAACCAAAAACCATCAAGACGCACTAGCTCTGTTTTAGTAATATGCAATATGACCTGAACTACATGTGGAAAGCTGCCATTCAGCCAGCACTGGGACCCCAAAAATGCTACCATTTGCAAAGAAAGAACCGTGTGTGGACAAAGCCAAGACACTGGGGCTCATCAAGGCCAGCGCAAGGGCCTATTTTGGAGCAGGATACCAGCCACAGGCAAGGCCATAAAAATGTGGCTCATACCAGTGGCAGTGCCAGAAATCAATATAACCCGCAGGATCCGTTTTAGGGTATGGCCAGGGCGGCCACCCTGGAAGATGCGGAAGCCTCAACCTCCCACACAACCCCGAACAAGAAATATCAAACCAGAACCTCCTTTTTCAAAAAACCAAGGAAATAACACAACCACCGGTAACCATGGAGGTAGGTGGGTGGGGTTTCTTTTGTTAAAATAGGGACCTACGATGGTAGGGGAGGTTACAACACTACAGTTATGTATGGTATATAATCACTACAGATTCATATAATCTCAGCAGTATTCAGGGTTATCTGATAGGATTTACTCATCCCAATAACCACAGTACAACATACACCAGAAGGGCATTTTGTACTTACATAAACCAAACAATCTAAAACCCACATGGTGCTACAAAAATTGTACACAAAAGGTGTGATTGAGATACTTTTCATGGAACATTAGAATTTGTATCAAACATATTTATTAAAAATAAAATAGAGTGGGGTTGCAGGATTATCATTGATTTTCAACCCTAAACACATTTATTCTAGATATTCATTTTAAGATGGATACTCTTATTATTGATAAAGACTTAGTGTCAGCTGCGGTTTTCTATATGGCAGGCATTGACTCAAAAGAGGAACTTTGGCAATATAGAGCTTACAAAAGGGGCAATCACTCGGCATCTGGAATTCTCAGAGTACCCGACTGGCCTACTAAATCATGGTATTCGGTCATACAGGGGATGGTGTTAGAACCATGTTCCCTAATGAACATAGCCAAAAAATTATTAATTTATCCAGTGACTGGAGGCAGTCATCCATGCCATAAGACTATGGATTGATTGATTTGTAGAGTCTAAAAGACCCACTACACGGCAGTGGGCTGTCGGACAGGACGATGAATCTCATCTCATCTGCACTAAGACTGTCAACATGGAAGCAGTACCTTGGACACATCAAGAATGGGGCATATACTGCTTGAACAACAACCTCGACCAAAAGGCCAAGAACATTCTGGCCGTATTGGATTTTTAACAAGCCTCCATTATGATAATCGATGGGGCTACAGTGCCATCAATAGTGCCACAAGTGCACTCTCCAATTACCTATCACAAGGAACGGAGCGGCACGCGGTGGGAACGCACCCCTGGTAAGAAAAACCAGGTACTCCGAAATCTGGGACGTGGGTGTCGTTTCTCAACATGCTGAGGAGCTTGTAGCTCATAACAGCGTTGTCACTTCAGTAACAGACCAGGAAGATGGTTATGCTCATGGTGTTATTTACCGCACAACAAGTCCAACCATTAAGCAAACTGAGCCTGGACTCCCTGATCATTTCACCGAGAAACTGGATTTAATAAAAGAAAACAGATCGGGTTCCTCGCGTCAAGTGTTTGAATTTATGGTATACCCATATGGCAAATGACTGTGTATAGCAAGACACATCTAATAATACATAGAATATACTAAGAACATTCGAGGTCAGAGAATGGAGTTGTTTATCTTTTACAAGAAACCGCATGAAAGGGTCACGACTCAAACTATATCAAGGTGGCTCAAATAGGTCCTAAAGATGGCAGGAATAGACACTAATGTTTTTTAGCTCTCATTCCACCAGGGCTGCAGCAACATCTGCAGCAAAAATTGTACAGGTACCCACAGACCAAATCCTCAGAATGGCAGGATGGTCATCCAAAAGGGTTTTCCACAGGTTTTATAATAAACCAGTTATTTTTTGGAGCCATCATTGTATTAAGAAAACATTTTATGTTCAACAAAATAATTTGCCCGAAAGGTTACAGGGCTATGATTCTCAAATTTTAAAAAATGTTATATATTTTTTCGTTATACCACACAACTCTTTGTATAATTGTGTTTAAAATTACTAATTATGCTCTCTCCCAATACCCAAGGCAGTTTGTGAAGCATGGACTCGTTCCACGGCATGAGGTCACAGAGCTTTGAAATCTTCACGTAGTCACTCACGTGACTCCGAAGTAAAATAGTAAGATTAAACGAGAACTTACCAGTTTGAAGTTTGATCTGTATTTTATGAGGAGTTACGATGAGGGATTACGTGCCCTCCGCTCCCACCCTCTTATGATCATATCAAAAACTGGTATCTCTTTGATAATCTTACTATGTTAGATCATTATAGGTTCTGTGACCTCACACCGCTGCTTTGAAGAATGACACGCATGCGTGGAAGCGGGGTTCTTCACGTAATCCCTCATCGTAACTCCTCATAAAATACAGATCAAACTTCAAACTGGTAAGTTCTCGTTTAATCTTACTATTTCACACCGCTGCTTCGAAGTATGCCGCATGCGCAGTAGAGCTGGGTTCTTCACTTAATCCCTCACCGTAACTCCTCATAAAATACAGATCAAACTTCATACTGGTAAGTACTCGTTTAATCTTACTATCCCACTCTTATTGCTTTGTGATTCACCACAAGAAAAAATTGTTGAACTGTTCCTGGTGTTAAAAGTTAAAATTACTCCAAAACGTGTACTATTTAAAGGGTACATCAATAAACTTAGTACACTCATCTCCTTTCTCCCTCATTTCCTTTTTATCCCTCTTCTCTCTCGCTTTCATGTGCCTCTTGTCCACGCATATCTCTTCCTCTAGGTTTACATTTCATTCCTTATCTGACACTCTTTTGTCTCCATTTCACCTCTAGCCTCTGTCACTTACTCCACCCATCTGTCGATCAAACCCCCTCATCTATATCCACCTATCACTCACCTGTCCTATCCCCACCTTTCTTTTCCAGCTTTCTACCCCCTTCTACAATCAGTCCGAAGAATCCCAAATGACACCTGTCCATTCCCTCCACAGATGTTGTCCGACTGTGTTTTGCTTAAGATTCCATCATCTGCAGGTCCTTGTATCTCAATAATGATTAGCTTGGTTCTTATTTCACGTTATACGAGTAGAATTAGGCCATTCGGCCCTTCAGATCGACTCCGCCATTCAATCGTGGCTGATCTCTGCCTCCTGATCCCATTTTCCTGCCTTCTCCCCATAACCCTTGACACCCGTTCTAATCACGAATTTGTCCATCTCGGCCTTAAAAATATCCATTGACATGGCCTCCACAGCCCTCTGTGGCATTGAGTTTGACAGATTAACTACCTTCTGACTAAAGACGTTTCTCCTCACCTCTATTTCTGTTAAGAGGACTGCAGAATCCGTCACAATGAGCTATAAATATGAAGCATAAGGATTCATCACCACATTTTGCTCTTTAAATTATTCTACTCACACTTCACGAAAGTTCTCCAGTGTAATTGCTGGTGTAAAGACGTCTAACAATCCAATTACCTGAAATAAATCAACAAATTAATGCAGTTTATGGAATGAACATTTAGCGTTAACAGTTTGCAAACATAGGAACAAGAAATAAGAACAGTTGCATTTGTGAAACAATCACGCAATGACTAAAATATGATGCAGCATTTCTTCTAAACCAAGTTGCTAGTGAGGGAGGAAAAGTCTGAAACAGCACTTTGAGAGGTCTGCTACACCATGGCTAGCACAGTTGCACAGCTGTCACTCTCACAGCACCGGAGACCCAAGTTCAATCCGTGGCCTCGGGTGCTGTCGGTGCGGAGTTTGCACATCCTCCCTGTGACCGGATGGGGTTCCCCAGCATGCCCCCATTTCCTCCCTCAACCGAACAACGTGCAAGTTGATAAGTGAATTGGCCACTGTAGGTTACAGTTTACGTGCAGGTGAATGGTAACATCTGGGCGGAGAATGTGGAAATATGCGGGGAATTAAAAATGGCACTAACTTAGGATCAGTGTAATTGTGTGTTTTTTTCTCCAGTTGACACACTCTGTGGACTAAAGGATCTGTTTTTAAGCTGTATCTATATGTGATCCCGTGACGACATTAAATTGGTACAGTCGTAGGAGATCACTCATTTATCTACTTTGTAACTAGTGTATAGCAAACAGGGCCAGTTTTCCAAAGTGTGTTCCACATGGAAACTTCGTACTTAAAACGGATATGCTGTCCCAATAGGACACAAAGTGCTGCGGTAACTCAGTGCGTCAGGCAGCATCTCTGGAGAACATGGACAGGTGATGTTTCTGGTCGAGACCCTTCTTCAGGCACCAGCAGTCCCTCGCTCAAACATGTCGTCCATCTCCAGATCTCGATCACGTTCTCCAGAGATGCTGTTAGACCTGCTGAGTTACTCCAGCCCTTTGTGTATCAACCAGCATCTCCAATTCTTGGTTTCTACGTCATGCAGTCCCAATGATTTCCCAATTGTTAGGGATGGCAATAGAGGGCACTGTGTGTAAAGAATATGTATAGAAACTAGGTATTTTCATCGTACAAAGGTCTTCCCATTGTTTAGCAAAAAAAGTGCCAGAAAGTCATACCGGAGAAAATAAAAGCAATAACATTTGCGATTTTGAAACAACAGTTCACTGAGCAAGGAAGTTATTATAGCAGAATTGGATTGCTAACATTTCTCTAAACGTTTTACATGATTTGTAAGGATAGAAAATTGATCACCATGTTTAACAACATCATAAACTCTATACTGTATATATTCAGCAATTTATAGAATCAAATTGACTTACATTTTCATGCTTCATGTGCTTTAATAGTCTCAGCTCCCGGTATGTTCTCCTTGCATGGATCAGAGATTGAAA
Source organism: Leucoraja erinaceus (assembly GCF_028641065.1). Classification (NCBI taxonomy): domain Eukaryota; kingdom Metazoa; phylum Chordata; class Chondrichthyes; order Rajiformes; family Rajidae; genus Leucoraja; species Leucoraja erinaceus. Next base: position 21,104,844 of record NC_073398.1, read on the forward strand.
TGGTCTTGATAGTTTTTTTATAGCTACCTTCTGGCGTGACCTTGTATCATAGGCAGAGCTAAATCAACGAAAGAGCAAAGTCGGAATTGGCATGTTATTGCATCTCCACTGCCACAAATCTAATCCAGATTAAAAAAAAAAATTAAGTATAACGTTTAGCTGCTTACAAGCTCGATGAAAAAACAAGCATTATTTAAGGAGCGTCAGATCCTTTATTCAGTAAAATACCTCCACACTTTACATTTGAGAAGAAATATGATGTATTTGTCACGAGATGCGACTCCTTGGGTTGAGATATGAATTTTCCAACATCACAACTAGATTCTCTGAAGAAGTAAGATTTATTTGTCCGTCTCAAATTCATAAAGGCCACTGTGTAAATTTTTATTTCTACAAGATGATAATCTATTTACTGCAATTTTACCGCACTCATTCAATTGAAGTCAGTTCCAGTTATTGTTAAATAAAATGAGATAATTGCTTGACTCAGTTATGTGACTACGCAACAATGATATTGGTGCCATCAGGAAATGTCACAATAAATGGAGGAATAAGGCCACAAAGTCAGGTCTTACTAGTCTTGGAATCTACACAACAAGTTGGAGTATCTAGTGGGTCCGGCAGCGTCTCTTGAGAAAAGGAACAGGTGACGTTTCAGGTCGAGACCCTTCCTTAGACCCCAACGTTACCTATTCCTTTTCTTCAGTGATGCTGCCTGACCTGCTGAGTTACTCCAGCATTTTGTGTCCATCTTCGGTGTAAACCAGCATTTGCAGATCCTTCCTTCACACATCGCCCTGGAATGGTCTGTTTTTGGAATTTATTTTAGGACATCACGGAAGACCAAAAGAAGACTACAATTGTTTCAAACAATCTCCAGAATTGAGCAGATGTGATATAAAGCCAGGAAAGATGCAATGGTGTATTCAGTAAACAGAACACATTACAGTCATGCTGCACTGGTGGTAACATTTGTACTTGTGTATGTTGTTGAATGTGCAGGCACATTCAATGTGCAAGTACTTGGCCCTTTAGCAAAGTAAAGATCACCATTGGCAGGGGTCGGGCATGCAGTGGCTCATTATCTTAAAAACGGAAAATGTAGCAGATTTTTTAGGTCCTCAGCAAACATGCCCACATTTTATATTATATCACCAGCAACTTGTCCTGGACCACCAATATTGAAGCAATGGCCAAGAATGCACACCGACGCTTCTACTCCCTTAGAAGCCTTAAGACGTTCGGCATGTCCCTAACAACTCTCACCAACTTCTACAGATGTGCCGTAGAAAGCATTTTATCGGCATGCATCCCAGCATGGTTTGGAAACAGCTCCATTCAAGACCGCAAGAAATTGCAGAGAATTGCAGATGCAGCCCAGACCGTCGCACGAACCAAATTCCCTTCCATCGACTTAATCTATACTTCATGCGGCCTTGGCAAGGCCACCAGCATAACCATGGACGAGTCTCGCTCCAGTCACTCCCCCGTCTCCCCGCTCCCACCAGCCAAGAGATATACATGTGTGGAAATGTACGTCTCCAGATTCATGGCCAATTTCTTCCCAGCTGTTAGCAGGCAACTGAACCATCCTGTCAACAACTAGAGAGCAGGCCTCAGCTACTACCTATTTTATTCGAGACCTTTGGACTATTTTTGATCGGACTTTACCTTACACTAAACATTATTCATGTTATTCCATTTATCGGGCATCTGCACACTAGATGTCGCAATTGTAGTCATGTATTGTCTTTCTCCTAACGGAATATCTGCAGCCTGCACATATCCTGGCATGTTGTGAAAGGTCAGATTTCTGCCAGTGCAAACTCACTGCTGCAGTGTTTAAAGAGAGCTGACAACCACAAGAAATTTCATGACATAAAGAACAAAGAAAAAAAAGGGGCCGCACTATAAATTGAAACTAGATATTCAACCATCTGCCAGAGGTTCCTGTTTAAGGAAAGTTTCAGTGTAGCAAACTCAGCTACAGTGCTGGTGCCCACAAGAGCTCACAGAACAAAGCATCACACATTGTGCAAAGATAGCTGAACTTCCCAGGGCAGCTAACATGTAGGTTTAGTCATTCTAGCTAGCCCCTTCTGCTGACAGGCTCCTCAGGTGCCCTAGCATTTCACAGATCGAGATTTTTCATTTGTCATGTTGAATTTGGGGTACTTTCCAATTCGGACTTCACGATGCTCTTTGTCATTAAACTTGTCCAGAGAGCTTGTGTTTGATTCAAAATGTATTGGCCAGAGGGGGCTATTAGTGGGCCTGATTCAAATCAAGGATATGAGCGAGTATAGCCCCAGTCTGCATCTTTCCATTATCAACACCCGATTCAAGGAAAATAAACACAGCTATGATTTGATGACAGAAGCCGTTGAGAACGTCATGTGTACACTTCATTTTTCCAACTGTGAATGGCTGAATGACAAGAATTTAAAAAATTACCATACCAAATGCATGAATTTGGAAACTTACTCCCAAACCCAATAATCTTGGAAGACAGTGCTTGATAATTCGCAAACATCCTGGACTGTGGGTTGAGAGTTTGAAAGAAACTATCCTCTTCTAAGAAACACAGTTGATTTCACTAACTTTCACTTCGAGGTGCAAAGGGACTTGGGAATGTTCGTACTTGAAAAGGCAGGAGAATGGGGTTGATGGTAAGGGAAAGATAGAATCAGTCATGATTGAATGGTGGAGTAGACTTCATGGATCAAATGGCACAATTCTGTTCCTATAACTTATGAACTAACATCACTGGGCTTCACTAGAACATTGTGGTAAAGATGAGCATCCGTTACAGAACATCTGTTGCAGCCTGGATATTGGCTTCCAGCCAAATATTTTTGCAAAACAGGTTTATTGATAATGAACCTATGCTGAAAACAATGTTCATATTATCATTAGTGAAGGATGCACAATTACACATGAAATGCTTCCTGGTGCAGCATCCTGATCAACCTGGGCCTCCTTCTGAAAGCTACCATCAAGCATCAGTCTGAAGAAGGGTCTCGACCCGAAACGTCACTCATTCCTTCTCTGCAGAGATGCTGCCTATCCCGCTGAGTTACTCCAGCATTTTGTGTCTACCTTCGATTTAAAGCAGCATCTGCAGTTCCTTCCTACGCAACAAGCATTGGATATTTATTTAGTAACATTTTAACAACTGTGGACTACAGGTACTGTGGACCTGTTCAGGGAAGGTTTGATGGACCTCATGAGGCAAGTTTGATGGAGCTGGTAGAGCTCAGACTGATCCTGGGATTGGTGCAACGTTCCATCAGAGTCTTTCCACATCCTGTGATGGACGTCAGATCATCTCATCACTTGTTGATTAAATGTGAAACAGATGTGGAATAAGGAGCAAGAAAATGCATAGGATGATTGCAGGAAAAGATTAGGAAGCAAAGCTTTTCTTCTTCATCATATTACAGTTGAAATATTATGCATCAGGATAATATCCTCTTATCATCATACTATTTTGCCCTATTAATATTTGCTTTCAACAGATTCTAACATCTGCTTTGCTGCTGAAGTCAGACTAACTGAACTGTAATTCCCTTTTTTCTCCCCTCTTCCTTTCCTTAATTACGAGGTTACTTTCCAATTTGTGAAAACTATTCTAGGATCTATGGAATTTTGGAAGTTAACCAGCAGTGCTTCCATTATTATTACCTTTCCAACCTTTGGATTTTTGATCATCAAGTCCCCAGATCTATTTGGTGTCCATCACATTGATTACTCCAGTGTTATTTGGAATACTAATTTATTTATGCTCCTTTTTTAAGCCTGCAGTTCTTCACTATTTCCAGATGATATTTTCAAATTCTTTTTCTAAAGTTAGACTCCAAATTGTTTAATTTCTCTGCCATTTCCTTTTTGCCCAATATAATTTCTCCTTTCTGTCAAGGAAGGACACACATCAAGTTTTGCAAACCTTCTTATTCCGACATATCTGCAGGAGCGTTAACGGTCTCTTAATGAGTTTCTTGCAAAATTACTCTAGTGTTCTACAATTCCTGAATCTTCTCTGTGGAAATTTGGCACTTCCCCAACCCTTTGTCTTTACTGCACTTTAAGCCTTTTCCTATGGTCTGATACCATCTGTAACATCTCTTGTTAGCCACGATGGACCCTCATTTCCTTGAGTTTTTGTATCTTTAATAAATATTTACATGTTGTAAACTATGTAATCATTCTTTAAATGTTAACCAATGTCTCCAATAATATAATTTAATAACTTTCCAATCTACCATAACTAACTCAAGGTAGATTGCAAAACCGTATGAAAAGAATTGTGGTTTGCATGGCTTAGATTAAATTAAAAATATTTCAATCCTAATATAAATCTTTATATTAATATGAAATCAAATTATGAATCTTCGTTCTGAAGGCCCCTTTAAGATTATTCATTAACCCTTTCTCACCGTAAATATTAGTTTCCAAATAGCCCATTCCTCACTTGTTCCGCAACATAGTGAACTCAAAAACCACAACTTCGGTCCCAACTAACTGGAGCTAGGCACAATCTCTCACAGAAGAGGGGAGAGAGAACAATTTAGAGGGTAAAGCATGAAAACAAGTATTTAATCAAACAGTTTTCAGGAGATGGCAGTAATTGAATGGCCCACTCCTCAAAGCCTGCATCGCCTTTATGTGTAGGGACACCAGCTTCAGTCAATGGCATCTGTCAGAAGTTCAGAGCTGCTGTGCTGAATATTACTGTAACTTTCAATTCAGCCAGGCTCATTATTCTCGAGAATAAGAACTGCTTTGAATCTGTGATTAAAACTCATCAAAAATGTACAATGCACTTGTTCTCTGCCAGATGTGATGACATTGTGTATAAATTCCTGAAGGGGGGAATGAATGCACAGTCCTTTACTCAGCATAGGGGAATCAGAAGCAAATGGACATATGTTTAAGGCGAGAGGGGCAGGAACCCGGGCGAGGTATCTTTTCACTTTTTCACACACAGGATGGTGGGTATGTGGAATGAGTTGCCAAAGGAGGTAGTCGAGGCAGGTAATAAAACATTAAAAAGACATTCAAACAGGTATGTAGATTTAAAAAAATTTAGAGGGATATGGATCTCACGCATGCAAATAGGGCTAGCTTACAATGTGGAGCAAAATGCTCTCAAGATAAAATGCCCAAAGGCACCCTAGCGCACCTTGATGGGTATGGACGTTGGGCCGAAGGATCTGTGACTGAGCTGTATGACTATGATTCTAAAAAGCACAGATAACTTCTTCTGTCTCTCACAATGCTTTTGCTCAGCCATAATCGTAAACCATTTAGAAAGTTTTCTTTATGCATTTTAAAACATTTTCTACATTAAATGCACATATATTACACAGTGAGGTTTGAACCATCAAAGGCTATACGGCAATGTAACACATTAATTAATCTCTAATTTTTACTCTAAATAATTACGTAAATACTGCGCTGAATCAGGCATGGGTAGAGAAAGAACTGAACATGGAAACCCAATGGTTGGAATTGTCGAGCTTTTGACTTTGTGTAAATGGCATCTCATCATCTGTTTTATCATTGCAATGTATAAAGTCACTGTATTTACATGGTGGAATAAACTAAACTTCCAATACAGAGCAAAATGCTGTCAAGATAAAGATGCCCAAAGACATGTCTAAGACATGCTTGCATTCACACAAATACCAACACATGGCTGACCACCACAAACACAACCAACATATTCCTGGAAGTCGACACCATTGTTCGTAAGAAACCATATAAACTGGTTCATTATATCTAATTGATCTTCTGTAGCTATTATTGAAGCAAAAAATATAAAAAGATGCTAAAACTGAAAGCTAATAATGATACAAGAGTTTATGTTAACTAATGCAGAGAGTGGGTTAATTAATTGTAAATCAGATATAGAGAGAGAAAGACTGCATTAAAAAAGTAACAGTGAGTATATACTTGGCCTGAAAGGGCAGGTGCAGCAGTGGGCCCCAGTGCCCCAACAGCACTTTGAGTCTGAAGAAGGGTCGCGACCCGAAACATCACCCATTCCTTCTCTCCAGAGATGCTGCCTGTCCCGCTGAGTTACTCCAACATTTTGTGTCTACCTTCGATTTAAACCAGCATCTGCAGTTCCTTCCTACATAAAATTTAAAGGAGATGTGCAGGGCATTTTTGTTTTACACGGAGAGACAAGGGTATTGTTGGTGGTGGCAGACACAATAATGGCATCTAAGATGATTTTACATAGGCACATGGATATGCAGGGAAAGGAGGGATAAGGGTCACATGCAGTCATGGGAGTTTACTTTAACAGCATCATATTTAGCATGGTCATTATGGGCTGTAATGCCTGTTCTTGTGTTGCACTGTTGTGTTGCACTGTTTTATGCTTTGCTCTAAAGTAATGCAACACTTCTTTCAGTTGCATGCAACATTTTAGGAAAGATGTCAAGATAAGTTCGATTTATTTAGGACTGTGTGCACATTGGCATGTAAAAGGGACAAGGTCTCCCAAGTAATTTTCTCATAAAATCTGTGTTACACAATGTTATGGATGCACAAATAAACGTTCATCCCATCGATGAGCGGCACAGATGCTTGCCCCAACAAAACATACGACATGTAAACTTCTGGGCATGATGATGAATTTATTAGCATGGTATTAGGGATCTGGGTCCTCAATTATATTGAATACATGAGAGTCTGGGGCTGTTCTGCTTTAAGACGGAGATAGCTAAAGAGGAAATGTGATAGAAGTGTTGAAAACCATGAAGGATTTTGAAAGGATTAATAATGTGAAACTATTACTATGCAGATGCAATAGCAAACAACAGACATTGAATTAAGGTGACTGGTAAAAGAATTAGGGGAAAGATGGAGCAATTCAACAATAATTTTCCAAAAGGAATTGGATTGAAAGATGGAAGCGTAAAGATACGTAGCTACAAGGAGAGGACCTGGGAGTGGGTCTCACTCAGGAAGTAGGTTTTTCAAAGAGTTGGCTCGGTCTTGAAGGCCGAATAGCCTCCAACACTGTGTCAGTCAATGGTTCTTGCTCATATATATATAGCAATCACATACAGTACACAGAGAAATCGGAGAGCTGAATGATAGAGTAGGCGCACCAAGATTCGTCCGATGGAGATGGAAGTCTCCAAGTCAGCATTATATATATCTAGTTTCAGGTACAAAACTAGCAGAAAAAATACCTAAGGAACAAATTTCACATATTTTAGTAGGAAAAAATGTGTAATGTCAGTTGCCACAGCATTGAATCAAACGCATAAATAGATGGCAAACTAAAAGAGAACTGGTAACAAATAAATAAAGTCAATGGTACGAACATTGAATTCTCCAATTTTAGATGACAGTCCCCTCTCTTTCCTGTGTGCCTCCCATTGGTGGTGTACCCAATACTCCCATTATTCTCCCTCTTCTCCATCCCCTTCCACCTATACCCCTCCTCTTTACATTTCACTCCTCTTCTCTCATGATCTAACATTCTTTTGTCTCAATTTTCATCTCGAGCCTTTGCCCACCCATCTGGCAATCAGACCCTCCTCACCTGTACCCAGTTATCACTTGTCAAGGTTTATCTCTCCATTACCCATCTCTCCCTTACTACAAGAAAGGTCCAGATCCCTCCCCAGATACTGACTGACCTTCTGAGTTACTCCAGCACAGTGTGTTTTAAATAATCACAAGGTGCTTTCAATTCCATTATAAAATCGATCTGTAAAAACGTCTACCGATGGGCAGAAAAGATCACAGTCACAGGTTATACACACAATTGATGGTGAACCAGGCACCGATAACCCAAAATGTGCATTCATTGCTGGTATAAATATGTAGGCTCACCAAACCTAGGAGCCGATGCGGCCGTTGTTTCACTTCTCACACGGGAAATACCCCCCCCCCACCACAAATAAAAAGCAGATTTTGTTTCAAAAGCTCAGAATACCAGGCTCCCACGTCCCCATGTGGACTAACTGTATTAACCACGCCTATAGTGCCCATTCCGAACATGGTTATCCCCCCCCCCCAAGTCAAGCCCGGCATCGGGTTGGAGAAATTGCAACGCTCACACTTTTTAATATCAGCGCTTCAAATATTAATGTCGACGGCGTTTCTCAGCGTTGAGGAGTCGGGCCCAGTCGAAACGTGACCCTCTCTTGTAAAAACCCACACTGCTTTGTGTTACTATTTGAGCTTTCTGCACCATCTGAGCCTGCAATGGCAAAACATAATTGCAAATATGCAGAGAGTGACATACATGTCCGCTGTGACTGGTGCCTACACCGGGGACAATCACTGAGACGTGATACTCACCAGACGGACCCGTAAGCTCCAGACCCCACTGGACTCAGGTTCTGGTATCTCTCCGGCACTTCCCATATCGTCTTGTTTAATTCTTGCTTGTAAAAGCCAGTCCTGACTGACATTTTTTTTTGCTCTCACTCCATCAAACAGCGCGGCCGGACCCCCTCCGAGGCAATAAAGTCAGTGCCGAATCGAAACCAATTAGCGATTCCAGCCACGCATTGGCATTTTATCAGGGAGATGAAGCGGCGGCGCCCCACTCTGCAGCAGCAGCAGCGGCAACAACAGCCCTGCGGGTCCCAGGCGGCCAACGCTATAACTGCACTCAGCGCTCACACCACTCTGCCGCGGCCGCCCCCACCCTCTCTCACACACACACCTCACTATCTCAGTACATTGAAGTGTGAGATTGCGACTGCTTCTGCTTGAACTGCCTCTGCTAAACCTCAACGACAAAATCCATTAATATTTCGGAGAATGTCCACTGTGTTCTTTGTTCTGAAGGATGGGGTCAGTCCTTGCAGAATTCCCTTCTTTCCTCAATAGATTCCAGTTTATCTCAATCAATCTCCTATTCCTTCTGGGGAACACCACATTCTAGTTCGCCTACCCTTGTTCTGTAGAGATGCTGCCTGACCTGCTGAGTTACTACTCCAGCACTTGGGGTCTCTCTACACCCCCACCCACCCATTCCTCCAACGTTGCTAAGGGCGACTCCATCCAATGGATTTGGACAATGGGGTGCCGAGGACTCTGGGAATCATAGACATAGAAAATAGGTGCAGAAGTAGACCATTCGGCCCTTTGTGCCAGCACCGCCATTCAATATGATCATGGCTGATCATCCAAAATCAGAACTCTTTTCTCCCCATTTCAGGCCATTGTTGTGAGGCTCCTGCACCAACTCCAATAGGGTGATTTCACCAAATGTCAAATGAGCGTAGATCCCCCCTCACGTGACCGAAAATTTTAACTGGAGGACATACAGTTCGGCACGCAGGTCAGGGAAACACAGACTTTCATTGGAAAACGGTCCATTTTTGAGCTGAAATTTTCTGTGCCTACCAAAGCACCGACTAACAGGCACCAAGAGGGAACTGAAGGTACTCTGGACATTTGCCGTGGAGATTTTAAGGTCCAAAATATCGGGGACCTCGCTCTAAGTTAATAATGCTCAAAAATCCCCATGTTACACAGCGTTTCCACTGCACTAACATGTACCGAACTGACATATGTCCTCCAGTTAAAATTTTCGGTCATGTGAGGGGGGATCTACGCTCATTTGACCTTTGGTGAAATCACCCTATACTTGCTGCTGACTATCCTCACTTGATACACACGCAGGTCAAACCAGATAATTGGAATCCATAGCAGCCTACCAAACCCTAACCACCACATTACTCTGGTCTGGGTATATCCACTCTCTCTCTCCCTTACACAGCCACTGCCAGCCGGCATGTATAATTTGAGATCCAGCGTGAAAATTGGCCTTTGGCCCACCTAATTTGCACCAACCAATGATCACCTGTACTCTATGCTATCCCAGTTTTGCTTTCTGCACACTACGGGCAATTTAAGCCAATTAACCTACAAATCTGCATGTCTTTGGAATGTAGGTAACCGGAGCATCCGGAGAAAACTTGCGCGATCACAGGGAGAACGTACAAACTCCGTATAGACAGCACCCGTAGTCAGAATCAAACCCGGGACAGTGGTGCTGTACTCTATTGCAGTGCAGCATACAGAAACAGAAGTAAGAGCTAGTTCAGCCAACTGTGTTGGTGCCTGTTGAAGCACAAGTCCATCGGGCAGTGGTCAGCGTGGAACGTCCTGCAGGCACTGCAGGGAAATGACTGCATGGATCCTGTGGCTTGGTTCCCAAAGCAGACTGCCCAGCTTGTCTGGCGAAATGCCTCATCGCCAGAACTCACCAACAAGCACCAAGACCTGGCTTGGCTGACAGTGTGGGGAGCCCTCCCAGTCAGATCCTTCCTGCACTGTCAGAACCTCACTACCGGCGCACGCTGCCCTCGGGACAGTTGCTATGGCAAGGAGACAGTTGCCCACCTCTTTGCAGAATGTGGATTTGCAAATAAAGCCTGGAGAGTTTTGCAAGGGTCCCTGGCACGATTTATTCCAAACAGCCCTGTCACAGAGGATTTACGGACTGTTCCCAAGGACTCATTCCGAGATGGACATCGAGTGCTGCTGGAAGGTCATCAACTCAGTGAAATACGCTCTTTGGTCTGCCCGAGCTTTGTTGACCTCCCAGTGGAGCGGGATATCCGTCGGGGAATGTTGCCGACTGGCCCGCTGCAGACAGCAGGAGTACGTGCTGACGGACGCATTGAAGCTTGGTGCAGCCAACGCCAAGGCTCGGTGGGGGAGGACCACAGTCTAGGATCCTTCCGCTGCTGGACACGGGGGGAGAGTGTGGTGGAGATGGCCACACCAGTGGGCCACATGAGTGGCAAGGGTAGGGGATAGATTTGTGTAATTTGTGTAAGCAGTAGTGAATGTATGTATAGCCTCTGAGAATATCGGATGGAGTTTTTATAAGGATTGTTTATTGTATATATTTATTTCTCGAATAAAGTATATTTTGAAATGTAAATAAAACTAGCCTTTGATTATACTTTCTAGCACTTGGTTCCAAAGCTCTTGGTCATTCAAGTTAATGTCCAAGTACTTCACAGATGGTTTCTCCATTCACCACTTTGTCAGATAGCCAGTTTCACATTGTTCTTTGGGCAAACCAATGACTTTAAACCCATGTCCATTGGTTATTTGTGCTCTGTCCAGGTAAGTGGATTCCTCCTCAAGAGTCAGGAGTGTTTAATTGTCATTTGTACCAGAACTGGAACAATGACATTCTTACTGGCCTAGTTTTACAGGCATATTAATGCAACAACACAACCAATAAATGTAAAATAAATAATAATACAATCAATTATCAGTTATACTAGGTAACAAGAACATAATATTTCAGGATGAAGTTCGTAGTGCAACCTATACAAAGTCCGGAATTTCTCAGTGTTGAGATAAGGATGGAGATAGGGTTGTGCAGTGTGGTTCAAGAGCCTGATGGTTAATAGGAACAAGTTGTTCTTGAACCTGGAGATAATGGTTCTCAGTCTCCTGTGCCTCCTTCCTGATGGTAGTGGCGAGATCATCAGAGATATGCATGCCCAGGAATTTGAAGGTGCTGACCCTCTCCATCACTGTTCTATTGATATAGAACCTCAGAATTAAAGGATGTTCCATTAGGAAGAAGATGAGGAGGAATTTCTGTAGTCAGAGGGTGGTGAATTTGTGGAATTCATTGCCACTGATGGATGTGGAGGCTAAGTCAATGGATATTTTTAAGACAGAGATAGATAGATTCTTGATTAGTACGGGTGTCAAGGCAGAAGAAAGTTGTTTATAGGGAAAGATAGATCAGCTATGATTGAGTGGCAGAGTAGACTTGAAGTGCCGTATGGTCTAATACTGTTCCTATCACTTAAGAGCCTATGAACTTATGAACCTAGTCTTGCCAAAGTTTAGAGCAAGATTGTTCTGACACTGTTCCTGTTCACTTCCTCATAGTTCTAATCATTTCACTTCCACAGTTCCAATGATAATCACAGCCAATCCAAACTTCCCTCAGGATAAAATTAATTACTGTCTGTAATATCCTTCTACGTTTCCTCTCGATTCTATTGAGGGTATCATGTTGTCACTATAACGCTGTGACCAAAATACCTTGCGTTATTGTGGATGTGAATGATGGAGATTGAGAAAACCTCTTGCTCTTTCCTTTCTGATATTCTGTGCCTCAGCCAATAAGGGGAAGTATTTCTGCGCCTCTGTTATCCACCCTTGCTCCTATATTCATGGATCTAAACAAATGCACTTTATGATTCCAATTCCCTATATTTCTCATGGTCTATTGTGCATTTTCTTATCTTCCTTTCCCTTTCAAAATGCATCACCACACACATTTCCCTTCATATTCCATTCACTACTTTTCTAATATCTATCTGCTTTCTTCCTCACAACCAATAGCACATTCAATTTTAGCATCAGCTGCAAACATCAGAAGGAAACATGGCTTCTTCATTTGGATCCAAATTCACTGGCAACATCATTTAAAAAATTCACCAACAATCAGCAATCTGCTGTCCATTTACTTGATGTACATCCATATTCCTTGATACCCTTTTCTAACGGAAATCTCTTCATGTAAGCTTCAATTTTTCCAGCATCCACAGTTTTGCAGGAGAGACAATTCAGATTATATTTTGGAAATTCCTGCCTAAACCTATGAATCAGATTCAAATTCCATTCCACACACCATGTCTTTTGTTGATCTTCTTGCAAATCATTTTAAGCTTGTCTTCTGGGCTTTGTGGCTATTTGCCTTTCCTATAATTGGTTAGGAAACATCCATAGATTTTGTTCAGGTTAAAGACTCTAATGCTGTTATGGTTGCCACAATTGGGATATTTGGGGATCTAATTCCACAGACATTTTTGCCCAAGTGGCCATTCTTTAAGCACCAACAGTGAGAGGGAGCATTGTTTATAGAAAATTAGATACATAGAAAATAGGTAGAGGGGTAGGCCATTCGGGCTTTTGAGCTAGCACCGCCATTCAATATAATCATGGCTGTTCATCCTAAATCAGTGCCCTGTTACTGCTTTCTCCCCATATCCCTTGATTCCGTTAACCCTAAGTGCTATATCAAACTCTCTCTTGAAAACATCCAGTGAATTGCTTTCTGTGGCAGAGAATTACACAGATTCACAACTCTCTGGTTGAAAAAGCTTTTCCTCATCTCAGTCTGAAATGGCCTACTCCTTATTCCTAAACTGTTGCACCTAGTTCTGGACTCCCCCAACATCGGGAACATTTTTTTGCACCTAGCCTGTCCAATCCCTTAAGAAGTTTACATGTTTCTGTAAGATACCCTCTCATCCTTCTAAATTCCAGTGAATGTAAGCTCAGTCGATCAATTATTTTATCATATGTCAGTCCCGCCATCGCAGGATTGACCTGGTGAACCTACACTGCACTTCCTCAATAGCAAGAATGTCCTTCCTCAAATTAGGTGACCAAATCTGCACACAATACTCCAGGTGTGGTAGAGCAGAGAATGATATCACAGCTAAATGCCATCCTATATTCAATGTGCACACATGCCTACTTCCAGCAGATGTCACTGAACAGCAGAAGAACTGGATTCTTGCCTGGTTCTTATTGTTGAGCTCCGTTCTCCCATAATCCTCTTGAATAGAACCACAGAGTTATACAGTATGGATATGAGTCCTTCAGTCAACCAAATGTCCAGCCATTTACACTAATCATACACTAATCACATTTTATCTTATATAAAGCTACCATTAGTTTAAACAGCTAACTTTTTTTCAGGGGCAGAAAATTAGAAACTGGTTGTGCAACTACACAGTGTGAAGGAAGGAACTGTAGATGGTGGTTAACACCAAAGATAGGTCTACGCGAAATACTGGAGTAATTCAATGGGTGAGACAGCATCTCTGAGGGGAAAAAATAGGTGACGTTTCATGTTGAGATCCTTCTTCAGAATGGGTGTTCCAGACAGATGATAGGCTTGGAGAAACGAAGTAAAGACATCTTGTGTACAGTGATAGCTTAATTTGCAAAACCTGTTGTTGAACTGTTCTTGAATTATCCACTGAGATCCTCCCTTTCTGGTTAAATAATGCATGATGCATCACCATGCATCTTGGGGCTGCAATGCCTCATTTAAGCAAACTGAATGCAGAGAGACTGTGTGTTGATGTTTGTGTGAATGTGTGTACAGGGAAAATACTTTTTTCTAATATTAATATTCGCACCAGTCACTGATATGGATTTTCTGTCCTGCAAAATGCACACCACAATTATAATAGGATTCAATGACTCCGAACATTGACTTTCTTCAAGGTTCTGAAGTCTGCTTGTTACTTATTGTATGGGGCTTTAAGTCAGTCATAGCGGACTGTGCAGGATAATAAAACAAAGAATGAGTGATTTCTGGGCGCAAGATACAACAACAGGAAAGAGGAAACACAACTCGGATGGGTGGTTAAAACATCTATTGGGGGCTGACATGATTTCTTATGGAAGAAATACACAAATCTCAAGAAGGCAAATGCTGCAAGGGGACACAATGCATCTCAAAATATGGTTCATGATCTGACGTAGAGGAAGCATTGACCTTCATGGGGATGAGAAACACAAGTGCTGCTTGTCAGAATGACTGAGGAACCAAAGAGAATCTAAACATCCTCTGAGGATGAGATGCACCAGAATGCTTGTTGTGCAGAGAAAGTTGTTGAGATGAGTATTCACAGTCAGTACAATTACATACAGACATACATTAGAATTGCATTAACACTGGTGAACAATTTTAACAGGATCAAACTAGGAAACTTGACTTCAGTGCTGTCTAATCAGTTTTACATTCATCCTTCTCTACTCTTCTCTACCAAAATGAAATGTTGGGAAAAAGTCCTGACAGGAATCTTGGGTGAAGTAGGGAGGAAAAAAATGACATATACATGGCTCGTTGCAAAAGTGAACTCCCAAACTGGAGTTAAGAATCATGCTCTTAATCCCCTTCTTCAGTTCTTTAAAGCCTCCTCCTTTTCCTTCGTAACACCTCTACTTTGAACAGCAGAAATTTTAGAAGCAAAAACCAGTGGGGAGGATGAGGCAAGGGGAGGAAATGGTATTTTAATCTAATTTGCATGGTACCACCTATAAATATAGATATTTCTAATATCTATCTGATTTCTTCCTCACAACCAATAGTACTTTCAATTTTAGCATCAGCTGCAAACCTCAGAAGCAAACATGGCGTCTTCATTTGAGTCCAAATTCACTTGCAAAATCATTAAAAAAATTCACCGACAATCAGCAATCTGCTGCCCATTTACTTGATGTACATCCATAGTCCTTGATACCCTTCTCTAACCAAAATCTCTTCATGTAAGCTTCAATTTTTCCAGCATCCACAGTTTTGCAGGGACCATTGCTGTTACTGTCCATCTGCTATTTGATACCACGGAGCATGGCTAGGATTGAACCAATTGACCTCAATGTCGTCTAATCAGCTTTACGAACATTCTCTCCTCCTCTTCAGTACCAAGATGAGATGTTGGAAAACATTCCTGACAGGAAACTTGTGTAATGTAGGGAGGAAAAAAATGACATATACATGGCTTTGCAACAGTGAATTCACAAACTGGAGTTAAGAATCGTGCTGTTAGTTCTGCTCCTCAGTACTTTATAGCCTCCTTCTTTTCCTTCGTAATGCCTCTACTTTGAACAGCAGAAATGAAAGGGCCAACAGCAAGTGGGGAGAATGGGGCAAGGGGAGGAAATGGTATTTTAGTCCAATTTGCATTGTACCACCCATAAATGGGGAGCCACCTTTACATCTCCCTAAAATGGGAGCAAATAGATTGGACAGAAAACAGGCATGAGACAGTTCTTAATTTTTCAGACAGCTCCACATGTTTTGGAGTTCTGCTAGAAGATTCGAGCCTTCAACTGTTATCAGTGATACAGTACATAAAGTCTGTCACCTTGGAAAAGCACCAGATGGAGTCAGTGTCTGTGAAGTCAATAGTCCAGAAAATTTGAGGTGGGGAATAGTTAACGGGGGGTGGATTGTGCAGGCACGGGCCCAAGGCCTGGATTCACCACCTGCGCTCATGGTGGCGAGAAGCTGCCGCGGTTGTGGAGGTGCCGACACTCTGCAAGCCGGGGGCATTTGGCAGCTTCAGTGAAGTCGGCTGCAGCTGTCGGAGTGCTGTGGTGCTTCCCTCTGGAGGGCTCTGACAGACGGGAGAAGCTGACAGTTTGGACCTATTCCAATGTCTCTGACTTCAGACACATTTAAAGACGTTAAAAATGGATGCAAATAAATACATTACATTTAAAAACAATTTATACCACACTGAAAATAGGGATTAGTTAAAACAGATAAAATCATTAAACATGATTTTTTAGTATAATGCAATAACAAAGAACTGCAGACGCTAGTTTATCCAAAGATAGACACAAAATGTTGGAGTAACTCAGCAGCATCGCTGGAGAACATGGATAGGTGATGTTTTGGGTCGGGACCCTTCTTCAGATTATAAATAATAAAATAAACCCTTTAAACATTATGTTCCACTGCAGATGCTGGAAAAGTCAAAGGTAGACAAAAATGCTGGAGAAACTCAGTGGGTGAGGCAGCATCTATGGAGCCAAGGATGCTGCCACACCTGCTGAGTTTCTCCAGCATTTTTTGTCTACCTTTAATAATCATAATATGATTACATTTAATTAAAATACTGTATTAAATTATGTTGTTAAAATAATCATATTAAAATATTACATTATTTTATATTAAATGACTCAACTACTACTTATTATGCAGGTCAGTGGCATTCTCCTTATTATGCAGGTCAGGAATTCACCTTGGCATTGCTGTGGTCATTGACATTTTGTCAGTCTGGCTGGTGTAGATTGGAGAGATCTAATGATGGGGAATCCCCGCGAGACCCCACGTGGAGCCCAGCTGTGGACTGCAGTGGTGTCTTTCACTCATTGAGCCTCAGTGTTACAGTGAGACTAGGTTGGAGCAGGATTTAGGAATGGATAAACTGCAGCCCCAGGCAACTGTTAATTTAAGTCGCTTGCAATTAGCACCATAATGACATTTTACACTGATGCAAAAATCATGCTGGAAAGAGGAATCAAAAAGTTAACTCTCCAAAGAGCGGATTGTGATACATAAACCTGCTCGGGATTTGTACAGCGGCTGCTGGGTAGTGTAGTAGGTGTTACACTGTCACACTGTCACTATCACGCAGCCCTCTGTACTGCAACAAGCCTTCAAATAATGTATCCAGTGTCAGAAGGAACTGCAGATGCTGGTTTAAACCAAAGGTAGAGCTAAAATGCTGGAGTAACTCAGCGGAACCAGCAGCATCTCTGGAGAGAAGGAATGGGTGACGTTTTGGGTCGAGACCCTTCTTCAGACTGAGAATATACAGGCCACTTGGTACCAAGCAAGTGAAAACATGTACCCATTCATATAAAATAGAAAAAATAAGGAAGTGAATACAAATCATTTAAGCATCGCTACCCATTACACAGCACGGATGGAGGACAATCTCCCTCAGCTAATTCTACCATTGCAGAGCTAACGAAGGAGGTCCAGTAGGAGGTAATCATGCTCTGTGTGTCTCTTCACCGCTACTATAAACATCTTTGGTATGAACATGAGCACTCAGATGAGGCAAATCTCATGGCAGCAGACTTTATTGGGGGCAACCATTTTGAATTAGATGGCTGTATCTGGCACAACAATGGATCAAGGCCCTACAAAGTTGTTAGAAGGACATCAGACCAGTGCGCCCTTCTCGTGTAATAGCACAGAAGGTAATGGTGCAGGGCGTTTGGGGGAAACTGCATTTCGTTGTCTCTGTACTGTACACTGACAATGACAATTAAAGTTGAATCTGAATCTGAATCTGAATCTGAAATGAAGAATCAGGGCTGAGGTTAGTTGTGAGTTGGTTGAAAGCATCATATGATGGAGCAGCATTAGGTGTGGAAGGGAGCACAGGAGGGCTGCATGATTTACCCAGATGTGATAGAAATAGAGAGGTTGGAGGGTGGTGCTGTGGAGTGTTGGTGATGAGAGGAACAGCAAGGAAGGAGTTACTTGAACTCTACAAAATCAGAACAGGCCGGTTTGAATCCCTTTCACTAAAGCTGTAGCAGGTCACAGCTCTCGTTTGTGGGAGTGCATGGTTCCATATTTTATGCAAGTGATGTGAAAATGTGTATTGCATGCATTTTGACTCACTGCCCATGCCCGTGGATGGCTGTACTTCTGTACAGAAGGGTCACGTTGCTGGTATTATGTTGATGTTTTTCTCTATATTAAAATATGTCATGCACGTCGTCAGAATCTATGCAGTTTCAGGACCTGAGCAGGAATTGAATGGAGAAGAATTAACAAAAATATTTCCGAAGAGAATAGCTGAAGAATAAACATTTTGTATTCCATGTTTTAAAAATTGATGGTCTAATCTTAATAAAGATGAATCTTTTTTTTTTATCACATATTGAAGCTGTTGGGATCAATGTTTCATTGCACCAGCTCCCATAAAAGCTTTGCACCAGCAGAATTTTAAAACAACAGAATCTGAATCATCCAGTGAATGTCAAGCATGGATGGAAGCAATATTGGAGGATATTTATTATTCTTTGCAAGTCTGTAGTGGTTTCTGCTTGCAGATGTAATAACAGAGTTATATAGCATAGTTTAAAAATGGTATTTCAATTACATCAATTTCTTCTCTGCAGAAGCCGTAATCGCTCATTTCAGTTCCTCTTTGCCTAGAACCTCATCCTCTCTACACACTCATCCTGCTGTGGGTATTAAAAAATAATGCCGAGTATTGCAAACACTCTTTCATGAAAATGTACTGGAAACGTGGAAACGTGGAGTATTCTTTCACTAGTGAGTGGGTGTTACAATGCTTGAAGTTTAGGAAGTCATTTGTATTCTGATGTGATGTGGCAACGTTTCACTCAATATTGAAGCTCTTCTCGTGATTAAGAAGCAATGAACTCCAGAATTAGGTTACACCTGGCCTTGATATGCAGTAACAGTGAATCCACTAAAGATCACATCTTCTATCTTTTTACAGTTTCACACATGTTATCATTGGGGTTAAATTGTGCAATAACACCAACGACTGCCAGCAGCTTGAGCAATCTATTGCTGATGCTTTTCAGTGCCTTATTGATGCAAAGCTCTCCTGCTAACTTCATTGCCTAATTCCAGTGACGTCTTTGCTGGTGGTAGTTTGGCCGGTAATTGCACAGTTTGCTGGAGGTGACATAATCTTGACAGTTGCCAATTATTCTGATAAAAGAATCAAAACCTGAGCACCAACTCCTGCTGCGATAAAAGGACACAAAGCGCTGGAGTAACTCAGCGGGTCAAGCAGCATCTCTGGAGAACAGAGTTTAGATGATGTTTTGGGTCTTTTCAGTCTGAAGAAGGATCCTGACCCGAAACGTCACCTATCCATTTTTTCCAGAGATGCTGTCTGACCCGCTGAGTTCTCCAGCACATTGCGTCCTTTTGTATAATTCCTGCGGTTCCATGTTTCCATCTCCTGTTGTGATACTTGCGGTAAGAATTATGGTGGTTTCAGCAGACAATATAATTTCACAACAATTCACAATGTGGTAAATTATTTAAATTTACACACCACTATCTTCAAGCCAAAGTGCTAAATGCCCAGTTCTACAACACCCTGCACACTTGGGCAATTCTTTCACATCTTTAAGTCGTTGCATGTTGCAATAAATTGACCTTGAAACCTTGTTGTAACTGCAGGTCTTCAGTACTACAGCTGGTTGAATGGAGTCCAGGGCTTCCGACACACAAAATTGGGCTGTTTCATTTGCTAAAAAGTTGTGAATGGAATTAACCTTGTGAATCATTCAAGAACACCCCCCGTCCACACACACTCTATATTAGAAAAAAGGTCATTAATGAGACACAAAACTGTGCAATTTCCTTTGTGGATAGGTCAGATGTGATTTGTGCCTTTTGGCATTCATGATAATCGTAACAATTATTTTCATTGTAGCAAATTTCCACATTGAGCAAAATAGGTTAATAATAGATTTGCTTCTTTCGTTTTCTGCTATATCTGATAAAATGACTCCTTTTGAGAACATCGCATGAAGAGTAATTAGGATTCATCTGGCCATTGCAAGAAAACATGTCGTGGTATATTCTCTAAGGAAAGACTGAGACTAATTTAAATCAATAATAAAATCTTGACCATTTAAAGCTTGGTGTGTTTCTGTTTCAGTGTCACTTTGGCCAAAGTTTGATTTGCCTTTCCTCCATTTTATTCTCCACTACTCCTTTCTGAGTGTTACATTAGGTTAATCTGTCTCCTTCTCCATCTGTAATGGCTGGATGCGTGATCGGTTGGTTGCACTGAAAGTGTCCTCTGTCTCAGTCAACAGGATTATATTTACAGATGAAAACAGACCGTAGGCATTGAAAAATAAGCTCCTTAACCAAAGTAAACCCAGAAATGAAACAGAAAGGATCTTACAGATGAGATAAACTCACCATTAACAATAAATGTTATGGTAAAAGGAGTTTTTCTGTAGGCCATTCATGAAAAGAGTGCATCGCTGAAAATATTACTTGTATTGAAAGACTTCCACTGAAACTGCTGTTTACCGATCCAAAAATCATTTTCAACAGAAGCTTCACATTGTGGAGATGAGAGCACAGCTTGATTGGTACCTCGGCATCCACAATAAGCAGCCCCTATCAGTAGGATGAAAGGAAGATATTTAGTAAATAAGAAAGCATTCCCTTTTAGCATGTCCCAACTCACTTGGCAATGAAGAAAAATGAATTAGTGCAGCTGAATATAGCAATTACACTCCAACACCTTATCAGCTTTTGTCTTGATTCAAGTAGGTGTGATTTTGAAGGGAGCCTCGGAGGAAGATTGTTGTCACTTTCACCCCAAACCAGCTGTCATTGCATTAGCATTGAAGTTCATGGAGTCATAGAGTGATACAGCGTGGAAACAGGCCCTTCGGCCCAACTTGCCCACACCGGCCAACATGTCCCATCTACACTAGTGAAAAGATCTTGATGAAATTTTGGTTTTCTGTTCAGTGGTGATTATTAATTCACAAAGTAACAAACAAAAATGTACTGGAAGCAATATGCAAAATCATAAATATAAAATCAGTGGAATTAACCTGCAAAGTCGTCTTGATTTCAGAAGTGATGGCTGGCATTTTTGATGAATGTGTTTCCCTTGTGCATTCTTACAAAAGCATTTGAAAGGAACTGGTTTTTAATCCTACTTACCAACAAGCAGCCATGGTGGCGCAGCGGTGAAGTTGCTGCCTTGCAGTGCTTGCAGCATCAGAGACATGGGTTCGATTCCTACAGGTGCTGTCTGGTACAGTTTGTACGTTTTCTCCAAAATCTTCGGTTTCCTCACACACGTCAAAGACATACAAGTTGTAGGTTAATTGGTTTGGGTTTGTATACTTGGTATAAGTGTAAATTGTCCCTGGTGTGTGTAGGCTTTGTGTTAGTGTGCGGGGATCGCTGGTCGGTATGGACTCGGTGGGTCAAAGGGCCTCTTTCTGCACTGCATTTCTAAACTAAACTAAACTAAATTTTACAGCAATATTCCCCAGCAAAATGGTTGTATAATAGTGCAGCTAAGCTGGGTACAGAATATTTATACTCCAGTATTGTTTATGTGCAGTTCTTGTGCCACTCGATTCTGAATAAGGACATGTCTTGTCAATGTTTGAAATCATTGTCACACACCTGGGATTAAGTTTCTCCTCCTACATCATAAAATACCACCTCAATTTATCTGTAATGTGGCTGGTTCTCTTCAGCAAGTAAGAATCTATGGCGATTGTAAAAGCATATTTGTCACAATTATATTTACTGATGCTCTTGCACCATAAGAGGGCAGAAGCATTCAACTTTTATTATGCGGTATATTTCACAAATGTGAAAGATGCATGATGATCGTACAATGGGAATTTATTTTGTGCGACAATGCTGGACCTGTCTGGCATGTTGATATCCTATGGAGGAAAAATAAAGAGACTGCACAGCTCTGAGGTTCAAATACATTTTTGCCTTTGTCATGATTCTGCTAGATATAACTTACAAGCAGGGCTCAGTAGAGCTGGTGAGTCACCCCACCGAACCAGCTGTCGAATTGTTAGTATATTTAAACTGATGGATTATGACGCATTTCACTGCAGCTCCTTACACTGAAATATAATGGGGTCGGGCGCTTCAGCATTAGGTATTGATGTCACTGGGAGATGCTGAGGCAGGGAGGGCTGTTGCGGTCCATTATCATATAATTTGGGATGAGGTTGTGGGGAGGAAATGGAAGTAAATGCTCGGCATTGGTATCACAGTGGCAATGCGGCAATGCATCAAACTGTGCAAAATATTATTGTTCTCCTTGGATTTTCTTGCAAGGATACTTCAAGAATATATTGGTGTACCAGTAATCAAAATGTATCTCAATGGAACAGGACAGGGTTTAGAGGGATTCAATTCAGTTCAATTTAGTTTATTGTCACATGTGCCAAGGTACAGTGAAAAGCTTTTGTTGCGTGCTAACCAGTCAGTGGGAAAGACTATACATGATTCCAATTTACAGTGTATAGATACATGATACGGGCCAAATACAGACAAATGGGACTCGTTTAGATGGAGAATCTTGGTTGGCATGGACAAGTTGGGCCGAAGGGCCTGTTTTCATGCTGTATGACTCTATGACCACATGACGGGGTTAAAGAATATAAAAATCCACCCTGTTGAAGAAGGAACTGCAGATACTGGAAAATCGAAGGTAGACAAAAATGCTGGAGAAACTCAGCGGGTGAGGCAGCAACACCCGCTGAGTTCCTCCAGCATTTTTGTCCATCTAAACATCCACCCTGAATCACATTACAATGTGCTACAGCCACACCATAAGGATAAGGAACTGCTGGAGGAAGTTGGCCATGTATGTGGGCAGGAAGCCCATGGAACCTGACTCTCTCCACAAAGCCCAGAACTGTCTTATGCCCAAGTTTGCTGCCCCTGAGTTTAAATTGCTGGCTGGAGTCAGAGAGTTCACAAATTGGAAATTAGATATTGTTACTTCCTTGAGGATCAAACAGCAAGCTCCTTCTTTTGCTTCCTATAGCTTCCTTTCTTTTGAGCTTTGTGTAGACGCAATACCAGTGAAAGTATTTGGGAATTGACCCTGAGGCCCAGGTGTGCCGATATTGGGTGTACATGCACCAGTTGGCTACCGTTGGATGCACCAGATGGATACAGTTATTGCACCAGTTGGATACATTTGGAAGCACCAGTTGGTTACATTTGGATATTGCAACCAGAAAGCCCTGGTGTGACAGTTCAAATCTGAGACTGGGCATTGGCAACTAAGCTCTCAAGAGCATGGTGGCGCAGCGGTAGAGTTGATGCCTTATAGCGAATGCAGCACCAGAGACCCAGGTTTGATCCTGACTATGGGTGCTGTCTGTACGGAGTTTGTACGGTCTCCCCGTGACCTGCGTGGGTTTTCTGCAAGATCTTCGGTTTCATCCCACACTCCAAAGACGTACAAGTTTGTAGGTTAATTGACTTGGTAAATGTTAAAAATAAATTGTCCCTAGTGGGTATAGGATAGTGTTAATGTGCGGGAATCGCTGGTCATCGCAGACCCGGTGGACCGAAGGGCCTGTTTCCGCGCTGTATCTCTAAACTAAATATGGTTTACATAAATCAACAGAGACTCCAGTCCCAATTTTCAGTGACCAGAAATGGTGGTGTATAATGGTCGTGAGCAGTCTGCTCTCACTCTGTTCATCTCACTTGTTCACTGTTGCACCACTTTATTGCGGGGAAGGCCAGAGTAATGTTACAAATGACTTTCCAAAGCCAGTCGTGTGAACACTGTCATTCTGGCCATCCTTCACAGCCAAACTCCTCAGGGAGTCCACCAGGGTAACACTAATCTCCTGCACCTTCCGGCAGTTAGACTGCAGAACTATCCTAAATTTGCAGCAAGATAGACGACACAAATTCAGCGGCTCCATGCATTCCAATGGAGAAATCTGACTTTGACGGAGAGCAGGACGTTCCATGTGATTAATAATGTTTAAATAAATTGAATTAAATATATCAAATTATTTACAGTTTACTCATGCTTTTTATATGTTAACATATTCAATTTTAACATCTTTAATAGAATGATTTTACTTCGGAGTCACGTGAGTGACTACGTGAAGACCCCGCCAGCACGCATGAGCGACATATCGTCTAATGCATTGCGCAGCGACTGGCGGGGTGAAGCGTTCTCCCGCAGTGGCAAGATTAAAAAACGGGATCTGCAGGTAAGTTTGCTAATCTGAGGTCGTGTTTTGTGCTCTGAGTTTCTGTATTACAGAAGGAGCAATGAACAAGGGCAAGAAACGAGTCGCGTCTAGACTGGCTGCGGGGGACCGTGAAAGTACTAGCAGTCAGCAGTGACCGGCGGCACCTGGAACGCATTCTATGAGATCCACAGTCACCGACATGACACCTGCTCAGCCGGTACCAGCACCGTGGGCTGCACAGCCCGAACCAGCGCCGCGGACTGGGGGGAAAGCTAAGCAGAAGTCGGCTAGGCCGGTTGACACGGATGAGTCGGGCCAGGAAAACTCGCTGCTGGGGAGCAGCGGAGGTGACCGCATATCCCGCATGGAGCGGTTGATGGAGCAAATGCTCCAACGTGACATGCTCCGTGATGTGGAGTATGGTCACCATGGGGGTCCTAGGACACCCATTGCAGCACCTTACTTAGGGCTGCATAATGCATCTCCCTCGACAGAGGGGAGCACTACGGGCCAGGACTGGGCTGGCCCCAAAGACGGAGGTCTGGCAGAAGAAACCGGCAGTGTGCTAGGGGTGCAGGATCCACAGAAGCTGCTTGGGGTGGTCACAAAGTTTGCGATGCCAGCACAAACGGGATAGCCGTTAGAACCAAAACTGGCAGCCAGCATAGACTACCTTTCCTTCAATCAGCTGCAGGAACAGGTGTTGAATGAAACAACAGCCAAATATATGGCACCTGAGAACTGTCTCTCACTGAATGTTCCTGCAGTAAACAGTTCTATCTGGGGGTACGTTGGTGCAGGCATCTGAACCCAAGAGGTGAAGATGCAGAAGATACTAAAACTATTAACATCGGGAATAACGGCATTTGCTCGATCGGTGAATGGAACAGAGATGACAGAGATACAACATGACGCTCTGGCTCTACTCTGCAACACACAATTTGAAATAAATAGTCTGAGGAAAAACGCCATCCGACCTGGTTTGAACCCCAAATTTGCAGGGTTGTGTAAATATACCGCTACACAACCACCAATACTGCTATTTGGGGGTAACCTATCCAAGCAGGTTAAAGAGCTCGACGAGGAAGCCAAAGCCATTGGGCTCATGAAGGCATCAACATCGAGCAAGACTACACATCTCCAGTGGCAGCACCCCTATGCATCCACCAGCAGGCAACGACACCAGGACGCTGGTGAAAGCACGAGGGCCACACAACAAACACCGAGGTCTTTTTTAGGCCACAGCCCAGAGCGACCCTCGTGGAAGATGAACCAACCCCGCACTCCGGCGCCTCTTCCATAGAAGAGGCAGAAACAGGAGAAATGAATGTTCCACCGGTAACCATAGAGGTAGGTGGGTCTGGTTCCTTCCAGAACATAGAGGGTGTAAATTCCTTACTAACTGGGGGTAGGTTACACCTGTTTTTGGAGGTATGGAGGTCTATAACTAATGACCCTTATATACTACATAGTATTCAGGAATATGAAATTTAGTTCATTCATAAAAACATTCCCCCAGCAACATGTGCCTAGCCGAGTGTTTGTGTTTTCACAACGGGAAAAACTAGAAGGTCATGCAGAGCTGGGAAGGCTATATGCTAAAGGAGTAATTGAGAGATCCCAACATGACTCTCTAGAATTTGTATCCAACATTTTCACAAAAACTAAAAAAGATGGTGGATGCCGCATCATCATTGATTTGACTAAACTGAATTATTTTGTAAAGTATATTCACTTTAAAATGGAGACCTTTGTTACTGCCAAACAATTGATTTCCGAAGGTCACTTCATGGTTTGCATCGATCTAAAAGATGCATACTATTCGGTACCTATACAGAAGGATCATCACCGATATCAGAAGTTTGACTGGATGGGGCAGTCTGACAGTATAAAGCATTGCCTAATGGATTAACATCAGCCCCAGACTATTTACCAAGATATTAAAACCAGCCTTGCCATTTCTCTGAAAACAAAAACATATTTTCATGGTGTATCTTGATGATATATTAATAGTGGGGAAAACCCTGGATTTAGCTAAATCAGCTGTATCAGCTACCAAACTATTGTTCGAAAAACTGGGGTTTATCATCCATCCAGATAAATCTAAATTGACGCCTTCTACAACTATGGATTATCTGGGGTTCACTATTAACTCTATCCACATGTCTGTAACACTGCCAAAGAACAAGGCAGCAGACTTAATGGAGGCCTGCAACAACCTGGTTGTCATCAGTCAACCATCCATTCGACAGGTAGCAAGGGTAATTGGAAAACTTGTAGCTGCATTTCCAGCCACACAGTTTGGACCTTTGCATTATCAAAATTTACAAAGAGCAAAGGTGCAAGCACTAAAACAACATGCTGGTCATTTCGACAGACCAATGCAATTATCAGCTAAAGCAATTTTGGAGTTACAATGGTGGAGGCAAAACATATGGCATAGCTCCAGCCCCATCATTATCAGTAACCCATCATTTATATTACAAACTGATGCCAGCGCTCACGGTTGGGGAGCTACTAATACTATATCCAGTTGTGGTGGTAGATGGGATGCACATGAATCATCTTTACTACAAACACTGGGTATAAATTATTTTGAGATGTTGGGTGCGTTCTATGGGCTAAAACCATATTGCTCAAAAATGCATGTCCGCCTACAAATTGATAATACCACAGTGGTGGCATATATTAATCATATGGGTGGAATCAAATCGATATTGTGTGACAATCTGGCTAATACAACCTGGCAATGGTGCATCAATAGAAATACTTGGTTATCAGCTACTTACCTACCAGGTAAACTCAATACAGTGGCAGACACCAGGTCACGAAAATTTAATGACAACACCGAATGGATGTTGGACCACAAAGTATTTGCTGATGTTGTGATGCAATATGGAACACCAGATATCGATCTATTTGCATCTAGACTGAATCACCAGTTGCCAACATATGTCGCTTGGGAACCAGACCCTGTTTGATGGACGCTTTCTTGCTGGACTGGGGAAAATTGTTTTTCTATGCTTTTCCCCCCTTCTGCCTCATCAGTCGGGTTTTATGCAAAATACAACAAGACTCTGCGTCAGGTATTTTGGTAGTACCCGATTGGCCTACTCAGCCATGGTTCCCTGTGGTTCTCGACATGGTCCCGGAACCATGTATGTCCGTCACCAAACGACCAGATTTGTTGGTCCATCCTGTAACAGGCGAAAGTCACCCATGCCATGACAGGATCAATCTGTTAATTTGCAGAATATATCACCATTAATGTCTTGGCAAAATCTTTCTAATTTAATGAGATATAAAGAGATGCAGCATGGAAACAGATCCTTCAACCCGCCAAGCCCACCCCAACCATCAAGTACCTATTTGTACACTAATCTTGCCGTAACCCATTTTATTCTCCTCACGTTCCTGGGTGGGGGGGGGTGGGGTAGAAATCAGAGCACTCAGAGGAAGCCCATGCAGTCATGGGATAAATGTACAAAGACCGCACAGGCAGCATCGGATGCCATGGATGAACCTGAGTCTCTGGAGTTGTGTGGCAGTAGCTCTTTTAGCTGCACCTCAGCACAATCCCTTTCACTAGAAGGATGAGCAAACCAACATCCTCAGCACTGAGGCCCTGGGAACTTGCGTTGAGCACACCAGGCCACTCATGCTGCACACCGGAATCCCACGCTATCCCAAGCTCACTTGTTGGAGTAAATTAAACCAGATGGGCAGAGGAAAAAGTTAAATGGTAATGCTCAGGGCTTCTTTGATAACATCTCCATTGATTCCTGGAAACTCTGGTCCAAATGGGAAAACATCAGCATTTGGCAGAGCATGGAGAACATTGGGCCTGTACATTGGGAGCACACTACAGAAGCAGCAGAAAGAAGGCACCACCCTGCACCCATCAGGCCCCTCTTGCCCCAGCTATGGAAGGGTCCATGGTTCCCAAGTTGTCTTCGTTAACCACCTCAGAATCCACAAAACCAGAGTTATCCTCAACCCTGTGAGACCACCTGGTAAGAGGACGTCTGCACGATGTACCTTAGTATCTGTCTTCATGAATCACGTGCAGCTGATTCAACATGGAAGCATTAAGCTTCAAACCATAGAACTCTATTGTCATGTCGAGGATTTCAAACAATCTGGCCACAGAAAGCAAACAGATCTTTTTGGCTAGAGAAATCATGAAATGGAGACTTATTTCAAATTGGGGTCAAGGAAAGAGCGTTCACGTCACAGCCCTGTTTCCACCAATCTTTCCACCACCACGCACAAGAAGCACAAGAAGCAGCAAGGCAGCCACTATTGTATGCAGATGCTGAGAAGTGTGTTCAGCTCTGGCTGAACAACTTCTAATCTTGTGTGTGGACTCGACAAGAAGAAGATTTCACAGTTACCTCAATTCTCTCTTCCCAGAGTATAGAAGAGATATTGAAATCTCATAAATGTTATCTGGTGCCATTTCCTGTGATATAGCAAAGTAGATGCATCGCCTGGTTCCTCTGCATCCCCTCCCTCCCTCCCCAAGCACCCGCTTCTCATTCTCACCCAGCAAACAGCTAACAATGGCCTGATTCCTTTATCATTGTTACTTTTTTGCATACGTTTCATTCATTGCTCAATATCCCTCTATGTCATCATCTTAATCTCTCATTTCCCTTTCCCATGTCTTTCAGTCTGAAGAAGGGTCTCGACCGGAAATGTCACCCATTCCATCTCTCCAGATTTGCTGATTTTCCCGCTGAGTTACTCCAACATTTTTTGCCAATCTTCGGTTTAAACCAGCATCTGCTGTTCCTTCTGAAACATTTCCTCTGCACACTATCTGTCCCATCCTTTATGTGATTAGATATTGAACATGTTGCTGCATCTTTGAAACCCTTTGTAGTTGCAAAGAGCTTATGATTTATCACAGCAGTCACCTTCACCATGACTGATCATCCTGTTACATTTTTGTGGATGAGGATTTTAGATATTCATTTAACAAGTGACAAAGTTAGTAAGGAGATTGTTGATGAGCATTCACAGCCAATGGACATGTCCTTGGTGCCAGTTTTCCCTCATAGAAAAATCCCTTTATCTTTTTATCCAAGTATTGTTGCTTTTGCTTCGTTAAACAGAATATATGCAAGCATCCCAAGAAGCTATTTATCTCAGTTTTATGATGACAGGCGATTAAATTCTAATGTTAACACCGTTTCTCTCTCCAGAGGCTGCTGACCCGCTGTGGATTTCTACAGTTCTCTGTTTTTCATTTCAGATTCTTTGCATTTGGGGCCCTTGACTTTTCACCCAGTTCTGTTGAAATTCAATGAGGAAACCCACTGACCCCCCCCCCTCTTATTGTCAGCTCGTTTTCATGAGGTGTGGAAATGGGACTTCCATTAAATATCAACGCATTGGAGGGAGAGGCGGGTGGACTACTGGTGTAGCATTTAACAGGAAAAGATTTCAACAGCAGCGGCCCAAGCAAGGCCGTTTTAGTTCTGACAGTTTGGCAAAAGCCAATTTCCATAAGTGAGACATTGTTGCAATTTCATACAAACTTGCAAGCCACCCACACAATGGTGTAGGATATTGGAAAGAGATAGCAAAGCCATTTACGAAACAAATTGGGTGAAATGCAGCAAAGGAGAGTGAGGCTACTCGGCAGTTGGGCGGGGGAGACCAGATGTGGGCATTGAATGTGCCACATGGAAATCATTTTGAGGGATTTCTCACCTCCAGAGTTTTCATGCAGAACCAAACCATTTCACTGACTCTAGCGGTTGAGGGAGCCAATCTTTCATACAGGTCACTGGAGTTATTCTTTAAAACTTGATCAAACAGCCAGGGTTTATTAAACTGCAGCTGTTATCCTGTCAAATTATATGAATTGCACAACCTTGCTAAAAAATAGTGTCCAATGCATGGTGTGCGTTTGTTTATTTCTGGAGATAACTCCAATTTCATATATGGTAATAATACAAGCCTACAATATATCAAGAAAGATCTTTATGTGAAATGTAATCAAAACCAAATTCTAAACTCTTCACTGCTACACTTTTTTAGGAAAACATTTATTTTAGTGAGAAACAAATGGATTTGTGTGAAAATAGACCAAAAATATTAACTTTGCAAAACTTAGCATTGGGTAAAATCCAACAGTATGTTAAAGATCTTGCCTTGCCATTACATAACACAACCAGAACCTTGCCACAACCGGAGAGCAGTCCTGAACTACTATCTACCTCATTGATAACCCTCGCACTACCCTTGATTGGATTTTGCTGGCTTTACCTTGAACTAAACATTATTCTCTTATCATGTATCTATGTACTGTACCTGGCTCAATTGCAATCATTTTTTCACCCAGAGTGTTGTGAATCTGTGGAATTCTCTGCCACAGAAGTCAGTGCAGGCCAATTCACTGGATGTTTTCAAGAGAGAGTTAGATTTAGCTCTTATGGCTAAGGGAATCAAGGGATATGGGGAAAAAGCCGGAATGGGGTACTGATTTTGAATGATGTGCCAGAATGGCGGTGCTGGTTCGAAGGGCCAAATAGCCTACTCCTACGCCTACGATGTTTCTATGTATTGTCTTTCAGCTGACTGGATAGCATGCAATCAAAAAGCTTTTCATTGCACCTTGGTGCACGTGACAATAAACTAAACTAACAATTCTAATTCCAGATTTAACTGACAAATTAGAATTTGTATTTTTCTCCAGAATATTACTCCATTTTCAAATGATTTAACTTTAGAATGCAAATTGTTTGCCCCAATCAGCTATTTGAGGAAGGAAGCACAATTGAGCATAAAGTTATCGTGGAAAAATAAGTCTATTAACACTTTCTATTAATTATACACAGTATTTGCATTCACTGCTCTGTGACATTAAAAAATAAAGTGGAAAATATAGAACAATATCCCATCTTGTTTTCTGGATGAATTGCCTGTTTGTGGTTTGCAGTAAATGCACTTTATTTCATTTTTACAAAGCAATCTTTCTTAAAATAAATGGCAGCAACATCTGCTAATTCAGCTTCAAAATGGTAATTTGGTTAACTCAATCAAGTGACTACATTGGAATGTAAATTGAAACTGCTTGAAACATTTATTGCATCCGTATGGAGTGAAGTCATTTCAGCTTCAAAAACAGGTAGGAAGACTTACAAAGCTATGTGTTTTCAGATACTATATTTCCAATCTATTTAAATTGCAGTCTAAACAGGTGTAATTCATTTATGTGAATGAGACAAGTTCAGTACTTTAAAACCTACTTTCTCAGAGGATGAAGTTATTTTGTGTGAAATTATCCTAATTACACTCTTCAAACCAATGCTATTGAAAAGATAATTCTCTTAAAATAAAATCCCACATTCCATTTCAATTTGGATCTCATTTTGCTTAATGTTAAGGATTCCACAAATCCTGATAGCCTGATCAGTACTGATGCCTCTGTACTCTTACAATATTTTTGTGAAGCTGCGCAAAGTGCTTGTATGCATCAGTCCGTGTCTCAACCATTGAAATATTGCCTGTGAGTCATTTTTCTTCCTTATCAACACCGCAGAAAGATTTTTAAATAGCAGCAGGGAGTTAACACACTCCAGTATTGATCTGGAAACCATGGCTTTTGTTGCCAACTGGTAAAACTCTGCAAGCAATGATAACTTTGATGCCTGACAGCGGCAAGTCTGGAAAACCGCTGCGCATTGCACTTGTGTTCATAGTTCTTTATTCAAAGAAACAGCCAAACAAATATAGATGCTTCTGCAACCATCCCTGGTAAACACTTTTACAATGATTTTTCTAAATGGATTCAATATACTATGTATTATCTATTTTTATATGTTATCTTGTCTGACCATTTGAGGTGAGCTCATATCAAGTCTGCAACATTGTAAGGACGTACTGATAAGGAAATTATCTAAGTGGATGATTGTGACATGATTGCTTTGTATATGATTATTTCCTGTTGCTTTGATATCTAACAATGTTGAATGTATCACTTACAAACAAAAAAAAAGCATCTTAAAAAGATTGGAGATGCCTCTGTGAAATCCATCATTTTTATTGGTATCTCTTCAAGGTCACCACTCCCGGCATGAGTCCTTAATTATATTCATAAGTTCTGATGGGCAAATTCGTTTACAAATAGGACACCATTTAGCATAAAAATCACATATCTTGCTCATTAGAGTACTATATCCAACGGCCTGGAACAGATACACATTTTGGTCATCTTGGCACGGCAAGAGTTGCTTAATGGACAGAGGAAACCATTGAACAAGGTTTTCAAAGCCTCCCTGAAATGGTGTTCCATTCCCCTACCCCACCACCATCTCATGGGAATCCATGCTCATGACCATTGAAAATAGAGGAGGACACTGCAACTGTGATAGAGGTGGAGAAGGGATTAAACCTTGGGCTATTAACCTGTCGAATCTAAATTTCATCTGAAATAACCATCCTTTAAAATATACAAGATCAGAAGTTTAACCACAGGAGGAGAAGTGGTGCTGCACTGCAAATTGTGGACGACAATATTACCTCACACAGCAAATTATTGGAATTGACCGGGTTTTTAGAGAGGACTAATGTCCCTGTCCCACTTAGATGATTTTTTAAACGACTACAGGCGACTAGACTGTCGCCACATGGTCGCCTGTATGGTCTCCTCAGTCGCCCAAAGAGTTGTACCTTTTTTCTGGTTGATTTTGAAATGTTCGAAAATCTTCTACGACAGGTGGCGCCCGTGGACTTGACGCCAACGATCGTAGCCTGACATAGATACTGTCGCCAGGATGACGAAGGTTGTCGCCAGGATGACGTAGGTTGTCGCCGGTGCTGACTTCAGTGAATTCTATTGGTGACTACCTACGTCAACCTACGTCAACCAGCGACAGGCACCGGCGACTGAATTATCTTACGTTGTCGTAGCTTGTCACAGGTGGACGTAGGTTGTCGTAGGTCTGGTCATAGGTGGACGTCCTAATGGGTCGCCGGTTGTCGGTAGCTTGACGTCGACTAAGAGGTAGGTTGTTGTTGACATTGTTGTAGACATTGTCGTAGAGAGGTCCAGTCGCCAGTTTTTCAGCGACCTGCTACGACTATGACAGTCGCCGGCAAGCGTCGAAACAATTGCCTAAGTGGGACAGGCCCGTTTGTTGTAAAGATGCAGAAAAGAATGAAAAAAAATGAAATCTTCCAAATCAGTTGCATTACCCAACTTATTTACTCATGTGTACCGTCCAGTGTATCAAGTAGAACTGACCTTGTTCATTATCTGATACATTGAAATGTTTAAGTAATCAATTCAGGATTCTATGGCTGTAATTTAAATGGTTTTGGTTAAGAATAGCTATTAATAACAATCATGTGTTCCTTTCATTCATCTGTGTATATAAAACTAAACATGGTCTATTCTATCCTGCTCTGTGGAAGCCAACATCTTAATAACATTTGCATACATAAAATATATCTTGCTATTTTTACTCAGAATGAACAGTGGACAATGCGAACAAATATTATTTATCTGTACAATTTTCAGGATCAAAAATCTGGTCATTCATTGCATTATTTCAAAATCAGTAATGGCACCCATCATAGAGGTGCAATAAGCCACTGGTGTGGTATTTCTTATATCAGTGCGAGCACTTCAAGCAGGTAATCATCTGTATCCAGTTTTTATTGTGTTTCTAAAACGGTTAGTATCCACTTTTCTCATCAGATGAATGACCCGTTCAGTTCAAATTCTGCAATAGACGAAAGTAATGCAACAATTTTTGTACTAAGTGCTCCCAGATGTAAGTTCCACTGAAGCCAAGCTGAAAGCAGACATTGTGCTCCAATTTTCCTTTTTAGATGACATTTGTTCTACCCCATTAAGCTTGACCTTTTAGTAACAGTAGTCAGGGCCCCATACTTATTGGGTATTATATTTCAAAAGGCATAGATTCTTGTTTTGTGGTAAATTTAGATTTTGCCTACATCCATTGAAATCTAAAATGTGCATTTTTGAGCAATGGGGTTGTTGTGGAAAATTGATCCATCACTGCCTCTATTCCCATTGCCAATGTGAAATAGCCTCGGCTAGGTAGGCGAATAATACCACTGATCTGCTTTGGATCATGATTGATATTGTAGCTGCTTCAAGAAATTCTTGCACTACCAAAATTACTTCAAAACTATTTCCAAAAGTTAATGAAACGTGCAAAACTGGTTATATGCATACTCTAACAGTCTTACAAAACACAAGCCAGCTGTCGCAAATCAAATTGTTATGCCTCTGTCAAGGAATATAAGGGATAAATTATTTTGTGTGGCTTGTGAATTCTAATAACAAATGCAGATTTTGCAAATGACGGGTGAGTTTTTCTAAACTAAATTAACTCGTACTAGTTAACCTTTCGAGGGCACTTGATTGAATTTAAATTAAAAATTAATAAATATAATTGAAAAATGATCACACCTGTGATTGAAAAGTACAGCACGGAAACATGCTCTCCGCCCCACTGAGTCCAGGCCAACCATTGATCACCTGGTCACACGAGTTCTATGACATCTTACTTTCACATCCACTCTGTACACACCAGGGGCTATTTATGGAGCCAATTGACCTAGAAACCTGCACGTCTATTGGGTATTGGAGAAAACGAGAGTAAACCCAGGTGGTTACGGAGAGAGACATTGCAAACTCCACTCAGCCAGCCCCTGAAGTCAGGATCAAACCCAAGCCTCCGGCGTGGTGAAGCACCAGCTGTGCCACTGTGCCACCTTAAATCTTTAGCAAATGAAAAATAAAAACAACAAACAAGTTCATATTGTTATTGAATTGTTCTTTATCAACAGAGTCGTCCTATTTCTTGTAATTCTGTATGCAGTATTTCAATGATTTGTGTTAGTCTCTAATTCTATTATTCATATCTCTCAGCCATAGTGTAAGGAATGGGCTGAATCTTTTACAACCTCTCTTAGCTATAACAATGGTTAATTACCCCTGTAGAGAGATACATTTTGAAATATGCAAATATAAAGAGCAATGTGAAGCTGTGCACCATTCTAATGATGTTTAATCCTTAAATATGCTGTTCAATTACCTATACCCAGCCACTGACACTCTCCTCCGCCTAGCGGAGCTGGTCCTTACCCTCAATAACTTCACGTTCGACTCCTCCACAAGGCGTAGCTATGGGACACGCATGGGCCCCAGCTATGCCTGCCTATTTGTAGGTTACGTCGAGCAATCCTTGTTCAATACATACCAGGGCCCCATCCCCGACCTCTACCTCCGCTACATCGACGACGGCTTTGGTGCCACCTCCTGCACCCGCACACAACTGACTGACTTCATCCACTTCACCACTAACTTCCATCCGGCACTCAAATACACCTGGACCATTTCCGACACTTCCCTACCATTCCTTGACCTCACTATCTCCATTGCAGGTGATAGACTTCTGACCGACATACACTATAAACCCACTGACTGCCATGGCTATCTGGACTACACTTCTTCCCACCCTGCTTCCTGTAAGGACTCCATCCCCTACTCCTAATTCCTCCGTCTACGCCGCATCTGCTCCACGGATGAGGCGTTCCACACCAGGACATCTGAAATGTCCTCATTATTCAGGGAACGGGGGTTCCCCTCCTCCACCATAAATGAGGCTCGCACCAGGGTCTCTTCCATACCCCGCAACACTGCTCTCTCTCCCCATCCCCGCACTCGCAACAAGGGCCGAGTCCCCCTAGTCCTCACCTTTCACCCCACCAGCCGTCACATACAAAAAGTAATCCTCCGTCAGTTTCGCCACCTCCAACGTGACCCCACCACTCGCCACATCTTCCCATCTCCCCCCATATCTGCCTTCCGCAAAGACCGCTCCCTCCATAACTCCCTTGTCAATTCTTCCCTTCCCTCTGGGTCCACCCCCTCCCCGGGCACTTTCCCTTGCAACCGCAAGAAATGCAACACTTGTCCCTTTACCTCCCCCCTCGACTCCGTTCAAGGACCCAAGCAATCGTTCCAGGTGCGACAGAGGTTTACCTGCATCTCTTCCAACCTCATCTATTGCGTCCGCTGCTCTAGATGTCAGCAGATCTATATCGGTGAGACCAAGCGGAGGTTGGGCGATCGTTTCGCCGAACACCTCTGCTCGGTCCGCAATAACCAAGCTGACCTCCCGGTGGCTCAGCACTTCAACTCCCCCTCCCACTCCGTCTCCGACCTCTCTGTCCTGGGTCTCCTCCATGGCCACAGCGAGCAGCACCGGAAATTGGAGGAACAGCACCTCATATTCCGTTTGGGGAGTCTGCACCCCGGGGGCATGAACATCGAATTCTCCCAATTTTGTTAGTCCTTGCTGCCTCCTCCCCTTCCTCAGTCCCCCTGCTGTCTCCTCCCATCCCCCAGCCTTCGGGCTCCTCCTCCTTTTCCCTTTCTTGTCCCCACCCACCCCCGCCCCCGATCAGTCTGAAGAAGGGTTTCGGCCCGAAACGTTGCCTATTTCCTTCGCTCCATAGATGCTGCTGCACCCGCTGAGTTTTTCCAGCTTTTTTGTGTAACCTGCTGTTCAATTATATCAGTTTGGGCAGAAATTCTGAAAATTCTGTTTATAACTTAAGTGCAGCTCAAGCCTCAGAATGCTGTTCTCCAGCAATGAACCAATGATATACATATTTTGTAAACTCCGTTCATTCACGGTGCTCTACAATAATGCTGATCCACCAAGAGCAATAAAAGATCCCACTTTAAACTGCAAGCAGCAGAATGTAGAATTTAACTTGGTTAAAAGATAGAATCACTTCTCTGACTTGTATTGTCATGCTTCAGTTTGGTCGTACTGAAGCATAACTAGATTATACTTCCATACGACCAAACTGGAAAGAGAGCGTGGAAGATTTACAAGGAGGATGCTGTCAGGATTTGAGGGCCAAAGCTGTACGGAGAGGATGGGCAGGCTAGGACTTTATTCCATGGAGCACAGGAGGCTAAGGAGTGATGTTATAGGGGTGCATAAAATCATACAGAGTCATTGACCTGGACTAGGAGAATCAAGGACAGGAGGACATAGGTGTGAGAGGGGAAAGATTTAATAGGAACCTGAGCAGCATTTTTTTCACACAGAGGGTGGGTTTATGGAACGAGCTGCCAGAGGAGAGAATTGAGGCAGATACTATAACAACATTTAAAAGATATTTGGACGGGTATATGGATAGGAAAGATTTAGAGAGGATATTGGACAAACACTGGCAGGTAGGACCAGCATCGATGGGACACGTTGGTCAGCATGGGCAAGTTGGGCCGAAGGGAATGCTTCTGCGCATTCTGACTCTATAACATGCTTTTTGGAATACACTAAACCGTCATTATAACGGACCACATCAGAACCGATATTGATTATAGCGGACCGACCTACTGTCTGCTGCCCGACTCGCACTCCCCCCCCCCCCCCCCCCCCCCCCCCCACCCACGACTCACACTGCCTCCATGCTTTCAGGCTGGGCTGCTGACGCCACCCCCAGCTCCTACCTTCCCGTCCCCTTCCAAGCCGGGCAGTGGACAACACACATGGCTCACACCGGCCGCTCTTACTGTGCTGACATAGTACGGGTCTTGATTAGTACGGGCGTCAGAGGTTATGGTGAGAAACACAGCAACATAGAAAAATAGGAGCAGGAATAGGCCATTCGGCCCGTCGAGCTAGCACTGCCAATCAATATGATCATGGCTGATCATCTAAAACATCTAAAACAGGAGAATGGGGTTATGAGGGAGAGATAGATCAGCCATGATTGAATGGCAGAGTAGACTTGATGGGCCAAATGGCCTAAATCTACTATTTCTTATGACCTTGTGACAACCCTGGCTCCCACGGCTCACACCGGCCATTCTCAAGCTGGGCTGCCGACACCACCCCAGGGCTCACACTGCCTCCCGGCTGTGCGCAGGCAGACCGTCGACACACACAGCATCATCGGCCGCTTCCACGCCGCTCCTGCCACCACCACTGCCACCGTTATCGTCTCAACCAAAAACGTTGTCCATCCGTTTGTCTTCACAGATGTTGCCTGACTGCTAAGCTTTTTACTTCAGGTGGCAGCATCTGCAGTGTCTTGCATTGCCAGAAAGGAATGCGATCTGTGCTTTCCTGCTGCAATGTGAACTTGCTACCTGATGCTTGACAACATGCAATCTCAACTTTCTATTCAAAAAACGCACTTGTTTGAAGTTCCGTAATCTGTAGCTTTGCATTTTGTGTTTACAACCAGCGACAAGGAGCTGTAATTATGCCATTTACCACAAGAGGTTGCTTGTGCCTCAAAAATGAGACAGCTCCCTGCATTGTGCACCAAGGCCTATTGTTACTGGATCATCACTCTAACAAGCATTACCAAGTTGACATCTGCATTACAAACTGGGCCCTTGAGCAATGGAACGACTGCTTTCTTTCTCAAATTCTTTAATCTTACAAGCAGATTGTGAAGATTGGTGTATCTTGCAGACAATGCCCTATTTGGAGCTTTCTTCATCGGGTGCAGGTTTAGAACATAATTCTTAGAACACACACCAGTACATCACGGGACCAGGCCCTTTGGCCCATCATGTCTGTATCGGCTATGATGCCAATCTAACTA
The DNA here is from genome assembly GCF_028641065.1 of Leucoraja erinaceus. Taxonomy (NCBI): domain Eukaryota; kingdom Metazoa; phylum Chordata; class Chondrichthyes; order Rajiformes; family Rajidae; genus Leucoraja; species Leucoraja erinaceus. Next base: position 21,143,763 of record NC_073398.1, read on the forward strand.
TTTGCATTTGCATGCACAGGGTCTGTATCCTTCCTTTCCCTGCCTATTTATATATCTATCTAATCGTGTCTTAAACATTCGGATCATACAGTATCTGCTTCCATTGCCTCCCCTGGCAGTGTGTCTCATTACTACTTTGTGTAAAAAATGAACTTGTCTCGCAAATCCACTTTAGCCTTTTCCTCTTTCACCTTAACCTATGCCCTCGAGTCTTTAACATTTCTATCCTGAGAAATAGATTCTGACTGTCCACCCTTTCTATGTATTTTGTCGTTTATTTACTTTTATCACGTTTCTCCTCAGCCTCTGTCATTCCAGAGAAACAAATTCAGATTTGTCTAACCTCGCCTTATAGCTAAAACACTCCAATCTGGGTAACAGCCAGTCTTCTCACTCTCTCTAAGAACTCCATGCTCTTTATATAGTGTTGTACCGAGGGAAACTATCCAAATGCGGCATCAAGTCCCAGACCAATAAAGACAAGCAGGAATCATTGGAAGAGATGAACAATGTCCATCTTTTTTTAATTCTTGGGATGGGAGCATTACTGACAAGATTACATTTTTTTAATTTAGTCTGAAGAAGGGTCGCGACACAAAACATCATCCATTCCGTCTCTCCAGAGATGCTGCCTGTCCCGCTGAGTTACTCCAGCTTTTTGGGTATATCTTCATTTTAAACCAGCATCTGCAGTTCCTTCCTATACATTTTTTTAATTGCCCCGCACTAAATTGCACGAATTTGATGGCATGGCTGGCAGTTGTAGAGGGCATTTAAGAGGAAACACATTGCTGTGGATCTCTAGAGGTTGCACCAGGTAATGAGCCCTTATTTCCTTCCTTGAAAGACTTTACAGGACAAATTAAAAATACTTTTTCAATAATTCAGTCATTTTTTAAATCGTTTTGTTCCTTATTATTTAATTAATGGAAAAACTACAACTGCTGTCCTGGCATTTGACGTTGTGGCCCTGAAACATAGAAACATAGAAATTAGGTGCAGGAGTAGGCCATTCGGCCCTTCGAGCCTGCACCGCCATTCAATATGATCATGGCTGATCATCCAACTCAGTATCCCATACCTGCCTTCTCTCCATACCCCCTGATCCCCTTAGCCATAAGGGCCACATCTAACTCTCTCTTAAATATAGCCAATGAACTGGCCTCAACTACCCTCTGTGGCAGAGAGTTCCAGAGATTCACCACTCTCTGCGTGAAAAAAGTTCTTCTCATCTCGGTTTTAAAGGATTTCTCCTTTGTCCTTAAGCTGTGACCCCTTGTCCTGGACTTCCCCAACATCGGGAACAATCTTCCTGCATCTAGCCTGTCCAACCCCTTAAGAATTTTGTAAGTTTCTATAAGATCCCCTCTCAATCTTCTAAATTCTAGAGAGTATAAACCAAGTCTATCCAGTCTTTCTTCATAAGACAGTCCTGACATCCCAGGAATCAGTCTGGTGAACCGTCTCTGCACTCCCTCTATGGCAATAATGTCCTTCCTCAGATTTGGAGACCAAAACTGTACGCAATACTCCAGGTGTGGTCTCACCAAGACCCTGTACAACTGCAGTAGAACCTCTCTGCTCCTATACTCAAATCCTTTTGCAATGAAAGCTAACATACCATTCGCTTTCTTTACTGCCTGCTGCACCTGCATGCCTACCTTCAATGACTGGTGTACCATGACACCCAGGTCTCGCTGCATCTCCCCCTTTCCCAATCGGCCACCATTTAGATAAGATGAATCATACCTTACTCTGGATATTGGGTTTATTTGAATATTGAACTTGATGTAAGTGTGCTGCTCTATTGAAAAAAAAAAGACTTGCACTTATACAGTGGCTTTTGTGGCCTTTGAACTCAAACCCTTTACAACTGGTGAAATAATTTTGAAGTGTAGATACTATTGCATGCATTAGCATACTAGAATGGCACAGTGGTACAGCTGAAAAGAGCTGGTGCCTCACAGTGCCAAAGACCCCGGTTTGATCCTTACCTCTGTGCTGTCTGTGTGGAGTTTGCACTCATTCCCTGTGACTTCATAGATTTCCTCTTGGTGCTCCGGTTTCCACCCACTTCCCAAAGATGTGTGGGATTGTTTGTTAATTGGTCTCTGTAAATTGCCCCTAGTGTGTAGGGAGTGGATGAGAAAGTGAACGAGGATCGATGGTCGGCATGGACTCGAAGGCTGAAGGGCCTGTTTCATGCTGTGTCTTTCAATCAATCAATCAACACGCCCTCCCCTACAATATAGTGGGCATACCCACACTTCAAGGACTGCAGTGGCTCAAGAGGGCAAAACCACCACCTTCTTAAGGGGTATGAGGGATGGGCAACTAAATGTTGGCTCAGCCAGAAAGACTGTTGAATGAAAACATGCAATCTGTGCACAGGAAACTTCCATCGACAACAGTTTGAAAATGATTAACTAACATTTTATTACAGTCGAATACGGGATAAATGTTGACGAGAACACAAAGCAGTACTCTACTAATTTGCGAACAACTCACACCGTGACAGAGGACGACACCGCTGTGGCAAAGGATGATAGAATCTTCAGCATTGCCTTCCTGCTACCTTGCGTCCTGAGTTTCGGACTTTGGTTTTGTCACTTCCACAGGCAAAGGCAAAATGCTTTCCTGCAGTGAATAAGAATGAAGGCCCTTCATAAGGAAAGAGTGTTGCCAATGAAGCCGTGCCATTAATGATTCACTACTAATTTAGAAGAAGCAACCACCAGGGAAGGAGCATCAATGCAGGCACATATTTTACTGAGCTCTAATCAGGACTCTATGTTCAATTAAATATAGGATGCCAGATGCTCTATTTGTCTTTTAGTTGCAAATTACAAAGATCTGACGTTCCTAGATCATCTTTGTACTAACAACAGAAAGTAAGATAAACTGGACCAGGAATACCCAATGGGCCTTGACTTTGTTTTACTGTTGTTGGTCCTCAAAACGCCTCACGCAAATTAAGAAACAGTTTTATTAGTTGGCAAATCACTTAGCACTTCCTCAGAATAATGAGTGAGTGCTGGACACATACCACGGGCACATTCAGTCACTGACGAATGAGCCACAGTGAGGTTAATAAAAGAGGGCAAAACACAAACAGCTAAATATTCTGGTTTAAATTATGATCATGGTCATCAACCACCATGAGCACCTCCCAACCAAAGTGGTGCAGTGTTAGAGTTGCTGCCTTATAGCGTTTACAGCGCCAGAGACCCGGGTTTGATCCTGACCACGGGTGCTGTCTGTACAGAGTTTACACATTCTCCCCGTGGCCGCGTGGGTTTTCTTCGAGATCTTCTGTTTCCTTCCCACAGACGTACAGGTTTGTAGGTTAATTGGCTTGGTATAAATGTAAATTGTCCCTGGTGTGTGGAGGATAGTGTTAATATGCGGGGATCGGTGGTCAGCGCTAACCCAGTGGGCCGAAGGGCCTGTTTCCGCGCTGTATCTCTAAACTAAAACACAACTACCAAAAAGAAAAACCATGCTTGGACAATAAACAATGCAGTTATTATGCTAGCCATAGCCTGGTCTAATTATGTGAAAATGCTCTTTAAACATATAAATTGGCTTTAAAGTGCATATGTTGTTCACAGGCGGTGGACATTGTGAGGATGCCACCATTTATTGGCCATCCTAAATTGCCCTGAACTGAGGATGCAGAGGTCAACCCTTTGTTCCGCAGTCACGTCTAGGCTACAACAGGTAAGGATGGCAGGTTTCCATTCTGATAGAACAGGAGTGGGCCAGATGGTACATCAGATCCAGTAGTTTCATGTTTACCATTACTGAGACTAGCTTATAAAAAAAATCTTCAAGACATATTTAATGACTTGAATTTAAATTTACCAGCTGCCATGGTACAGTTTGATCACTTATCTCTGTAGCAATGTGCCATCATTCTGTGGTTTGATTGGGAGTACAGTGGAAGCTTCTCTATGTGGCGAAAGCTGTCAGGAGATGATCCAAAATGTGTAGGAAGGAACTACAGATGCTGGTTTATACCAAAGGAAGACACAAAGTGCTGGAGCAACTCATCGGGCCCGGCATCATCTCTGGTGGAAAGGAACAGGTGATGTTTCGGGTCAGAAGAACCAACACAAAATGTCACATCCCTGCCTATCTCACACCTTCTGTTCTTATCTCTGGCCTTTGTCCCAACCATCTGCCTATCAAAACCCCCCTCGCCTATGTCAACTTATTACCTGCCACACTTTGTCGTTCATCTGCCCTTTTCCGGCATTCTTCTCCCCCCCCTCCCTGCCCCCACCCAATCAAACTGAAGAAGGGTCTTGACCCGAAACCTCACCTATCCATGTTCTCCAGAGATGCTGCCTGGCCTGCTGAGTTACGCCAACGCTTTGTTTACTTTTTGGAGCCTGTTAGTCACTGGATGGCATTCTATTATTTCTTGGAAGCCCAGACAAGAACACTTATAAACTGTGAAAAGCCAGCAAATATCTATATAATTAAATGTCTCATCTTGACCACTTCCTGTCTGCGCTGGCTTTATATTGATTTTAGAAAAAACGCTACACTGTATCGCTGTGATTTTTGGCCATCTTACTCACAATTCTCCTTCGCTGAGCCAGCCCCGAGGATCTTTCCCATTGATGAAAACTAAAAAAGTTATGAGTTTAAAAAACCTTGAGATCAGCTGATTGGTCCTCTCGCCTGTCAATCACTGCTTGAAAGTGCAATGCTTAATTGGAAATGAAATGAAATGACAATGCCATGAGTTGTTTGGCCTGCTGCCCGGCCTGTGCTTGAAACTGCAAAGCTTTATTAGGTCCGACTGTGTTTGGAGGGAAAAAACGCTTTATTAGGTCTGACTGTGTTTGGAAGGAATAAATTCTTTATTAGGTCTGACTGTGTTTGGAAAGAATAAATGCTTTATTAGATCGGACTGTGTTTAGTCCAAAAGTCCCGCACATTTCGTGACTTCCGCTTAGTGGACAGGGCGCGCTGATTGAGTAATTTCCAGTGAGTGCAGAGGTCGCACTGATTGCGTAATTTCCGGTAAGTGCAGAGGTCACGCTGATTGCGGAAGTCCCGCTGACTGCTAAAGCCCCACAATAGTGAGGCCGCACTCAGCCGTGTGAGTAGATTCAAGAAAGTTTACTGTCATATATATGGTGTGTGAGTCAGTGTGTGTGTGTGTGTGAGTGTGTGTGTGTGTGTGTGTGTGTGTGTGTAAGTGTGTATGTGAATGTGCGTGTGAGTGTACGTGTGTGTGTGTGTGTGAGTGCGTGTGTGTGTGAGTGTGTGTGTGTGTGTGTTTGTGAGTGTATGTGTGTGTGAGTCTCTCTGTGTGCGAGTGTGAGTGTGTGTGTGTGTGTGTGTGAGTTTGTGTGTGTGTAAGTGAGTGTGTGAGCGTGTGTGTGTGTATGTGTGAGTGTGTGTGTGTGCGTGCGTGCGTGTGTGTGTGTGTGTGTGTGTGTATTGGAATTGGTGGAGAGGTGGAATATTCTGTTGGGGGATCAGCCCCTTGTGAAGCTGGGACCCAACAGGTCCCACTTAGTCTAGTATATATATATATGTGTGTAATTTAAAGTAATATTGAGCTATATTTTATAAGCACATTTCCTATTTGAGAATCTTGCATGTGCTTTCTTTTTTATAAGACCATATACAGTATGCCTGGTATCTTTATTTGTAAATAAAGAATGCAGCCATTATTTCACATTGCACAGCAGCAAGATTTCTATTGCATGCGCAAAAGACATGATGGTCCCAGTCTATACAACTTTTGGGAATTGACCCTTTCTGGGTTTGGTCCACTCTCCTGCTGAGAGAATACAGGATAGGCCTCAGAGGAGTGGGACATTGCATTTGTATCGGCTGGTTATCTGGCTACTCTATTAACCTCCAAGTTTGTGGGTGAAAACTATGATGAAGAGCAATCACAAGACCAGACCAACATCCAAGTAGTGGGCAGTGAAGCAGAAGTCATTTGTCCATCTTAACAGCTACCTGCAATATAGTGGAAGCAATGGAGCAGAAATTGAAAGGTAAATCTCAAGTGTGGATGATGAGTGAAGCCGGAGAGCAGACACATCTGGTGCACCAACATTACCAGGACAACAAGAAGTGCACCTGCATGTGTACATCTTCCCCGTACTCCTGTTTGCCTCACGAATGTCAGCACAGGAAGTTGGTGCATTCAACTAATGATCATAAGGTCATAAGTGATAGGAGTAGAATTAGACCATTCAATCATCGCTGATCTATCTTTCCCACTAGAGGAAACATCCTCTCCACATTCACTCTATCCAAGTGTTTCACTAATCTGTATGCTCATCATAAGTTAACCTATTTATACCTGGGATCAGCAATGAGCAATGATGTCTGTGATGGATATTTTGCATCCATTTCAATAAGCACATCGTTGACACTAAGGCCTCATGCTGAACTATATGTCTAATGTGATTAACACGGAGAGGAGTGTGAGACTTTGTTTCTTTGGATGTGTTGCCCAAGTGCACTGTCAGCCATAGTCAGCCATGTGACTGAAGCTAACCTTGGGGGAAACCTTAATTGATATGACACACATGGTTGACGCTGACCTCAAACATCATGGACTTGGGCTGTGTTCAGCTTGCGGCCACGCTCAGGACAGGGTTGCTTGGCAACACCTCACAGGGCCTGCATCACTCTCAACTGAAAAGTAGGAAAGAGGTGACTTGTAAATCACGGGGCATTTCTTCCTTGTCCCTAGTTGCTGTATTGCAGGACAGCAACAGTATGCAGGGTTATTTTTCTCAGCAAACATGTGGTCTATGGTCAATGTGATGTGTTGCTGATTTACATCGTGCAACTGTTTACATTATGTTATATTCCTGCATTTACATTCTCAGTCTGTTAGCAGGCATCACCACAGTGTTTAACACATGAGAACACTTTTTATGGACCGTTGTGATTGTGATTAAAGAAAGCTATATTCACTTTAAAGTTTAATGACATATTACAAATACATGTCTGTACAAATACATTAATTTTAAAATTGCTTCCAGTTTATTTTAGTTTGAGGTTGCTATTATGTAAGCAACGCAGCACGCAATTACAGGAGATAACAATTCATCAGAAATTGATAGTGATAGGAAATAATTGGGATAAATAGCATAATTAAACTTTAGCTAGTGATTACCAAGAATGCAACTGACCCAAATACATTTGTGATTTCAAATAATAATTGAGCTGTAAGTAAATCTGGAATTTAAAAAATGGCTTGCTTGTTTCAGTAATGGTCGGGAACCATCAAAATGCCAGATTATTGTCAAAACCTATCTGGTTCATTAATGTCCTTATGGGAAGGATATTTGCCATCCTTACCCAGTGCAGACTACTTGTGACACTCAGCTCTTTGGTTGTAAGAAGAGCATAGTAAATTTTTCAGTCAGAGAGTTGTGAATCTGTGGAATTCTCTGCCATTAAGGCAAGGGAGACCAATTCACTGGATGTTTCCAGGTTAGATTTAGCTCCTTGGGCTAAAGGAATCAAGGGATATGGGGAAAAAGCAGGAATGGGGTACTGAGTTTAGATGATCAGCTATGATCATATTGAATGGCGGAACTGGCTCGAAGGGCCGAATGGCCTGCTTCTGCACCTATTTTTCCATGTTTCTATGTTTCTATGTTTTTAATGGTAACATTTCAAGAGACACCCACATTCTGGGAACTTGTGAAAGAAATTTAAAAGTGGACACCCAAAATATTATGCAAAATACTTTCTCTGTCACATACCCACAAGTTCCAGCTGTAACTTGTCCAGTTTAGTTTTAGTTTAGTTTAGAGATACTGCGTGGAAACAGGCCCTTCGGCCCACCGGGTTTGCGCCGACCAGCGAACCCCGCATATTAACACTTTCCTACACACACGAGGGACAATTTTTACATTTACCAAGCCAATTAACCTACAAACCTGTACGTCGTGTGGGAAGCAACTGAAGATCTTGGAGAAAACCCACACAGGTCACGGGAGGACGTGCAAACTCCATACAGACAGCACCCATGGTTGGGATCGAACCTGGGTCTCTGGCGCTGCTTTTGCTGTAATGCAGCAACTCTACCGCTGCGCCACCTTGCCGCCCTCATCCAAGTTATCCAAGAAGGGGCTCGACCATTCCTTCTCTCCAGAGATGCCGGCTGTTCCGCTGAGTTACTCCAGCATTTTGTGTCTATCCAATATAAAATGTAGTTATTAATGTTCCACCATCACCCACCCACCCCTCACCACAACAACCCTTATTAGAATCACACTTAAGCAGTTTATAGATTCTTTGTTAGAATTGCTCAATTTGCAGATCTAAGTGAAGCTCGGTAACTATTGCAAAATGAGTTTAATTATGGTCTCACTACAACGTGAACAATGTTACCAGGCAGTTCAGTGCAGCATTGAGCTCATGTTCATACTTTTATTTGACAGGTTATCATTGCAAGGCAGTGTGTCACCATGGAGAAATAGAATGAGTCTCTAATGCAAATTTAATAACATTTACTTAAGATGATTTAACAAAGTATTAAGGTTTTCAAATGCCAGCCTCTGAAACTATCATCAGTAATAAGAATTTAATCACCATGAGCCCAATTTTAGAAAAAATAAATAGTTTTACAAGCTGAGATATTTCACGGATCCAGTACTTTAAAAAAAGAACATTTAACGATTTAATGACCACAGACAGCTCTGCAATTATTTAATTTGGAGGGAAATAACACCTAAGGGATATGATTGTCCCTGGAACTCAGACCTATTGTACAGACTACAAAGCACAAGGGATGTGGAAGGAGAAGGCAGAGTGAGACAATCAATGACATTGAACCTCAAACTATTTCAAATTACTTCTGCATATCTCCAAGTTTGTACCTGTGAAAGAGCTAATAGTCAAATCTAATAGTCAAAGATAAAATGGAGTCATTCTTCTACAGAAGCATGATCTAATACAAAAGAATGGCTCGGTGCCAAGTCTGAATGACTTTGTAAATTATATGGAACGCAATATGGAAGACAGGTTGTCTATTCAATAGACATTAAGATGGCAACCTGCGTAATAACATGTGCTTCATTCAAGTCCATAAAGAAGCCAAAATTGAAAAAAATAGCTGACGCTCCAGAGATAAGTAATAACTTGTTATTGGATGAGCTTGATTTGGCCCCAGCTTTTCTTATATTCTGAAAGGCTACAGAATCTTTCAATCATGCCATATTCAGACTTGGTAGAAGTGTTTTACTGATAAGAAAAATGCATAATTGTGCTTACTCACCATTGTTCTGTGAGTGGGAGCCCGAGAAGCACTGAGCAACGTTTGTGCTCATTGTAGATCTCGCCACTCCCGTCTGACAAATCAATTAAAGATTGCCATGGTTCACCTTTAACAGTTTTTGTTGCCGTCTGCTTTTTAAGAAACGAACTGTGACACCTGCATCAGCAAAATTATCCTCAAAATCTGTGCATTTCAGGAGGAAACTAAGTTACATAATTCAGTAAATCAATAGAAAATAGTCAGGGTTTGAAAACAATCTCCACTCAGTTTTATATTGTCGGATTCCATCAACAGATTGAAAGTGGGGCAATACACTTTATACTGGATTGTTAATGCAAGCATATCATGCATTCCACTTTCAAAAATCGGTTCCATTAAATTCCAATTTCAGAATGTATTTTTCAGCTATAATTTAGTGTTTGTGACTAAGAATAAATAGTTTCCACAGTTAAACATAGTTTTATCACTGGGGCTCTTGGTGAATCTCTCAAACCTATTTCTATTTTTTCTGCCACCTCGATACTGGCTCTTGGAATGCAATGAATCTCTCAAACCTATTTCTATTTTTTCTGCCACCTCGATACCATAGCAGGGCATGAGCTTAACCAAAGAAGAATGCAATGATCATTGGGTGCTCCATGTTGTGTAACAATAATGATCTTTCCTGTTCAATTAAAATGGAATCCTTAGCCTTTTGATAAAAAACAATTAAAGCAACACAAGACTTCTGCACACATTAACTGGATAATATTTACTTCATGTTTAAGAAGGAACTGCAGATGCTGGAAAATCGAAGGTACACAAAAATGCTGGAGAAACTCAGCGGGTGCAGCAGCATCTATGGAGCGAAGGAAATAGGCAACGTTTCAGGCCGAAACCCTTCTTCAGATTAACTCCATATTTTAACTCCATAACTCCAGAATATTTACTTCATGCTTGCTAGTTTCATAGTAGCTATACCTTTGCAACTTGTTGCAAGAATTTCAGGTTTGTATATTGTTTACTACATGAGTAAGTTTCATATGCATGCAGGTTAATTCATACTCGGTTCAGACATTCCTTATATTTGTCTGTTAAAATGTTAGGGTTATCTCCTTGAGTTGGGTCAATGCAAGATATATCTGTTTCTTCAATTGCACGGCTAAATAGGCAGCCAAACAAGGTTGAAGAAATTATGATTTATTTTCCAGCTGCACTGTTCAGCACTTTCAATTCATGATATGTTCCATTCAATATATTTTGGGTTCTGCAAAACTCGTACAGGAAATAAATGATTTAGGTTTCCCAAAGTGCTTTAACAGAAAGAAAATATGGAGTTAATGTGAAGTAATACTTGAGAAACAGATGCCATTCTATAATTTGAAGAAAAACAGTAAACATATTTGAAACAGAGGAGGGTTTAAGAATATGGAGAAAAAGTGGGATTGATTTTTCATTGCCCTGGAACATTCATATCCAATGTTTGTTCTCATTGTGCACAAGCACGTACTGCCATCTGTGGTACAGAGTGTAGTTTATTCCTTGATTCAGCTTCTGTTCTCTTTGATATGTTGTGGGATTAAGGGACTAGACAAAAAAAAATGAATCACACAGTTCCTGATCAATTCTTTGCAGCATAAAATACAGAAGGGAAACAGATCATGTGATAGATGGAGCTCAGTTCTTGTAAAATCACACCGGCAATGGCTAGAAATAACCAGAAATAAATACTTTGGAGGAGAAAAATATTTGAAGTTTAGACTCAAATGAAATAGAAAAATAAATCTTGACCTCATACAATCCACAGATGATATTCTTATAGTAACTGTAATATTTACTGTCATGTAGGTATATTTTCTATGTTATAACTGCCAATGGAAAGGAAATTGTGGAGACAATGTGGCACCAGTTAATAAAACCATCTATTTTCTTAGGAAAGATGAATCACGTTTCCAATCCATGATCTGGTTTGAGTTTTGTCAATTTTATGATTATGTTCTCTAACTATATGATGTTTTGATTACTTTTGTGTTAAAATGCCCAATTAATAACATCAGAACTAGATGGGATCATACAGTACACTTGTCATTTATATCTGACGATCTAAGAAAACACCTAACTGAGTCATGCAATAGATATGAACCATAGATAAAAATCAAAAGGCTGTAAATGCTGGAAGCCAGAAATAGTTAATGACAATGCTGGAAACCATACAGCAAATCATGGAGCATCTGTAGAGAGAACAGAATTAACAGGGTGGTGAATTTGTGGAATTCTTTGCCACAGAAGGCTGTGGAGGCCAAGTCAGTGGCTATATTTAAGGCAAAGATTGATAGATTCGTGATTATTAAGGGTATCATAGGTTATGGGGTGAAGGCAGGAGAATGATGTTAGAAGGGCGAGAAATATCAGCCGTGATTGAATGATGGAGTAGGTTTGAAAGGCCGAATGGCCTAATTCTGCTCATATCACATGATCTTATGAACAATTCTGGTGAAGACACTTTCCAAGTCCCTTTGCCCAGTAGCTGCCAGACCTGCTGACATTTCCAACATTTTCTATTTTTATAAACAGCTGAACTATCAAACCGTAGGCTACCAATATTAACCGGTTATAATTTACCAAATTTCTAGATGTAGAAGACTTGTTGTTATTCTTTCAATTTTTTAAAATTTCATTAAGAAATTGGTTCTATTTTGAAATCAGCATCTTTTCTTATTAGTTAATTTTTGCCCCCTTAAACTCAGATGTTTCTGCAATGTTCCAAAGCTTAGAGAAGTTCATTTCTTAGATTTATGATCTACAGTTAAATATCGCAGTCAGAATACTGGGACATTTTTGTTATTCATGTTGCTGTATTGGCACTATACCTCTTGTTGTTTGAAGCTTGAATTTTGCGCAATTCTATTTTTTGTCGATATCTTTACCACAACACTGTTGCTTACTGCTGCATTTCCCTAATCATTGTCAAGGATTTAAGCAGATAGTCTGAGATGATGTTCAAGTCAAAGAGTACTGCTTTGTCAGAGGCGCTGAATTTTATTTGCATAATGAATTTTTAAACATCTGCTGGAACAGTCTGTCCTAAAATATTTTTTTGGTATTATTTGAAGAAATAAATCATGAAGGGAATTGATAGGGTGAATGTACGGCGTATTTTACCCAGTTTAGGGGAATCAAAAACAAGAGGACACATGTTTAAGGTGAGAGCCACAAAATTTAAAATTAACCTGAGGGGCAACTTTAAGGGGTAGTGGGTATATGGAACGAGCTGCCAGAGGAGATAGTTGAGGCAGATATCTTCAACATAGTTCTCAGGGAGTAATAACCAACCTTGAGGGACAAAGTACGCTCCAATTGCTGAAAATATGAAAACTAAACAGAAAATGTTGCAAATGTTCAGGCAACAGCAAATTAAGAAACAGATCTCAGGTTTCAGGTCAGTGATACTTCCTTGGGTCTGATTCAATGTCAGTGAACTGATAGAAACTTTCCCTTTTACCCTCCATCCCTTCTTCCTCCGTTGCACTATTCCGATTAGTTTATTATCTTCTAATTCGAATGAAAGCCTATTGACCTGACACATTCCACTCTGTTTCTCTCTCCTCTGATGTTGTTTCTCCCTCCACAGATGGTGCCCGACCTGCAGAGTGTTCTCCTGAACTCTGCATTTATTACATGTCGAGTTTTTGCTGTTTGATGCGCTTCCCGCTGTAAGAAGCCGACATGAGTCGGCAGATCACAGAATCCGTAGCAGACGAGTGCCACAGCTTCATTCTTTGATCAGATTGTTTCTGTTCCTCCCGAGTTTCATCCACACGCTCCCCCTCAGATGTTGCTGCAGCTGCTCTGCTGTGTTCCTATGCACAATTCCCTAAGCAGAGATGCATCCGTGCTGGTGCTCGTGCACATGGGAGTGTATGATAATATTTATGAAATTGCCAGCCGTGGTGGCGTTACCTTGTGAAGGCCCTGCATAAAGACAATTACACCTTTTAGAGTCTGCGCCGACCAGCGATCCCCGCACATCAACACTGTCCGACACACACTAGGGCCAATTTACAATTATACCCAGGCCAATTAACCTACAAACCTGTATGTCTTTGTAATGTGGGAGGAAACCGGAGCACCCAGAGAAAACCCACCTAGGTCACGGGAAGAAGGGTCAAACTCTGTACAGACAGCACCCGTAGTTAGGATTGAACCCCGTTCTCTGGCGCTGTAAGGCAGCAACACTACTGCTTCTTAGATTGAAAATTACCCCTTTATTCCTGCTGTTAGTTTTGTCTCCAGTCACCTACCCTTAATCATTGCCAGTAAATTATCCAGAAATATGATGGAGTTAAAACATGTCTAAGCTTTAACCCTTTCTGTTCTCTCTCAGCAGATGACCCAAACTCTCCTTATCTAAAACATTTGTTCCAGTCAGTCTTCTTGCTGTTCTCCCATTCTCGCTCTTCAAAGCTGCCGAGGCAATTGATTCAATTCAAATATTGTTTCTGCTGTGATCCTGTTAATTATGATCTGACATATGGAGCATTATGAGCTGACATTAGTTTCCATTCGACAATCACAAAGAAACTTTGTAGGTATTTTTAAGGAAGAGATGCATAGATTCTTGATTAGTACGGGTGTCAGGGCTTATGTGGTGAAGGCAGGAGAATGGGGTTAGGAGGGAGAGATTGATCAGCCCTGATTGCCTGGCGAAATAGACCGAATGGCATAATTCTGTTCCTATCACGTATGAATATGAAATTTAAAAAAGCTCCGCCATACTTTTATCGTTGGGATGGCTATAATTGCCTCATGTCATACTGTTAATTGGTGAAAAAAGGTGTATTCAATATATACTATATTTTCTCTTTTGGAGTAAGTCTAAGGCTGAAAGAAACTACAGTCTACATCAATAGTTCCAATCTGAGCCTATCCACTTTCTCCAGTGATGTTGGTTGACCTGTTGAATTACACCAGTTCTTCATGTCTTTTCAATAATTCCAACCTTCTTGTCTTGTTTCAATAAAATTATTGAATTGACTAGGATCAAAATGGGTGCTGTTGTAACACCGACCATATGTTGCTTTGGAATGGTTTTCGAAACTCAGTTGTCCACAACTCTCACCAATCCCATGAGTGAATATTTTCTGAAGGCAGAAAGATGGCCTTGAGGGTGCCAGGCTCTCTCACTGAGAAAGCCCAGCATTTTACCACCGTGCTTCATTATCATTCTGCAGCATAGATATACGATCAAATGCTTAAGGGAAGATAAGGTGAAAACAAGAGCTTTTCATCAGGCCGTTGTGGAATAATCCGGAGAATAAGGTCACGGATCAACGATGAGGAGAAGAACTCTAAGGTTTAGATGGAGAACGTCCGTGGACCTCTTTGGGCTTTGGCTTCTGCTCTGGGAGTTACCATAGAACTCATCATGATGACACTGGTGGAATCACATCTGCATACCTAAACCAGGAATTTAGGTAGGACCAAACCATGAGTGTATTCCTTGTTTGATCAGCTGTCCTTAGTTCCTGTGATGTAAAACGTGATGTGTACTCTCCCTGGTTTTGTCTCAAAGTCACTTCCCTCCCTTTTCACAATTTCCTCTGGCTTTTCGCCATCCAGAAGCAGGACGATTTTTGTCCTATTTCTGGGCATTGCTGGGCTGTTCAATTACCCCAAAGACCCAGTTTCAATGCCTCTGACAGACATTGGATCCAACTAGTATTGCCATAGAATTTTTCTGAAAAATTCTGAATTACTTTGTCGAGCAAGGATTCCTATCTGGTTTAAGTGAGTGTTTTGTCATTTGATACATTTTGAACAGTTATCTACAATCAATTTTCAAAGGCAGTTGCTTATCTCTGTTCCAATGCTGCTGCTCCCATCAGAGTTTTGTGCTACAAGTATTTGCCTGGGCTCGATTATGCCATCTACAATGCCAATGCTGTTGCTGATAAGCAAGAACTGACAGCAAATCCCAAGAAGCTCACTTATTTGGGAGC
This sequence comes from Leucoraja erinaceus, assembly GCF_028641065.1. Lineage (NCBI taxonomy): Eukaryota > Metazoa > Chordata > Chondrichthyes > Rajiformes > Rajidae > Leucoraja > Leucoraja erinaceus. The sequence goes on from NC_073398.1 coordinate 21,159,015, forward strand.
TCCGTCTCTGGACCAGCTATTTATTAATTTTGAAAATAAAAACTTTATTTGTGGGTCTTGCAAAAGTCAACAGAAGGAACATCGATCAAATCCGCTGAAGACATCTGTCACCAGCCTCCATGGAACCAGGATTAACTTGAGCGTGCAACTTTCTGGGACTGACTTTGCAGGTTCTGATTTGGTCAGTGAGGCCAAAATGAGAATTGCAGACTCTTCCATGGATAAGGTGACTAACGTGGCAGTTGAGTGGGTGGTTCAAGAGGACATGTGCTCTTTGTGCTGCATTAATGGAGCTTCTCTGTGCTTTACTGTCCTCAATGCCATCGCAAATGCTCCTCTCTGGAAATCTCTGCCCATTCACCTTGATGAAGCTGCTACCTCCTTCCAGCAGCTTAAAAAATCAGAAAGACACAAAGACCAGAAGTACAAAAGGAGAAGTGGTTCATGCATTTAATGTTCCTTAGTGAATTAGCTCATCAATGTAAAAGTTGACATGTCTCAACAGTGGAACATGTTCCTGCTTCTCCCACTTAATGAAAGCACTAGGGGCTCAAAAGTCAGCTCCAACATAAATCAGATGCACAGGAGGGCTTGCCTGCCATACCTGGAAGATGTATCATTCAGACCAACAACCTGTTTTATCATTGTCATGGTGTTTTCAAAATATCCCAGCCCATCATTGTTATGGCCAGTTGTCAAGAGATTACCAATTTATAAGCAGATTTGTTCTATGGATCCACGTCTGCCAGGAATAAAAATTTCTTACACTAATTGCCTGCATGATCTACACAGTCAGCAGAAACAGAAAGATATTTATCTTATTAGATCGGATTGGATATGTCCTGGTTATGAAAAGCCATTATTAACCTCTCGAGCAGCATTGTTTTTTTTATCAATTAAGGTTACTTTAATAGAATCATAGAACTAAAGGAGGCCTGCTGGTCTATCAGTGGTTAGGGAGAGATATTTTGGCTTGTTCCTTGTCTCGGCTCTTGGTCACCAAACCTGCAGGTTGCTGGATGTTAAGTACTCTTCTTGGCACTTCTTAATTGTGATGTTTAAGAAAGAACTGCAGATGCTAGAATAATCGATGGTAGACAAAAATGCTGGAGAAACTCAGCAGGTGAGGCAGCATCTATAGAGAGATGGAATAGGCGATGTTTCGGGTCAAGACCCTTCTTCAGACTGAAGAAGGGTCTCGAACCGACTTCGCCTATTCCGTCTCCCCATAGATGCTGCTTCACCCGCTGAGTTTCTCCAGCATTTTTGTCCACCTCTTAGTTGTGCTAGGCGTCTTCTGTTTCTGCCATTCTTTCAGACAATCTGTTCCAGAACGCCACCACTTGGTCATAGAGTGATACAGTGGAAACAGGCCCTTTGGCCCAACTTGCCCACACTGGCCACCATGTCCCAGCTGCACAAATCCCACTTGCCCGTGTTTGGTCCATATCTCTCCAAATTTGTCCTATCCATGTACCTATCTAACTGTTTCTTAAATGTTGGGATAGTCCCAGCCTCAACTACCTTCTCTGGCAGCTCGTTCCATACACCCACTACCCTTTGTGTGAACATTTTAAACCTCAGATTGCTATTAAATCTTTTCCCCTTCACCTTAAACCTATGTCCTCTGGTCCTTGATTCACCTACCCTGGGCAAGAGACTCTACCCGTGCATCTACCCGATCTATTCCTCTCATTTCCACCTCATCTGTGGAAGATTTGCATTCTCTGGGTGAAAGTAAATTTTCAGCAGCTCACCGATAATCCTTCTATCAATTATCTTGTAGCCGCTTGTTCTGGTTACTGGCCTGAACACATGTGGCACCAGGAGTTTAATTATAAAGCGGGAACAGAGTTGAGAAAGCTCTGCAACCTCCCTTCAAATAAGGGCCATGTGGTGTGAAGACATTGAATTTCAGCACCAGGCAACAATGTCATTTATGACTCTAACTCCATTATAATGTCTAAAGCATGTAAAGTTTGTGAAAATAATGTATGCCTGACAACTTTATAGATTTTAATAATTTATACGATGGCCTTGAATTCCAGTTCATTCCCGAATCAGCATTGTTTCCATATTCAACAGAGAAGACAAACGTGAAAGTTATTTTGCTGGCTGAGAATACCACAGAGCAACATCCAATTATATGAAAAACAGATTGTATGAGCGATTACTCACTCTTCCTCTCTATCTGCTCAGGCACAAAAGACTGATTGCATTTTTTAATATGCATTATATGAAGATCCAGCAGCATCTGTGGAGAGAGAGCAAGAGAGAGAGAACAAGAGCAAATAAAACAAAATGCTGGAGGAATTGAACGAGTCAGGCAACATCCATGGTGGGAAATGGACAGACAGCATTTCAGTTGGGGCCCTTCTTCAGTCTGATGAAAGACCCATCTGAAATTTTGTTTGTTCAGTTCCATCCACAGATGTTTCCTGACCTGCTGAGTTCCTCCAGCACTTTGACTTTTGCTCAAGATTCCAGCACCTGCAGTCTCTTCTGTCTCTGAGAGGTAACAAGGGTTAGTCTTTCACTTTACACTTTTCATGAAGGAAGCCTTATAGGAAACTTTGCTTGTGATATACTTTGAATATATGAGCAGGGAGATTACATTTGATCTTTTTTAAACAAGTTAGGCCAGTTAGAATACTGTGTCCAGCTCTTGTCATCACAAGCAATGAAGAGATTTATAATAATAAAATAATGACTGGAGAATTCTAACTTTGTTTTGATAGTCTGGAATTGCTTTAGTTGAGTTGAGAGATACAGGTCCTTCAGCCTACCAGGTCCGTGCCGACCAGCGATCCCCGCACACTACCATTATCCAACACACTAGGGACAAGTTTACATTTTTACTAAAGCCAATTAACCTGTAAACCTGCATGTCATGATTTCATAATTTCTCTGGAATCATGGACATTGACAGAGTGGAAAGAGTGATTTTATTACAGGAGGAGAATAAATTTAAAGTAACTGGTATAAGGATCAATATAAAGATGAAGATGCTTTTTTACCCAAAGGACCAACTGCTTCAAAAGGCAGTAAAATCAAAAGCCCTCTTCGCATTTAAAATGAACTTGGATACGTTCTCAAAGCACGCCAACCTACAGGCCGAGGAACGGGAGTTGCAGTGTGGAATAAAGCCGATGGCTCTTCTTTGATCAGTACAAACATTGTCACATGAATTGCCTCCTGTTGTGCTCAAACATTCGATAATTCTTTATTCCTTCCAGTGTATCATCTATAGAAAAGGAAGGTAGCAGAAGACTTAGGGTAGTTTGGAGATTTTTTTTCTGGCCTTTGAAAGGGCACCTTTGTATTCTAATGATCCCTCCTTAAACTGACGTGGTTCAGGGCAACATCCAGTGCATGGAATGAATCTGAAAAGCAGCACTGTATGGTTCCACATTCCACTCAACTGCATTACATTCCTGCACCCTCTCCCACACTTCCTTAAATGGTGCAGTGTCCACCCGAAGGGAAAAATATGTTCTGATGACCAGGAATTTTATTGTTGATGCCATTGGCAGTTTGTCAACAGCAACAATGAATGAATGAATTAAAACCTGGACCAAATGAACCATCCAACACCAGGAGTCTCTGCAAGGTCTAACAGCAGAGCTCACCAACCCCAAACGACATGCAGAATTCTGCACGGGATGTGAATGGGCACACCAATGTGGCCATTAAATATATATGTTTGAGATCATTCCCTGCTCTACCTGTAAATGAGATAACTCAGATCAACCAAAGGACCCCACCAGTTTATCCTGCCTCGTGCAAATTCACTGGAGCTATCTTTGGGATCAAATCCTTCTCTGCATAGAAATTACAGGATCACCCGGGTTATGAATGACCTGACTTAAGGAAATTTGACTTTTTGCAAATTCTTTCATACATTTTCAAAGCATTTTTCAAGCTTCGAATAATGATAATAACAAAACCTTAAAGCACACGGTATTGGGGGTTCAGTATTGATGTGGATAGAGAACTGGCTGGCAGACAGGAAGCAAAGAGTAGGTGTAAACGGGTCCTTTTCACAATGGCAGGCAGTGACTAGTGGGGTACAGCAAGGCTCAGTGCTGGGACCCCAGCTATTTACGATATATATTAATGATTTGGACGAGGAAATTGAATGCAACATCTCCCAGTTTGCGGATGACACGAAGCTGGGGGGGCAGTGTTAGCTGTGTGGAGGATGCTAGGAGGCTGCAAGGTGACTTGGATAGGCTGGGTGAGTGGGCAAATGCATGGCAGATGCAGTATAATGTGGACAAATGTGAGGTTATCCACTTTGGTGGCAAAAAAAGGAAAGTAGACTATTATCTGAATGGTGGCCGATTAGGAAAGGGGGAGATCCAACGAGACCTGGGTGCCATGGTACACCAGTCAATAAAAGTAGGCATGCAGGTGCAGCAGGCAGTGACGAAGGCGAATGGTTTAGTATTCATAGCAAAAGGATTTGAGTATAGGAGCAGGGAGGTTCTACTGCAGTTGTACAGGGGTCTTGGTGAGACCACACCTGGAGTATTACGTACAGTTTTGGTCTCCTAATCTGAGGAAAGACATTCTTGCCATAGAGGCAGTACACAGAAGGTTCACTAGACTGATTCCTGGGATGTCAGGACTTTCATATGAAGAAAGGCTGGATAGACTCGGCTTGTACTCGCTAGAATTTCGAAGATTGAGGGGGGATCTTATAGAAACTTACAAAATTCTTAAGGGGTTGGACAGGCTAGATGCAGGAAGATTGTTCCCGATGTTGGGGAAGTCCAGGACAAGGGGTCACAGCTTAAGGATAAGGGGGAAATCTTTTAGGACCAAGATGAGAAAAACATTTTTCACACAGAGAGTGGTGAATCTCTGGAATTCTCTGCCACAGAAGGTAGTTGAAGCGAGTTCATTGGCTATATTTAAGAGGGAGTTAGATGTGGCACTTGTGGCTAAAGGGATCAGGGGGTATGGAGAGAAGGCAAGGATGGGATACTGAGTTGGATGATCAGCCATGATCATATCAAATGGCGGTGCAGGCTTGAAGGGCCGAATGGCCTACTCCTGCACCTAATTTCTATGTTTCTATATTTTATCGTAATAAATTAACATTCTATTAAGTATAATTAATCTTAAGGTGATTATTCAATGAAACAAAAGAATTATAGCAAGTGTATGAGCACAATATGATATGGGTAGCTAGAGAGATCACGTTTCTCTGACTTACAGAGAAATTGTTGATGGAGAGTTCTCAGGAACGGAGCCCTATTGTAACTCGCGGACTGCCTGTATTGGCAATATTCCAAAAAAGGACACAAAGTGCTGGAATAACCCGACGTGTCAGGCAGAATTCCTGGAGAACATGGGTAGGTGATGTTTAGGGGGACCCTTCGTCAGACTCAAGAGGGCGGAATGCTGGCGCAGCGGTAGAGTTGCTGCCTTTAAGCACCAGGGACGTGGGTTCGATCCTGGCTATGGGTGCAGTCCTTACGGAGTTTGTACGATCTCGCCGTGACCTTTGTGGGTTTTCTCTGGGATCTCTGGTTTCCACTCACACTCCAAAAAGACATACAGGTTTGTAGGTTAATTGGTGTGGTGTAATTGTAAAAATTGTCCCTAGTGTGTGTAGATTAGTGTTAATGTGCGGGGACCGCCAGTCGGCGAAGACTTGGTGTGCCGAAGGACCAGTTTCTGCACTGTATCTCTATCTAAACTAAAAAGGGTCTGAAGAAGGGTGACCCAAAATGTCACCTATCCACGTTTTCCAGCGATGCTATCTGACTTGCTGAGTTACTCCCTGCACTTTGTGCCTTTAATTTTGTAATCCAGCATCTGCATGTTTCATGTATCTTGTTGTGTTTTATTGCTGTTGGGAGACCAATTTCCCTCCTGGGATAAATAAAGTTATATTGTATCGGATCATATCGTATGATACTGTATTGTATCGTATCGTGTTGTAACTCTAGGCAAGGAGATGGTCGAGGGGTTGGAAGGCTTTTGGCCCCATTCATTTAAATGTGATCACCGAGAAAGGATGAATGAAAGTATGTGATTTGGTTCATTTTATTATAGTTACCATCGAAAATGTAATTTCAAGCTCCGCAGGGTGTTTTGCAGCAAATGTATTATTTCTTTTTCATTCTAAAATGTTTAATATTTAAATACAAATGAACAATTTTTCAATGACTCTGTTCATTCCTTGTCAAAGGGCCATCAGGACAGCCCAGGGTGGGGTCAGTGTGCCCGCCACCCTTGGGCTGGTTGCTGCTCCCGGTCTCTCTGCCACATGGGGTGGTGGTGACCCCCAGATTTCCAGGTTTGATCGGTTCCACAAAAACACAGTAGAAGAGCAGTGGTACGGTTGCGACCTTACAGCGCTGGCAAACCTGGTTTGATCCTGTCTGTGGGTGCTGTCTGTACGTAGTTTGTACGTTCTCCCCATGACCACATTTTCTCCGAGATCTTCGATTTCCTCCCACACACCAAAGATGTACAGGTTTGCAGGCAAATTGGGTTGGTAGAAGTGTAAATCGCCCCTAGTGTGTGTAAGATAGTTGTAGTGTGCAGGGGTTGCTGGTTGGTGCGGACTCGGTGGGCCGAAGGGCCTGTTTCAGCGCTGTCTCTCTAAACTGAACAAAACTAAGATAGATGGAGCAGAAGCAGGGAGTTGGATATGGCACTATCCAACCCAAAGTGTGCTCCTGCTAACAGAACTATGTTTAGGTTTTATCCTGTGTTTCTGTCACAAAATGTTTTAGAAATAACAGATAACAATTGCAAATAATTATTATCAACTATTTTAAAAGTCAGAGTGATCTGCCATATAAAATGCCACTTTCATGAAATGTCTTTTTTGTTTCTCTCTTACTATTGGTGTTGATGCCTTGACCAGAGTTACTCTTTTGGAGACTGATAGGAAGTGACAGCATGAGGAGATTCGAGTTAATGTTGTTGGAGAGACAATCGATAATCCTGGTGATTTAACTTGTGTACGCGTGTCAAAATCATATCAAAGACAATACTGTTGCATGAGTCATGGAACTATGCAGCGTGGAAACATGCCCTTCAGTCCAACTGTCCATGCTGACCAAGTTGCCCAACCCGAGCTTCTCCCACTTGCAGGCGCCTGGCCTATATCCCCCCCCAATGCTGTGTTATCCATGTACCTGCCCCAGTGTGTTAAATGTCATAATTTTACACGGTTTCACCACTTCCTCAGGTAGCTGAGGAATACCACAAATTTTAGTTTCAACACCACAAATTTTAGTTTCAATACCACATATGTTAGTTTCATCCACAAACTTGCTAACTATGCCACTTGCATTCACACATCGAAATCATCAAAAATAAATAACAAACAACAATGGATCCAGCACCAATCTTTGTGGTACACCATACAGTGCAGGCCTCCACCACCACCTTCAAGCAAATGTTATATCCAGCTCGCCATGGATCCCTTGTGTTCTAACCTTTCAGACCATGCAGTACCTTGATAAAGGGCTTGATTAAGTCAACGGAGAGGATAACTACTGCAATAACCTCATCATTCTTCTTGGTCATCACTTCAAATAGCAATCACATTCCTGAGAAACAATTTCCCATTTTGCCAAGCTCTGCTGTCTATCCATCATCTGCCTTTGCCTCTTCAAATGAATGTAGATCCCATCTCTCAGAATTGCCTCCAATAAGGTTTTATTCACTCGTGATAAAGTAGTTCTCAAACAGATTTATTTATCCAACCATTCTTTGTTAGGATGCTCATCACTTGAAGCACGTTCTAGACAGAGAGAAGCAAAAAATAAGCTATAGCTGGATTTATATATCAATGTTCCAATGTTCTTTAGACATGTTTAATGCTGAGGGAATATGGATAGGTGCTTTCAAATAACATTCATTTTTCAGGTTTTGGGTGGTGCTGGCGACACCAGGATTTATTTTCCATATCTAATTACCGTGGAATTTTTTAGAGCTTGCAAGGAAGTTGTGGATATGATTTGAGATTCTACCACATTAGTTGAAATGGAATCATGTCCAAATCAGGTAAGAATAGCACATTGACTCTACTGAAGAAATTATTGCTTCTGTAATATGTTAGTAAACTCCTTGACTTGTGGTTACCATTACTAATAAGAGTTAGTTAATTTAAATTCCACAGCTGGCATGGTTAGATTGGATCTGTCTTCTGGTAATTTGATAATTTAAGCACTCAAATAAAAGAATTGTGAAGTTATTGCCCTACTAAACAATTAGCAAATGCATTACCCATATGCAAACAAGCACACTTACACATGGTAGTGTATTCTATTATATTATATATGGTACTGTATATTGTGGTTTAAGCCTCAAATGTAATCTGTTTTTCTTAATAGACAATAAAATGTAATATTGAGATCCTCTCACTATATTTATTTAAATCTGTATTTCATTTTGCAAACAACTGCAACTTACCAAGCTTCTGCCTTAAAACATCGGGCTTGAACTTGCAACCAGAATAGTAATAGTGAGGCTGTTGGAGCTCGCCGTTATTATGGAGAAAAGATGACAGTAATTTCAAGCATCTACACATGCACGATTAGATGAGGAAATGCTCAGGATGTTGTCAGTAATACCCTGCACTCCCACACCGGTGTGCTCTTCATTGACCGAATCATTGCATTGACTTCACTTCACATTTTTTCACACTATTCCACTGTAAATAATCAATGAAGATGTTATTCTTGTTTAATTAACAGCAACTGAATTTTTCATGACACCATGCTAAACCTTGATTACTACTACAAAGTCTCACTAGCCTGAAGAATTATTTTTTTATTGTTGATGTGCAATGGCTTCAGAAAAAAGAATATTTTGGAATACCCCCGATTTTAAAGTGATAAAAATAATTTGTGTTTTGTGTTTTTATAGAATAGGCAGTAGATTGGCAACTGGTACTGCTGCTGCTTCATGACTCCAGTGCCTGGGTTTGATCCTGACCTCCGCTACTATTTGTGTGGAGTTTCCATGTCTTCCCTGTAACTGCATGGGTTTCCTCTGGGCGCTTCAGTTTCTGTCTACAGTACAAAGACGTGTGGGTTGGTAGATATACACAAAAATCCCTTGAAATAGCAGCCACACTTCCATAGGTTTTTTAATGAGTGGCATCAAGACCATATAAGACTGAAAAAAAAAGAACAATGACTAAAAGTGGAAAGAGCGATGAAACTAGTTCTGCTGATCGTAGGAACAAATGTATGTGCATAGTCAGACTTCTCAATTTAATAATATTATCAGAGCTTCTTTGTATGTTGTATGTTTGTAACCCATGGATTCTTCTTTTGTGTCCATCATATATGGTTCAAATGTTCGGCCAGGCTCTTGCACAGTGGACATCCTTCTCATTTGCCACTGCTAGATCTTCCATGCAGCATTGTTCACCAACAAGTGGGCATCTTAGTAGGTGTGGCATGGACTGTACAGATGTTCCACATTCACATTCTGTGTCTGATGCTAGAGCAAGATGCTGCTCCCCAATTGAAGATAACATCCCATGGATGACCCATATTTTGTCTTTCATCTTTTCATCTTAATCTGTATATATGCCAGTTTATTTTTAATTTTGCTCTTTGAAAAATGTTAATAAATGTTTATAAAAGCTTTATTTGTGTTCCCCCTCTCTTTCCTTTTCACGGCAACTTCCTGCATTTCTAATTTTCCCACCTGAAGAAAAAATGCACGCAACAGGAACTGGAAAATAAGATAAATGTGCAAATTATATGTAAGAATATGAACATTTAAACCCCAAACGGTATCTACGGTAAGTTTCACATTCTGACTGGTTTGCTGAATATTTCCACTATTTTCTGTTTTTATTTTAGTTTTTCCAATATTTGAAGTATTATGCCTTGGCATAACTGTGACAATTAACATTATTTCACTTCCTGCAATGTACCTGTCAACATATTTTGATTGGTTAGCTGTTCAGCCAAGTCGTCAGTGAGCTGTCAAGTATGTGTGTATGTACATGGGTATTGTCCATAGAGCAAGATGCTGCTCTCCAATTGAAGATAAAATCCAAGGAAGGCTACGAGGCAAAAAAAAGCCCAATTAAAGTATAAACTTTATTCAGAATAAAACATATATACAACATAGAAACATAGAAACATAGAAAATAGGTGCAGGAGGAGGCCATTCGGCCCTTCAAGCCAGCACCGCCATTCATTGTGATCATGGCTGATCGTCCCCAATCAATAACCCGTGCCTGCCTTCTCCCCATATCCCTTGATTCCACTAGCCGCTAGAGCTCTATCTAACTCTCTCTTAAATCCATCCAGTGATTTGGCCTCCACTGCCCTCTGTGGCAAGGAATTCCACAAATTCACAACTCTGGGTGAAAAAGTGTTTTTCTCACCTCAATCTTAAATGGCCTCCCCTTTATTCTAAGACTGTGTATACTGTATATTCAAAACAAGAACAGTGCAAACACTCTTTTGACATTCTCAGTGTCTATACAGTCATTATAATCACATTCAGTAGTGTTTGCAACCTGTCCTTAAACCAAGCAGACTTGCTATTCATGGGGTGATATCCCCATTCACCCGGGGTTCTATCTCTTCCCTTGTTTGAGGTGTTTCTCCATCGGATTCTGTCCCTAAATGTCTGGCAGCAAGAGGACTCAAGACAGTGGTTCTCCCTCACAGATTTTTGTTGTTGATTGCACCAAGCTTCAGCTTTCACCAGCCACCGCTATGTATTTGAAAGCTTCTGTTCTTTTTTATCGCTGGTTTGCCTAATGTACATTCACCTATTCTCAGCCATCTGCAAGGGACACACTGGAATGACCATAAAGAGGCTCACAAGAGTGACTCAGTCTTCAATGTCTCCTTTGCCACTCTGAGGAAATATAACACCTCTCCTCAGTGCCTTCATATTTATCGTGTTCATTGAGGGCCAGCAAGTGAACTTGTGATTTTATGAAAGGAATTTGTAGAAGCAAGGTCTCGGCTACGAATTTTATTCACTTCAATTTAAGTGAGAGCTTTCAATCAAAAGCAACTAGTTCGAAATGTAATACGTTTGTGCAATAAGACGTGGCATCTGAACTGAAGAGAAAATTGATTAAACGTTTTAAAACAAAAATACTAATCTTGAATGGAGCTGAGTCACCACAGCACGGGGCCCCTGGCAGCAATCACAGAGATCAACGAGGGAACCTATGTTTTTAATGCACCATGTGAATCACTTAAAGGTTGTGGGAGTGAAAAAAATATTTTTAGGTTTACGGATGACAGGAAGTCGGGAGTGGATAGAATTTCAAACAGTGAAAGTCAAATACATGTTTAAAGGTCAAATGGGAGGTGGACAGATGAGTGGGAAATGGTAATAAATATGCAAAACCACAAGGTAAAGAGATTAAAAAAAGGGAATGTGCAGTAGCAAAATAAACTGTTTAAGAAAGAACTGCAGTTGCTGGTAAAATCGGAGGTAGACACAAAATGCTGGAGAAACTCAGCGGGTGAGGCAGCATCTATGGAGAGAAGGAATTGGCGATGCTATGGGTCGAGACCCTTTTTCAGACTGGTGTCAGGAGAGGGAGTAGAACAAAGAATGTAGGCGGAGACAGTGGGACTAGTGGGAGAACTGGGAAGGGGGAGGATGAAGGGAGAGAGCAAGGGCTACTTGAAGTTAGAGAAGTCATGTTCTTACCGCTGGGGTGTAAACTACCTAAGCGAAATATGAGGTGCTGTTCCTCCAATTTGCGTTGGGCCTCACTCTGACAATGGCTCTGCCTTCAACACACAACATGGGACCATAACATGGAAATTATGTCTGACTGAATTGAAGTATTACATTTTGTTTGTTATGATTATCTATGTGTATTGGGTTTATAACTCTGATGTGCTGTTGCAAGTAAGAATTTAATCGTCCAGTTGTCAGTGCATATGATAATTAAACACTCTCTTGCATCTTGACTTCATAGCTTGCTAATCCCCACAGTCTATTATTTAGCAATAGTAAAGTTACGATGAGATGTAAAGACCGGTGAGCCTGACATCTGTGAGTTATTGGAGAGGATTCTGAGAGGATTCTGATCTATGAGATATATACATGCATATGTTTTCATTTTTTTTAGATTAGGGATACAGCATGGAAATAGGCCCTTCAACCCACTGAGTCCGTCGCCCATTGATCACACGTTCACGCTAGTTCTATGATATCCCACTTTCTCATCCTCTCCGTATGGGCAATTTACAGAGGCTGATTAACCTAGAAACTGTCTTTATTAAACGTCTTTGGGATAAAGGAGGAAACGGGAGCACTTGGAGGAAACTTGTTCGGATACAGGGAGAACATGCAAGCTCCACACATATAGCACCTGAGGTCAGGATTGAACCCAGGCCCATGGTGCTGTGAGGCACCAGGTCTACCAGCTACACCATGGTGCCACCCAAATATGGATATACTGATTAGGGATGGTCAACATGGTGTTGTATGTAGGAGATTTTGTCTTATGAATCTGATTGAAGAAGAAACCAAAAAGGAAAACCAGGCAAAACCATAGCAGTGTCTATATGGACCAGCTGGAAAGAGTGCAGAGAAGATTTATAAGGATGTTGCCAGAACTTAAGGACTTGAGCTGCAGGGAGAGGTTGGGTAGACTGGAACTTTATTCCCTGGAGCGCCGGAAAACTGAGGGGTGATCTTATAGCGAGGTATAAAATCAGAATCAGAATCACACTTTATTCGCCAAGTATGTTTTGCAACATACGAGGAATTTCAATGGCAGGTCAGTCATGCAATTAAAAGTAACAGGTCACTTCAAAAACACATTTTAACATGAACATCCGCCACAGTGACCGACACAGATCCTGACTATGGGTGCTGTCCGTACAGATTTGTTCGTTCTCCCCATGACATTCAGTTTCCCCCCACACTCCAAATATGTACAGATTTGTAGGTTAATTAGCTTGGTATAAATGTAAATTGCCCCTAGTGTGTACAGGGTAGTGTTAATCTGTGAGGATCGCTGGTCGGTGTGGACTCGGTGTGTCGAAGAGCCTGTTTCCGCGCTGTATATCTAAATTAAAACTAAACTAAACTAAACTAAACTAAATAATAGTTCCCTTATTCTTTTCAGGTGTGAATATCTAATTTCACACATCGGGGTAATTTTTTTTAACTGATCTTAAGCAATTTAATCCACCTGAAAATTTTAAAGCAAAGAGTCACAGAGATGAATTATTTTTTGCAGACCACATTGCAAAATTGTAGTTCCTTAACCCATGGAAAATGCATGAGTTTGTGAGTTATGGGTCTAAGGCATTAATAAAAGAATAGTTAATGCAATGAATCCAATTAGATCTCTAACCTTACGATTACATGAATAAAAATAACAATGTGAAAGTAGCCAACTGCTGTTATATGGCCATGAAAATCACTTATGATGCACAGAAAAATGCCACAGGAGCTGTAGTGAATTTGATGGATTTTTTTAATTTTTGATCGTGGGCTGCAATTGTAATTGTCTCCATTTTTCAAAGCTGAAAAATGATGACATTTGAGTGATTCCTAATATTAAAAACAAGAACATTTTGATTAAAGTTTCAAGTCAAAATCTTATTAGGCAAGCAAAGCTTAAACTATCCCAGTGGCAATTTAATATATAAGTAGGTAGAGACTGGACTCTTTAAATAGTTAAACCTCCCATTGACTGATAAAATGAAACATATTTTTTAGGAATGTCTTTGGAGAGTGGTGTGAAGAAGTGTTATGAGTTTCAGGTTACTAAAGTGGATTTCTCCCTGCAAACACTCTCCTCCACCTGGTAGAACTTATCATCACTCCCAACAAATTCTCCTGGTACAGAGGGGGGATGGATGGGAGGGAGGAGGGGGTCTCCCTGTCGGTCTGCTCCTGGGCCTGGCCAAGATGGCCATTCACGGGTCCAGGCAGCGGGCAGTCGATGGCCGCACAGCGGTTGCCTGCCCCTTTTCCGGGGTTACATCCGAGCTCGCGTAGAAAAGGAACATGCGGTGTCCATGGGGACTGTGGAGGCCTTCTGTGAACGCTGGTCACCATTGGAGGTTGAATATATTATAGATAAAAATGTTAATATTTTAATTTGATAATTTTGTTTAAATTGCTTGAGCTTTTCCGGGTCTACGTCCGTGCCCACCTGTCCCTGGAGAGGGAACACGCGGTGTCCGTGGGGACTTTGGAGACCTCCATGAATGCTGGTCGCCGTTGGAGGTCGAGTGTTTTGTTGATAAAGTTGACGTTATATTAATTTGATGATCGTTTGTTTGAAGACTGTCAACATAGGCAGTCTTTGATTGTGTTAATACTCTATGTTTAGTTTTAGTTTTTGAATAAAAGTAGTTTCATAATAAAAAAAACAAAAAACAAATTCTCTTATGGTTCTGTTGTACAATACTAGTTCCAAATGTACACTGACACCATTTCCCAACTCTTTCTCCACTATTGCTGTCTCCTGCAGAACCTTTTGATTTCATTGACTTCTACCCGCCCTCAAATTTACTTGGACTTTCTCCGACACCTCCCTCTCCTTTCATCACCTCTCTGTCCTCATCACAGGGACTGATGGTCAACTGATGTCTACTATATCTTATCTGGTCTACACCGCCTCACACCCTGTTTCTTGCAAAGATGCTATCCCCTATTCTCAATTTCTCCATCTTCGCTGCATTTGGTCCCAAGATGAGACTTTCCATTCTAGGACATCCGAGATGTCCTCTTTCTTTAATAAACATGGTTTCTTCCCTGTTTTCACAGATGGATCCATCACCCATGTCTCCTCTGCATCTCATAGTTCTGCTCTCACTCCCCTCCCAGACCGAACAAAGAAAGGCTTGTCACCTTTCACCCCAGCAGCTTCCATATCCAACATATCATTCTCTGACACTTCCACCACTTCCAACGTGATCCCACCACCAGTCACACCTTCCCATCTCCATTCCTTTCTGCCTTCTGCAAGGATCACTCACTCTGCAACCACTTGGTTCACTCATTCCTTCCACCCAAACCACCCCCTCCCCAGGTATTTCCCCTGTAACCACAGGAGATGTAACCAATCCTGATACCTCCTCCCCCACATTCATCCACGGACCCCAGCAGTTCCTCCAGGTAATTGAGAGGTTTACTTGCAGCTCCTCTAACCTCATCTACAGCACCCAGTGGCCTCCGTTACATCAGCAAGACCAAGTCTAGACTCAGCGACTGTTTCGCTTGGTCCACCAAGGCCTACTGGATCTCTTGCGCTTGGTCCACCAAGGCCTACTGGATCTCTCAATTGCTAACCATTTAAAATTCTCTTCTCATTCCAATATGGGCCTTTCTGTCCTGCGCCTCTTCCATTGGTAAAGTGAGGTTACACGCAAACTAGAGGAACAGCGCCGCCAGATTCTGCTTGGTATGAACATTTAAGTTGCCAATTTTAGGTACCTTAACAAACTGCCCCTCCCCCCTCCCTTTCCCCCCCTCTGTTCCCTGTGCTCCACTTGCTTTTGCACTAATTTCTCCCCTCTAATAGTGAACCAGTTGATGCGGTATACAGAAGCCTTGAATGAGGTACCAGTTAAGAGGTTAATAACCAAATGGAGAACATATGGTATGGGAGTAAAATGCAACTGGAACCTATTTTCTGATGAATGTGAATTGATTTGACAGGGTCCAAATGCATCCAAGTTTTCTTTAAATCTAAATCTGGGCAGCAAGGAAGCTGCAGATAAGCTTTTGATTGATAAAGACAGGCTAAGTGAATGTATTAACACATAGCAGTTGGATATTATGTGAGAAAAGTGGTGGTCATTCTTTTTAGTAATGTGGTGACACGCCCCCTTTTAGGCCCACTCCAATCCTGGCCACAGACAAACGAGCCAGAGCTGGATCCAATTAATGGACCAATTAATCTGATCTCCTTGTCCTTATAAACACAAGAGCCCAACCAGGGGTGCTGGGATGATTGAAGATGGTCTTGTTTGTTGTTGGAAATAAAGTCCATTGGGTGAGTTCACCTTAGTATGTGCATGCCAGGGTGGTCATGGTTTGATGACAGATGTCATGCTGGTGGCTAATGCATGAATGAATGAATGGGTGGGGAGGTGATGACATGTCCCCTTTAAGGTCTTTTCTGGTTCTGGCCACAGGCAAATTAACCATAGCTGGATTGGATTAATGGTTATTGGGCCAATTAATCTGCTGTTTGTCCTCAAACCCAGCCAGGAAAAAGAGAGAAGGAGAGAGGAGACTGCTGGGATGATTCTGGATGGTTTTGTTTGTTCTTAGAAATAAAGCCCATTGGATGAATTTACCTTACTGTGGGTGCCTGCATGGTCATAGCTAATTTGGTATCATGACTAATACCACAGTCGAGAACAGCCAGTTTTTTTTTAATAATGAGAGATTGTAAAGACCTTGGAGCTCAGATCTGGGTTTCTCTGTGCACCTATTACATAGAGTTAACATTTAAATTCAGCAGCCAATGAGGAAAGCAAACAATGAGTAGGTCTTTAATGCAAAGGATTTGTGAATAAAAATAGAATTGTCTTGGTTTAATTGTAACAAGCCTGTGGGATTGC
Organism: Leucoraja erinaceus; assembly: GCF_028641065.1. NCBI lineage: Eukaryota > Metazoa > Chordata > Chondrichthyes > Rajiformes > Rajidae > Leucoraja > Leucoraja erinaceus. Next base: position 21,175,583 of record NC_073398.1, read on the forward strand.
ATCTAGAATGTTGTGGACAGGTCCAGTTCCCTGTCGAATGAAGGATATATTTGTGCTGCAAGGGATGGAGCAAAGGTTAAACAAATTGATTCTTGGCGTGGTGGGTTTGTTGTACGAGTAGGGATTAAGAGATTAATTAGACTAGGCCAATAATTAGGTAGAATAATGAGTGGTAATTTTATTAAAAACATACAGAATTCTTAAACGCAAATAGGATAGATGTAGACTTGATGTTTACGCTGGCTGAGGTGCCTTGAAGCGGGGTGACAGTCATAAAATGAGGGGTTGGCCAGGACATAAAGGAGATGAGATTTCTTCATCCAGACAATGGTAGAGTTCACCAGCTCAGAGGGCTGGGAAGGTTCAGTTGCTGAGAATATTCAGGACAGAGATCAATTGATTTTTAGAGATTAAGGGAATCGATTTACATGGAATTTCTACACGGCAGTAGTAGTGAGATAAAAGATCAGCCAGGGTTTTATTGAATGGTTGAGCAGGTGGGAATACTGAGTGGTCTACTCCTGCTACCTCGTGTATTCCTGTGATTCCATGAACTATGCACAATCTAATCAATCACAGATTTTATATTTCCTATTTAATCTTCTGAAGGCGCTGGGTAATTCCCTCTTGTCTGAAGTAATCAAGCAAAAACTATCTCTTGCTCTCTTGCACATAACATACATACACAGCACACATATATATACCCCATTGCTGTTGCCAAGCCCATGGGGGATGCAAACTCAATCACTGGCAGACAAAACCACCTCCTTCTGATCTCTTTTGAGCAATGATGCAAAACAAATCTCTATTTAATTCATTTAACTTTATAAACAAAAACATTTTAAGTTCTCGTCTGACATGGTCATTTTGACCTTCACAATTGAAGTCGTAGAACAAACTATAGTTTAGTTTATTTTAGTTTAGAAATATAGTGCGAAAACAGGCCCTTCAGTCCACCGAGTCTGCACCGACCAGCAATTCCCACACATTAACACTATCGTACAATTTTTAAAAAATTTTTTTTATTAGCAAACATATTATAAAGTATAGTTGCATATTATTGTAAAAAAAACTTTTTATGTACATTATTAGAATGTTCAATTGTCGATTAATTCTGCGTCTAGTGGTTTTTTTTTATATAGATAGAAAGAGAGAAAGAGAGAAAAAAGAGTTCCAAATATCAAAAAACAGAAAAGGTGGAATACGTCATTGGAGATAGGTTTGTAGATTATAAAGTACAACTTTTCATCTAATCCCGAGTTCAAGTTTCAGTTGGGTTTTCGTGCCGGGCCAATCTATCCCTTCAAATAGTTAATGAATGGAGACCATATTTTAACAAAAAGTTCTTGTTTGTCCATTAGACAATTCTAATTCTTTCTAGATGTAGGGTCTCTGACATTTCCACAATCCACATTTTAATTGTAGGGGTTATAGGGCCTTTCCAAAATTTTAATATTAATTTTTTTCCGGTTATTATACTGTAGTCGAGGAAGTTTCTTTGGCTTGTTGGGAGTGCTAACCTTTGTTCTGATATCCCAAGTATTATTAATTTTGAGTCTGGATCCAGTTTAGTATTAACAACTTCAGAAATTATTTCAAAAACAACAGTCCAGAAATGTTTAATTTTTGTACAATTTGCAAAATTATGTGTTAAATTGGCCTCTAGGTGCAGACATTTATCACAAATAGGAGAAATATGTGGGAAGATTCTATTTAGTTTTATTTTGGAGTAGTGTAATCTGTGTAAGACTTTAAATTAAAGCATGTCTGGCATTGAACAAGCATTGTTGTAAACTTTCGTTGCAAATATCTTTCGTTCTAGGATGACCTAATTCATTTTCCCATGTATATCTATATGGTTCCATCGGTGGTACCTCGTTGTTTAAGAGGGTGTTATAAATATAAGCTATTAATTTTTCAGTGTTAGGATGCTTATTCAAACATTCATCAAAGATTTCAGGTTCCCTAGTCCTATAAACTTATGTATTAGACTATCCTACAATTTACACATAGACCAAGCCAATTAACCTACATACCTGTACATCTTTGGAGTGTGGGTGAAAACAAGCAGAAGATCTTGGAGAAAACCCACACGGTCATGGGGAGAATGTATTAAATCCGTACACTTAACACCCGACTACCGTAGTCTGGATCGAACCCAAGTCTCCAGTGCTACAAGTTCTGTAAGGCAGCAACGCTGCGGTGCACCCACAACCTCTTCATGCGGGCAGGTCAGTGGTGCTGCCCCATTGTGCCAATACTCTGGTTCAGTCCTGACCTTGGTTGTTGTCTGTATAGGTTTGCATGTTCTTCCTGTGACTGCATGCTTTTCCTCAGGATGCTCCAGTTTCTGCCCACACCCAAAGATGTGAGAGTTGTTGGGTCAAGTTACCCACAAGTGGCAGGATGAGATTGTGGAGAAAATAAGAATGGATTAGTGGAAGATTAGTGTAAATGGATTTTGGTTGATGGTTGTTGTGAAGTGGCTGAAGGACCAGTTTCCATTCTGCTTTGCTAATGAATTATAATTAATTAATAATTTGACAAATTATAGCACTTGGTGTACATATGCATCATATACCCTGATACCTAATCCTTATTCAATCAGTGCTTGGGTCTTTGTTCAGTCGGGCTGAGCTCTGCTGGATATCTGCATAGATCAAATGATTCTGCAAAGTTCAACATGAAAAAATAGACTTTGTTAAATTAAAATATATCTTCGCAGTAGTAATGAAGAAACTACTGAGGTGGAACTATGTAATTGACACAAAGTTATGTGCCCTCCTACCAATCCAGAATAAACTTGGAGTTAAACATCCCACCACTGTACCAGCATAACTGTTACCAGTTTAATGGGTAAAAATTGTAATTAGTTGAAATATAATTGTAGTGTCCTTCACTGTACCTATCCGGCAAGAACTCCTTGTTGGGACATGTATCATGTGGTGTTTAACGCAAGGTCGTTTTAATTGACAGGAGAAATTCTTGAAGTCAGAAAAGTTTACATATGAGAAAACTGTGTGAGTGTGAGAGAGAGCTGTCGCTCGTTGATACTGAGGTCTAGTATGGGAATATTTTTCATTCTCTAACTCTAACAATCTTAAATAATTCACTGACACATGAACACTAACTGGACTGATTTCTGAAAGGATCGAATCTCACTTTATGGCATTTCCCTTTGAAAATATTGCTACCATGTCTTATTGAGGATGGTAAATGGCTTTGCTACTGATTTCATTGGGCAATATTATTTTATTGTACTTGGACTTCACTTTTAATGTACTCAAGATATAAAGTCTTCCCTGTAAAAGCATGTATTGTGGCAGATTTAAACCAATTGCTATTGGTGAAATAAACAAACAAATTTTACGACAAACGAATTTCTGCCTGCATTAACCCTCTGCTTTTAAATGACTTCACTGAATAAGCAGATAGAAGAATGTCGTACAAATCTGTTAAGTGTGGCTTTACCAACAACAATAGTAATTCCGAGGCTGTGGTATCTGTTGTTGGAGGATCTTCCCTCCCTGGTTAGCATTGGCATAAATATTACAGAGCACATTGTGTCAGCCCCAGAATTGTTAGGGGTGGCGCAGCGGTAGAATGTTTACAGAGCCGGAGACCTGGGTTTGATCTTGACTATGGGTGCTGTCTGGACAGAGTTTGTACATTCTCCCCGTGACCGTGTGGGTTTTCTCCGAGATCTTAAGTTTCGTCCCACACTCCAAAGGCGTGCGGGTTTGTAGGTTAATTAGATTGGTATAATTGTAAATTGTCCCTAGTGTGTGTAGGATAGTGTTAATGTGTGGGGATCGCTGGTCGGCGTGGACTCGGTGGGCCGAAGGGCCTATTTCCATGCTGTTTCACTAAACTAAAAATCTTATTGTGAATGGTCTTCCCAGCTAGAATTCTTAAGATCCTGTAACTCCAAAGCAGCACACCTCTGTTTGATGCAATGTTTGCATTGCATTGCTTTTGGGTAGTGTGGATGAGGTGTAAGGAATAGGCTTCCAATGCCCACTGTCTGTGGCATGTCTAATGGCTACACAGCTTCTTCCCTGCAACCATCAGGCTCTTGAACACCACAACACACATCTTGGCAGCCATTGGCTTTGGTTGCACCATGAACTTTAGTTTTTGAATTGTTATGGTTACCTAGTATTATGGTTATTAATTTATTGAATGTTTTGATTATTATATATTTATGCATATTGTTCTATGGGCCTGTAAAGCTGCTGGGAATAAGAATGTCATTGTTCTTTTGTCATAGATATGACAATCAAACATTTTGGATTAGTTAGAAACATCATAAGCATATATAAACCCATGGTTAATGTCAACAAAGGAGAGAAGAATGAACTTTTTTTGCCTTCCATCACAGTGAGGAATGTGGGGGAGTCGCTGTGGTGGATGTTCATGTTAAACATTTATTTGGGTGTCTTGTTGTTCTTTATTGGTGTGATTGTATGGCAATCTGAATTTCACTGTACCTTAATTGGTACATGTGACAATAAACAAATTTTGAACCTTGGTATATTTGAAAATGTTTGCTGTTGAGTCTTTTCTTGCACAAATTGTTATCCTTTATCTTTGCTCCACCATGGTTTACTTTCTTTCATGGTTGCTGAAGTGGAGTCAATGCTATGGTTTAAAAAAAAAAAAAAAAAATCAGTAGAAATGAGGTGCAGTAATTGGACCACACCAATAAATGACTGGACTCGGTAACATTTTGGGGTTTCATGGCTCTGATGAGTTTCAATTTTCTCTCATGGCTGTAATCTTTTCTTATTAACCTGTTCCCAGATCTAATTAATTCGGTGCCTTCATGGTCTCAATATTCTCAGGCTCTTGTTCGAATATGTTCTCAGCCTCAATGTACTTCTGTTTAGTGATACCTTCCTGACCTGGATATGCCTTCCCGTGACGAAGCAGTTTTCAGCAGTATCTATGCCTTGATTGTTAATTTTTACCTTAATTTTGAAATGGCTGTGTTTATTTATCACCATTATTTAAAATACCTTGGTCATTCTCTAATACCATAATGTTAATGCCTTGGTTGTCATCGTCGTCTAACATGTTGCGGTGGAGAGGCATGCACTGCGGACGATCTCCGTAGAGGCACAGATGTGGCACTGGCTGTGGCAAAGCGATGGCAGAACCTTGTCTGAAAAACGAGCGAGTGAATGCCTTGGTCATTCTCCTCAATGTTACGTAACCACTTTACTGCTCGGCTACCGTTACTCTGTCCTGCTTTACTTTGTTTAGCCTTGCATTAAGAGAGTAGAAGGCCTTGCTTTCTACAATGGAAATGCCTTGCTGCGCTGATTGACTTAGTGTACTTGTGCTGAATGAGTCTCAGTGTAATGGGAGCTGCTGCTTTTTCATTAGATCATAAGTAATAGAATTAGGCCATTCGGCCCATCAAGTCTACTCCGCCATTCAATTATGACCGATCTATTTCTCCCTCCTACTCCATTCTCCTGCCTTCTCTCCATAATCCCCTGATCCCCGTACCAATCAAGAATCTATCCTTAAATATATCCACTGACGGCCACCACAGCCTTCTGTTTTTCCTCCACACCTGCTTTTCTCACCACTCACATGAGCCCCAACTCATCCTCATAGTTCTCTCCACTGCTCCTGCCACCTGAAATGGTGTTTCCACTCGCATTCTATGCCAGATAAAATTACTTGCCATTTATAGATGCCATTTCCACAAATGTCAGCTTTCATGCCTGTTAGATGTGGTAAGTAGGGTAAATTTGACAGGATACACGGGGAGGTGAGGCACAAACTCTAAAGACCAGTTGTCCATAGTGCAGAGCACGCAAATACATTCACCGAGTCATACTGAGTTGCATTGTATGGAACATGGCCCTTTGGCCCACCAAACCCATTTTAACCATCCAGTGCCCCTAACAATCCCATTTTATTCTCCTTGCATTCCTCTACCTCCCCTTTTACCCCATTCTACCACCCGCCCGCACACGAGGGCCAATTTATATTGGGCAGGAAACGTGTGAACCGGACCATCTAGGAAATATCCACAGTCACAAGGAGAGCGTGCAAACTCCACACAGAGAGCACCAGAAGTCGGGATTCATCCACTAGATGCGCCACCGTGCCACCCTTGTTGTTTATTCCAAAGCCCTTCAGAAACTGCTTCCGGAATTTTCTACACACCTTGTTGTAATCCCGAGAACAGTTAGTCACACGACACCCGTTAAAGCAACAATAATTAATCCCTCTCAATGGTGTACATCCCATATTGCTGAAAGTTAGCCTTTGGAAGTGTGTTTTATTCCGCAGTTGCACATGTCAGACTGAAAGATGCCTCTATTATAGAACTAACTGCTGCCATGTGGCTTGGGTGTTATTTTCCGTTACCCTGTACAATAACATGTTGGATATATTCCCCAGAGCTGGTGTGTGCAGCCTGTGGTTGGTTGTGCATTTGGCATTTTGATCCGTTGACTATAACGGATAATTTGTTGGTTCGTTGTGATTTTGTCTGTCTGTCTGTCTGTGTGTGTGTTTGTGGAGAGGATGACTGTCAAGAGGAGAGAGCCGGGGAGGAAGAGGCGCAGCGATGAACCCGCCTAATGAGTGTTTGCGAGGCGTCACTCCGGGACGCAGCCGCTCGCTGCTGTAACAGCGCCGATATAAGCCAGGGCTTGGCTGCGATGTCTGTGTGACAGCGATCAGCCGCTGGCTCCCCGACAGCAGACGGAGCAGCGAGAGTGTGTGTGTGTGTATTCCTGGTCTTCCTTGTATGGAAACTGGTGCTGGACCGAGAGAGGGGAGTCGAGCAGCCGGGTGACTCTGGGCGGTGCAGCGGGGCACCACCGGCGGCCGGCGACACCCAGGACAAATCTCGAACCCAAAAGAGAACAACAACAAGAACAAAACACAAAACTCGGCTCTTGTTGTGGAGATCGAACCGGGGCTGATGGCGGCTCCTCACATCACCTGCTAATGTTATAGTTTGAGATCACTACTGTTTCCTGCTCCGGCTGGAACCTCCTTCCCCTCTCTCCCTGACATCAACTTGGGGCAGATTGATTTATTTTAGGGGGATTTATACACCCCTTCCCCCTTCCCCACCTCGCACCTTGTTTGTGAGATACATTCACAGTGGAAGATGGCTGCGTCCAGGAGCTCAGCCTGCCTAATAGCAGTTATACAGTTGTGCCTGATGCTATCTTGCACATCACAAGAAAGCTTTCCACCAGCAAACGAGTAAGTAACAACAACCCCGTGTGTTGCTTGTCCTTGTGGCTGTGTCTGGTGCCCGCTGTGTCCGGCGTTTGCTGCGAGATTGTTACAATAGGGCTTCACTGCGTCTCGCTGGTTAAAAACAAAATACAGAAGAGGCGAGGCAGGGAAAAAAATCTTGGGATGCGTTTGCAATCCGGTCACCGGATCACTAACCTAGAGATGTGTTTAGCACGCATAAAGAAACGCCCCTCTTTTGGCAGACCCTGATGTGTGTGTGTGCACATAAATAATACGTCCAAACACATAATTGATCAGTAAAGACACATCCAACAAAGTTTAGTGTCGCTTAGAGACTGATATTTATCCAACGCAAGGTTGTGAGTGGTACCGAGCGAGCTATCGTGTTTTATGGAAGGGTGGGTTTGTAAATCAGAATTTAAAGAAGCATTATGTTGACAGGTACTTGTTGCAGAAGTTGAGAAGGAGCACATTGATGGGAGGAAGGGTTGCCTTTGCTAATGTCACTGGGACTGATGCTGTCAGCTTTTATCCATGAACACTTAAAAAGAGCTGCGTGCAGTCTGTGTGAAGAAGGGTTTGCTTGCCACATTTTCCTTTTGTTTATAAACATAAGGTGCAATTAGCCCACTGCGCTGAAATGCTTCACTTGCATGCTGTGTGAATGCACTGAGAAGGACATTGACATCCTCCACCTTCTTGCCCCTGAAACATTCTAGCAGAAAGCGATAAGGCTGCTCAGTTACTTTCCCAGAGGGAATCTAGCAGGACACGTATGTTAGACACAAAATGCTGGCGTAACTCTGGGTCAGGCAGCATCTCTGGAGAAACTCAATCTGTGACGTTTAGTGCCGAGACCCGTCAGATCGAGAGTCCGTGGAAAGGGAAACGAGATAGCAAGACGGTGATGCAGAGAGATATGGAGCTTACATGTTAGTTGGTCCAGAATTAGGCAATTAGATGGAATTTTAGGGATGACTGGATTGGAGGGAGTGATTTTTTAATATTTGGTGGCATAAAATAATCTAGTGACGACTGTGGGTGATTATTATCTCTCCCCACCAATTAATGAACTTTGCTACTTCACAAAACATGGTTAACCTTTACGAAGGAAGAAGCAGAAGCAATTTTAAGGCAATAACCGTAATTAGATGCTGTCAAGGAAGAGCACACGTCTGCTTGGATGGCGCGCTGTAGCAGGGCCATGCTGCTTCTGTAATATAACCCCAGGTTATTTGAATCGAGAATGTGACATTATTATCACTTCAGTGAAAGAGCCAGCGGGGTCCTTTTCTCTTTAAACAGAGCAATCCTTGTGCAGCACGACTGTGGAGAGAGATTGTTCTGCAGGTGTGTGCAGTTGCTGGTATAATCATCTGATTGAGAACAAAATAGAGCAAATGTATGAGTCTGTGTTTTGTGTTGCTATGAAGCTTAACCTACTCTGAAGCACGTTGCCTTGCCTTGTCAAGTAATTTGGGCCCGTCTGTTTTCCTCCCAAGATCTGTAGCATTTATTGAAACATATTTTGGGTTTGGTGCAGGCAAAGAGAACCTGTAAAGGGAGAGGCCACTGATGGAAAAGCTTAGATTAGAATCATAAATGAGAGCTAGTTACCTTGATGTTATGTGCAGAGCATAACTTTTGTAAATCAGAGAAATATTAAGACAGATTACCAGTGTCTGCTTATGATGCTCAGTAGCCTGTGACAGATCCTGGTGTTACGATCTATTTCTTGTAGTGATGTATTAATGTACATCTCTGCCTTTCCAGCGTTTGCCTTCATTATAGTTCTGTTTGATGCTGCTGGTGAAGGGTTGATGATAGCTATCCCCCAGCATTCTCAATCAAAGAAATGAGTCCAGTCTTCTCCGCCTGCATTATTGGTCCACGGGGATGGATGGTGACCTGTTCTTCAGTCTCTGGTTCTGGAAGGAGCATAGTAAGCCACTGGGAGGCGTTTGAGAGCAGTGCGCCATGTCTTGGCCAGTGTGTTGTTATAGAAATATATAAATTGTGCAGCTCAAAGTTGTCTGTATTCCCTGTTGACCATTGGTTATGGGAAGGCCAACGAATAAATACCATGCAAGTTCTGACCCTACAGAATTTAAGCTGAAGGAATCGTGCTGAGCTATTTGTGGCAACGCTACAGCTGAGCCCTGATTAGGCTGCTGCAGAGTTGATGAAGCTGGCCAGAACACATGCAGTGCCCGACTGGCAACTGGTACTGAAGTTGACATGCAATCCCAGAGGTGACACAGGGCTGTTGTACCTGTTGTAGGATGATCTTCCCTCACAGGTCAGCATTGATATAGATGTTACAGAGCACATTGTGTCAGCCCCAGAATTGTGATCCAAATCTCACGGTCATTAACTTGAGCAACAGGTCTTCGCCAGAGCAGGCACAGGGTTTGGACGTGTAGCTTCATGCCATTTACATAGAAACATAGAAACATAGAAAATAGGTGCAGGAGTAGGCCATTCGGCCCTCAGCCTGCACCGCCATTCAATATGATCATGGCTGATCATCCAACTCGGTATCCCATCCTTGCCTTCTCTCCATACTTTAGCCACAAGGACCACATCTAACTCCCTCTTAAATATAGCCAATGAACTGGCCTCAACTGTGGCAGAGAATTCCAGAGATTCACCACTCTGTGTGAAAAATGTTTTCCTCATCTCGGTCCTAAAAGATTTCCCCCTTATACTTAAACTGTGACCCCTTGTTCTGGACTTCCCCAACATCGGGAACAATCTTCCTGCATCTAGCCTGTCCAGGCAGGTGGGCCTTGGCACTGAGAACATGTGGCTCCTAATGTGGTGGGAGCCGTGGGAAGATTGGGATTGAGTAGATCAAATGTAAATTATTTGAGCTGGACGCTAAAGTCCAATTTTTATTCCCTTTTATTTGGCGTTTTATTTACCAAATATTTCTCACTTTCAATGCTGGCATCTGGCATTGAAGGTTTGGTTATCTCAGTTTTAGGTTTGTAATTTGGACAGCCCTTTCTGCATTACACTTTCCGCCTAGATGGTGTAAGGTTGTAGTTAGCCATGTCGTCACAGATGCCTGGGATTGTTAGTGCTTGTAGGAATGGGGCCACTCTTCATCTGCAGTTGTATATTTTTAAACCTGTTAGCTAGTGCATGTGCTTAGATTTATATTTTAGGAAGAATTTGCTTGCTATGCCCGAGTTGCCTAAATAAAGAAGTGGAGAATTTGTCAGCTGTCCCAGCAATCAGTGGCATTGTCCAGAACAGCGGCATTAACTCTTTCCGTACCAAAACAACCCAGCTTCCTAGCTCATTTCATTTGGAGTTTCAGTGTGGTAACATTTGCTGTACTTTCTTCTCTGAGTGGAGGTTGTGGATAAAATTCCACTGCAGAAACAAGAGGGCATAAATTTAAGATACACTTTATTTCAGTCCTGCAGAAGTGACTTTTCTGATGATATACTGAACTCGGGCTCTAACGTAGATGTGAATGATCCCGGGGCTCTATCTATCTCACCTGTCGCCACAACATCTCCTGTCCGCACCTCGGACAATGGAGTCACCCACCACTATGGTTCTGTTTGACGTCTGTTTCGCCAGTCGAGTCTCAGCACTAGGGTTCCAGTCACAGACCTGTCCGTCACTAGGATTGGAAATATCGTCTGCCCCGACAGCTCCCAAGAGGGTGTACCCGTTTTCAATAGTTACTTCCACCGAGGTCTCCTGCACTCACTTCATCCCCTTTCTTTCCATCTACTGGTCGCACCTCCTGCACTCTTGGAGTGACAAACTGACTGTAGGTCCTGTCCACGAAGCTTGTGTCATCCCAGATGGACCGCTGGTCATCCAACTGCTGCTCCAGTTCCCTAACCCGGTCCCTGAGGAGCTGCATCTGGACACAGTTCCCACGGGTGTAGTGGACAGTGGCACCAGCAGTGCCCCTGACTTCCCACATCCTGCAACAAACCCAGGATCGAACCCGGGTTTCTGGCACCTTGTGGCAGCTGAGCTACTGTGCCACCCTAATCAAAATTTGCAACCTGTGTGCCAGAGTTTTGCTTTCAATGCAAATGCATGAATGTCAATGTATCAGAGATAAGCATTTGTGGATCAGAAGGCAGAGAAATATAACAAAATTGAAAGATGAAAAAAGAAAAACAGTGTGGGTCATCATTTATCAACAATCTCGTATCAATCCTTACAGAAGAACATTTCCTGTGAGAAGGAGCGGTCATTTAACATTGTGGAGTGTAGGGAAATTATGAAAAGAAAACAAAGTTTGTGCTAGACTCAAAATGCTGGAGTAACCCAGCGGGACAGGCAGCATCTCTGGAGAGGAATGGGTGACGTTTCGGGTCGAGACCCTTCTTCAGACTGATGTCAGAGGAGTGGGCGGGACAAAGATAGAATGTAGACGTGCTGATACATTTCAAAGCTGGAAGCATGATCAAAGGAGAAGGGGCCAGCCCTGAAGCATTGCTTTTGGAAAGGCTGCTTGACCTGCTGAGATCCTCCAGCATTTTGAGATTTTTCAGCACGACCTGAAGAGTTTATTTAAAGTTTTGTTAACACTGTTAATTAATTGTTTAAATCTTTTGTAAATTATGAGAAATGTTCGAGAAGCAATTCTTATGATTCACTTTGTTTGAAGTTACGTAGCATGATTGCTAAGAAATGGCAGATGAAGTTTAATCCGAACAAATGTTGCACTTTGGAAGGTCGAATACAAGGGGAAAAAAAAATGTAATGAATGGCATTACCCTTACAGCATTGATGTACAGAGGGAGCATGGGGTGTAAGTCCATAACTCCCTGAAATTGGCAACACAAGTAGAAAGAGTGGTAAAGAAGGTATATGGCATCCGTGTCTTCATTGGTCAGGCCATTAAGTATAAGAGTTAGGAAGTCATGGTGCAACTTTATAAGACTTTGGTTAGGCTGCATTTGGAGTATTGCACGCAGGTAATTGGGTCCCCTCACAGGAAGGATGGGGAGGCTTTGGAAAGGGTGCAGAGGAAGTTTTCCAGATTGATGCCTGGATAGTGGGGATGTTGAGAGGATGTTTCCACTCGTGGGAGAGTCTAGGACCAGAGGTCATAGCCTCAGAATTAAAGGACATTCCTTTAGGAAGGAGATGAGGATGAATTTATTTACTTGGAGGATGGTGAATCTGTGGAATTGTTTGGCTCAAAAGGCAGTGGAGGCCAAGTCAATGGACATTCTTAAGGCAGAGATGGATCGATTCTTGATTAGTATCAGTGTCCGGGTTATGGGGAGAAAGCAGGAGAATGGAATTAGAAGGGAGAGATAGATCAGCCATGGCAAAGTAGACTTGATGGGCCAAATGGCCTAATTCTGCTTCGATCAAGTCTGGACTTATGATTAGGGTGTATTAGCTGCAGGGAGGGGTTGGAAAGACTTGGACTGTTTTCTCTGGAATGCCAGATAGAAGGGTATAAAATTATGCGAGGCAGAAATTAGGTGGATGGTCAGAACTTATTTTCCAAGATGGAATTATCAAAGACTTGAGGGCATAGTTTTAAGGTGAGAGGGGCAAAGTTTAAGGGAGATGAATCTGGCTAGTGTTTTTTAAGCAGAGGGTGGCGAGTGCCTGGAATGCACTGCTGGGTGTGGTGGTGGAGGCAGATAAGATAGTAGCCTTTAAGAGACTTTTGGATAAGCAGATGAATATACTTGGAATGGAGGGATATGGATTGTGCACAGACATGTAAGGTTTTGTCCTGGCATCATGTTCGGCACAGACATTGTCCTAAGGGCTTGTTCCTTCCTGTGCTCTCCTGTTCCATGTTGTATGCTCTATAGATGCTGCCTCACCCGCTGAGTTTCTCCAGCACTTTTGTCTACCTGTGTTCTTTTCTCCCTGGCACTTCTATCACTATCCCCAGTGTCCTGTCCTGCCACCTTCTATACCTGTGGTTTTGATATGTCTTTCTCCTCCGATATATGTAGACAACGATACTCCCACCACCGATTCTATTTCCCGCACTTGTGCACTCATCGCATCCTCTCCCTCCCTGAGTTATGCCGCAAGGAAAGCCATCAATATTAATGCTAATTAACATTTTTGTTTTGACAGTAAAGGGAGTACAATTGGGTGCAATAGCAACAAGGGGATACGGTGACAGCGTGCGTCATCTTAATGTCACAGCTGCACTATAGGTGGGTGTTGGTGACCCAGCTTGAGAATTGTAAATCACAGCGACAGAGCCAGAAGAAATAGAAGGGGGCTGTTCTCACAAAGGGTAAAAGATTAAAATACATTTCTTTCAAAAGTGCGGCAGACATGTAAAATGCAAGTTCAAGTTCAAGTGAGTTGAAGTGAGTTTATTGTCACGTGTCCCTGTATAGGACAATGAAATTCCTGCTTTGCTTAAGCGCACAGAAAATAGTAGGCATTTACTACAAAACAGATAAATGTGTCCATATACCACGATATAAATATATACACACATGAATAAATAAACTGGTAAAGTGCAAATAACAGAAAGTGGTTATTAACAATCAGAGTTTTGTCCGAGCCAGGTTTAATAGCCTGATGGCTGTGGGGAAGTAGCTATTCCTGAACCTGGTTGTTGCAGTCTTCAGGCTCCTGTACCTTCTACCTGAAGGTAGCAGGGAGATGAGTGTGTGGCCAGGATGGGGTGGGTCTTTGATGATACTGCCAGCCTTTTTGAGGCAGCGATTGCGATAAATCCCCTCGATGGAAGGAAGGTCAGAGCCGATGATGGACTGGGCAGTGTTTACTACTTATTGTAGTCTTTTCCTCTCCAGGGCGCTCAAATTGCCAAACCAAGCCACGATGCAACCGGTCAGTATGCTCTCTACTGTGCACCTGTAGAAGTTAGAGAGAGTCTTCCTTGACAATCCACTCTCCGTAATCTTCTCAGGAAGTAGGGGCACTGTTGAGCTTTTTTGATAATTGCGTTAGTGTTCTCGGACCAGGAAAGATCTTCAGAGATTTGCACGCCCAGGAATTTGAAGTTCTTGACCCTTTCAACCATCGACCCATTGATATAAATGGGGCTGTGGGTTCCCCGCCTACTCCTTTCAAAGTCCACAATCAGTTCCTTGGTTTTGCTGGTGTTGAGGGCCAGGTTATTACGCTGGCACCATATGGACAGTTGCTCGATCTCTCTTCTATATTCTGACTCATCCCCATCAGTGATACGCCCCACAATAGCAGTGTCGTCAGCGAACTTGATGATGGAGTTCGCACTGTGGTTTGCTACGCAGTCATGGGTATAGAGTGAGTACAGCAGGGGGCTGAGCACGCAGCCTTGAGGTGCTCCCGTGCTGATTGTTATCGAGGCTGACACATTTCCACCAATACGAACAGACTGTGGTCTGTGGATGAGGAAGTCGAGGATCCAGTTGCAGAGGGATGCGCAGAGACCCAGTTCTGCGAGTTTGGTAACCAGTTTGGAGGGGATGACTGTGTTAAATGCCGAGCTGTAATCAATGAATAACAGCCGGACATATGAGTTTTTGTGGTCCAGTGCGGAGTGGATGGCCAGCGAGATCGCATCCTCCGTTGATCTGTTGTGGCGGTACGTGAACTGCAGTGGGTCCAGGTTTTTGTCGAGGTAGGAGTTGATTTGCTCCATGATCAACCTCTCAAAGCACTTCATCACCACCGGTGTTAGTGCCTCTGGTCGATAGTCATTGAGGCATGCCACCTTACTCTTCTTGGGCACCGGTATAATTAATGCCCTTTTAAAGCAGGTGTGGACCTCAGACCTCAGAAGTGAGAGGTTGAAAATGTCCGTAAAAACTCCAGCCAGTTGGTCCGCACAGGTTTTTAGAACACGACCGGGTATACCATCAGGACCAGGTGCTTTTCGGGGGTTCACCCCTCTGAAGGATTTCCTGACATCGGCCTCTGTGACTGAGACTGAAATGCCATCACAGCGAATGGGGGATCGGGAAGACACATCAGTATTCTCCCTGTCAAAGCGTGCGTAAAACGCATTGAGCTCGTCAGGGAGTGATGTTACACCGACATTCGAGCTGTCTCCTGGTTTCGCCTTGTAGGAGGTGATTGCATTCAGGCCCTGCCACAGGGCCTGAATGCAGTCCAAGTAAATGGTCCTTTTAAAAAAAAAAAAAAAAATGCATCTGGATAACGTCTGTATACGGAAAAGTGAGGAGTATAAACAGATACTAGTGGCCAAATGGTCACTGTTAGATGTTTCACATCTGACTGCACCTCCAGCCATGGGTTAGCTTGTGCATGAAGTGCCATTGGGCTGAGCTGAATGACTTGGTTGTACATTTGGGTAGCAAGGAACAGCAGACACTTGTTTACACTGAAGTTAAACACAAAATGCTGGAGTAACTCAGTGGGTCAAACAGCATCTCTGGAGAAAAGGAATAGGTGATGTTTCGGGTTGAGACTGTCTTCTAAGAAGACCAAGGTAAAGCAAAACAAACAAAAAGCAGAAGATGACAGATGTTGAGACAATCAGGGAGAGGGGAAACTAGGTATAAAAATGGTACAATAAACAAATGAATGAAAGGTAAGAAGAACAAATCAAAGCCAACATCGATGACCAAGGAAATGTGGAGCCCACAATGGTCTATTCGTGACTGTGGAAAAGGTGATACCGAGGGGGTATGAACAGTGAAACTAAATAGGATGACGGTGATACTAGTCGGACGACTAGGGTGGGAGAGGGATGGGGGGAGAGAGGGAATGCAAGGGTTACTTGAAATTCGAGAAATCAATACAGGTGCACAACCTTTTATCCGAAGATCCAAATAACGAAAACCTCCGAATAGCGACATTTTTTCGGTCCTTGAAGAAAGGTCCTTGAAAACGTTCACCGAGGGCGGCCCGCAGAGGTGACAGCGGAACCTCCGGTCGGTCCTCGAAGAAAGGGGAACTAAATCCCCATTCATAAAAGAGAAGGTGAGGGTATATTGCGCGGGAGGGTTAATAATTGACAACCTGCTGCTGCCTGCCCGCTGAGTTAAAAGGTTCCCACGGTAGACTCACGATACACAGTGTATCGTGAGTCTTGCATGAGAACTTTTTAACTCAGCGGGCAGGCAGCAGCAGATTGTCGCTCCCTTCAGTTTCACCCCACCTACACCCTTCTGCTTCCCAGCCATGTGTGTCACCCCTTCCCTCCCCTCTCCAGCTCCCCGCCCATTGCACCGGCGCGGGGGTTTTGCACTGTCTTCACGTCGGAGCTAGTGCCAATCACCGGAGACGTCAGGACCAATGGGACACCGGCCCCCAGGCCCACTGCAAGCACGGAGATCCCAGAGACCCACAGCCAGCAGCAGCCCAGCCCCGTTCCAATTCCAGAGGAACACGCTCCCCGTAGGGACCGAAGCTGATGGTGTGCAAGGTGCGTCTTGGTCTTGAGGTTGCGGATGAGGGGGCGCAGCTCGGGCTGTGACATCTCCGGCCACCCCCCTGTACAGGAGCTGAGACTGGGAACTGTGGGGTTGTTTGCAGTTGCAGAGGGAGAGGGCAAGGGCGGTACAGTTCCCAGTCTCAGCTCCATTCTAGGGGGGTGACCGGAGACGTCAGGACCAACGGGACACCGACTGCAAGCACGGAGATCCCAGAGACTCACAGCCAGCAGCAACTCTAGCCCAGCCACGCTCCAACTCCAGAGGAACCCGGGTTGCGGATGAGGGGGCGCAACTCGGGCTGTGGGCGAACGGCCACTTGTCGCTGTAGTGGCCCATCGGGGAGTGGGTTCCTGTTGGTCCTGACGTCTCCGGCCATCCTCCTGGACAGGAGCTGAGAGACATCAGGACCACCAGAAGCCGCTCCTCGATGGGCCGCTACAGCGACAAGTGGCAGTTCGCCTACAGCCCGAGCTGCGCCCCCTCATCGGGACACCGACCCCCAGGCCCACTGCAAGCATGGAGATCCCAGAGACTCACAGCCAGCAACAACTCTAGCCCAGCCCCGCTCCAACTCCAGAGGAACCCGGGTTGCGGATGAGGGGGCGCAGCTCGGGCTGTGGGCGAACTGCC
Source organism: Leucoraja erinaceus (assembly GCF_028641065.1). Taxonomy (NCBI): domain Eukaryota; kingdom Metazoa; phylum Chordata; class Chondrichthyes; order Rajiformes; family Rajidae; genus Leucoraja; species Leucoraja erinaceus. Next base: position 21,192,826 of record NC_073398.1, read on the forward strand.
ACTTGTCGCCGTAGCGGCCCATCGGGGAGCGGATTCCTCTGGAGTTGGAGGGACAGGGAGACACAGCGGCTTTTGAGAATGGTGGGCAATCACTTCCAAAGTTCTGCCCACACAGTCAGTACACCTCTCCTACACTTGTCTCCCGCACTAAGATCATCTCGCAGAGAATGATCCCAGCCTAACCCTCCCTATTCTCTCCTATTCTGCAAGAAAAAACTACATTGAAGACTCAAACTCGCGATCGAGTAACTGCCGGGATCGAGGCGCAAACTCGCGACCTTGCGGATACGAGCCGAGCACTCTACCATTGAGCCAGCCGTTAAAATCTACGCTAAAAATCTTCCATTCCGAAAGCCGAAAAATTCTGAATTACGAAAAAGTGTCTGGTCCCAAGGCTTTCGGATAAAAGGCTGTGCACCTGTACTCGTACCGCTGGGTTGTGAGCTGCCCAAGTAAAATATGAGCTGCTGTTCCTCCCAATTTGCGTTTGGTCTCTCTGACAGTGGAATAAATTGTTGTACATTTGGTTGGCCTCATGAAACTTGTTTCATAATGTGCAATGGCTGGCAACAGCATCTTTCCCAGAGGTTTTTACACCTACCAGAAAATAATAAAATCTGTTTAGTTTCACAAAAGCAAACAATTTATAAATACTTGACTGTATGTTGCACTGGAAGTCCAATCGACTTGTGAAACCAGATGAGATATTCCCCTAATTCCATCACGTACTCTAAAAAACACAGGGGTTTTCCTGCCACGGTTCGAGTGATGGTGGATATATCAGTTGGGAACTTCAAAAGACTGCCCAGCCTCTAGAATTGTTCCAGCAGATTAGAAAACAGTAAATATACTTGATGTTTAGGAAAGTAGGGAGAGAAGAAACAGAATAGTCGGACAATTAGTCTCACATCAGTTTTCAGGAAAATGTTGGGAGTGCAGAATTAAGGAAGTGTTAATAAAACATTTAGAAAAAGCATCAGTTTTATAAAATAAATGATTGTGCTTGACAATTGTGTTTAACGATGTTTGTAGACATGACAAATGGGGTAGATAAAGGAGAACCAACAGACATCATATACTTGAACCTTTAAAAGGCATTCAGTAAGGTGCCTCATATTAGACGACAACTAATGGAGATTATGTATAACCCCAGATAGTTAACTGACAGAATGCAAAATGACTTATTTAGGATTAATTACCTAACTTGTAGGGAGAGGCTGGGGCTATAGGTATTTACTTTCAGCACTAATGCTAGATAACGGAATATATTGTGATGTAACCATATTTATTGATGGGTAATTGTATGGTAGGTAAAACAATATTCTCTGAGCAGAGTGCAAAGAAGTGACGATGGAATGCAGATCGATTAAATGGGTGGGTAGGAAGATGTAAATGATTGTAATGCGGGCAAATGTGCCGTTATTCACTTTGATAGAATTAAAAGAAAAAGAAACTCTACAGAAATTCAATCGGTTTGCACCTTTTTATAAATAAATTGTCCATGTTTTAATACAATTTGTTCCAGCACTTTTGGAAAAATGTTCAAGTATTCTTGCGATTGTTTGCATTTTTGCAGAAGTTTTCAAGGATATTGTGGACATTAATATTTACCGTGAATGAATTGAGTGTATTGAGATATTAGAAGATTATTCAGATTAGTTTATTGTCATATACACCAAGCAATGACATTGCATATTCACATGATGTCAAGAGTGTTTTACTGTCGAAGTCCACAATCAGTTCCTTGGTCTTACTGATGTTGTGAGCCAGGTTGTTGTGTCGACACCATTTGGCCAGTCGGTCGATCTGATTTGATTTGATTTAATTTATTGTCATTGTCTTCAATGAAGAGACAACAAAATTATTTTTCCCTTAGTCAAAAAAAACAAAAAAAAAACACAACACAGAACACTGTAGTCCACAATACAAGCATCCCCACAACAGCATCAAAGTTCCCCACTGTGAGGGAAGGAACCAAAGTCCAGTCAACCTCCTCGCCGATGTTCCCCAATGTTCACCCGTGTTTGGGGCATCCCAAGCACCCCGTAGTCGCCGCTACAGGCGGCCCGATTTTCAGGCCCTCTCGTCGGCCACCTTCCACTGGAGTCCGCGACTCCTGATGTCCACAAGCCGCGCTGGGCGGAGATTCGCGCTGGCGACCCCCGGCAAAGGATCCCAGGACACCACGATGTTAAAGTCAATGCCGCCCGCGTTGGGAGCTCAGCACCCACAGCTCCGTGATGTTGGCGCAGCGGCCCAGCACTCCAGAGCTCAAAGCGGCGACCCCAGGAAGGCCTTGCCCGCTCCACGATGTTTCCAGCGCCTCACCGATGCTGCTAAAGCTCTGGTCCTGGCAGGAAACGCCACGCCAATCCAGTTGGTAGGCTGCAAGGGGGGAGGGGGGGGGGGGCGAGGACGTGACTCGGATAATAGCCGCATCCTCGCCAGGAAGCGACTGAAGGATGGTTTCCCCCTTACCCTACCCGCTTCCCCCCCACATAAAATACCGAAAAACCCCCTAAAAAAAACTCTAAACATAACAAAATTTAAAAAGACAGCCAGACTGTGGGCGGAGGCAGCGAGCAACAGCGCCACTGGATGTCCATATAAATCTCACTTCTATACTCTGACATCCCCATATGTGATTCGTCCAACAGTTTGACCTGTATCTGATGTTAATCTCGTGTTAATATAGTTGACTCAGAGCTGCCCTTTGAATTGAGCAAGGAAGCATTCCAGTTGTTTAAAATCATTATGAATGGCAGGACACTGTCTACTCAGAAGACCAAAGAAAAGCAAAATTCAAGATTCAAGATTCAATTTAATTGTCATTTGGACCCCTTGAGGTCCAAACGAAATACCGTTTCTGCAGCCATACATTACAAACAAATAGACCCATGTCAGAGTCAAAGTCAAAGCCCCCGGCTGGCGATGGCGATTGTCCCGCGGCCATTAAAGCCACGCCAGGTGTGGCGAGGTCGCACACCGGGTCTTGGTGTTCGAGCCCCTGGCGTGCGCTCGCAGAGTCCCGCGGCCATTCCAAGCCGCGCGGGGCAGTGATGTCAGGCCCCGCTCCAGGAGCTCTTCAACCCCGCATCTCGGGCGGGAGAAGTCGCCGTTGCAGGAGCCCTGAAAAGCGGTCTCCCTCCAGGGACCCGCGGGCTCCCGGTGCCGCCGTCCGCCAGACCCGCAGTTGCAGCCTCCGAATCTCCGGAGGTCGGGCCGCAGCAACAGTAGCGCTCCACCACCGCTCCATCCGCTCTGGACTCGGCCAGCTCCGCGACGGTGAGGTGAGTCGTCGGCACCAGAGTCCCCGGTCTTCTCCTGTTGGAGGCCGCTCGTCGTTGCAGCCCCAACGACAACGGAGACCCGACAGAAAAGGTCGGGTCTCCCGTGCAGGGAGAGATTTAAAAGTTACCCCTTCCCTCCCACCCCACCCCTACCCCCCCCCCCACACACACACCCCAACAAAAAAAATAACAAAAACTACATAGAAACATAGACAAAAATAATAAAAATGCGGACGGGCTGCAGAGGCCGCTGCTGACGAGAGTCGCGCCGCCTACTGGAAAATGAACAAAAAGCAGGAGATGGCAGCTGCTTGAAATCTGAAATGAAAACTCTCACGTCTGGAAATACTCAGCAGGTTAGACAGCGTCTGCAGTGAAAGAAAGGGAGTTAATATTTGGATCAGTAAGTTTTCTTCAGAATTGTTCTAATGCTGTTGATAAGTCTTATAGACTGAATGAGGATGAACTAAAAGAGCAACTCGTAGTCCTGCAGATGCTAGGATCTTAAGCAAAACACAAAGCCTTGGAGGAACTCGGTAGGTCAGGCTGCATCTGTGGAGGAAGTGGACAGACAACGCAACAAGTCTCAGCCCTTCTTCAATCTCAAGAAGGATCCCAAAACTCTGTCCATTTTCTCCACAGATGCTGCCTGACCCACTGTGTTCCTCCTGCACTTTGTGTTTTGAAGTATATGAGAGTTGTGATCTTTGTCATATATTTGAGGTTGAGTATGCCCAATGCTTGCACGCAGCTCCAAATCAGCAAAAGCTGCCACCCACCCCTGACTCCATCCGCTCTGGACTCGGCCAAAAGCCGCACGGTGAGGTGCACACGTCGCACCAGAGTCCCGCTTCTCTCCTGCTTGGGATTTTGCTCGTCGTTGCAGCCCCACGACAACCAACACACTGAACAAACCTGGCTCGGAACAGGCGCCAGAAAAGGTCGGGTCTCCCTGGGAGAGATTTAAAAGCTTCCCCTCCCTGGAGCCCACCCCACCCCTACCCCCCCCACACACACACCCCCACACAAAAATAACAAAAATGCGGGACGTAATGCAGAGGCCGCTGCTGGCCGCCTCAGTACCAACTAAAGCTGGTGAATGAGAGTGACAAAAACTCTTGTAAAATGGAGATGGCAGCTGCTAATCTGAAATGAATTACTCCTAAGCACGTTGGAAATACTCAGCTGAACTAGACAGCGTCTGCAAGAAAGAAAGGGAGTTCCCCAAGGTATTTGGATCACGTTCTTCAGAATTGTTCTAATGCTGTTGATAAGCCTTATAGACTGATGAACTTTAGCGAGGGGCCGTCTTCCTCTTCCATGGATCTTAAGCTGGAACACAAGCCTTGGAGGAACTCATCCCATCTCTTGGAGGCAGACAACGCAACATGTCTCAGCCCTTGAAGATTAGGATCCAAAACTCCTTCAGAAGGTCTTCCGTTACTGCCTGATGAGACTGTGTTCTCTCAGCCCAGGATCCTTTGGTCTCCTGCACTGTCGGCCTGGTTCTGTGTTTTTGCTATGAGATGACTTGTCACGAGTATTGATCATTTGAGTCAGACCTTGCCCACAGGCTTGCACTGCATTTGCAGACACATATTTGAGGTTGAGTGCCACTGTCTGTGAGGGCTGGTATTTAACGGATCTGAAACTGAACAAACCCACTGGCAAATGAAGCTTAAAATCCTCAGTGGTAACTGGACTAAGAAGTTGGATGTTTTTTCTAAGGCAGTATAATGCTGAGTACCAATGCTGGGAATTGAAATAGGCTGAGGTATTGCAGCTTCACAGCATTAAAACTTTCTGGTTAAGTACTGGAGTGTGGAAGCCACTTCTTTGACTCTAAATACAGCTTGACTGTAGGTCCCCAGGCTAGCATCAAACGTTCTTAGATCAACAGTGTTCGTTTGAGGTAGATAGCAGGAGTGGTTCAGATTTGGTCTATTGAGGTAAGCAGACTGAGTCATCTAACTGAGAAGTAGGTACTCCTCTCCCAAGGGATCGTATTTACACGTTTTAATTATATGTCTTTAGAGTGGTTCTTCCTTTCAAGGTCCTTTACTTCCTCTCCCAGTGCAACGGTTGACTTTGGTCCACGACCTTTGTCTACACTTCCGTCATTGTATTGGTGTGTGTATGTCTTGGTGGCAGGAATCATGTGAAGATTATTCATTTCAGAGTCAGTTGTTTTCCACGCAGTTTGATCCACATCCTGAGGAGGGAATATTAACGTCACCAGCTGGCATGATGTTCGTGTAGCGAAGGCAGGATTTTTTTCTAAAGTGACATACCAAATCTCTAAACTGCTAAGAAATGAGAGACATTGCGGCACCTTCTTTGTGAATACATCTTTGCTGGGCCCAGGCCAAGAAATTTAAGAGGAGGTAGTTGAGGCAGATACTATTAAGAAACATTTAGACAGGTACATGGATAGAGTACGACTAGAAGGATGTGGCCCATATGCAGGCAGGTAGGCTGAGTGTAGTTAGTTGGTGTTGGTCTATGACTCTCTAAAGGGGCTGTCCCACTGCGGCCGACCTAATCCACGGGTTCTGATGAGTTTGCCCTCGACTTGTACTCGCAGCATGATCGACAAAAGGTCATGGAGGTCTTTGTACCTCTCCTTCATGCTCGAGAGTAGTCCCCGCAAATTGAGGTCTTGGCTAGGTCGCGGCGTATTTTTCAACGTCGAAAAATGCCCGTGAGTAAAAAAAGGTCGCCATGGAAAAAAATCGATTCTTTTTTTTTTTTTTTTTTTTTACTCGTAGGTTTAGTCGAAATAGGTCGGCATGTTATTCGTAGGTAATCAACGGTAGTCACAGGTTATCAAAGGTAGTCGTAGATAGTCTTCAACATAGTTGAAGGGAGGTCGACGAAGGTAGTCTTCACTCGCCACTATTCGGTGTCCTATTTTCCAGAAGCTAGTCGAAGCTAATCTTCTACATAGTCAAAGGAGGTCTTCAACATGACACTTTTTTCAAACTCTTCTAAACTCGCCAATTAGGTCGCCACAGTTGGACAGCCCCTTAACACTACGCTTATGTTCAGGAATTTGAAGCTGCCCCCTATCTTCACTGTTGATCTACCAATGGAAACTGGCATGTGGTCTCCTGACTTCTCCTTTCTGGTCAACGTTTAGTTCCTAGGTTTCGTTGGTTCGCAGTATTGTCAAAATGTTTTCAATGAAGTCAAAACATTATTTAATTTCTTCAACAAGAGGTGCTGGGACAGGCCATTCAGACCTTCAAGAGAATAAAACTTGGTTAATCTGTTTAGTTTATTTTAGAAACGGGTCCTTCGATCTGCTGGCTCTGCACCAACCAGTGATGCCCCCACATTAACATTACCCTACACACAAGGGACAATTTAGACTTGTACCAAACCAATTAACCTAAAGACCTTTACGTCTTTGGAGTGTGGGGGGAAACTGAAGATCTACCCAAGAAACCGAAGAAAACCCACATGGTCATGGGGAGAAAGTACAAACTCCATACGGATGGCACCCGTAGTCGGGATCGAACCCTGGTCTGTGGCGCTGCAAGTGGTGTAAAGCAGCAACTCTACCACTGCGCCACTCTCCCATTTACTTGCCGTGTTTCCACAACCTTTTGAACTTTTGCCTCATTGAAATGTAACAATCTTATTTTTAATTGGACTAGGTTTCAGATTTCCATCTTGTACCCGAGTTAGTTTTTGAATGGCTTAGCTCCAATATGCATTCCTTGACCTGAATCCCTATTAAACTGTGCTGTTTTCTCTGAATTGGATCAGTTAATTTCATAAATACTTAAAGTTAATCCACGGTAAGTCAGTGAATTCAAGCCTCGTGCTCACAGTATGATAATATATAACAAGTTAACCTGATTCATATTGTATGGCCGAGGCCAACTCCTGTGAATAATAGATAACAGATTATAGCCAAAATATGTTCAGATGGAAAGAGTGTAGAGAAGATTTATGGGGATGTTGCCAGGACTTGAGGACCTGCGCTACAGGGAGGGGTTGGGTAGGCTCGGACTATATTCCTTGAAGTGCAGGAAGGATGAGGAGTGATCTTGTGGAGGTGAATAAGATCATGATGGGAATAGATAGCACAACTGCAGTGTCTTTTATTCAGTTTAATCAAGAACCAGGGGACTTCGGTTTAGGTGAGAGGGGAAAGATTTAATAGGAACCTGAATGGTATCTTTTTCTCCCAGAGGGTGGTGGGCATATGGAACAAGGTGCCAGGGGAGGTAGTTGTGTCGGGTACCTGTACTACTACAACAACATTTAAAAGACATTTAGACGGGTACATGTATAGGAAAAATATAGAGGCATATCGGCCAAACGTGAGTATGTGAGACTAGTGTAGATGGAGCATCTTAGTCAGCATGGGCAAGTTGGGCCAAAGGACCTTTTTCAGTGCTGTACGAATCTGACCCACAACATTAAAAATAATGCCAATGGCTTTTACAGAAAACCAATCTGCTAACACCATGAAGCCTTTGCAGTCCCTGAAAGACACGAGTCATGAGCATGATGGAGTGCTTGTTATGCCTGGAAGAATATGGCTACAATACCACCAAGATGAGCTTGACACTATGCAGTAGAAAGCATTCTGCAGGTAGACACAAAATGCTGGAGGAACTCAGCGGATGAGGCAGCAACTATGGAGAGAAGGCAACCATTTGGGTCGAGACGCTTCTTCAGACTTAAGAGTGGGGAAAGCAGCCCACCCAGTCCACATGGACCAACGGTGTACACTAGCACTATCCTACACACTAGGGACAATTTACATTTTTTGCCAACGCCAATGAACCTGACAAGCCTGTACATCTTTGGAGTGTTGGAGGAAAGCCAAGCGGTCACAGGGAGAACATACAAACTCTATAGAGACAGCACCCATAGTCGGGATTGAAACCAGTTCTCTGGCACTGCAGGCAGCAACTCTACCGCTGGGCCGCCTCAAAACAATAAAATAAAAGTGTACCATAACCAAATATTTGCTTACACATTACATTGATGCATTGAATAGTTAAAGTTTCAAGCATGAATGTATGGTGAGATTACTCCATATTTTGCAAATTAATGGCCTATTCAATCAGTTTTTGAGGGCTCTGTTTGTGGTCCTTGGAGTTTTGTATGTGATTGTCATGATCGGTTGCAACTGACCTGGAGTCGTCATGAATTTGTTTATCTTGATCTGTCGGGATTCTTCTCTACCCCTTTAAATTAATCTTTACTTTGTGCTGCTTCCTTTTCAAATGCTTCCCTTTGGAGCAGAATTAGGCCATTCGGCCCATCAAGTCAAGTCCAGTCTGCCATTCAATCATGTCTGATCTATCTCTACCCCCCTAATCCACTTCTCCTGCCTTCTGCCCATAACGGCTGACTCCCGTACTCTCACTATTCGACTCGGATTTCTTACACTCATTACGTTAAAATTTCAAATCTGGCAAAGTTAACAATTCTGGAATCTCCTATTGAGAATGCTGGTGATGATCACTGCCATTTCCAGGTTTCAAGGTCAGTTTATTGTCACATGTACCAATTAACGCTGTTTGAAGAAGGGTTTCGGCCCGAAACGTTGCCTATTTCCTTCGCTCCATCGATGCTGCTGCACCCGCTGAGTTTGTCCAGCATTTTTGTGTACCTTCGATTTTCCAGCATCTGCAGTTCCTTCTAAAACACAAGGTACAGTGATATTCGAGTTGCCATATAGCCATACTAAGTGAAAAGCAACAAGATACACAACCACATAAAAGTTAACATAAACATCCACCACAATGGATTCCACATTCCTCACCTTCTAACCTTCAAGAAACCTTCTGTTATTTATTTCTATTCATTTTATTTTGGTGCAGTGAATATTATGGTGGTTCCCCGCGTGTAGACTTCCAGCAGGGAGATCTACTGAGCTGGTTCCAACAGGGAGGAAGACCGGGTGAAATTTGTCACAGATGTCCCAGATTGACATTTCAATCGTTTCTCAATCGGAACAGATTCCTGGGGATATAGTGCTGCTAATAGACCGCGCTCCACCGGCCTGCTGATATTCCATGTAGCAATCCCAGCAACAGTATATGTCACTGGTCCACTGTAGGGAATGGAGATTGAGTGACTGTTGGAGCTGGTATTTAAAACTAAGACTTCTGTTCCAGGAGTCGGGCGTAATTTTGTCAGAACTGTACGGAGTTCCTACTGTGACGGCTTGAAAAATCATGACAGTGATTGATTGTAATGGGATTAGGCTCACAATAGTGGACACTGCTGAACTTATTCCAAATGTAGATTCTTTGCTCAACCTAGAATAAAGAATTACAGAATTAATTGTGCATGTATTCAGAAATTTGTTGTGGTTTTTGAACATTATGTCGGTTGAGTACAAATGTTTGGCTGGAGGGGGGAGGGGGTGAAGCAGTCTTCATCCTAATTATCTAAGGGGAGAATGTCTGTTACATCCCTGTTCTTTCCAATCTCTCTGTTGTACTGAAATTCTGTTTTTTTTTGGTTTGTTTTGTTTCATCTTTGCTTTGGTATTGATTTAGTTGTGGGATGCTGGTGTCTGCATGGGGAAGTATGAGCCGTCAGAATGTGTAAGTTTTATGTCGAATGTGCAGAAACTGAGGAGGCTTGAATAATTTATACACAATTAGAAATATAATGAATTAATCAACGCAGTGGCAGGAGTATAAGCAGAATGACTGATACTGCACATAAATCATAAGAAATAAGTAGATTTTTTAAAATTCAATGTATTGATTCTCAGATAGTTTCTGAAGCTGTGACAACGTAGGTTTGCCCTGCTCTGATAAAAATGTGCTGCAAATAGGTTCCTGCCCGGTGCAACTGGGTGAACAGAAAAATGTGACTGATTTATACGTCGGCTAAAAGTATTAAGATTCATTATTTCATTGACATCCAGAATACCTTTTTTTTTTTAAAAACTTCAATTATGAAGTCTTTCTTAAAAAACAAAGATGGCTTGGACATTTGACATTTGAAATCATTTTAGACGTGATTAAGGAGAGTTTAAAAGTATTTCTGTCCTGGACTTCCCCCCTTGCCGTTGTGAGGGCACATGCAAATTAAGGAACAGCACCTCGTATTCCACTTGGGCAGCTTACAATGCAATGTTATGAACATTGAATTCTCCAATTTTAGGTAACAATAAAACTGTCTCCCTCTTCTTCTCCACAACTCAACCTTCCACAACCCAACCTTCCACAACCCTGCTCCCTCCTCCACGATGCCCCTCCTGGACTTGCATCTATTTCTTCTCTCTGCCCATCTTGTTAACATTGCACTTCCTTGTTTCACACAGAGAGTGGTGAATCTCTGGAACTCTCTGCCACAGCGGGTAGTTGAGGCCAGTTCATTAGCTATATTTAAGAGGGAGTTAGATGTGGCCCTTATGGCCAAGGGGATCAGAGGGTATGGAGAAAAGGCAGGTACGGGATACTGAGTTGGATGATCAGCCATGATCATATTAAATGGTGGTGCAGGCTCGAAGGGCCGAATGGCCTACTCCTGCACCTAATTTCTATGTTTCTATGTTTCTATGATACTGAGTTGGATGATCAGCCATGATCATATTGAATGGCGGTGCAGGCTCGAAGGGCCGAATGGCCTACTCCTGCACCTAATTTCTATGTTTCTATGTTTCTATGTTTCTATCTTCCAGCTTCATTCCGTCATCTAGCTTCACAATGTGTAACTATTCAATCCTGTTGTGTCACCTTCTGACTTTTCATCTCTGGCCCTTGTCCACTATCTGCCTGTCAATCCCCATCAACAATGTCAACCTAATACCGGCCGGGCTTTGGTTCATTCCCACCCCCACCCCCCTCCACTGCAACCTGTCTGAAGAAGGATCCCGACCCGAACTGCCCCCTTTTTATATCCTCCAGAGATGCTGCCTGACCTGTTGAGTTACTCCAGCACTTTGCCTTTTTTTGTAAACTGGTATTTGCACTTCCTTGTTTCTAGCATTTATCATGACCAGGCTGTGGGAATTATAACGCAATGACATACTGAATTTAGCTGGAGATTATGGCAAAGTTGAAAAACAGTAGCACAGCACAGGTGATAAAGCATCTGTCTCATAGCTCCGGAGACCCGGGTTCGATCCTGAGACCTCGAGTGCTGCCTGTTTGAGTCTTCTCTGGGTACTCCGCTTTCCTCCCATGTCCCAAAGTGATGCAGGTTTGTGCGTTCATTGCCCTCTGTAAATTGTCCTCGGTGTGTGGGGAGTGGATGAGAAAGTGGAATAACATTGGTATAAACAGGTAGTTGATGATCAGCATGGATTTGATGGGATGAAAGGCTTATTTCCATGTTCTATCTTTCACTTAATTCATTCAATTGTAATGAAGTAGCTGCAGGCAATGATCTACACATGTCGGCAAGAATGAGTTGAAAATCACAATTAAAACACAAAGTACTGGAACTTAAAAGGTGCCTTGGGATCCAGGTACAGTGGGTGATGTGCACATTCCACATTGGAACTGTGTTGTCTGCTATATTCCATAGGGCTCCTCTACAGGGTCAGTGGGAAATGTTTGAAACTAATGTTGGGACACTGCATACTGAGGAGGTAGCCTGAAGGGGTTGAGGAGGAAAGATGGATCAGCCATGATTTAATGGCAGAGCAAACGTGATGGGCCGAATGGTCTAATGCTGCTCCTATGACTTATGAAGTCAGTTTCAGGTGCTTGTGCTAAAGTGACTTGTGTTTGACCACCTAGATACTGTAAATGAGTGTTCAAATTCTTGCCTTCAGCGATCTCTCAGCCATTACAGGGAGCACTACCAAACCTGAAGTGAGCATTTTAAGTTCCCTTACTGCTATAATTGTTGATATGCTCTGTTGGACTTTATCACAATGTTTAATGGTGCCTAATTCGGGTTATATCCTGTTTCTTGGCCCCTGAGCTATAATTTGTATTGTCAATCTAGAATAATGTGCAATGAAAACGGATAACTGTTCACAGTTCTGTTCACACTGTAATCAAGTTATTAATTTCAGATCATTGATAGTTGTGGAATTACAAAGGATGTAATAAGAAAGCCATCAATATGAAGAATAATAAGCTACATATTGTTATGAAAGGAGCAGCTTTCAAATTATTTGTCTGCATTTTGATTAATTTAATAGAATTGCTGCTTTGGGTGTTCAGCCCAGTGTCCTCGGCTCCTGCACTGAGATGTGTCAAAGACAAATTGAGGAGAATTACCAACTAGAAACCAGTTTAATGTTTTGCAACAAAACCTGGCTGCAGAGCAGAGGGCATAGAATTGTTCATTAGTTCAGGTCTTGGTGCCAGGGGTATCCCTGAAAGTACAAATATGCGTTTCAAATCGGGTGAATTCTGTGACATTTAATAATCTTTGCACAGCTTTGACCCGGTGAAATGTTTCATGTTCCAAAGCAGATTTACTCTACCCTGTTGGGTGTGTGTGTGTGTGTGTAAGCTTTCATAACGGCAACAATATGAAAGTTGCACTGACTCGGGAGACTGTTCAATCTGAGTGTAAATTATGTGAGACTCCCCTTGAAGTCCGAGCTGACACCTTTTGGACTTTGTGCTTTAAATTTGCAGCTTTTGAGGAAAGACCCTGAACTGGACCTTAAGGAATTTCAAAACTATTTTATAATGATAGTGTCCACTATTTGACACGACTATCTATCTGTTTGCACTTCTGGTCTGTCAATGTTGAAAAGTAATTTTGTCATGCCTATAATACAACTATTTGCTTTGCCCTTACTCTTGGATGTAATATCCTTATCTACAAATATTAACTAACCACGGTGGTGCAGTGGTAGAGGTGCCATTTTACAGCGCTTGCTGTGCCAGCGACTCTGGTTCGATCCGGATAATGGGTGCTGTCTGTACGGAGTTTGTACGTTCTCCCTTTGACCACGTGGGTTTTCTCCGAAATCTTCGGTTTCCTCCCACACTCCAAAGACGTACAGGTATGTAGGTTAATTGGCTTGGTGTAAATGTAAATTGTTCCTAGGATGGCGTTAATGTGCGGGGATCACTGGTCGGTCCGAAGGGCCTGTTTTCGCGCTGTATAACTAAACTAAAATTAAAAAAAGAAAAAAAAAAGAAGTTCTCTTCGTCTGGATGTGGGTCTGGCCTGGTCTTGGACCGCCTCATTTCTGAGTTTACAGGTCATGAATTTAGATCCTGGTCCACACTTGATTATCCTGCAGAAACCACAGTGTCGTATAGAAGCAGTGGGGCACCTGTGCAGAGCTCTGCTTTTAGGGGTTACCCCAAAACTGAACCCCCATTATTACCTCTCTCTGGTGGATCAAAGAGGTGCCAACATTTTGAGATTGACACAACATTGTGTCGTCATGTGTTTATCTTTGGTAAAATCCAGCATCTGCAGTTCCTTGTTACCTCTACTTTGAGAGTGTATTGAGAATATTTTCTTAAAACAATACATTGAGGAAACTATTTGGGAGCAGGCTATTTTGGATCTATAATTTTGTAATGAGACAAGATGCATTAATTCCCCCATTTTCCTTGTGACAAAGATGGAGGGAACTGTGGCTCATTGTATCTATGCCGGCTCACAGAGAAATCCCATTACCCCACGGATTTCCTGCCCCCATCGCTCCCCGCATTCCCATCCACTCATAAATCTCAGCAAAGGTATGCTCCCATGAGAAAGAAATGCCCTGCAAGTGTGATGAGCAAAATGGTTAATGAAGGAAGCTAAGGATGGTATCAAATTGAAAGAAAAAGCTTCCAATATTGTGAAGATAAATAGCAGAATAAAGGATTGGATACCTTTAAGAAACCAGCAAAAACGCATAGAGAGAAGATTGAATATGAGAGTATACTATTAAATATTAGAAAAGCAATGTTTCTATGGGCATATTTATTTATTTTTTAAACTGAGGGCAAATATTTAAAGTAAATGTTTAAGAAGGAACTGCAGACGCTGGAAAATTGAAGGTAGACAAAAATGCTGGAGAAACTCAGCGGGTGCAGCAGCATCTATGGAGTGATGGAATTAGGCAACGTTTCGTGCTGGAACCCTTCTTCAGAAGTAAATGTTGATTCTCGAGGGGATAAAACTGGAAAAGTGATAGTGGATATGGCGAAATAGCAGAGAATCTAAATCATTTTTGTATTAGACTTCATGGGAGAAGACTCTTAAAACATCCCAATAATAACATCCCATCAAGAGGCTACAGAGGGAAGAAGCTAAAATAATCTTCATCAGTAGTTTTAAAAAGTGCTTGGTAAACTAATGGAGCTAAAGGCCGATGAGGCACCTGAATCTAATGACCTGCATCTTGACATCTTAAAGGATACAGAGGTAGTGATAATGTATTAATTTCCTGGATTCTGGAAAAGTCCTTGATTCTGGAAAACTGTATATGTACTGTCATTATCCAAGAAACGAGGAAGACAGAAGGCAGGAAATTGGTCCACTTAGCCTAACACCAATTATTGGCCAAATGCTGGAACCCACTGTTAAGAAGGTAATGGAAGGATATTTAGACAATTCTAAAAAAAACACACAGAGTTAATATGTTTTAGGAAAGGGGAAAATGTGTTGGACAAATTTGATAAAAATCTTTGAGGAGTTGGGTGAAGGGGAATTGTCGGTTGCAATGTATTTGCATTTCCAGAAGGCAGGTGATAAGGTTACTGCACACAATAGAAACACATATGGTTTGGGCTAAGATATTTCCCAAAGCAGGTGTTGACAGTCATTTCCGCTACACGAGGCAAGTGAAAGTGGTGCTGGGGCCAAGGCTGAATCGGGCAAGATCATATTGAATGGTGAAGTCGTCTTGAGGGACTAGTTGGCTTACTCCTGTTTCTATTTTGTGTGTACTTATATTGTTTCAAGGAAGAGCAGGGGAATTCTGCCATGGCTAATATCTGTTCTTTAAATCAACAGCACTTTAACTTGCTAATTGAGCCATGTTGTTGTACATAAAGTTGTTATCACGTAGAGCACAGAGAGGAACAGGCCCTTTGGCAACAATGGTTGTGCTGTACATGATGCCAATTTAAACTGATTTCATCTGACTGTACATAACCCATATCCCTCTATTCTCTGCACTGCACTTCAATGTGCCTCCCCAAAAGTCTCTCAAATGCCAATAGTGTATCTGCTTCCACACCACCTGTGGCGATGCATTCCAGGCCCCCACTACCCTTTGTCTGGGGGAGAATAAAACTTGCCCGTATAACTCCATTAAACTTTCTTCCTCGTACCTTGGAGCTATGTTCTCCAGTGTTGTACATTTCCACCCAGTGAAAAAGGTTCTGACTGTCTACCCTGCCGATGTCTCTCATAATCTCGTATACCTCTCAAGTCTCCCCTCGGCCTCTGACGTTCATATTTTCTTTATTACATGAGCGCTGCTAGTGCTTATGTTGGGGCTTCCTGAAGTTGTGAAAGGCAGGGGCGGAAAACCCGGGGGGGCCAGAGGGGACACGTCCCCCGCATGTTTTGAGAGGTGGGTGACATCCCCGCCAGGTTAGCCCGCCTGGGCTTGCGGGAAATATGGCCAGCGCAGAGAAGCAGCGCTGGTATCCCGTTAGTCCAGACAGTGCTGTTAGTGAACCCAGTTGAGCTGCATTTAGCACTGGATTGAACCTCCGAAGCCTCGCGTGCGTGTGTGAGTGTCCGCATGCGCGCGAGGCCGCCAACAAATTGTGTCCCCCGTCCCCTCCATGTTTTGATAGTGAGTTCCGTTCTTGGTGAAAGGCACATTAGATATGCAACTATCTCATCTTCTTGATGCTCGAGTAAGCACAAGCAGTGCTTGTGAGAACAGAGCATCGATAACTAATTTGTTTGCAGATACAAAGAACTGCGGATGCTGGTTTACAAAAGAGGATACGTAGTGCTGGAGTAACTCGGCAGATCAAGCAGCATTGGGATCCGAAAGGTCACCTATCCATGTTCTCCTGACATGCTGCCTGACCCGCTGAGTTACTCCAGCACTTTGTGAGCAATTTGTTTGCAATAACTCAAAAGTCAGGAAGCAGTTAAGCTGGCTTTGGCCATATCCATGGGAAACAGGAACAAGAGTAGGCTGGTCAAGGAAAAACAGCTGTTCACACTCCTATGGAAACTATGAGTTTATCCAGCATTTTTGTGTACCTATGGCAACTAAGTTCTTTATTGATTATAAAATGCAAAATATTTTAGTGATTCTTCAGGCTTTGATCTATTTTCTTCAAAAATGTGCTAGATCCTCTGAAATCGGGAGAGCCAGAAGCTTGAAAGAGTTACTGAGCTTGATGCAGCAAGGGAGTAGAATTAACAGCATTAGATGTAGTCATTAACTGCAGGTTATTTAGTGGCTGTGTCAATTGTGTTGTATAGTTCTGCACCCTCTCGTTGCTCCAAGGTAGTATTTATTGTTTCAAACTGAAAAATAGTCATGGAAATAGAAAGAGACAAAGGGAAAAGGGTATTAATTTTCTTGTTTCTCTGCCCATTATCTAACTGTAAATGATTGGGACAACCACCTATAAACACGATTCAGTGACACCAATAACACAATGTACTGATGCAAACAGCGTATTGATGTGGGAACAACATCAGTCTGAAGAAGGGTTCTGACCCGAAATGTCACCTACCCATGCCCTCCAGAGAAGCTACCTGAACTTGCTCCCAGCACATTGGCAAGGCTGAGGGCAGTGTAGTGGCACAGTGCTGGCTGCCTCCACACAAGGTTTGACAGCACACCAGCACCAATCCTTCCCCCCCCCCCCCCCCCCCCCCCCCCCCCCCCCCTAGGTCCGCTGTCCATCCGAACCACTGGCATTGAGTGTGAAGGTGGCGCGTTTAACAAACCTTCAGCAGCACCTGCAGCTTTCAAAATTTTGAAGCTTTTTCTTGCATTTAAAAACTAAAAGATGCATCTTGAAGCCAACTTAAATTAAAAAAAGAGCTCCATTTAACCTTTCTTCCTGCAGCCAATTTAAGGACATAAGTGATAGTAGCAGAATTGGGCCATTTGACCTATCAAGTCTACTCTGCCATTCAATCATGGTTGATCCATCTCTCCCTCCCAACCTTATTCTTATGCCTTCTCCCCATAACCCCTGACACCCGTACTAATCAAAAAAATGATCCTATTCATTTGAATGGGGCCTGGTGTGTTTGATTGATACTTTATTGTCAAATGTGCTTGGTACGGTGACATTCTTTGTTTTGCATACAATACACAAGTGTGCAAAGAATCATCACACATATGGTGATGGTACTGACGAAGTTGCAAAATGTATTCAATATAGTCCTGGGGGTCCCTCTTTGTCCAGGTCTGCTGTGTTGCGGACTGGGTGAAGACTTCTATATCTAAGGAGACTGTGAATGTGCACACTGTTTCTTTGCCCATTGGTGTAGTACAGGAGCAGAAGGCAGCCTAGAGAGCAGAGAGATGTCAGCTGCAGCTTCGGGTCATGGCAGTTTTGGACACGGGATTAATTATTGGGGAAATGTTGGTGAATCTCAGCATTAGACCATGGATCCAATCCAGCCCAGGCCCAGTGCTTGATCAGCGGCAGACTCGGATTAAGCTCGCATAAGGAAATGTGCCGAATAAAAGTTCATTCCTCCCTTCTAGGGATACATCAACTGAGGCAGCTGTCAGTTGCCTGACAGTATTTTGTTACAGAGCTCAGAATAAACAGGGCAGTTTGCCTATGCTGCATCTCAGCAGCATACTGTACATCAAATGTATTTGTGAGGAATAAGCAACAACTGCGCATGTCAAGAAAGAATGTTAAGCTCGCTAACCATAGTATGGAGTTGGACAAATTTGCTAGTTTTATAATAAATGGTTGAAAAATATTTCTATCTATTCATGCAACCATATTAAATGCATTAAATCATTAAACTGTAATTTATCCAAAGCAGTTTCCTTAAATTATTTAATTCTATTACCATAAACTATCCATTGATAATATGGTGCTTTGTCATATTTTACCCTCTATTGAAAAATTGAAACATTTATTTAAATATTGATTGCTGTTTTCATCTGGCTTTCCTTACAGCTGACAACCAGGCTGCAATTTGAAACCATTTTAGGAGATAACCTGAAAGGAGTTGTTCTATTTAAAGAGGAAGGAGCTGTCTAAATAGCTCAGTAGCTCTGCAGATGTACAACACTAATAGCAGCCACAGCAAAACGTGAAGCAGGGAAAAAGTGTGAAGAATGCATCACGGGCCTAGATTACTTAGCCTGTCACCTACATTTCAAGTTTCTGCTTTTTAATCCGTGATATTGCAACTGCTTTTTTTCCCTGATATTTAAATACGATGTTTTTAATGAAAAATAGGCCCCCTAAAATTTTCGAAAATTAATTATGTAGAATTTTAATGGTGGTTTACTGTTAAATCATTTGTTATGTAGGCGGTGTCATTTGCTGTAAAGAACAAAGCAGTGTTAACACACAGTGTCACAAGCGACAATTTGTACTGGCAGCAACATAATCTCAGCCCAGTGCAAAGTACTGGCTGGGTATCCTAGGCATTTGGTAATTTTAAGTTTTGATATTTATTTTAATTGATAGAATGACATTTTTTGTTTTCTATCAATATCCTTTTGTCTTAATGTTCACATCCTTACTCCAACTCCAAGCAGTTCAGTCAGATGTGTGAGTTGAAGTCCATCTCATGACTGGCCTCATTTCAGCGTATATCTCTTTTCTGCCAATTGAGACTGCTGTGTGTCGGCACCCGCTATTGTAACATATAATTAGCAGTAGACTCAACAATTTCCTTCTCAGTCGTAATTCATTGGTTTGTTGTCAGTTAAACAGCAAAGAATAATGTTGAGAAATACTGATCTCCAGTCACTAGGTCAGATGCTAGTAAAGTTGATATCACTACTAGGAATGGAATCATTTAAAACAAATGACACATATCACAAACCTAAGAGCACATAAAACAGATTTTTTTTTGAAGAATGAGATCCTTTAATAATGAGGCGACATTGGCTGCATTTGTGAGTTTATTTCCCAGTTTTTAGTGAGAAGTAAATTGATTCTTGATAAGCAATGGTGTTGAAGATGACCACAAGTGGACGTAGAGTTAAGGTTCCAATTAGATTAATCGTGGAGCAGACTGGAGGGGCTAATGTGCTGCATCTGCCAAACATCGGGAATAGGATCATGCCTATTTTTCTGCTATCAAAAGGGCACAATATCATAAACGCAGTGCTGGAGTAACTCAGCAGGTCAGGCAGCATCTTTGGAGGGTATGGATGGGTGACGTTTCAGGTCAGGACCCTTCTCAAGCACAATATCAAGAAGATTTGAGAATCAATATCCTGTGGCCCAAGGATACCTGATACATATGGCCTGAAAATGGGCAGGCCCCTTAACAGCCATCCATGGCTGCTTCTGAAAGTAGTCTCTTTATACTGTACCAATGTTGTGTAAGGGATCCACTGACTCTTTCAGATGCTGACACTGATATGGATTTGGCGATGATTGTGCTAGGTTTTGGCATGCCTTGCTCAACATTGTTCAGGGGCCAGTGAGAGTTAAGGAATGTTTTCCACCAACTGTACGAGTTAAAATTGGATTAAAAACAATTGCTGTGGATGCTGGAGTGTACTGACTGGCTGGAGAGAGTCAAACCCACCCCTATCCAGTGTGAAAACTGAAAATTAATTTCAATTAAAATGAATTGAAATTAAAATTCTCTCTGGCCGTGATCTTCAATGCCAGTTTAAGCCTGGCAGGCGGGTTGAAAATGTACCCTGGGATAGACTACATGGCAGAGGTCACTGCTTCCAAAACAGCAAACAATTCAACTTGCCATAAGTAAAGCCACCAGAAATCTACTGGTGTCTATTAAAACCTGAAATATACATTGCATCTCCACCTGTGGCTGGATCGAGAAAAGCAAGGTTACAGTCTGGCCAAAGTGCAGTCTGTTTATCTACAATGGGGGATCTGGCGTGGAGGGGACTGCGATGACGTTGAGGGGGGAAGAACGTGGCCCGGGATACTTTGTCGGTGCCCTTTATGAGGCGACTATTACATACCAAAGTAAAGAATTTCACTGTGATTTGTCACATTTGACAAAATAAGTATTCATTTATTCATTTGAGATGTTTTCACAGAAGATGTTACATCTCGACTTCTGGAGTACAAGCTTTATTAGTCAGTTGTGGAGTGACCAGATTTGAGCATCCATGAGTGCAGCTGTATATTTCTACATGTAACCTTTAAGCTGAGCTCTAAAAATTGTCTGCGTTTCTGTAGGCTACAGCAGCCATGTTAATTTCCTTCATTATAGTTGACTCTTTCTTATGCCCCTGTCCCACTTAGGAAACCTGAAAGGAAACCTCTGGAGACTTTGCGCCCCACCCAAGGTTTCCATGCGGTTCCCGGAGGTTCCCGGAGGTTTTTGTCAGTCTCCCTACCTGCTTCCACTACCTGCAACCTCCGGGAACCGCATGGAAACCTTGGGTCGGGCGCAAAGTCTCCAGAGGTTTCCGTTCAGGTTTCCTAGTGGGACGGGGGCATTAGCCTTTTCCATTGGCCTTGTACAAATGTTGTTGGGCATTATGTTGTGATTGGTGTATTCTTCTTTAAATAACTGTTTGGCTGCTTTTGTTTAAGTATTTCACATTATTTTGCTATCTTGCAGTATTTTTCTTGAGGGGGGCTGTTTCTTTTCAAGGTCGTTTTCCACTGCAGTTTTACTGAAAACTGAAATTCAAACTATGGCAATAGTCCCTATGATAGGTCACCATCGGCTGTAGCTTCCCATTGCATCTCTGCTGTACAGGTGACCATAAGACCATAACACATAGGAACATAAATTAGGCCATTCAGCCCATCAAGTCTACTCTGGCTTACAATCAAGGCACATATATTTTCCCCCCTGAAACCCATTCTCCTGCCTCCTCTCTGTGTAATCCTTGATATGCTTACTAATCAAGAACCTATCAATCTCTGCCTTAAAAACAACCCAATGATGGCCTCCACGGCTGCCTGTGGCAATAAATCCCACAGATTCACAACCCTCTGGCTAAAGAAATTCTTCCTCATCTCCATTTCGAAGGTACATCCTTTTATTCTGAGGCTGTGCCCACTGGTTTCAGCTCAGTGACTGTGGTGGCTGGTGAAACCATTTAGATATGAGATCCAGCACAGAAACTGGCTCGATGGCCCACTGAGTCCACGCTAACCAGCGATCCCTGCACACTAACACTATCCTCCACAAACTAGGGACAATTTACAATTATACCAAGCCAATTAACGTACAAACCTGTGCATCTTCAGAGTGTGGGAGGAAACCGGAGCACCCGGAGAAAACCCACAAAGACCACGGGGAGAATGTACAAACTCTGTGCAAGCAGCACCCGTAGTCAGGATCGAACCTGGGTCTCTGGCGCTGTAAGGCGGCAACTCTACCGCTGCGCCACCGTGCCGCCTTGCACTTGAAGAAATGCTTAACTGCTTGGTGCAGGTTCTCAATCCTGCACTAGAAGAAATTGCAGTGGAGGCAAAGTGAGGTGGGTCTTGCTGCGACTTTCCAACGTATGGGGATGCTTTAGCTTCAGATTGTTGACCAAATGGAGGTTTTAATGAGTTAAGCCGTTACAACCAGAGTTTTTGCACTGAATAAATAATGCTGTTATTTGAACTGCTGGGGCAGTATTTATATTGAATAAAAATGTATTGAAGATTCAACATTTTTGTATTGTTGCCTGAGGAATTATCCAGTTTACTTGGAGGTAGCAAGATAGGTAAATATCAGGGTGTCTGCAACCAAAGTTCATTTCCGGTTTTAATAGCAAATGAGGATTTTATCGATAAAATTGCAGTATGTCACTGATGGATTTAATGTGGTACGTAAATACGAAAACCCTTCACAGGTTTTTTCTTTGATGCAGTAAGTTATACAAGTACGTACGCGCAGCAATTTACAATATCAGTGGTCATAGCCACCGGTGCTTTCATTGATCTGTTGGCGTCTGAATAAAACAACAAAATAAGCATCTGTAGCCAAACGGCTGAGGAACCTGTTATTACAGTAAATGTCAGTGGAGCTTGCACAGCATAACTGATGAGTGTGCACAGCTCTCCTTACCGTTCTGGAGTTAGATGATACGCCAAATTGATCCGGCGTCTGGAGCTGATTGTATTTGCTCTCGTTTGATTCGGTGAGAGTTTACTGTGGACCAAACAGCAACAATGAACAATGTCGAAATAGCCATTATTTGCCAATCCTGTAGATGTTGATATTTTGTGCAGAAACAAATAAATGCAGATGCTGGTTTATACCACAGGTAGACACAGTGCTGGAGTAGCTCAGCAGGTGGGGCAGCATCTCTGGAGAGAAAAAAAGGATGGGTGAAGTTTCATGTCCCAACGCCTGTGGGATAATGAAGCATTGAAGGGTCCCGACCTGAAACGTCACCCATCCTTTTTCTCCAGAGATGCTGCCTGACCCACTGAATTACTCCTGATATTTTTTTACCTTTCTCTTCTTAAAGAGCTTGCTGACTCGAAAGCTCTCTGGGTGCTCTGTAACCTCCAGCGTTGACTAGGTGAACCCTTTTAACATATAACCATATAACAATTACAGCACGGAAACAGGCCATCTCGGCCCTACTAGTCCGTGCCGAACAACTTTTTTCCCTTAGTCCCACCTGCCTGCACTCATACCATAACCCTCCATTCTCTTCTCATCCATATGCCTATCCAATTTATTTTTAAATGATACCAACGAACCTGCCGCCACCACTTCCACTGGAAGCTCATTCCACACCGCTACCACTCTCTGAGTAAAGAAGTTCCCCCTCGTGTTACCCCTAAACTTCTGTCCCTTAATTCTGAAGTCATGTCCTCGGTTCAATGGAAAACTGGATTGGGAATGTTGACGTGTTAATGGTCACGTTAGTTTGCTCCATGGAAGTTGAAGTGACGCTGTTTATAGCAAACTATGACATTTAATGGGATAGAGAGATCCCTGAGTGCATGTCCGCAGAGCCCTGAGAGGATCAGCACTGGAGGAATTGCCACCCAAAAGGACACGGTGCTGGTTCCGATTATCGGCCGGCCCGTGTGCTTCATTGCTGTCGGGGCTACCAACTTGCATCCTCTCCCAAGTGTGAATAGTTTTCCGGGGATGTTGCTTGACCTGCTGAGTTACTCCAGCACTTTGTGTCTTTTGTGTATTAACCAGCTGTTCCTTGTTTCTACGAATAGTCACCCAGTTGGGATTGTCAGCTTCTAGCATCTCATTTGCCAGAATGTTAATGCGTACCGTGGTGGTGAGGCCTGTGAGTTGTAGCTGGACAGAAACGCGCTCAGTATTCTCACAACCTACAGATGCAGCACCAAGTATGCTCTGGCTGAGCATTTTTTTAAAGAAATTCAAGTATAGTTGGACGGTTTGACTCCGTTGCAAGTTGACTTGGTCAACTCAGTTATCACAGATCATCAGGAGATGGTCATCACTGATCTTGTGGTCGTGTCTGTTATCCCAGATGTACCAGGATACTATTTTATCAAGGATACACGAGGAACCACAGGTGCTGGAATGCAAGAAAGGCACAAAGTGCTGGAGTAACTCTGCAGGTCAGGCAGAATCTCTGGAGAACATGGGTAGGTGTCGTGTTGTGTCTGAAGGATTCCGACCCAATCATGTTCTCCAGAGATGCTGCCTGATCTGCTAAATTACTCCAGTATTTGTCACTGTATCAAGGTGCTGTGCCACAGTGAGCCTAAATATGGCTTTGCACCTTGGTCTTTGACATACTGAGATTGTAACCCCACTGCGTTCGTGTGGAAACGCAATTTGGCTGAGGACAGTACAATTCCATAGGAAGTGGAGGAAACACTGAAGGTGAAGTTCCCAAAGATTTGCTGGTTGTTTAATTGGCCTTTGTAATTTATTATACCTTACTTTAGGGTAATGCCCGGAAAAATAAAATGGGGGTGTATCTGTGCGGGAGGGAATATATAGTGGGGATACAGGGACTTAAGAATTGGGGGGGGGGATTGGGATAAATAGGGTTACATTGGTGGAAGCCAGTATGGACCCTTCAGACTGAATGGCCTCATTATAAGTATGAGGCCACAGCTTTGGCAACACTGCCAAGTTTATAGCAGATGAAGCTAAGGTTAAGAAACTAGCTGGCAACAGTTCTTTAAAATGAAGACTCACAACCTTTGAAATCTTCTGTGTTGATATGTGATGTACAGTACGTGGGTGTTTGAAAGAATGATTATAGTTTTCAAAAGAGCGCTGGTAACTTTTGTAACCTTTGTATTTGATTCGGATGAGCAATGTGGTTAAAAATAAGTCTGGCCGGGGTGGATCTGGGGTTTGCATGATGGTACAGAACAGGTGATTATGAGCTGACAGCGTTTACATACCTCTCTATTTTTACAATCAGGATGTCTGTAATATGGGTTGTCATGGCACAGTGTGAAAATTACCCAAGTGCTTTTGTACAGATTAGTCGCAAAAATACCAATAATTAATTTACAAAAGTATGAAGGGATCGTGATGCTGGAATATAGAAGTCAACATGCAAAATTAAATATCTGAAGTCTTCAAGTCGATGGAACGTATACAGGCATAAGTCTGGGGTGTGACGGAATACTCTGCACTTGCCTGAATGATTGCAGTTCCAATTCCATCAAAGGAGCTCAACATGATCCAGATCAAAGCACCTTGCTTGATTGAAACACTATCCGCCACCCTAAACATTCACTCCTATCAGTGGTATACTGCTACTACAGTGTGTGCGCCACTTATAAAGTACAATGCAGAAACTGCTAGGACGGTACAGTGGTGCATTTCATAGAGCTGCTGCCTCACAGCGCCTTCAGTTTAGTTTATTGTCATGTGTACCGAGGTACAGTGAAAAGCTTTTGTTGCATGCTAACCAGCCAGTGGAAAGACAATACACGATTATAATCGAGCCATTCAGTGCACAGATACATGATAAAGGAATAACGTTTAGTGCAAGGTGAAGCCAGTAACGTCTGATCAAAGATATCCCAGTTAAAGTAAGACATGTTGCTGTAGGAGTAGATGTAAAAGTGCCAGAGACTGGTTTGATCTTGACCTCGGGTGCTATTCTGTGTCGAGTTTGCACATTCTCCCTGTGACAGCAAGTATTTTCTCAGCATTCTCCTGTTTCATCTCAAAGATGTTTACTTTAGCTTAATTTAGATTGGAGATACAGCGCAGAAGCAGGCCCTTCGGCCCACCGAGTCTGCACCGACCAGCCATCTTCGCACATTAACACTATCAGATGCACACTCAGGGACAATTTACAATTATACCAAGCCAATTAACCTACAAACCTGTATGTCTTTGGAGTGTGGGAGGCAAACTAGAGCATCCAGAGAAAACCCACGCAGGTCACAGGGAGAAGGTACAAACCCCGTACAGACAGCACCCGTAGGCCAGATCGAACTTGGTCCAGGATCACCCACTGTGAACAAGATAAAATCAATTAAAAAAACAAAAACAGCGCTGAAGTAAGTTGAGTTAAGGAGCATCTCTGGACACCACGGATTGGTGGTGTTTTGGGTTGGGACCCTGTTTCTGACAAAGATCAAGCCTTGTTTGAAAACTGTCACGATCCAATTAAGTTGGCATTACACATATTATATTGGTTTTATTATTTCTAACCTTTATATATAATTAATTGTTCATACCATTGCCCTTTAATGATGAGGTTAATATTGTTTATTACTCCAAAGCTCTAGCATGGTCTAAATAATATAACTTTATTGTCTTGTGTGGTTTTCTTCCAACAAAATCCTTCACCTGTCATGTAACGCTCTGTCCATCAGCCTGGCTGTGTGTTGCTCAAGTTTGACCCATGATCAGGCTCATTTTATTGCTTGCTGTAGGTTACTTTCTCAGCCTATTTCATTGAATGAACTTCACAAGTCTACTTTAATTGATCTGAAAATGGATCAGAACTAAACATTTTATATCTGACTATTTTGTTGCAAATACATGAATGTGAGACCCAATAGTTTTTTCTGAAGAGGCTCTTGGATGTCTCAACCCTCTAGTCCACATCATAGTTTGGAGTATGTGTATATCATAAGTGATAGGAGCAGAATTTAGGCCACTCAGTCCATCAGGTCTACTCCACCGTTCTTTCATGACTAATCTGTTTTGCCCTCTAAACCCCATTCTCCTGGCTTCTCCCCATAACCCCTGACACCCTTACCAATCAAGAATCTATCTGTCCCTCTACTGTAAAAACTATCCATTGACCTGGCCTTTTGTGGCAAGGAATTCCACAGATCCATTGCCTACCCATTGTTGATGGTATGGATCCTCCAGTAAAGGTTCCACATCCTCTGGTTTCTTTCTGGCGCATTGATCATGTCCTCCAAGCTCGTGTTCTTGGTGCAAACGGAGCCTATTCCAGATTTCTGCCAGCATTCTCTACAACCGACCATGCGATTCAAGGCAGCAGAATGGCACCCAAGTTCTATTTCCGTTTTTCCTTTTTCCTGCAAGTTTCTAAGTCAGCTCCTGTCCTACCCACATACAAAGAGTGGCTGCTTTTGAATGTTTACCCTGCTTGCTACCTTGGAGAATAAATACTAGATGTAGGGAAATAGTGTTTCATAAATCTTGGAAACTGAAATGCAGACTGTCTATAAAAAAAGTGAGCAGTTGGTGATTTTCTTACTGTTTAAGAGCAAATATTGCTTTTAAATCTTAAACCAGAAAAGATGTGATTTTTATCTGTCAGGGCAATGCAGTGTAATAGGCTCCAAGCTAATATTCAGTTGAGCATTAATGAAATAATAGAAAGAAACACACTGTGTAAACAAATAAATAAATGCCCTGAACCCAGTCTGGTCCAATGTGCAGCAAGGAACTGCAGATGCTGGTTTAAATTGAAAGGCAGCAACTCTGGAGACAAGGAATGGGTGATGTTTCAGGTAGTCTGAAGAAACATCACCCATCCCTTCTCTCCAGAGATGCTGCCTGCCCCGTTGAGTTACTCCAGCATTTTGTGTCTATCCCAGGCAGACCCAGATACTTTGCAAATTTTCAATTGAATTCCCTTTGGACCAAAGTTTAAATCATTAGATTTAGATTTGTAATTGCTATTCCAGTTAATTGCTTATTGTTTAACAGGCACCTTGGTTTTACATTTTGAATTGCTGGATATGAATTTCTGAGTAAGACTATCATTTTTGCATTTTAGTTGTTATTGGATATATACTTTACAGGAATAAAATGTGGAATACTTATCCAGATCCCAGTTATCCCTATATTGTCCCTTCCCATCTGGATATGTTACAAGAGAGTGTCTGAACATTTGACTAGAAGGTGAGATCACTGCCTACAAAACCTAGTATACAAAATAAGGAGAGAACTGAGCTAGCAAAGTGATGGTGGCCAGCGCTGACTTGTCGAGAGTTGCTCACAAGGATCCAGCGACATGCATGGAGTGAGTTCCCTCTAGGACATCGAATGTTATCGGCAAATTTCAGGGAATCTTTAATGCAGGGACCGCACAAGTTGAGTGATCAGCCTGTTGCATTGGAGGTTTCTTGTAGTCAACGAACAGGAAAGTAGAAATAATGTTTTTTTAAATATTTCAAGTCTTGATGGGGAGGTGCAGAAGATTGAGGTTGAAGTCTAGCGTTAAACATTTTTTAAAAATACATTTAAATTGCATTGGAATAGCCCACAATATCTGTGTCCAACATGATGCCAAGAGAAATGAAAAGAGTCATACACCATGGAAGCTGATCCTTCAGCCCAACTTGCCCATGCCGATCAAGTTGCTCCATCTACACTACTCTCACCTGCCCAAGTTTGATTCATATCCCTCTAAACCTTTCCTAACCACATATCCATCCAAATGTCTTTTAAATGTTGTCATAGTGTAATCTCATCAGCCTGCACATGATCCATATCCTGTCATTCCCTGCCTTTCCATGTGCCGATCGAAAAGCCTCTAAAATGTTGCTAACATATCTGTCTCCACTACCACTACCCTCTGAGTGTTTTTAAAAAAAAAAATGATCTTCACCTCTGCTTTAAACAGTGTCCCACTCATCTTGAAACATTTGTGGGAATTGCAATCCGCGCACTTAAAATGTAATCCTCTTAGATTTTGGCAAGTACTAATTGCAATGAAGTCTCACTTGAGTATCAGGCAATGAAGTAGAAAGTTTCCAGTCTATTTCAGGGTCAGTTTATGTAAACTTTGAGTTCTCCGTTTCACTGATTTTTGGTAGACTAAAACGTTGCAGTGTGTGGATGAGCATGGAGGAGATCACCAACAGCAAACCTCTGTAAACTTAACTCTGTTGCCACCAGCAGTTGCCATGAGGTTCATGAGGAATTATGTGAAACGCTCCTGATCTTATCATTACCACCACATAATCTGTGTTAAAGTGTTCACCTGTGCACTTTCTATCACAGGTCATTGGATATCGATCGCAAGGTTATTAAAGGGCAGCTGAAAGAAGCTATGTACGGCCTTAATTAAGCTCCATCTATTATGCCTATGTTAATTCTGGCCAAATTGGAGAGGCTTGGACACTACAATTAAGTAAAGGCTTCTGGGCTGCTAGGCCATTTGGCCAATTTAAATGTGCCTTCTGCAGAAATGGGACAAGTTGCAGAATGGTACCAGTTTGTCTAGAGCCCAAAATAAGAGCTGCAGTAAGTGAATGGAACATCTGCAGATCGTGACAATTAGGTGCAAATTGCATGGAATGGATTGGATGAATGCAAGCCAGACATATACATTGTAAATGATGTTGCAAAGCTTTACTTCGCTAGATGTTGATTGGATTAAGTATTGAGCCTTGTCTGGGTTTCTTGAATATCAAGGCACATGTTGTGAAGTTTGCTTTCTTTCCGAAGCTCCGTTTGAATACATTGTATTAGTTACTGTATTATTGGGTTAGGGAAATGTCTATCATGTACTGGGTTAATCGATATCTGGTATTGGACTGTTTTGAGACCACCCCCATGTGGTTCGGCCCCTCAAGAGTTGGGGACTTATTAAAGGCCGCTCCCACAAGGTCCTGTGTCGATCATCTGGGAGAACGCTTATGACTGCATGACCTTCTGGAGTGTCTCTGCTTGAACGAGGCTAAAGAGGGCTTATCCAGCCAGATACGAGGATCAAACATGCGGGGGTTAGGTATAGTAGTGGGTATTGTAATTGTATTTTGTTAAAATAAAGATTAGTTGCGCAAGTGCTTGACTCGGTGATTTTTGACTGAAACTAGGCTGGGGGAAGCTTAGAACGAGCTATTCACACCTATCCTCAGATCACCAGTCTGCACTTTAGGTTTAGATACAGTGAAAAGCCATATTATACAAACTATCCAAATAGATCAGATATGATATGCATAGATAGAATCAAGATAAACTCGAGCACCACAGGTAGAGCAAAGGGGAAGATGGAGTACAGAATATAGTTCTCAGCATTGTAACGCATGGGGTCCATAGACAAAGTCCAGTGCCCACATGGGGAGGGGTAAATTGGTCAGTACCCAAACTGATGGAAGGACTGTTCAGACATCTGATAACAAATGGGAAGAAGCTGTCAGGAGTCTGGTATCTGTACCTTCTGCTGGATGGGAGTCGGGAGAAGGCAACCAGGCAGTGATGCAACCAGATGGTATGCTTTGTATGGTGTATCTGTAGATGTTTATAAGAGTCACTGTAGACTTGCCGAATTTCCTCTGGAAGTGGAGGTGTTGATGTGCTTTCTCGGCTGTCGCATCAGTGCGGTCCACAACAGTTTGTTGGTTCGCAAACTCCTTCCTGTACTCCGTTTCGCCATTGTTTATGATCCGGCCCACCACAGTGGTGTCATCTGCAAACTTGTAGATAGAGTTAGAACTGAATATGACTGCACAGTCGTGAATGCACAGGGAGTACAGTAGACGGCTGGGAACGCATCCTCGCACAGGAGCAGGCCCCCCTGCTCACAATGTCTGTGCCGAATATACTGTAACTCCAAGACAAACTCTAATTTGCACATGATCCCTCCATTCCCTGCATTGCATGTGCCTATCTTAAACACCACTATTGCAGCTGACTCCAACACCACCCATGGCAGTGGATTTCGGGCACCTTTCAGGCTCTGTAAAATAATAAAAATGTTCTGCAGAAACCCTTTAAACATCTATCTGAAAGCTACATTCATTGCATTTGATATTTCCAACTTGGGAAAGATAGTGTGGTGTTATCTTTTCCTTCTATTACTGGACAATATTTTTTTTTTTACTGGCGATGTATCTATTAGAAAAACCCTATTCATTTCATCATAAAGAAAGCAAAAGGTAAAATTATATTCTGATTAGACTTGCTCAGATTTAGGAAATTATGTTTTCGCATGACAAAATATTTCTTGCTCATTTGGTAAGTGTAAGAATATTAATCTCATTCCATTGACGAATGTGAAATGAATCTTTTTAAATCTAAGTAGGTCCTGGGGATTATCAGAGGATAAAAAGCTATTAGTAAGGTCATGAAGTTATTCCACAGCATTTCCTGCAGTGATAACCAGCCAAATCCTTCATGCAGCCAAATCGGATTAAGTGGTAATTCTACCAGAGAAAAATCAAATATCATAAGTTCCATAATCTGCTTTATGCTGGTTTGAGCAACTTGCTTGCATGTGTAATTGGAGAGAATATCAGACATTATAACGTATATTAGCAACTGTGCAGGAGACTGGAAACTACTATCAGAACAATGCTGCAAAATTATACAGGCCATGGTCCCACTGTTCAGAGCTGTGCACTTAATCCATCCACTCTTCTGTTATCATTCAGTTGGGCTATTTTCCTCTTGTTCAATTCCTCTGCCAAAGAGCAGAAGAGCGACACAGATCAGGACCCAAAAGAACCAAGACACCAGCTTTAACTACAGGCATTCAATAATATGTATCACATTGCATATATTGTGGTTAGATCTGCTATATGCATGTTTCATTAATGCAAATAGGATATCTGTCTCTGTGTGTCTCTCTGTGTGTCTCTCTGTGTGTCTCTCTGTGTGTCTCTCTGTGTGTCTCTCTGTGTGTCTCTCTGTGTGTCTCTCTGTGTGTCTCTCTGTGTGTCTGTTCGTGCTCTCTGAGGGACAAGAGAGATGATATGTTATGTATGTAAGAAAAAGTAACAAAGAATTGTGATAAGGGCAGGGTTCTTGCCGTTGTATTTATGGACTACAGCAAGGTCTAATGAGCTTCCACGTCACAGTCTGCCCTGTCAGTTACATTGCATGACATCCAACGAGAGCTAGCTACCTGCGTACAGATTTGGCTTCATGGTAGGAAGCAGAGTGTGGTGGTGGAAGGTTGTTCTGTGATTAGTGGTATGCCTTGGGGATTAGTACTGGATTCATTGTTGCTTGTCATTTATAATTATCAATCTGGATGAGAATGTACAAAGCATGATAAGTTTGCAGATGACACTAAAATAAGTGGTGAAGTAGACAATGAGGCTGATTATTAAGAATGACAGTGGGACCGCTGTCAGCTGGGCAAGTGCTGGGCAAGTGCTGGGCAAGTGGGGGTAAGGAATGGCAGATGAAGTTTAACTCGGGTATGTGTGTGCTTCTGTGTTTTGGACAGTGAGGTGATGAATTTAGAAAAGTCGAGTAGGGAAAGGCCATGAACAGCAAGTGGAAGGATGCTGATGAATATTGAACTGAGGCACCTTGGGATTTAAGTCCATAGTTTTTTACAAGTGGTAACATGGGTAGATGGGGATGAGTAGAAAGTATAAGGCAAACAATACAAAGTGCTGGAGTAGCTCAGTGGGTCAGGCAGCATTTCTGGAGAACATGGATAGGTGACGTTTTGGTTTGAGACCCTTCAGTGATGCTGCTTTATGCGCTGAGTTGCTCCAGCACTTTATGCCTTTTTTTGTAAACCAGTTTCTTGTTTCATCCATTTTACTGTTCCACTGTGACATCTCCTTAAGCTATGCCTAATTTGAAGAAGTTCTCCTCTCTCTCTATCTGAAAAGTCTCAACCCAAAATGCCACCTATCTATGTTCTCCTGAGATTCTGCCTCACCTGCTTTTTTTTTAAATAAACCAACACCTGCAGTTCCTTGTTTCTATACCTTGGAATATTGCGTTCAGTTTTGGTCACCTTGCTGAATGAAAGATGACTTTAAGTGAAAGAGTGCAGAGAAATTATACAAGGATTTTGCAAAGACTTGTGAACCTGAGGTATAGGGCGAGATTGGACTTAATTCCTTGATTTAATCGAGGAATATAAAATCATGAAGAGAATAGATGGGGTGAATGTACAAAGTATTTTTCCTAATATAGAAAGTCGAGGGCAGAGGTTTTAGGTGAGGGGAAAAGATTTAATAAGTAACTTAAGTGGCAACTCCCTTTGACACATCTTAGGTAATGGGACCCTCCCCCTTTATTGAGACTGGCACAAAACACACCTAAGACTACAAGTTCGTGGATGAAAGATTTAGAGGAATCAAATGCTTTTTAAAATGGGGCCAGCTTGCAGTTCATATTGGTTTCTATACCTTGGGTTGTATTGACCTGTTTCAGTTTTGGTCACCTTGCTGATATGAAATTACACTAAGTGAAAGAGTCTCAGAGAAATTATACAAGGATTTTTTTTCCCCTTACTTGTGCCTGCACCTCAGGTATAACCCTCCAGATTGGACTTTATTCCTTGATTTAATCGAGGAATATAAAAATCATGAAGAGACCATTCCATGGGGCTGAATGTACAAAGTATTTTTCCGTAAAGTAGCAAGTCGATTACCCCTAAACTTTGTCCCTTGAGGGGAAAATGATTTAATAATTCTCAACTTAAAAGTGGCACATCAACTTGACACATCATTAGGTAAAGACCTCTATCAGGTCCCCCCTTAACCTTCTGGCTCCACAAAAAAGACCTAACTTATTCAAAAGACATCTGTAACAAGTACGTTGAATAAGGCAACATTTAGAGGAATAGGCTGTATGCAGGTAAATGGGGACAGCTTTGATGGGACATATTGGTCAGTATGGATAAGTTGGGTTGAAGGACCTGTTTCTCCACTATATGACTGCATGACTACCTAAACATTGACATTCGGCTAAGGTGTGAGAAGGATGCTATTGCAGGTGGTTTTCTGTAGTTCCTTCTCAGAAAGATTTGAATAACTTTTCCATTAGACATTGACATGAATTGGAACGGCCACACAAAGTTTGTTTGAATTAAACAAACACATTTCTGGAGCAACTCTGTGGGTCAGACAGGATCTGTGGAAGAAATTGATAGATAGTGGTTTGGCTCGGGATCACCTTCGGACTAAAGAAAAGTCTGAATTGGGTTCTGAAACAAAACGTCAATTGAATCAAAAGATTAATTTCTTGTCAAACGATGTAGGGAAAATGACAAAAACGTTGAAGCATTTTAATTGTGTTGACTGCCCATTCTTCATTTCCCACCTCATTCAAAATGCAGTAACAAACACTGTGTAGGAGCCTATTGCGCATGTACTGTGCGGCCTTTTTGGCCAATGCAACATTTACCTGTATTATCAACAAACCAAAGCCTTAGAAAATGCTTCCAAATCATCCATTCCACTATAATGGTCTCATTACACGTTCTCCTGCTCAGACAATGTATTGCTGATGGCTACTTTAAAGATTGAGTTTACTGTACCTTATCACCTAAGTAACAGTTCGTTGATTTTCATCAATATTGTTCCTTCCCTTTTGAAAACCTAAGCCTCAGAAATACAAGTGTTTTAAATTGGTAAAATCAAGTCAAAGTCAGGATTACCCAAAACAATTTCAGATGAAAGTATGAACATGCATTTATTTGGAAATGTTTGCATTCTCTTAGGGTTTGCATTCTGACTGCTGTCTGTTGTCTCCTGGCAGAATCTGTGCCTTTTAAAGATTTCACTTCAAGGCAAGGCAGGCCTCAGCTGTGATATTCCCCATGGTCAAAATGTTCTGTTGATGTTGACTGTCTGAACTAGCTTATGAAGCTGTGCCAATTGGATGAGATACAGGGATGGAGGTAGACTGAGCGCAACACCTTCAGATAGAGAGGCAGAAACACAGGATCCAGTGAAGTAGCAGCAGAGGTATTTCTGATTACTTCTGCCTTGAGGCTGAAGAAGGATCCCGACCTGAAAAGTTGATTGCCTCTGCAGATGCTGCCTAACCCACTGAGTCCCTACAGCACTTTGAGCTTTGCTCAAGATCCCAGCATCTGCAGTTTTTTTTTAATGTCTCTGTTGCTCTGCTTAACTTGGGCTGTTTTTGCTTTTAACTAGTAATAACTAGGAAAACCTATATCGATAATTCAGACACTGTGTCGGCAGTAGAATTCTTAATGTCAACTCTGCATTTTGTTTTAAGAATGCAGATATCCTACGTAAACTTTTGCCCAATCATGTTTGTGGGTGTAAAATGGTCATGTGATTGGGGTAGTGCAGATGAAATCTCTGAATAAAAACTCAGATTGCAATGGACAATTTTGAATGTACATATGATTATTGTCGTTGCCTATTATACATGGGAAGCTGCTGTGGAAACTGGAAATTAATGTATTTGCTTAAAATATTTAATTTATTAAAATAAAATTAACTTTACCGGATAGATTCATAGAGTGATACTGCAAGGAAACAGGCCCTTCGGCCCAACTTGCCAAACACTGGCCAACACGTCCCGTTGAGTTACTCCAGATTTTTGTGTTGACCTCCACTACACTAGTCCCAGCTGCCCGCGTTTGATACATATGCCCCAAACCTATAGAAAAATAATGAAAACAACACCCCTGAATTGAGCCAAAAGTGTCTTGATAAAATATCTTTCTTGTTCAATCAGACTTCAAATTTCAAAAATCACAGTTCTTTTTCAAAAACAACAAACTTCAAGATAAAATTAGAACGTGCACTTTTATGGCGCTTGGTTGATCTTCTAATATTTAAAATGAATTCCCTTGATGGAATGAAAATGAATGAAAAGGACATTTGACATTAAAGTGAAGGCAGGTAATGGAAGATTTACTGTACAAGCACAAACATTAAATATTCATTGGCTGCTGGTGTTCCCTTTGATATTCTGAGATGTCGCATGAAACATCCTTGCGATGTAGCAACCCATCTTTACTAATTGCACATAAAACGGCACAACTATATTTAATGCAAAATGAATGGCTGTTGAGCACAGAAGTTACTGTTAATTACATTGTCATGCGTCACATACTTTCTGAAACAACCAGCAATACGAAATATGTCTTTGCACTTATTTCATATGATTTAATTTAATAATGCAAAGGATGGCCAATTGGTCACATTGATATAAAGGTCATTGGCTTGGCTTTTATGCCAAGCAACTGGTTGGTAAAGAAATTCTCATAAACCATCCATTTTATGATGTTCCATTTAGTGTTAACTTACAAGGCAGCAACTTAGCGTAAGGTTCAGATGACATCGTAGTCTGGGAGAATGAAATCCAAGCCATTTGTCAATAGCCAGCAAAGGCTGATTTTTCTATCTGAGCTCATCCCTGTGTGCATTTGTTGGCAACGACAACTGAACCAGCAGAAGACAGTAACCTTTGGCTTACTTGGATCGAGTTCACATCTGATCACCGAGAGAGAAAAAATAGAGACACAAAGAACTGCACGTTGCTGGAGTCTTAAGCTAAAAAACTAAATGCTGGAGTGACTCAGTAGGCCAGGCATCATCTGCGGAGGGAATGGAAATGCAGTATTTTAGGTTGGAACCCTTCTTCAGACTGATGCAGTGGGTGGGCAGGGGAGGTGGAAAAGAGAGGCAGGGATGAGACAAAGTCTGGCAAGTGATAAGCGGATACAGGTGTTGGGGATTTGATTGGCAGATGGGTGGATTAAGTGACAAAGGCCGGAGGTAAAAAGGAGACAAAAGGATGTTGGATCAGGAAAGTGGAGTGAAATATAAAGCCAGAGGGGGGGGGGGGATAAATGTGGAAGAGGAAGAATGTGGTGATCTTGGGGCTCAAAGGTTGCTTCTGTAGTGTCACAGTAGGCTACAGTAATTACATACATGTCCCCTTTAATTTGTGAGTGATTAATACCCAAAGGTATTTTCACCACAAATATCAACAAAGCTTCCTGGCATTAGGGAACTAATGTCGCATGACTCAGAATGCACACCAGAAGCACGTTGCAGGTATAGATTTTCATTGCAGTGACCTGTCATCTTTCCAAAGAGATACAATCTATTATTTTAAGACTGAAAACACAAAGGAGCAGGATTTCCTGTTACAGTAGACCCATATAAGCTTGTGGCAGCGTGATTTCTGATTGCTGAATTACCAGAGTTATCTAATATTACGAGTTGACACGGCTGGGTTTTGCCACGTTGGTGACATTCCCCGAGGAATTGCGGAGGTGGGGGGTGGGAATGGTGCTGG
Source organism: Leucoraja erinaceus (assembly GCF_028641065.1). NCBI lineage: Eukaryota > Metazoa > Chordata > Chondrichthyes > Rajiformes > Rajidae > Leucoraja > Leucoraja erinaceus. The sequence continues at coordinate 21,229,521 of NC_073398.1, forward strand.
GAGGGGTGTGGCAAAGGATATGTGGCAGGTCTCTGGGGGCAGCAGCAGGCAGCACAAATGTTCTTGTAATTGATTGTACTTCCTGGTGACATGAAGATTTAAATCAGCCGATCCTCACCATGGCAACGCGGTGTGCTGTGAAGATGTGATGATACTGCTCGGCCCCTGTTGCTAGGGGCGCACATATTGACAAATGGATCCAGTGGCTGCAATAAAAATAGAAAACGCTTCGTTCTGAAACATTACGTCTGTTTCTCTTTCCATGGATACTGCCTGGCCTGCTGAGTGTTCCCAGCATTTACTTTTTCTATTTCGGATTTCCTGCCTCTGCAGTTCTTTGACTTTCGCTGCAGGAAGGAAGCTCAGAATTGGCACTGATTCTGGTGCCGTCAAGTCAGCAGACAGAAGTCTCAGTGCTCCGGATTTACACGGGTTTGCAGCAACAGCAGTTAATTCTGCGCCTCTGCTCTCGAGGCTAAATTTATAATCTTTATCCAAAAGGAAAGATGACATTTGCTTATGTAAAAATAACAAAAGTGCACTGTGCAACATTCTGAAGATGTCCCAGCATCCAATTAGTGCGCAGTAGCTGAGTGCAGTGGATCCGAAGGCAGATTTGATGAGACACTGACCTGATTTTTACTGCACTGTTCCTCTCCCTTTAGAGATATGACAATGTAATGATGAGGGCAGTACTGGAGAATGATATTGTTTGCTTCTCCAGTTACATAACCGACTTTTGGTTTGGTAAAGATTAACTATACTTCATGTTTGTTCAGAAAGGTTATGTCAATATTTTAGCAACTATCCACATTTCTAATCAACAACGTAACAGAAATGTTCTGATTGTCGAGACATTTTGAGAGCTGATTCAATTTTTTTAGTTCAGCAAATACTCTGGTGCGGAATCTTTATGTTAATTGTAGAAATTGGTTCAGCTTACAGATAAAACCATGGAGTCCGAGAATCATAGTCAGAAACAGGCCTATTCATCCATAAAGACCTTTTTGCCCATCTGCACTAATCCCATTTGCTGCATTAGATCTGTATCCTGCTGAATCTTGCTTGTTCATTTAGCTGTCCAAATCTCTCTTAAATGTGGTGACTATATCTGATTCCACTACCTCCTTTGCCATTGAATTTCAGATTTCAATGACTCTCTGTGTAATAAAAATACTCCCCTCAAATATTCCCCTTTTTGAACTATGCTCTCTCACCTGAAACCTATGCCCTCTTGTTTCGCCTTGGGGAAAATATTCTATCTATGCCTCTTATAGTTCTATGTACCTCTATCAGGTCACCCAGGCCGCAATCCAGGAAAAAGCCAGTCTTATCCAATCTCTCACCATAATGAAAATCTTCAAATCCTAGTACCGTCCTGGTGAAGCTTTTTAGCACAATCGTATCCTTCCTATACAGTGTCAACAAGAACTGCACACAAAATTCCAAGTGAGGTCCAACTAGTGCTTTGTAAAGTTGTAATGCAATGTCCTAACTTGTACAGTATATATCATGTCCTGACCTATGAAGGCAAGCATGCCATATACCTTAAACACAAGGAACTGCAGGAACTGGAATTGAGCAAAAAACACAATGTACTGGAGCAGCAACTAAATGTGGGATTTGCTGGTTGGTGCGTACACAGTGGGCCAAAGGACCTGTTTTAACGTTGTATCTCTTTATATTAAAAAAAAAAAGGACCATCCAGCTGTGGAGATTTATCAACCCTTATGCCTTCCATGACTTCTAACATCTCCCCCTTGTTAATCCTGACATACCTTGAGGGTATTGGATGATTAGTCGGATGTGAATAGGAAGGGGGTGGTTTGGGGAAATAAATTGTCTTCTGATAGAGATTGACTAAATTTGGGCCTGTATGCAATGATGTTGAAAAATGTGAAGTGATCTCACTGAAACAAAGTAATTTATTAAGGATCTTAACTAGGTTGTGCCAAAGGTACAGCCACACGTTTTCCCCAGTGGCTGACACTGGAACTTGGCATCACATTTTAAGACTGTAATGGGGAGAAATTACTTCACTCGGTGAGCTATGAATCTTTGGAATTCACAACCCCCCAAAAAGTTGCCGAGTTGTTTAATACAGAGAGGTTAAATTATTAGATTATTATTCCAAGGAATATGGTTCATGAGCCTGAATCCAACTGCAGCAAACATTATATTCACCATAGCTTTAAGACTATATTTTGCACGCTGTTTTTTTTCGTTTGCACTACCTGATGGACGCATGGATGGTATGATTTGCTGAGATAGCTGCAATACAATCTTTTTTTCCACTGTGATCTTTAATCCCCCCCCCCCCCCCCCCCCCCCCCCCCCCCCCCCCCCCCCCCCCCCCCCCCCCCACCCCCCCCCCCCCCCCCCCCCCCCCCCCATGTGCAGGGAATGGATGTGGAAAATGCGATAACACAGAACCATTATGAACGATGATCATTGTGGACTTAGTTCACTGAAGGGCCTGTTACGATGCTGTATCTCTAAACTAATCTAACTCCGGGCAATAATAAAGCAAATACTAATTTCAACACCAATAATAATGCTTAATTATACATAATTAAGCATTTTTAATGTACTGAGAATGTTTTTGTTTTATGTGTTATTTAAGAGTATTGTGTTCACAGGCCTGTTATGTTGCTGTAGTAAGAAGTTGATTGTTCAGTCATCGGTATAGATGACAATTAAACACTTTTGGAAGAAGTTCTCCAATCATTATCCAGTCTAGCCTGGGTATAAATCCCGAACCACCTTCTAAAATGACTTATCGTGCCATTGTGTTCTGAGGGCCATAAGGATGGACAGTGAGAGCCTGGTCCTGTGAAGGGCAAAGAAAATGGTGATAAGGCAGCAAGCTAACAATATTCTTAATGAACTGCAAGGAGACTTGAAAGCCTCTCCCTTCTCCTGATTTCGTATGTACTGCGCTGGGCAGAGTGATATGACATTCACGTTTAGCTGCTGACATTTCAGTGAATAATTCAAGGAATTATATAGGCAGAAGGCTGAATTCTAATCTAATATGTCCTTCAAGACACAAATACTGCCATGTTTACCCAGTCTAGCTGATAGGTGACTCCACACACTTCAACGTTGTTGATTGGTCTAGCTAACTTCTCGGTAGGAGGCGGCTTGCCACCACCTTCTCAAGGGCGATTGGGGATGGGCAATAAATGTTGGCCTTGTCATTGATGCCTAGATCACGAAAACTGAATAACTGAAACGGTATGAGCTTTGAGGAAGAATCCAAATAGTTTATCCAGGAAAGAAAAGAACAAAAAGGGCTCTTAATGGATGAGCACAAACTCTTGCTTCACATAATTAAGATGAAGCTAATTAAGGCCAATCTGTGCCTGGTAGTAGATTAATGGGATTTGTTGAAACTTCTGAAAGAAATATGTAAGACAAATGTCAGAAATAACCCCTTCACACAGAGAGCAATGAATAATTAGAATGGGCTTCTGGCAAGGCTAATGGAGGCAGCAATTTTAGACTTATTTAGAAATTAATTAGATCTTCTTAATTAGATCCTCTTCGTCCTCGACCCTGATGGGTCAAGGATGACTTGCTTCCTCTCCAGTTCTGTATGTTCTCTGTGGTTTGGGGTGGAGATAGTTTGATGGGACTATGGTGGGGTGGACTTGGGATGCTTGGTTGGGGACTGGGGCTGGGTAGGAGACTGATAGTGTCACCTGCATATACTTGATCCAGAGAAGAGGGGGGGAATGGGGCTGGCTATTGGGACTGACGACAGGCAAACAGGTGACATAGCCTGGAACAGACATGTGGCAGGTGTAGAATAGTGTGGATAGTTGGAGAGGAGAAGAAAGAGGTGGGGGTTCAGATGTATCGGGATAGAGAAGGTGGTGAGTGAAGGCAAAAGCTAAGGGAAGCAGAAGCAAGATGAAGGGGTCGGGATGAGGCAGATTAGATGATGACGAGATTGAGTGAGGAAGGAGTTTAGGAGAAGAATTGAGGAAATTGTAGAAACAAGGAACTGCAGACCCTGGTTTGCCTAAAATAACACAAAATGCTGGAGTAACACAATGGGTCAGGCAGCATCTATTCTTCAGAGATGAACAACTGGCTAGATCATGCTGACAGGGCAACATAGATTCTTAAAGCTGCACATCCGAGTTAAAATCAGCAAAATAATTTCCCATCTTTTATACCCTTACGATTGTAAGTCAAAACAGTTTTCTTTCTACGTGAAAACATACTCTAATTTTTACGGTTGCTGAAATGTATTTCCTGCTTTGCTGCATTTTTTTTTTTAGCCTGTTCCTATTTTTGACGTTGTGATTCACGGATGGGGGTGAGGCAGCCCATCTGGCGGCTCCGCAGGGCCCACGATCCGGAGCAGAGAATTAACAATGGAACTCAAACCAGCGCGACTCTCAGCGAGGCTGGTGGGCTGGCTGCCCGCGGCATATTTGGTGGGAGGAGGAAGTGATGTTTATCTTGGCAAATGTTGTTAATGCAATTAACGATCTACCTCGGACGCCGGCAAGGTCTTGGCATGCAAGGGTCTGGCAAGCCCTGTTGAATGGTTCACCATGGTTACACTGGGCACAGCTGCTAACTGGGTCTACGGAACAGGAACATGGGGGGGGGGGGAAATATAACTGGTCGCAGATCTATGCTTGCAAAATGTGGCTTCATACCTGAGCATCTCGCTGCTGAGACCAATGTTCCATTGGTTTAAAATAGTTATGGAAAAGCTCAGGACTGACCCATACGTTAAAGGTCCTAAATTAGGGCAGTGCTGTTTTTGGAGCCATTAGACATGAACTTGTAGACGTCCATTGTGAGAGTTTGTTTGCGGGGAATGGCATAGCTGGCAAGTGGGAGGCTTTCAAATGTGAAATAGCAAGAGTATGGGGGCAACATCTTCCTGTTAGGGTGAGGAGCAAGGCTGGCAAACTTAGGGAACCCTGGTTAACGAAAGATGTTCAGGCTCTGGTCAGGAAAATTAAAGAGGTATATGTCAGATTAGACCGTCAATATCAGGGAAATATGGGTCAAATGCAGGCAGGTGGGGCTAGTATGGATGGGGCATTTTGGTCAGCGTGGGCAAGTTGGCTGAAGGGCCTGTTTTTACGCCATGTATCGCTAAATCCCTCCATGAGTGCAAATGTAGGGGTGCCAAAGACGGCAATCAGGAGGGTGAGAAAAGAGGACAAGAGTCTTCAAGAGACCTTTACCTGGCAGGCAAGGTGAAGGACAGTGCCAAGAGATTCTATAGGTATAATGGGAGTAAAAAAGTGGCGAGGAAAAGAATAGGTTCCCGTAATGATCAGCAATGCCACCTCTGTGCAGAACTACAAGAGATGTCTCATCTGTTTTTACAGAGGAAATGTTCATGGAAAGAACTGAGGGAAATGAGTTGTGATGCCCTGCACACTATACGATTTACCAAAGAGGAGATATTGGGAGTTCTGAAGTTCATTAAGTTAGATAAATCCCAGGGCCTGCCAGTGTATGTGTTCTGACTTTTCATGCAGCTTGGGAGGAAATTACAGAGGCCCTTGCAGAGATTAATGCATTGTCTTTAGTCAGGAGTAAAGTTCCAGAACACTGGTGTGTGGCTAATGTTGTGCTGTTATTTGATAATGGCAGCAAAGACAAGCCCAGGAACTACAAGCTGGTGTGCCTGATGTCAGCAGTGGGAAAGTTGTACGAGGGGATTCTTGGGGGCAGGATCTACTGACATTCAGTCACATTCTTTTTCCTAGGGTGAGGAATTCAAAAGCTAAATGGCATAGAGTTGAGATGACAGCAGAGAGTTTTATCTCGGCATACCCTGCAACAGCTTGTGTGCTCATGTAGTAGGTTCTTGGTTCTTGGTTTCCTGGTCCTCCAAAATATTCCAAATGGAATTTAAACTGGAGGTGGTGGTGAGAGGACTTAAGCCAGAAGGGTTCTTGGGGGAAAAAAGAGCTACCTTAAATTTAGTTGCATCTGGTTGGGTAACTATGGTGGGATGAAGCCTATTCCATGCTTTAATTGTGCGGGGGAAGAATGAATTGCTGTACACATCTGTCCTGTTAGCTTGTATCTCAAATTAGATCGAATGCCCTCGTCTGCTCCTAATTGGTTTGGGTTTGGTGTAGGTTTTGTAATCTATGTCGAGCTGGCCATTTAACATTTTGTAAAAATAGGTATATGGGACTCTGCATTTGACCTCTGTTTTTGTTTTTTGTCCTTTTGCACTCCCAATTTTTTTTTATTTTATATTTTTATATAAATCTGTGATTTTTATGTTATGAACTGTCTGTTTCATTACTGTTGTATTTTTGTCTAGACCCTGGTTTTTGTGAAAAGCACTTTGGGTTGCATTCAATTGTATGAAAAGGGCTGTACAAATAAAGTTATTATTATTATTTAGGAGGAACCTTGGGGGCAACCTTTTCACGTGGGGGTGGGGGTTATAGCCTGTATCTTGATAGAGCTGTCAGAGGAACTTATGAAAACGTACAAAATTATGACTTTTAAAAGATATTTGACAGATATGTGAATAGGAAAAGTTTGGAGGGCTATGGAGCAAATGCAATCAAATGGGACTAGCCCAGTATGCCAACTTGAACAGGGACAGCATGGACAAAGTGGACCAAAGGGCCTGTTTCCATGTTGTGTAGCTCTATAACACTCTTGATGATGGGCAAGCATTTGACAAGGTGGGACAATTGATGTTAATGGGATTGACAATCATTCAGTCACTATACCACCACCTGCCAGAACCCCCAGGGAAGTGATTATGCTGTTGATACCTCAATAAAATAAATATATACATATTATGGGAGGGAAAGCTTTAACTGAATTTGAACTGTTGTTGGAATTGTTTGCTTCTGTGTGCAGGAGAGAGGTCCATTTTCAGTCGCAGAGTCATCTCTACAATAGGACTGAGCTGGTCCATTATATCAGGCCAGGCTCACCTACATGATTTAGGCTTAATATTAAATGCCGGTTCATTCATGAAGTGAAAATATGCAGTGGTGTCAGCATCTTCGCGTGCACTTTTTGTAAAGACCGTTGCTTTCTTTTGGCCCTTCTACTGTGTGGTTTGTCAGAGACAAAACAGCTCCCAGCAGAGTCCATGATGGGGCCTGTCACGCAGTGCATTGAAGAGTAACTGGTCTAGTGAGATACACATTTCACATGGAGCACTTCCATTGTGTTTTTTTCCATTCATGACAGCAATAAATAAGTGGATTTGGTGTTGATATTCTGCAGGCAGAAAGGTCAGCAAGATTACAATATCAATGTCCGTACCTGATTTACGGTGCCATCTTTTTGTTTCCTAATGTTGCCCCGAGCCAACATCGCAGAGATTGTGGAACTAAGATTTCTGGTTCTGGTATGGAGGAAGTGCAAACATTCTTGTGGTTACTGACATTACGAAAGCTCCATGGTACATCGGGAATGATGCCATTTGGAATTCCATGGATTTGAGAATAGCCCAAGATAGAAACGAGGAACTGCAGATACTAGTTTATGGAAAAAATAACCACACAATGTGCTGGAGTAAATCCAGGCAGGCAGTTTCAATGGAGAACATAGACAAGTGACATTTCGGGTTGGGACCCTTCTTACGATTGATTGTGTGGGAGAGGGGGCAAAGAAAGCAGGAAAAGGGAGAAGGAACAGGACAAAGTCTGGCAAATAGGTGAACACAGGCGAGGGGAGGCTTCAATAGGCAGATGGTTGGATGAAGGCCGGAGATGAAAAGGCAGAAGATGTGGGACAAAAGGATTGAAGAGTTGTGAATTGTGAAGCTAGAGGAAGGAATGTGGGTGGAGAGTGGGAGGGGAGAAACAGGTGAGGGTCCAGCTGGGACACAGGAGAGAGAAGGGATCCAAGGTTTAGTTCACAATGATCAGGGAAAGTTTTGCTGGCCTTAATTTATCCTTTTGCATATTTTTAATTTATTTGTTCTATGTACCTTTTCATATCTCTAGTTTCCCTCTTCCCTGGCTCTCAGTCTGAAGAAGGGTCTCGATCTGAAACCTCACCTATTCCTTTTCTCCAGAGATGCTGCCTGACCCGCTGAGTTACTCTGGCTTTTTGTGTCTGTCTTCGGTGTAAACTAGCATTTGCAGTTTCATCCTATACAAGGTTTAGTTTGGTTTGGTTTAGAGATACAGCGTGAAAACTGGCCCTTCGGCCCACCACATCAGTGCCGACCAGCAATCACTCATACACTAACTAGTTCTATACAACACACAAGGAACAATTCACAGAAGCCAATTAACGTACAAACCTGCACATCTTTGGCGTGTGGGAGGAAACCGTAGTGCCCAGAGAAAACCCACGCGGTCACAGGGAGAAAGCACAAACTCCGTACAGACAGCACCCGTAGTCAGGGTCTCCGGCTCTGTAAGACAGCAACTCTACTCCTGCGCCACCGTGCTTCTCATGGTGTTCTCTGCTGCCAGGCATGCCAGGAGGTTTGGCTTAGATGGGCAAGGCCAGACGTCATTTCAGTTCCTTGGGTAATGGAGATTTAGGATGTCTAATAGACATTAAAATTAATGAAAGCTCCCTGAGGAAATGTCCTGAAATGGTTTTGCAAAATAATTTCCTATTTTCTGTGACCAGACCCGACACCTTCAGTGGCCTCTGTTTTTATTGATCAGTCACCCACTGTTCCTGGCAGAGATGTGCCAGCAATGGTCGTTGAATAGCTGGTCCTTAAGTAGGCCCAACTTGTGGAGTTTCTTGTTTTCTATCTATAGCCCTGGCCTTGTAAGGAAGAGGTAGAAGCTGCACTCACTTGGGAATTGCCTGAAAATCCATTGGAAGCAGGTCAAGCAAACTGAGTTCTGCCCTAATTTCTGACCGTGCACATAAACATCCACTGAATTAAATGAGTAGTTTTGTTGGGTTTGTCCGTAATGTTTAGATCCTGTCAGAAGTATAAGGTACTTTGCACTGTAGTCCTGACAATAAATTTGTAGATTCCTCAGAAATTTGTTTAATTATAGATTAGGTTCAATTACAACAATGTCTGGCAGTAAACCACTTGGTTAATGGTGTTCATTGTGATATTTAGGACAACTGATTTTCCCTCAGGAACCATCCTGTATTTTTAGGACTGAGTTTTTTTTTTCTTAGATTGGCAGTTTTAAAACTTCCCATGCATTTATTTTCCTGGAATGTTTTGGATGTTTGCGAGCAATTACTATGATTAAATCCTTCTCAAACTTGCATATTTTATTTTTGGATGGAGAAGGGAAGATTTTTGATGGCCAGCTTTAACCAGAAAGTTTCTGTTTGAATCTTCCTATCAGAGAGTTAAATATTTGGACACAGAAGCTGTAAAGCATGCCACTTTGCAAGGTAAAATCTTATGCCCATCACACATGACACCTTTCTTATTTCTTCTGGATTCCGCATGGTCTGACTCACAACTGCACGAGGTGCATAGACTTGTACAAAGGACGGCTCCAGCCCCCTGTCCATTGCTGTGCGTTAGGCTCAGCCTCCAGTAGTCACTTCGTCAATGACCTTACGTCCATCACCAAGTCAGAAGTGGGAATAGTCACTGAAGATTGCACAATGTGCAATGTTACTTGCAAATCCTCAGAAAATGATTCCCTGCTTGCATGCTGCATGACTTGGTCAAGATCCAGGCCTCAACTCTAAGTGATTCATTAATCTGTGCCCTGTGAATGCTGTGATAAAATCATTTCCAGCAAAAGAGTCCAATCATACACCCTTGACAGTCAATGGTATTACCATTGTGGAATTACTCCACTTGTCATAGGTGGAGTACATCCATTTTCCCTTGTGTGCTCATTTCTACTTCTCGATACTCGTTTCAAACTTTTCCCTTTCTCACTCGCGCTAAATCAAAGACTCCCTTCGTTTCCATCTCAAGGATAGGGAAAGACAGATTGGTTCAGCATTCCTATCATTTTGCAAATCTACTTTGATGACAATAAATACTAGAATAAAATACAACAGCTGATGAACATGCAAGAATATAGGTATGGAATATATGCAACCCCTTGTATCTGCCAGACCATACAGTTAGTACATGGCTGAATGGATTTTCAACTTCATTTGACCAAGTTTGAACAAACATGATCTGCCAATTTTAGTCACAAAAACTTCAAATCATCCAACATGCTGCAACACTCCAATCTCCTCTCAGTGAAAAGTTCAAGCAAGGGACATTAAATGAGGAAACATTGGCTTCACCAATGTTACAAATGATTTAAATGTTTAAAAAGTCATCTGTACTAGAAGCTGGTACACGAATGAGTGCCATCAACACAATTAAACCAAGCAAAGAGATTCAGTGAAGACCAGGTGTCAGATTGTCTTTGTAATGTTGACAGTCAAAGCCACAACCCCAAAGTGAAAGAAGAGATCTCTTTGTCTTGCAGTATTCGGTCCTGGGCGGAGAAGATGAAGGAGGATCTTGTGAAGTTGGTCCGTAGTGCCAGTGGAGTCGATCAGCTGGAACAGGTAGGAATAATGATAGCCGATTCTCAAACCCCTGTGTGAAGAAGGGTCTTGACCTGAAACATCACCTATTCCAGAGATGCTGCCTGACCCACTGAGATACTCCAGCATTTTGTGCCTCCCCAATCTTCCTGCCATGCTATCAGGTGTATCAGCAAAATCTATCCATTGATAACAAAGGGTCATTTTGCGATTCACCAAGAAACCGATTAATTTGTGTTTTAAGAGCTGAGTTTAATGTTTTGTCATGGGTTGAGGGAATGGGAAGCCAAGGGATTGGTGAAATATGGCTGTGAAACATCTGTGTCCATGGTAAAATGGAGTCCACAGTGCATGTGTTTGCTTTTTGCAGAAAGGTGCACCTTGCATTGGGTTGGCACACTTGCAGTTAGCACTTTCACCAAAACCCACTCTCACATGCAACACTGACTTGACCCCAGTGCAACTCATTTGGATCTCCAGATGGTGCTATCCTTTATCCTCATTCAGGTGAATGTGTGTCACAGGGGGGGAGTTTATAAGAACGTGGGGAGAATGGAATAAGGGAACATTAATGGGGAGATAGGGTTGCTCTGTGCAGTAACATTGACTCAATGGGTTGAAATGCCTCGTGTCATAAAGAAATATGGATATATATATGGCAATGCAGGAAGAAAGAGTCACATATAACATTGGTTAAACCAGGAGGTTAATCATTGTTAGATCTGACTGTTCTCAGCTGCCACATCCTCTGTAGATATGGTGCCTTCATGGCCAATGCTGCTTTTTCACCCTTTGTACATAAATGCAACTTGCTAAAACCAAAGGATAATTACAACAAATGGTTCTCATCATTTTATTGCAGATTTACTTAAGAAACAGACAACACTACACCATCGAATCGAATGACGCGCAGGGTTTGGTCGAGAGTGCAGCCAGAGAAATCGAAAAGCTGCTGAGCAACAAAGTGAAGGCCCTAAAGGTGAGCACAGGAGTTCCATTGTTAAAGTCCAGGGCAAGCTGCATCCTGGCTTTGGTTTACTACAGGCACCATGAACTGTTCCCAGTTGGTGGAGTGTTCGTAACATGGCGTGCGCTACTAACGAAATGCACGAAAAATAATGGGAAGAATGTAAGCAGGTGATTTCAACAACGTATCAAATTCCACTTGGAGATCTAAGAAATATTGTACAGATCCGAATGTTCTTTTGTTTCTTGTGAAACAAATATCTACAGCGATATGTGTACTTTTCAAAAGTTGTGGAAAAAATGTTGACCTGGAATTATGACTTGGCACTTGGAGTCACTTCCAGGCTAAGCCTGCTCTTACCAGGAACATAACCCCTAAGAAGCTGTCTCCGATCTGCATGGGAATAATGGTGAATGGTGCAGGGCCTGTTTGATGGTAAATCCCATTTAAATGCTCTGAGAGTCAGTGACCTGCTCGGAGTTCTTGGAGCTCGAATATATGTAAATGCCTCGAATGTCCGCAAGTATTCAAGAACTGTTTAAAATCATTTAAATATACTTTATTTTTGAATTAAAAAAAAAAGTTATATATGCCTGAAAGCCCTTTCAACGATGAAATTGGATTACATTGATTTAATAGTTAAATAAAATAAAAATACATTAAATTACCTTTCTCCTATGCAGCTATTCTTCTCCATTCTTATGAATGCTTTATTGTTTCTATAGCAGGTTTAGTTTAGTTTACTCTAACTTGGCAAAGGAACTGCGTGTAAATATCCCAGCGTAAATGCTTCATCAGGTGCTGGTCAGAACACATTTGGTGTATTGTGAGCAGTTTTGGGGCCCCATATCTGAGAAACGATGTGATCGCATTGGAAAGGGTCGAGAGGAGGTTTATGAGAATTATCCTGCGGATGATTGGGTTATTGTGTGAGGAGCGTCTGATGACACTGGGCCTGTACTTGCTGTAGTTTCCAATGATGAGGGGGCATCTCATTGACACTTATTGAATAATGAAAGGCCAATGTGGAGAGGATGTTTCAGTAGTGGGAGTCTAGGACCAGGGGGCACAACCTCAGAATAAAAGGACTTCCCTGTAGAATGGAGAAGATAACAAATCTCTTTCGTCAGAGGGTGATGAATCTTTGGAATTCATTACCACAGATGACAATGGAGGCCAAGTCTTTAGGTATTTTTAAAGAAAAGATTGATTGGTAGGTTCTTGATTAGTAAGGGTGTTCAAAGTTATGGGGGAAAAGGGAGGAGGATGGTTGAGAGGGAAAATAAATTGGCCATGTTCGAATGGCGGAACAGACTCGATAAACTGATGGCCTAATTCTGCTCCTATGTCTTATGAAGTTATGAGCTTTTCTTTATACACATCATCTTTTATCTATTGTCACCACCTGCCGCTCCAATGTTAAAGCAGAGCAGTAAAGAGCTCTGGTGGGCATCCATCCTGGTTTGTCTCAGAATTTTAGATGTTGATTTAGGTATTTTTCCACAATCTATTTGGGTCTCTTCTTATCGACTGCATATCACAAGATCCGAAAATGTTCAGCCAGAGCTGAACGCACTTCTCAGCATCTGCATACAATGGCATCTTGCGCTTCTTGTGCGTGGTGGCGGAAAGGTTGGTGAAAACAGGGTCGCGACGTGAACGCTCTTTCCTTGACCCCATTTGGGTCTCTGAGTGTGCAAGTGTTACATTTAACAAATCTTTGGGTGAAAGAGTGTTTTCTAAACATATGGGTGTAAAGGGCCTGTCCCACTTAGGCTATTTTTAAGCGACTGTCGGCGACTGTCATAGTTTTAGCAGGTCGCCGAAAAAACAGCGACTGGATTTCCGTTCGACATAAAATTTGAAATTAGACTCATACTTTAACAACAAAAAAAGCCGAAGTCGGCACCGGCGACAACTTACGTTCACCTGGCGACAACTACAACAGCACCTACTTCAGGAGAAGTCAAGCTATGCTCATTGGCGTCGAATCCGCTGCCGCTGACTGTCTCTGAAATTTTTCAACATGTTGAAAATCCAGCGGCGACCAGAAAGATGCTACTACTCTTTAGGCGACTGAGGAGACGACTCACAACCATACAGGCGACACCACGGCTACCATGTGGCCACAGCCTAGTCACCTAAAAAACTTGCCAAAGTGGGTCAGGCCCTTAACAGACTTGGTTAGCTGATACCTGAGATGTGTTCTGTAGATACAAGTAGAAAGTAAAACTGTGCACCTGAATCAAGTTCAGAGTGCACAACAAATGTAGCCGCTCCTACTGAGGTCAAAGGTCAACCACCACTCGCGACGACTTGCCTGAGTTTAATGTCGGAGCATAACCTGGAAATCGTTAGTTAGCTGTTCAGACGTTTGGGACGTGCATCTCTGCATTACCCTTAACCACCGACAGCACTATGGAGCTGAAGGCTGTTAGTTTTGCACAGATCTAGTGGGTTTTCAGCTGCAGTTCCATGCCGTCAATGAGCAGTGAAGCATGGATGTGAACCAGTGACATGAATGCACAATATGTGTCCAGCCTAAGGGAGCTAGATATTTCTTTGGCCTGGTTTCTGTGTTGCTTCGAAAACTTGTATTTTATGTATAAATGGAATACTGAAAGTCAGTGCTGGGTTGTAATCATTTATAAATTCCATTTCACGAGTATCTTTATTGCTTATCTGTTGTAGACATTTGCATTCACCTTCAAAGTAAAACAGCAAAGTGCTCTTGCATCGGGGAATATTAAGTATTGAAACCATGTAAATGCTATAAAATTACATTTATTGGATGCCGAGGATTTATTCCTGAGTTGTGGGTGAACCAAATTTAGTATTCATATATCTAACAGTCTGAAGAAGGATCTCAACCTTTTTCGCCACCTACCCACATTCTACAGGGATGCTGCCTGTCCTGCTGAATTACTCCAGCATTTTGTGCCAATCTAATATCTGAATTTTGTTATAATAATATAATTTAAAAAAAAATCTGCACATCTAAATCACGATTTATAGGCTGGTAGAAATACGTAGCAGCTCATGTTTAGTTTGGTGAATCGGGCATATCAGCATTTGTGAGGCAGGACATACCTCCGAGCTGCATCAGAAATATAACAAAGAGACCACTTCCAAAATGTTAATTTGCCCTTTGTCTCTGTTGATATTGGTGATTGCACTCAGTACTCTCACCGCAAACATCATTCAAAAACCTACAGGCAAGCAGACAAGAGCTGGAAGGCTGATGCGGGATGTCAGATCAAGCTTATCAGAACCTTTACTTGTGTGGATGGCTCAATTGTTCAGCTTGGAAACTGATACTCAAGGTGGCAGGTTTCCATATATCAACGATTTGACTGACTACACACAGTGTGCCTGTCTTGCATAACAAGCTCACAATGAATCACCAGAATTTACAGTTCAGCTTGCTGCCTTACAATAGTTATTTACACAACCTATTGATCTGTTTTAATTGTTTGTACGTGTCTGTCTTAACAGGGGTTGGAACAAAATGTGTTTTTTCTGGGATCAGTACCAAAAAATAATGATGTCATAAGATATTTTGTTCCAATTGTCAGTTGGTGTCAGATCAACTTGATCAGAACCTTTACCTGTGATATTGGTACAAAAGAGAAAATTCAGATTCAGATTCAGATTCAATTTTAATTGTCATTGTCAGTGTACAGTACAGAGACAACGAAATGCATTTAGCATCTCCCTGGAAGAGCGACATAGCAAACGATTTGAATAAATAATAATAAGTGTCCGGGGGGGGGGGGGGGGGTGGGTGATTGGCAGTCACCGAGGTACGTTGTTGAGTAGAGTGACAGCCGCCGGAAAGAAAAATGTGGATATGTGAAAATGTGACATTATCAGAATTATGATAACGTTATTATGGATTGGAGGAAAAAAAACTAAATCCTGGAAATACTCAGTGGGTTAGGCAGTGCCTATTTGGAAATAAATTCTACTTCCTTTCTCTGCAACTTAAATCTACAATTTTTTTAATGTTCTCTTTTCCGTTTCGATGGAAGGGTCTTGGACCTGAAATGTTAAATTTGGTTCTCTTTCCACAGATGCTGCTTCACCTGCTGAGTATTTACAATGTTTTCTGTTTTTATTGCAAATGGGTAGAGAGGGTAGATGTCTGTAAACTTTCAAGAACCTCGTGTTCTGTGTTGTCAAACCTGAGGACTTTCTCGACGTCATGGGGAAAATCCTTAATAATTCCAGCAAATCCAAAAAGAACGCGAGTAATAGATTTCAAGACTTCCACGAATTACAATATGTTTGGGATTCTTAAATGAACCTTTAACCTCCTAAAGCATTTTTGAAATGTCTGTTTATTTCATCAGTAAACATCTCTCCATGATTTTAGTTGTGTAGTCATTCATAAATATCCTACTTCGCTGGAATGATTTAACATTCGCAGCGAATGTCCCAGAGTAAATATAGCCGTTCAACTTAAGAGGGAAATGGTGGGGAAATGGTGCACTTTGTAAAAATACTATGCGTTCCTTGCAACAGTAAACCAAAGATAAATTGTGATTGTGCAGTCCAACTGGTGGGATACCTAATAAATATTGTAACAGTAGGCTGACAAAAATATCCTTGTGGATACAGACTCCCGTTGTGAAGTAATTCTGTTTGCAGCATTTCTTATTGCTCCGTAGTCACCTGTACTGCCGTGACATCTGCTTTTCTGCTAAGGGCCCTGTAATTAGGAACTTGTAGCTTCTGCGTTTAGTTTAATTTAGTTTAGAAATACAGCACGGAAACAGGCCCTTTGGCCCACCGAGTCCACGCAGACCAGTGATCCCCATACACTAACACCATCCCACACACACTAGGGACAATTTACATTTTATCAAAGTCTACAAACCTGTACGTCCTTGCAGTGGGAAGAAACTGGAGCTCCCGGGGAAATCCCACACGGTTACTAGGGAGAACGACCAAACTCCGTACGGACAGCATCCGTAGTCAGGATCAAACCCGGGTCTCTGGCGCTGTAAGGCAGCGACTCTACCGCTGCGCCACCCTGCCGCCCTGGTTGAGGAAGAAAAGACCGGAATGAGAGACAACAAAATGCTGGAGTAGCTCAACGGAACAGGCAGCATCTCTGGATAGAAGGAAAGTTTCAGGTCGAGATCCTTCTTCAGACAGAGCCTCAGGGGAGAGGGACTTACAGAGATAAGGAAGTGTAAGAGATCAAAAGAGATGAAGGTCAAGGACAACGTAGAATAGATCATTGTTAGCTAGGAGAAGGTGACAACGAAGCAAACAGATTCAATGTAGTGAGGGGACAGTCAGACTGGTTGGTGAACTGGGAAAGGGGGAGCGATAGAGAGTGAGAGGCAAAGCAAGGGTTACTTACAGTTAGAGAAGTCAATATTCATACCGAAGATAGAACCACAATGCTGGAGTAACTTAGCGGGACAGAGAGCATCCCTAGAGAGAAGGAATGGGTGACATTTCGGGTCAAGACCATTTTCCACTCCCCTTACCTACTCTAACCTCTTCTAATTCCTCAATATTCATACCGCTGGGGTGACATTGGTTTAATTATTTTTTTTAGATAGTTCCAAACGTCAGGGTTTTATTTTCCTTAAGATGATTTTCCCTTTCCTGTGCAGTCGTATCTGATCTCCACATAACACGTTCCTCACACCAGCCCAGCACTGGAGACTTTTAATGTTTTAAAGTTCAACCTGCTGCAGTGCTGGGATTCCATCATGATACGTGGATTATGCAGCTTCTTGAACCAGACTAGATGAAAGGCTCTTCCCTCGGTTGCAAGAGCTCTAAGTGAAATTAGTTTAGATGCACCCAGCAAGCATGGAGAGGTAGTTATTCACTTCAGGAAAATGTCCAGACCTCAACACTAATTGACAGGCTCAATGAAAAACCAGATGGAGGTTGATGAATATTTTCCATTAGCACGCACTCCGTGCAGTTGGTGTTCTGAGGGAGAGTGGCAATTTATGCTACTTGTGCTACTTATGGTATTAATGGGTTTTAAGCAGGAGCTGAGTGCTTTTCACCCTGACTGAAAGCACAGATGTAACTTGTCTTTCTCACCCCTTCTCCTTCTGTTGGAGAAAGGCTTAAAGACTTTTACTCTAGCTTACTCCAAGGAGGCTATATGGGTGGAGCTGAGAAGTAAAAAGGGAATGATCACTTTGTTGAGAGTGTACTGTAGGCTGCCAAACAGTCAACGGCAATTAGAAGAACAAAAATGCCAGTAGATTGCTGGCAGCTGCAAGATCAACAAGGTTGTCCTAGTGGGGGATTTTATTTTTCCCAATATAGACTGGGACTGTCAGAGTGCCAAGAACTTAGATGTAGTGGAATTTGTCAAATATGTGAAGGGAAGTTTCCTTTGGCATTATGTACAGTGCCCTACAAGGGAAAGGACAAAGCTTCATCTGGGAAGGGTAAGTGACTGAAGTATCCATGGGCAAGTCTTTTGGGACCAGCGACTACTGTTCTATTAGCTTTAAAATAACTTGAGGATAAAGACAGTGCGGGCCCACAAGCTAAAATTCTGAATTGGGGTCAGGCCAACTTTGATGTCATTTTGTTGGAAGTAACTGCAGATGCTGGTTTACACTGAAGATAGACATAAAAAGCTGGAGTAACTCAGCGGGACAGGCAGCATCTCTGGAGAGAAGGAATGGGTGATGTTTCGGGTCGAGACCATTCTTCACACTAAACTTGTAATGTTGAGCTCGAGCCCGAGACCCTTCTTCAGTCTGAAAGAAGGGTCTTGACCCGAAACATCACCCATTGCTTCTCTCCAGAGATGCTGCCAGTCCCGCTGAGTTACTCCTGCATTTTGTGTCTAACTTCAATTTTCTTGGCCCCACACTGGGAGTAGAAGTGGGGGCGGATTCGGACCGCAACGGCCGTGAGTCCCAGGCCGAGTTTGGCGATCGTTTGCCTGCTTCTGCTGCTGTTGGAGGTGAGACGTTGCGTCACGCCAGGGTCTTGGGCCTGTCCCACTTTGGCTGTCAGTTGCGAGACAAGCTGTTGGCGCGCAAAAGTTTCCTTCGCTACAAAGATTTTGGAGCCCCGCACGATGCTGCGCACAGCTACATACCCCTCCGCGCTTCTCAGTGGGACAGGCCCCGCGCGGCCACACGATGCCCGTGCGCCTCAGGTGACGACGAGGTCACGTAATTTGCGTGCCAAGGACGCGTAAGTGGGACATGCCCTTTAAGGTTTCAGGATACGAAGTGTTAGAGGAACTCAGCAGGTCAGGCAGCATCTGTGAAGGGAAATGGTTGAACTATATTTGGAGTCGGGTCCATTCTTTAGACTGATAGGAGTAGGAGGAGAAAGCTGGAAATGAGGGGGACAAAGGCTGACAAGTGATAGGTGGATACACATGAGGGGGGTGGTTGTTGGAATAATTGACAAAAACTAAAGGAGATAAAAATGAGTCAGATAAGGAAAGAAGAGGAGGAGTGGAATGTAAATCCGCAGGGAGGTATATGTGTTTAAGGGGACAGGGTGGAGAGGAAGGGGGGGGAGAGTAGGGGATTCGGGGATGGGAGATAAGTGTACAAAGAAGGGGCAAGGTGACTGAATTTGGTGTTAAATTCTCCAATTTCAATCAATACCCTCCCCTCTCTTTCGCATTCCCACCACACACACCTTGTCTCATCTCACTCATCCTGCTGCTTTCCTCTCCTCCATACACTTATTCCCCAACACTGAGACCCCATTTCCCTTTTATCCCCTATTCCCCTCCTTCCTGTACCTTTCCACCTATATCCCTCTGATTGGCTTTATCTTTTGCTCCTCTTCTCATCCCTTATCTTACACCCCTTTGTCTTCTTTTCACCTCACGCCTTTCTCACTTCCTCTCCCCAACTGCCCGTTAACCGATCCCCTCCCTTGCCTGCATCTATCTATCTATCACTTGCCAAGCTTTGTCATTCCCCCACCTCTCTTTTTAATATTTTGCTCTTTGGCTCCAGTCAGTCTGAAGAAGGGTCCCGACCCAAAAACATTGTCTGTCTATACCCTCCTCAGATGCTGCCTGACCTGCTGAGTTCCTGCAGCGCTTTGTGTTTTGCTCAGGATTTCAGCATCTGCATCAAGACAGAGTCCCTTCATCAGAATTGACTCAATTGTTAACCCTTTCTCTTTGCACAGATGCTGACGGACCTGCTGGGTGTTTCCCAACAATTTCTATTTTAATTTTAGTTTAGTTGCAACATCCATACTGTTTTGATTACATAACGTAATTACTACCAGTTATCAAATAATTTTTGCAAGGGTTCGCTGCATTGGAGTTCATTTCAACTTGATATTTATCCAGGAGCTAGAAATCGGAGTTATTCTAAAACATTTTTAGCTGGTGGACCTGTTTGAAAGCCGGTTCTGTCGGTGCTGGTGTAATTGAACCGATGTCAGTTAGTTGGTGTCAGTCTGATTGTGCGCGAGATGGATTGGGTTGCTTTGGGTTTTACAACCAGAGTGTGATTCAGGGTCAGAATTAATCAATGTAGCCAGCAGGTGACAGCTTGAAATGGCCGGCTCCTGGAATTGCAAAGATGTACCATGAGAAGATGTGCAGGCACGAGACTTGTCTTGCTGGCCTGCTTTATGTAATTCATTTCACCAGATGGCAATTTTACTCTAATACCTGTGCTTTACATTAATCTTTCATATAAAGCAATCAACAGACAACATTCTTTGAAAGCGCTAGTGGCCTTTGCTGGTTTTAAATGGAGAAGCCCGTGTCCGTGCTGGTGGTGTTTTTCTTTAACTTTTTCCTGGCTTTGTGAGAGCACGTTGCTGGAGATTTACAGAGTGGATGGTTGTAACAGCTGCTGTTTGGTGACTGAAGGGGTTTCTGATGGGTGAGTGGCGATGATCTGGTACACAGATGTAAGAGCTGCTGTTATCCCTGTCACTGCTCAAGGCTACTGGCAGAGTGCGTGTGTTGCTCACCGCTGGTCAACATGCCTGCTGGCTGCACTCACCACCACACAACCACTGTGACATCAGCAGCCTGAGTTATAGATGCACGATGCAGACAGCCGGGTGTAAGTCAGAGCACACGGCCTATTGAAGGCATGAGACTGTGTGTCCAAAAGGACTGTCCTGGTCACAGCTAATCCTGTGTTAATGGTGCAGTGATGGGGTTGTTCCCTGTTGCAAAATTAATGATGTCTGACAAAAATCTCTCTTCTGAATGTATTATGGTTGCTGCATTCATGCTGACTAGGGATTATAGTTCTTTACATAAATAACATTTAGTTTAGTTTAGAGATACAAAGATTTTAAAGGTCTTTTATTGTCACGTGTACCAATTAAGCGAATTACCATACAGCCATACTAAAATAGAAACAAGACACACAACCAGGGGCAGAAAACCCGGGGGGGCCAGAGGGGACACGTCCCCCCCATGTTTTGAGAGGTGGGCGACATCCCCGCCAGGTTCACCTGCCTGGGCTTGTGGGAAATATGGCCAGCGCGGAGAAGCAGCGCTGGTATCCCGTCAGTCCAGACAGGGCTGTAGTTAACCCGGTGAGACAGGTAGTTAAGCTGTATTTAGCGCTGGATTGAGCCTACGAAGACTCGTGAGTGTGCGCATGCGTGCGCGGCCGCCAAAAAAAATTGTGTCCACCCGTCCCCTCCATGTTTTGATAGTGAGTTCCGTTCTTGCACTCAACTACGTAAGTTAACATAAACATCCATCCTCTCATTTCCCACATTCCTCACTGTGATATGACCGTCGGGGTGATCGAAGCTCTCGCAGCCGGTGGTCGAATGTCCTGCGTCGGGGTGGTCAAATCTCCTGTGGCTTGGAGTTCCCAAAGTCGGTCTCTGATCAGAGAACGCGAGCTCCGTGATGTTAAAGTCCGCAGGTTCCCATGGTAGAGCTCAGAGGTCGATCCCTGGCAAAGGGATCGCGAGTTCTGCAATGTTTAAGTCCGTCGGTCTCCAGCAAAGGCTGCCAACTCCTCGATGTTAGGCCGCAGTGCGGACGGAGATATGATATGGAGAAAAATTGCATCTCCGTTGAGGTAAGAGATTAGAAAAAGTTTTCCCCAATTTACCCCACCCCCTTCCCCCCCCCCCCACATAAAACAAGCTAATGAACAGTAAAACATAGATTTAACACGTACTAAAAAAACAACGAAGAAGAACGGGGCAGGCTGTTGGTGAGGCAGCCATTGCTGGAGTCACCTGGTGGATACAGGCCCTTCGGCCCACTGAGTCCATGCTGGCCAGCGATCCCCGCACACTAACGCTATCCTACACATACTGGGCCAATTTAAAATTATACCAAGCCAATTAACCTATAAACCTGTAGGTCTCTGAGATGTGGAAAGAAACTGGAGATCCCAGAGGAAACCCATTCAGATCACTTGGAGAACGGACACTACTAAGGTTATTTTATGTATTCATTTTTGGATTCGCATCACAAATCTTTTCACACCCATCTGTACTCAAGTGAGTCAAGAGACAAGAGTGTTTTTTTTTGTCATCCTCCCAGATAGAACAATGAAGTTCTTATTTGCTGCAGCACAACAGAATATGTAAACATAGTACACTGTAAACAATATGATATAGTCCTGTCGCTCAGGACAGGCGCATGTTAAATAAGCCCATGCTCTGTCATAGTCAGGTAGCCAGCATAACCATGTCCATGCATGGATCACTGCCCAGTCCCCAAAGCCAAGTATTCCCCACTGCCCCAAGCTCTGAAAAAGTATTGCACAAATCTGTAATTGTACTGAATTGTATGATATGTATATGAACATCCACTGTCTCAGGCCATGCACTCATGATTGAGGATGATTGCTTCCACTCTTAAAGGACACAAAGTGTTGGAGTAACTCAGTGGTTCAGGCAGCGTCTCTGGAGAACAAGGTTAGGTGACTCGTTTGGTTGGGACCCGTCTTCCACTCCTATTTTGTTGATTCTGAACAGGCTGATGAGAGGGGAGCTGCAGAGTTCCTCACAGACAGTGCAGGAGGTGGGCGACAGAGCTGGTGGATGCGTTGTTAGTGAGATGGTGCACTCCAGGTATCCACTGTGTGCTCCCAAAACACCACCTTGAGGTTCTCAACCCTGTGCTAAATGGTCCTCCGCTTTCAGTGGTCCTGCACCAGAGTCCCAGGAGTTAGGAGTGATAATGCACTTTTCCAAAAAGTCTCTGAGTGCATCCTGAATCTTTTCCTTTGCCTGATCATCTGTTCCCATGACGGTGCAGAATATTCAGCGTTTCGGCAGTCAGGTGTTGGCCATGCAAACTGTGACTTCCAAGTGTAAAGCAGGTTCTGTACTGTGATTTGTGAAACTGCGAAGACGTACCTTTAGAAGGTGATGAGGAGGAACTTCTTTTGTCAGAGGGTGGTGGATCCATGGAATTAATTGTTACAGACCGCTGTGGAGGCCACGTCAATTGACATTTTTCAGGCAGAGATGGACAGATTCTTGATTAGTGAGGGTGTAAGGGGTTATGGGGAGAAGGCTGGAAAATGGGGTTGAGAGTGGCGGATAAATCAGCCATGATTGAATGGCAGAGTAGACGGTGGAAAGAATGGCCTAATTCTGCTACTGTAACTTCTGAACATATTTACAATATATTCAAGCTAGAGAGGAGCTCGACTATTCTGTTTTAAATACTTCTAACCACTGCTCATTGTTGGAAACCGCAATGGCAGGGTAATTGCAAGATCACTGCCGAAATGTGTGTTCGATTTATGTAATTCACTGCCCAGTATTCCACATGCAGATGGAGTTACACATTCAGTTCACACTACAAACTAAACTTTCAGAGAAGGTAGAGAGTTACAAAGTAAATTTAGTGGACTAGCTATTGTTCCAAAACTGCTGTTGGGGAACATTTAGTTTGTGGCAGTCTATTTTGGCCAGCTGTGATCATTGTGAGCTGTGTCTAATCATAGATGGAGGATACCAAAGCTACTGGAGGACATCTGCACTCTACCAACTCTCTGACACTGAACTGGCCTGATGCCAACTTTGGCGCTATATCTGACTCTAATATGAGCTTCAGATTGTGGCATCATTGAGAGCACCAGTTTCCACCTCTGTGTCTTTGCCTGATTCTAACACCCTTTCAGCTCTTGAAACCATCTCGCGCAGATTTGTTTCCTTAAAGTTTCAACCCACACTTGCCAGCCCAGCCCACTTTCCACTTCATGAAACTGAGGTCACCCAAAACTCTGCCGGCTATACCATGACAGAGATAGCACCTCATATTTAGATGTGCCCCAGTGCAAATTGGCGGAACAGTACCTCATATTTCACTTGGGCAGCTTACACCCCAGTGGTTTGAACTTCAAGTAGACCTTACTTTCCCACTCTCTCCATCCCCTCCCTCTTCCCAGTTCTCCTGCCAGTCTCACTGTCTCAGACTACATTTCATCTCTACCGCCTAGTTCCCTGACATCAGTCTGAAGAAGGGTCTCGACCCTAAATGTCACCCATTCCTTCTCTCCAGAGATGCTGCTTGTCCCGCTGAGTTACTCCAGCATTTTGCGTCTATCATAAAAGTACAAAAAAATGTTTTAAGTACATTCCGCAATTAGTCCAATTACAACAATTATTCAAATCCTAAGCCGCTCCTGCCACATATTATAGCAGCTTTATATATGACAACTTGTATTCTTGGAGTACCTGTCATGTAGCAAAAGTGTCCCAGTGTTCCCTACAAGAGCATTATTGAAATCAAAAACCACACGGTGCATATTGCAATATATACAGAGGTTCAAAGCGATTACAGAAACGGGGAGGAGCAGGGAAGCATTTGAAATGTTTCTGGGTTGAGACACAATGTCACTCATTCCTTCTCTCCAGAGATGCTGCCTGTCCCGCTGAGTTACTCCAGCATTTTGTGTCTTGCTTCCGATACATTTTGTACTTTTAATCTCTATGGTAATATTAAAGCAAAATTCTTTAAAAGAATGAGCGTGAGAGCTGAGTTAAGGGCCAGTCCCACTAACGCCACTTTTCAGCGACTGTCTTCCACCTTCAAGCTCGAGGGCACTCGCCTGAAAAACCTTGACCGTCAGCAATGAAACCGTGAGCCGGATGGACCGTCTGCGCATACACACACGCACGCACACGCACGCACACACACACACACACACACAGAGCAAAGGCAGGGGCCAGGGAAAGCAGGGGCGCGCTGTCTGAAATTCACACCCGCGATGAACAGGAAGGTAAAAGACGGCTGGCACAGTTACGGTAAGTCCTTTGGGGGGGGGGGGGGGAGAGGGGTGGACGAGTGGAGACACTTTTAAGAAGCCAAACAACATTTATTAAAGTTTAATGGGCATTTAACATGACCTTTTTTTTTCTTAACGAGCTATTACCTTCGACTACCTTTGATTACCTTCTATTGCCTTCGATTACCTATGACCTACCTCAACTAAATCTACAAGTAAAAATGTAATTACCTCTCGTACACGGGTAAAGGTATAAGCATCTTTAATAGACACCTCGGTGTCGGATATGCAGTACATTATACGTCCAGGCTGCTGCATCTACGAAATGTAATAAACGAGTTTTTAGCACTATAAACATGCACTAGGTGGGGTTAATTACTAATAAGTATTCTGATTGGCTATGATGCAATAGCCAATCTACAAAAATATATCGATTTTTTTCCATGGTGGCCTCAAGTACGCGGGGACTACTCTCGAGCATGAAGGAGAGTTCTAATCCCTGTCCAACTTAGGAAACCTGAATGGAAACCTCTGGGGACTTTGCACCCCACCCAAGGTTTCCATGCGGTTCCCGGAGGTTTTTTGTCGGTCTCCATAATGGCCGAAAGTGGTTTCCGCTTCTTCTATGTTCCGGCGATTATTTCAAAAAATTCAAAACTTGCCGCGACTAAAAATAGGTTGCCGTTTTAAAAATCAGTAATTTTTTAGTCAAAGCCGGTTGTGATGCTAGTTGCAGGTGGTTGCCGGAGGTTGCAGGTGGTTGCCGGAGGTTGCGGGTAGTGGAAGGTAAGAGCTGCAACCTCCGGCAACCACCTTCAACTAGCGTCGCAACCGGCTTTGACTAAAAAATTACCGATTTTTAAAACTGCAACCTATTTTTAGTCGGGGCCGGTTTTTGAATTTTTTTAAATAATCGCCAGAAGATAGAAGAAGTGGAAACCACTTTCGACCATTAGGGAGACTGACAAAAACCTCCGGGAACCGCACGGAAACCTTGGGTGAGGCACAAAGTCTCCAGAGGTTTCCGTTCAGGTTACCTAAGTGGGACAGGGGCATTATGCCCCTGTCCCACTTACGAAACCTGAACGAAAACCTCTGGTGATCTTGCGCCCCCTACAGGATCTTTGCTACCGACCACACACACACACACACACACACACACACACACACACACACACACACACACACACACACACACACACACCGAAGGTGGGGGCCACAGACAGCGGAGGAGCGCTGTCTGCGTGATGTAGAGGAAAGTAAACGGCTGCCATAGAGCACGTAAGTCCTTTGGAGAGCGCGGGAGGGAGGGAGAGAAGCGGAGAGAAGGGGGGGGGAGATGGAGTGGAGACAGTTTTACGAAGTTTAATAAAGTTGGCGGGCATTTTACCTCTGGCGGAACTTCTAGGTCCTGAAAACTACAATGAGCCAATCAATATGGCCGTTCAGCGAAGGAGATTGCCTTTGACTGCCTGTAAGTAAATAGCAACCCCACTACACGGGCTTTGACCAAACGGCAACCTATTTTCAGTCGAGGCTGGCTTTGTTTTTTTAAAAATAATTGCAGGAACATAGAAGAAGCCTCGACTATGCGGAAACCACTTTTGACCATTAGGGAGAGTGACAAAAACCTCTGGGAACCTCACGGAAACCTTGGCTGGGGCGCAGGGTCTCCAGAGGTTTCCGTTCAGGTTTCCTAAGTGGGACAGGGGCATTACAAAGACCTCGTAGGACCTCGTGTCGACCATGCTGCGAGTATGAATCGAGGGCAAACTGTTCTAAACTCGCGAGTTTGGTCCCCGCAGTGGGACAGGCCCTTTAGATTCAGCAACTTCAGGAGAGAAAAAGAGAGAGGGTTTGTGTGGGAGCATAATAACGGCGGTGCTGAATTTCAATGGGCTTGCTTCCAGTCACCTGCCCTGTTGGTGCTGCAGTCATGCTGACAAGTCAGGGCCATTGTTGTTTTGTTGATAATGAATTGATTTTAATCATGCTGCAGCTGAGTGAAACTCATGCACTTCCATGGAAGGGAAAACAACCCAATGAATAAATATTTGTACGAAAGCCAGACTTCCTGTTAAAATGGAATCACTTCACTTGTTAGTCATGCCCAAATTACAAATAGCACTTCTGTTTGCTTTGTATTACTACACTGAAAAGCATAGACTATTTTAATCCTTAATTTAAATCTCAAATGGCAACCAAAGTCTATCCTTTTACTCATCTCTCCTAAACTTTGTGCGTTTTGATTATTTTCAGAGGAAATAAATTTAAATTCATTCTGGAATTTATTTTAATGCAATTTTCTTGATATTGTAAGGGCTTTTGTCCTATGTTCCTACTTTATTGTACTCATCTTTTGAGTTGTTTGAAAATACAGGCCTTGAGTGAAAACATTTTTCTAGCTTGCAGTAAAATCATAAATTGCAGTTGGCATGTTTACAATATTCCATTTTGATTCTGTGTCCAGAATTGTAGTTTTAAAAAATTGTAATAGCGAGTCAATCTATTTAGTTCATATGGTTTATTTTAAATTACTTTATCTGAATATTTGTTTTCCTAATTTGCCAATGAATGCTGGTTTTGCCAGTAAGGTATAGATCCTGAAAATGAATGTGATAATTGCCATAAATTATGAAATAATACATTAAAACCATAAATAACATTCAACATTTTTGTATTTTTCATAATGGATTCTCAGACCACTGTGTAAGTTACTGGCTGGATCTCCATTGTTTGCCAATTTTGTTGCTAATGTGCACGTTCATCAACTTTTAATCTTATATTTGCTACTTTTGCAGCATTTTTGGATATCCGTTGTGAAAAATGTGCAGAAGACAAGGCAAGGCAGTGCCTTTATTCATGTGATAGGATAAAGTCTTGCCTCCATATTTATTGGTGGAAAATCATTCAATCAAAGTGGTGCATAATTTTAATAATAATAATAATCTTATTTATATAGCACATTTTTAGTCAACTTGCATTGACCCCAAAGTGCTTCACATAATTACATTACATTTACACACAGGCAAAGTTAAGTTCAGTTAGGGAAAACCAAACATGAAACTTGTGCAAAAGGCAAAGTGCTGAAGGAACTCAGTGCGTCAGCAACTACGTCGAGGGAGTGGACAGGCTACGTCTGGGGTTGAGATTCTTCTTCAGTAAGAGCCTAATAAGTCCCAACCCAAAACATTGCCTATCCATTTCCTCCACCGATGCTGCCTGACCAGCTGAGTTCTGCCAGCACTTTGTCTTTTGCTCAGGATTGCAACATTTCCAATTCCTAGTGTCGCCAAACATGAAACTAGCATTATATAAAATGGCTAGCATTATCAAAAAATTAATTAGGAATACTCTTGCATCTGCAGGTAACAGACATGAAGTGTTTCTAGATTTGCTGTGGTAGTTGGTTCTGATCATTAAAACCCTGCACTGAGTGAATGTGCAATGCTTCCTGCTGCATCTACACGCTGAAGTATAAAGAACTAGTCTTTTATGAAAGGATAATAATCAATAAGCTGGAAAGGGTGCAGGGATTTATGAGGATGTTACCAGGACTTGAGGGCCTGAACTACAAGGAGAGGTTGAGTAGGCTAGGACTATTTATTGAAGAGCAGGAGGATAAGATCCTCATGGTGTCCAAGATTGTGGTGCCTAAGATCTTAAGTTGAATAGCTAGGGTAAATGTACAGTCTATCCAGAGTTGGGGAATCAAGGACCAGAGGACAAAAGCTTAAAGTGAGGGGGGAAAGATTTATTAGGAATCTGAAGGGCAACTGTTTCACACAAGGGGCGGTGGGATTATGGAACGAGCTGCCAGAAGAGATAGTTGAGGCAGGTAATATTACACCATTTAAAATATATTTGGACAGGGATATGGATAGGAAAGGTTTAGAAAGATATGGTCCAGATGCAGGTAGATGGGACTAGTGGAGATGGGACATTTTAATTGCTGTGGGCACGTTGGGCTGAAGAGCCTGATTCCATGATGTATGACTCTATTTGTTGTCATATGCACTTATAATATGCACTTATAAGTTCATGGTTGGATTTCTTTTGGAGAATTCATATATTGGCACAGAGACCATCTAATTAATTAATTGATTGATTAATTAATTTGTGATATACCATATGTCTGAACCACAACTGGATATAGTGTGCATGCCATTTTTTTCTTTAAATTGTATTATACTTGTATCATTTTAGTGCCATTGAAACATGAATGTCATGTTGAATGCAGCAGGTCCTTGTCAGTACTAGAATTATAAAAAATAGGCCAAAGTAAGACAGTGCAGCAAAAACTACGCACGTCAACAGCTTTGTTTAAAACTGGCCCAGTGTGAAGTCAATGTGTCAACTAATGGACCTAGATTGACATAAGTTTATTTATTGGTGGAAATTCATTTTATGATACTGACCAGTGAAATAACTTCCACTTTTTGTTGCAACAAATCCCATATGTTCATTGAAGTTATTAGCAATTCCTTCGTTTTGCCTCTTGCAATCAGAAGATCAAAGCCTGACCATTCAGTGTTCTGGATAGATTGTCCTTTGATAGGTATCACAAATTAGGAAGATGGTAACATTTTGAGTGCAGTTTGACACGTAACAATTCTATGTGATGCCGCACCATAGATATTATGGAATCTCCGATTTCCTCAAATAGTGTGGCCAATTAAAGTGTATAATTCTCAGGGGGTTCATAAAAATTAGTTTTCTAAATGTTTAATGATTCAGTAATTAGGTCAAGCATAGAATGAAGATTTTACATTGATTGACGTACAGGACCTGTATTTAAATGGAAACGGGTCATTGAACTTTTTAAAATGAAATAGTTTTACTGAACAAAATGGTCAGTACACCTCTAATGTTTAGGCTCCGTCTCACCTACTGAAAAAAACATATAGTTTCCTTTTCCAAATAAAAGTGAGATGAACTTTTCAGGGCAGGATTTTTGGAAGCATTGATCCAGAATCAGACACCATGCTTTTGTCTGTTCACTGAAGGTTTCTGCGTTCCACATTTGTTCCACTTATTTTAATGCAGCAGACGTAAAGAAAAAGTATTGCTTGTTGGTTCAGAGATCATCAGGGCTGCAAATGCCAGACTGAAGTGTAATCTTGTGTAAGATTTAGAAATTCAACACCTAAACAAAGGAAATGTGGTCTCGATATTTAAGGGGATCATTTTTTTGAAAAATAACTGATGTTTTACAGTCAAATCTATGACAAAACTTTGTAAACCTTTGCATTAAAGTTTCTGTGATTGCATGCAAACTTCAATACTTTTGGCTTGACTTGACTCGGGTCAGAGGAAGCCAATTATTTCAAAGTTATTGTTTCATCAGCAGATGCATTAACTGTCCATTACTACTAAAGACCACCAGGGGCGCTGGGGAGATGGCAGCCCTGCCAGCAGTCTGTTTGTTTTTTTCTTTCTTTTTGTTATTTGTTAGTGCATTAAAACTTTGTTTGAATGTTCTTCGGTATGTTTTATGTGGGGGAGGGGATCGGGGGGGAAACTTTTTTCGAGTTCTTACTTTGCTGGAGTTGTGACTATTTTTCGGATCACATTCTCTGGGCTCTGCGGCCTACCATCGCTGGAGCTGGAGGCCTCGGACAGTCGTGAGCCCCACTGCAGGGCGCGGATCCCTTGCCTGGGATCGCTCCCACCGCGACCACCATGAACTTACCATCTAGGGCTCGCAGTCTCGGGAGAAGCTACTCGGGAGCTCCAACGCCGCGGAAGGCTCGACCAGTCCCGACGCGAGGTTCGATCGCCCGACATGGGGGAGCTGACATTCCCCCGATGCGGGCAGATCGCCTCGATGCGGAGGGCCCTAATGCCGCTGGCTATGGGAGACAAGACCATCCTGTCAATGGAAGGCTCAAGGAAGCCAACCGAGGAAGAACAAAAGGAAGGACTTGAACTTTATTTCGCCTTCCATCACAGTGAGGAATGTGTAGGAGTCACTGTGGTGGAGGTTCATGTTAAAATGTGTTTTTGAGTGATTTGTTGCTTTTAATTGGATGACTGACCTGGCAATGAAATTCTTTCTATGTTGCAATACATACTTGGTGAATAAAGTCTGATTCTGATTCTGATACTAATGACAACACTGCAAGTAATTTTTTTTCCATATGGATTTTGACTGTGTCAGGAATGCAGGTAGAATCCAGAAGTGCCGAGCCAGATTCTGGATATCTTGCTTGCCATACTGAAAGAAATGGGTGAGATGATCGTCAGTTAAGGCGATCAGAGGATATCTTTAAAATTCAATGCCTTGGCTGTTCCCTGGCAGAGTAAGTCAACCACCTTCCCCAAAGCTTGGTTGATGCTTGTGTCATTGAATTCATTGGTTGATCAGCCATGATTGAATGGCAGAGAAAAGCTGATGGGCCGATTGGCCTAATTCTACTCTGAGAAACATGGGAAATAGGTGCAGGAGTAAGTTATTTGGCCCTTTGAGCCAGTACCGCCATTCAATATGATCATGGCTGATCATCCAAAATCAGTACCCTGTTCCTGCTTTCGCTCCCTATCCCTTGATTCCATTAGCCCTAAGAGCTTTATCTAACTCTTTCTTGAAAACATCCAGTGAATTGGCCTCCACTGCCTTCTGTGCCAGAGAATTCCACAGATTCCCAACTCTCAGGGTGAAAATGTTTTTCCTCATCTCAGTCCAAAATGGCCTACCCCTTATACTTAAACTGTGACCCCGTGGTCCCCCAACATCGGGAACATTGTTCCTGCATCTAGCCTGTCTAATCGCATAAACATATGAATTTATGAATTCTGTGGAATGGACGTCTGATGATTTCCACCCAGGCTGACGGGTACATTCATCCAGAGAGCAGGGTTGAAAATTAATCCCAATTGTACCACATCATGGCGGTACGGTGGCGCAGCGGTAGAGCTGTTGCCTTACAGGTGCTGTCTGTACGGAGTTTATACGTTTTCCCCGTGACCGCGTGGGTTTTCTCCGAGATCTTCCGTTTCCTCACACACTCCAAACACGTACAGGTATGTAGGTTAATTGGCTTGGTGTATATGTAAATTGTTCCTAGTGTGTGCAGGATAGTGTTAATGTGCGTGGGATCGCTGGTTCGGCATGGACTCGATGGGCCGAAGGGCCTGTTTCCCCGCTGTATCTCTAAAACTAAAAACTAAAACTAAAATCAGTTCCCCTTACATTTTCCCTCCACCCCATACTTTTCCCCTCTCCCTCTCTGTCTCTCCAATGCACTTTCTTCTCAGCCCTAGACGATCCATCCTGTCCCTCTCACCCATCGCTTTCCGTTATTGTATCGTCTTGTGCAGAAATTCTGAGTTGGCTGAAAGATTAAAACAAAATTTGGATATGAATTTTACATTGGGCGCATATTGGTGCCTGGAGAATCTTGAACTGTAACATCCTTATTGGAGAAACTAATCTGCCAGGCCCAGCTCTAAATCGTGTTTCTGCACGACAGCTCTCTTATTAATCTTTATATGTTGTGCTAAAAATCCAAAGCACATTTTCCAATACGTTAGAATTTTAGGCATCATTGCCACCCAGTGATCTGTATCTGAAAACACTAGAATCAATGTATTACTCTACATTTAATAGAGCGGACTATCTCTTCATTTGCTAAATCAGTAAAAAGCTTCATAAATCATTCTGAAACTATCTTTACTCTCAACTGCTATCGGACGTTCCTGATGCCTTGTAGTTCAGCTCCTCTTGGTTTCTCCTCTTGATTTTCAACATTAGCCATCCCATCCTCCCCCCCCCCCCACCCCCCCCCCCCACTCCCCCAGCTTGTAGATTGCCCCCCCCACTCTCCCCAAGATTTTTGAATTTATGATCTATATAATCCGGTGTTACCGCTAAAGTAATTTACGTAATCCTGAGATGAATCTAAATCCATTTACAGTGTGTTGTCTACAACTGTCGAGCTCAAAAGATGAATCTGATCCATCTAATTCTTTCCTTTTCTCAGTAATGCCCTCTCCGACTTCAGAATGGGTTTCAATGGTTTAATTTTATTTTAGAGATACAGCGTGGAAACAGGCCCTTCGGCCCACCGAGTCTGCCCCGGCCAGTGATCCCTGCACACTAACACCACGCTACACACACACACACACGAGGGACAATTTTATATTTATACCAAGCCAATAAACCTGTGTCTTTAGAGTCCGAAAATATCTCGCATGTTTATTTTAAAATGATATAACCTTTCTCAGACTAATGGGAAACAGAAATTCAATCCCCCATGTGTACTGAAGAACGTACCTTGCAGAATGAGGTCATTCTTGTGCCCAAGTACCATCTTGAGGCAGAGGAGGCGTGAGGAGAGATGTTTGGAGGGAAGCAATCTGCCATTGGTAATTTGTAGAAGCCTGCGCTGATTCTGGCAATAAACAGTATTTGCCAGAGTCTCTTAATAACAGGCAGATCAGCGCTGGCTTGCAAACAATGCTTGCATTAATGCACATTCAGATGCAGAGTATGCCAAAGTTGACACATTCGCTGAAGAACATAAGAGAATAGGTCTGACATTCAATGTCTGCAAAACTTGGATCCTGTACTAATGATCCCTTAAGGTTCAAGACAGTCCTCCTGCAGATGACATAAAAATAGCTGGAGTTGTAGACTGTGAGGACGGCTGTCAACATAGACAGTGTTCAGCCACAGAAATAGGTGGAGAACTGGCAGGTGCAGTTCAATCCAAGTAGGTGTGTGGTATTGCACTTTGGGATGTCTAATGTGAGGCAAAAGTATGCTACACCCTTACCAGCATTGATGTACAGAGGGATCTTGAGTCCCAGTCCATAACTCTGAAAGTGCAACACAGTAGATAGAGTAGTAAAGAAAGCATATGGTATGGTTGGAACATTGTGTATAGGAGTCAGGATGTCATGATGCAGCTTTATGGGACTATGGGCAGGCCGCATTTGGAGTATTATTGTGTGCAATTCTGGTCACCCCATTACAGCTAGAATGTGGAGGATTTGGAAAGGGCATGGAAGAGGTTTATCAAAATGCATCCTGGATTAGAATGTGTTAGCTATAAGGAGAGGTTGGACAGAGTTGGATTGTTTTCTCTGGAAGCCGAAGTTTGAGGGGAGATGTGATATAAAATTCTGAGATCATAGACATGGTATATAACTTCTGTTCCAGGGTGGAAATATCAAAGACTAAGGGGCCTAGCTTTAATGTGTGAAGGGCAAAGGTTAATGGAGTGTGCGTGGGAAGATTATTTCACAGAGACTATAGTACACTGCCTGTTCATGGAAGCAGATGCAATAGTGGCGTGTGAGAGGCTTTTAGATAGACGCATGGATATGCAGGGAATGGTGAAGTTGGGATCATATGCAGGCAGAGGAGATTACTTTACCTTGGCAGCATGGAACAGACATTGTGGGCTGATGAGCCTGTTTCTGTGCTGTACTGTTTTATGGTCCATATACCTCCAACAACAAAGGTTTGTGGAGAAACCTTGAAAAGCATAGGGGCCCTTCCCATATTGAGGGAACCATTTCTCAGTGACAGCAGATGTTGGTGGTGAAATTTGCTATGTCTTTGATCTGGCAGCATAACCCTTGGACTAGTGAGGAGAAGGGCATTTGACGATCAAGACCTCAGACCTGCCACAAAATGTGTCTGCCAGCAGTTGTTGCACCCCTATGCTTCTGAGACTCGTTCAACTTAAGGCTCTGGAAAGGATTCACCAACATCACTGCATAAATGCCTACATCCACTGGAATGACGACCACATTAATGCCATGTTCCTTTTCCAGGCCAGCATCCCCAGCATTGAGTCTCCCAAGTATACTCAGCTGACGACATTCGGCATTTCATATCACTCAATCCCCCAACTCCAGATTCTTAAAGCAAGCAAATCCTTCCAAACTAAATCATGGGAAGGGCATTACCGGCTGAACGGAATAAAATATAAGGATGTACTCAAAATCTCCTTGAGGAAAAAAATGCAACATTCCCACTCACTACTGTAACCCTTGACCCAGAGAGGAGGAGTATTTGGGTAACGTTGAGAACCTTGCCTGTATCTGGAGCACATAGATGCCCAGTGTAAGTGGTGGGAGGAGTGCACCACATCACAAACTACTCACTGGCCTGCCCTGCCTGGCACCTCCAGTGGGAGAGCCTGCAGTTCCCACATTGGTGTCACCATTCATTTCAGAATGGACAAAACCAGAGTGGAAGCGCAAACCGGAGTATGTGCCCAAGAAGAAGGTGTTGACATTATTGGGGCAAGAGTGTCACATAAATTTGAACTATAAGATATAGATTTCCCTCCAGCATTTCGTGTCTATCTTGTCATGCTTAAAATTGGAGTAACTCAGTGGGTCAGGCAGCATCCCTGGAGAAAACAGATAGGTGATGTTTCGGTTTGGGACCCTTCTTCAGTCCCAAGCTGAATCACCTGTCCATATTCTCCAAAGATGCTGCCTAACCTGCATTACTTCAGTATTTTGCATCTAGTCTTTATCTTTGGTATAAACCAGCATCTGCAGCTCCTTGTTATTATGTTAAGCATGACTTGAATGGATTTGTGCATTCAAATGTCCTTCTGTGAACCACCTTGAGCTCAAAATGTAAATGCACTGCATTTTGCTCCAACCTTTGACTCGACCAAACGTCTCCAAGAACCCATTAAGGAAGCAGAAATGTTGGCCAAGTTACAAAATTAGTTTCTTGAGACATGATGCATTCTTTTAATGGTACTTACTGTAATGAAGTTGACAGAACAACAATCATTATGCAAAGTCGGTATAGCTATTTACAGAATAGATGGGTCTTGATGACTCTTCTGATGGGGAACTGCAATCATCTTTTGATGGTAAATGTAACATTAATTTTCGAGAAGTATAAAATGAATAGGAAAATTAATGCACAAGGTGATTTTGAAAAGGATCCAATATTTAATTAAAGTTTACAGGTGTGAATAATTAAATATGATATGCATGTTGTATGATAAACAGCTGATAAAGTAATGGTTAGCATTAATGGTGTTCCCAGTTGTTGATAGATCGTTGCTTCAGGCAGGGACCAATGCATGGATCAACAGTGAACTTGTGGTTAAATGTAGAAATTGATTTTAAGGGCAAAGGACAAAGGACATTTATTGTCACATACACCAAATGGTGTAGTGTGATTTGAGTTGCCATTGCAGCACACCAATAAAATAAACACAACATTATAGAATTTAACATTAAGCATAAAAAACATCCCCCCCACAGCAGGATCAACGTTTCCCACTGTGTTGCAATGTTGCAATTTTTTCTCAAGGAGGGAAGGCAGCAAAGTTCAGTCCACTTCCTCTATGTTCACCCGTGGTCGAGGCCTATTTGAAGCCTCCGCAGTCGCCGCTACAGCGGCCCGATGTTTCAGGCCCTCTCGCCGGATGATGGAACTCCAGCGTCGGAAGAACACTCTCAGCGGCTTGGAGTTTTGAAATGTCTGCTTGCTACCGGAGACCGTGGATCCCGAAGTCCACAGGCCGCGCTGGTCATTATGCAGAGTTTATAATCAGAACGACGTCTATATATGGAACTAAATGCTTGGCTATTTTTCACACTCTTTTGAAGACCATAGTACATGGTCACCAACAACCCAAACTTGGACCACTCTGAACTGTTCTAAATTATACCAGATAGCAGATTGACAGAGAACTAGTTTGACGCTCCCGTGAAATCTGTTCATACTTCAAACTGAACTAGTTAGAAGTTAAGAGTTAAGAGTGTCAGGTCCATATTATGACTAGATTGGTTATTGTTTCCATATGAAAGTGAACCCTAAACACCTTTCCCTACCCATTGTCCTGTCACATGCTCATAACTCACAGAGAATGTTATAATAATGTTCTGCATAAAGCCAACAATATATCGCAATCTTGCATGTGCTCCACCCCCACCCATATGTTCTTCCAGAGTTCTTCAGCGGCATCAGTAAGATGATGCCATTTAAAATATACAAGCGGATTTATATTATATTTAAGAGTTAAGAGCAAAAATTTACGGCATAATTTGTTTGGGATATCAATGTTAAATATTTTGAGACCGTTACATTACATGAATTTGGAACAATTCACAATTTTCACCTGTTCAACACATCTATTTCCATTTCATAATTCCAGGTGTTATTTTATGGACAGATCTGGCTTGGGAGCCAGTCAAATCAGTTCTGTGCCAGCCTACGCTCTGGTATTAGTTAAAGATATTCATCTTGTTCCAAGTTTGGGCTTGGTGAGTAAATGTGCTTTGTCACTAGTCTACCCTGAGTGAGGAACACTGGTTGGGCCAAATGTGAGGCTTGTCAAAGTGTAGAATAGTGGCTCAGCGGTAAGGTTGCTGCCTCACAGCGCCAGAGACCTGGCTCAATCCTGACTATGCGTGCTGACTGTACGGAGTTTGTACGTTCTCCCTGCGACCTCGTGAGTTTTCTCCGGGTGAAACGTAGAAACATAGAAAATAGGTTATATATATATATATATATATATATATATATATATATATATATATATATATATATATATATATATATATATATATATATATAAATAAAAAACTCTCTCTTGACTAGAGTGAATGAGCCTGCACTGCCTTCTGTGGCAGCGAATTCCACACATTCACAACTCGGTTGAAATTTTTTTTCTCATCTCAGTCCTAAATGGCCTCCCCCTTATTCTTAAACTGTGACCTCTGGATGCTCTGGTTTCCTCCCACATTCCAAAGATGTGCAGTTGATAGGTAATTGGATTCTGTAAATGTCTGTTAAAAGTGTGTAGTATAGAACTAGTGTGGTGGTGATCGCTGGTCGGCATTGACCTGGTGGGCCAAAGGGCCTGTTTCCATGCTGTATCTCTAAAACTAAAACTTTAAGTAAAAATGTGTCAATGACAGCAGACACTTGGAGAAATGGGGAGGCATATCTTTCTGCCCAAGATAGACACAAAAAGCTGGAGTAACTCAGTGGGCGAGGCAGCATCTCTGGAGAGAAGGAATGGGTGACGTTTCAGGTCGACACCTGTCTTCAGTCTCTTCCTACATATATCTTTCAACCCAATTATTGTGGTATCGGAGGTGCCTCAACTATGTCAGCAGTGACTTGACTTGACCTCTAAAAACTGCTTTTCTCTATTTCTAAGGCTTCTGGAAAGTAAAATGTGTAGCAACCTGTGCAGAAAGGGTCAGATGATAATCACCAATTAAAGCATCTGGGATGAATATGGGTTATTCAACTAAAATGAGCTTGCAATTTTTTAAGGAGTAGAAATAAGGAACTGCAGATGTTGGTTTACAAAAATAAAAGACGTAAAGAGATGGATTAACTCAGGTGGGTAGGCAACATCTCTGGAGAACATGATTAGATGATGTTTCGGGGTCAGGACAAGTCTGAGTCAGGATCAAACCTAAGTCTGTGGCACTGAGGCAGCAACTCTCCTGCTGATCTGGATGTCTGAGGAAGGGTTCCAACCCAAAACGTCACCTATCCATGTTCTCCAGGGATGCTGCCTGATCTGAGTTACTCCTCCACGTTGTGCCTTTTTGTTGCACATTTCGATGCTCTTCTCATCTTGGCGCTCCTCCCTTGTATTCTGAAGGTATGGACATGCTCCAGTACAGTTCTGTAGGACTTGCAGGCTTTCTAGAGACTCATCCAGCTACTGTCTACCATCTCTGACTGATCACCTGCAGCCACGTCTCTGGATAGGACTGAACCTGAACTGACTTTGAGCCAGAAAATGTTGCTGAAGTGCCTACTAGCACAGTGGCCCACTTGAACCTGCCCACCCTCTTCCTGGGATAATGGAGCCAATTCTCTAACATACTTGGATAATTAAAAATCAGGCCTGGAATGTTTCTGCTCATAACGCTTCACGTCCAGGTTGCGAAATGTGTTGACCATTGCTGAAAGGTAGCGTGTCCTTATAACAAATAAGTGAGTAGATACTTGAGAGGTAATGTCATTGCAAATGATGTAGGAGTTCCAGTTGACTAATTTCTTTATCACACAATCAGTTTTGCTAATATAACCATGTTGCTTCTTGTGCAAGTGCCTGGTTTTATTTGTGTGACGGGCATTATCATTTCTACTGACAGTGATTGTAGTGAGACTACTGGAACAGAATGTCAACTCTGCTCCCATGTGGCCATGACATTTAAACGGATGAGTAATGACCAGCCACACCGCTGCTGGTGGGTTTTGTGGGTGGGCGTTGCAATGAATCTGTCCAACAATGAATCTAACAGTTCAATAACCTTATTATTTCAGTGACGGCACTGATCTTTAATGAATTAGGGCTGCATTTTATTGAGGGCTACCTTTTAGTTTTCGAGATGCAGTGTGAAAACAGGCCCTTCGGTCCACCAAGTCTGTGCTGACCGACGATCCCTGCACACTATCACGCTATCCTACGCACTAGGGGCATTTTCGGTCCACAATCTTTGCCGGTCATTGAACCTACAAAGCTATACGTCTTTGGAATGTGGGAAAAAACCCACACGGTCACAGTGAGAATGTCTAAACTCCATACAGACAGCACCGTGGCCAGGGTGGAGCCCGAGTCTCTGGCGCTGTAAGGCTGCAACTCTACCGCTGGGCCACCATGCTGCCCATCTCTTGGACAGGCCTCGATTTTGGCCCACGAGTGTTCCTCATTCAGGATAGCCAGAGACAAAGTGCATTCAATCCCCAAACTTGGAACAAGATGTATTCCTTTAACTAACACCAGAGCGTAGGCTGGCACGGAACTGGTTTGACAGCCTCCCAAGTCAGATCTGTCCATAAAATAACACCAGGAATTGTAAAAACGGAAACAGATGTGTGGAACTGGTGAAGATTGTGAATTGTTCCAAACCACTCATTTCATGTAATGTTCTCAAATTCCGTACAGTACAGACAGCACCCACATCAGGATCAAACTCGAGTCTCTGCCGCCGAAGACAGAAACTCCACCGCTGCGCCACCGGGCCATGCAGTTTTTGTATTCAGAATAATGTTTTTGCGAAGCAGCCTTTGAACCAAGCCCCTTCACCAATACAGCGGGTGAGTTTTGCTGGCTATTCTTCAGAAAGGAAAGGCCCCGGCTAATGAAGCCTGGGAAAACGAGCCCTGAAATCGACAAAGTTCAACAACCCACGCACCACCATATCAAAGTGTCCCGCCAGCTCCTGCTATCTAATAATAGAATGAATGGTGCGCTGAGCCAACTTTCATCAGTTATTTATTCATTTAAGTAAGTGAAAGCACCACTGACTTTGTTTCCTTGAATTATTAATGTTGTTTGTTGTAAGACACGTTGTAGGAAGCTGGGTTGTTTTTCAGACACATGCTGGCTTACTCAGCCTTGGGCTGGGTGCAGTGCATGTGACAATTAGCGACAGGAAGGGAGATCAGAGAGCTGAGACTTATTGAACTGCTTTTGTACGGTGAAAAATCCTGGGTGAAAAATATCGTATTTGTTCAGTTACATAAACTCAATATTGTTTTGATAGTGTGCAAAGATTGATGCAGTGAGGAACCACTTGACTTTAGACTTTAGAAATACAGTACGGAAACGGGTCCTTTGGCCAACTGAGGGCGTGCCGACCAGTGACCAAGCCGTACACTAACATTATCCTGCACACCAGGGACAACTTAGAATTTTACCAAAGCCAATTAACCTACAAGCCTCTACGGTATGGAGAGAAGGCAGGTACACGATACTGAGTTGGATGATCAGCCATGATCATATTGAATGGCGATGCAGGCTCGACGGGCCGAATGGCCTACTCCTGCACCTATTTTCTATGTTTCTATGTCTTTGGAATGTGGGGGGAAACCAGAGCACCCAGAGAAAACCCACGCGGTCACAAGGAGAACGTACAAACTCCTGTACTCAGGATAAAATCCGGGTCTCTACCGCTGTGCCACTGTGCCTTCCTGCCCATTTGCCAATTAAGCTATTGACCCAGAATTTCCTGGCTTCTGGTACCATTGCGTTAGTAAATCTAGAGGGCTAATTAAAAAATTAAAAAATCGGGATTATTTCAACTACATTTTGAATCCCTGGGTCTGCAAGATCACAGCTTTGGCCAAAATACATTATGAGTTGACATCCCCAGTTTTGCCAGCACTGATCATGGGCTTCCTGGGTCGGAGGCAATCTTTTCCCCACTTCCTTGACTGCAAGATTACGGAGCACACCCGACTCAAATGAACACATGTCAGGATTGAAAGGCTATGGATAGATTGCTTTGTTTATTTTGGTGAGATCATGTGTAATATTTACAATCCCCCACCTTGCGTTTGATTCGGAACACTTCCATGGTTTAAAAACCTGCAGCATCTCTGTGGAAGGTCCATGCTTTTCTTGCAGGGACTCATGTTGAAGTACTGGGAGTTTGGTCGGAGATTTTGGGATCCTCGGCCTTTAACCAGGTGAGATAACCTCGGCCACAGTAGCTCTCTGCGTTCTATTGATGAGGCAGGTCAGTGTTCAAACAGCCCTGCGGTGTACTGTTGTGCTGCCTTGTTTACAGCTATTGGCAATGAAAGATTCTGCCTCTGAAGAGAACTATCTTCCCTTGGCTAGACATAGGAAGCTGGAGTAACTCAGAGGGTCAGGCAGCATCTCTGGAGAAAAGAAATAAGTGTCGTTTTGGGATGAGACTCTTCTTCAGACCCGAAATGTCACATATTCCTTTTCTCCAGAGATGCTGCCTGACCAGCTGAGTTACTCCAGCATTTTGTGCCTATCTTTGGTGTAAACCAGCACCTGCGGTTACTTCCCACACAATCTCCCCTTGGCAATACTTTCCTATCATCTAGGATTGTTACCCTGCTAATCGCAAGATGTTATTGTATTTTATGTACATTTCACCCATTATTTCAATGGTGCAATGTTGTGAGCAACACATGCAGTGCCTCCCATCAACCTAGGCTCCAGCGGACCACACCGATTTACACGATCAACCCTCCTATGTCTCCTGATGATTATTTAATGCTCCAGTCATTGGGGTCAGTCTGACTATGTGCTGTCTGCAGTGATAGTAGCTCTGCATACAAAGAGATTGTAATGATCAATAAAAGGCAGAAAAGGACATTCAACAATAATCCAACATTCATATGGTATTGTGGTGTCCTTTTAAAATTCTATACAACACTTGGTACTTTATCATATTTGCATTATAAATAAAGGAAGGTAAAGAGAATTTAACCGGCATGAATATTTAACACATTTGTTTCATGGCTCACTCGATTTAGTTGGTGTTTCTTTTGCTATAACTTTTGCTTGTACACATGAGGAAGATTTGGCTGTGTAAAGAGGAGCTGCAGATGCTGGTTTATACTGAAGATAGATTTAAAATGCTGGAGTAACTCGGTGGGTCAGGCAGCATCTCTGGAGATAAAGAATAGGTGATATTTTGGGTCAGAACTATTTTTCAAACTGGAGGTAGAGGTGGGGGTGGTTTGGGCTCAGGAAGGTGATGGTGAGGGGGGGGGGGGGGGGGGGGGGGGGGGGGGGGGGGGGGGGGAACCTGAAGGTTAGAAAAGGCCAGAACAAATCAGGGCTGGCAACAGACGCTCTCAGAAAGGATGGAGCCCACAATGGCCCATTGTTGGCTGGGGAAGGTGTGATGACAAGAGGGATACAAGGATGTGGACAGTGGAACTGCTAGGATGATGAGGATGGGAAGATTTGGCTCGTCTCAGCTGGGAAAGTGAGGTATCAAGAGCAGAATGCTTACTGCTACTTTGTGGCTGTTTTGCATGTTCCCCACGGGTCCGTTCTGAACATTCAATTGCGTTGGCTTATCCCTGTTAGGAAAATATTGATTAGGAACCAATGTTCAATGTCCACAATGGGGTAGGGGTGAATTGGACAGTACCCAAGATTATAGATGGAGCAGAGAGTGGAGAGATGTATCCGATATGGCCGGCAACTTATTTAGCAACTCTGTGCTCCCTTGCACTTTGTTCCCGAATTCCTCAGCCAGGGGGAAAGATCTTTGCACCTAATCTGCCAAGTCCTGTAAGAATATACTCTGCTTGTACATCAAACCTGCCATGTCTAGAACCTTCACTAAAGTGACTCTCCACTGAATTCCCGCTGTGGATGTAGATCCTTCTCGGTAAGGAGACGAAAGCTGTACACAATTGTTCCATCTCACTCAATGAAGCCGCTTGTAGTGCCACACTATGACCCTGCCACTGACTGTGCTCCCATCACGAACAACCAAGCTCAGATAGTATCCAAAAGGACAAATGTATTAGTGAGTGAGATTGACTCGGGACATTCCTGTGTTCGTATATGTTGCTCCATGTCCACCTGGGGGGGGGTCTTCCATTGCCTTCTGCTGAAGCACACTTAAACGATATGATACAAGATGATAGAACTTTATTTATCCCAGGAGGGAAATTGTTCTGCCAACTGTCATGAAACACAAGATACATGGAACATGAAATTAAAGTGACGAATGGAACGAGGGGAATCGAGAACCAGAGGACATGGGTTCAAGGTGAAGGAGAAAAGATTTAAGAGGAATCTGAGTGGTAACTTCTTCACACAAAGGGTGGTGGGTACATGGTACAAGCTGCCAGAGGAGGCAGTTGAGATTGGGACTATCCCAACATTTAAGAAACAGTTAGACAGGTACATGGATAGGACAAGTTTGGAGGGTTATGGATGAAACGCAGGCAGGTGAGACTAGTGTAGCTGGGACATGTTGGCCTGTGTGGGCTAGTTGGGCCGAAGGGGAAACATAGAAAATAGGCCATTCGGCCCTTCGAGCCTGCACCACCATTCAATATGATCATGGCTGATCATCCATCTCAGTATCCTGTTCCTGCCTTCTCTCCATACCCCCTGATCCCTTTAGCCACAAGGGCCACATCTAACTCCCTCTTAAAAATAACCAATGACCTGGCCTCAACTACCTTCCGCGGCAGAGAATTCCAGAGATTCTCCGCTCTCTGTGTGAAAAAAGTTTTCCTCATCTCGGTCCTAAAAGGTTTCCCCCTTATTCTTAAACTATGACCCGCATCAAACTATGGTGTGATCACCCTACAAAGGCTCTCCACAAAGTTCTCCGCCTTGCAGATGCACTGCAACGATCCCCACCCTTGCTCCAGCTTCGAAGCCCAAAGCATAAGCTGCTGCAGCCCAAGCCACATTCTTATTCTCCTCATTATTGGTGAACTATGAGCATTTGTGCTACAATTACATGACAGCTCGCCGAGATTAATACCCTTTGATTTGAAATGCAGTCACTGTTTTATTGAGATTAAAAGAACTGTGATTTAAAATGTCCTTGATACAGAAATGTGACATTATTATCTGAATTAATGAATCCTTAATTATTCAACCAATTAATGTATCCTTGAGATGTTTTACAGTACTGTGGTCATAAAGGTTTTAAAACTTCCATTATAAGCTGTATAATATTCGGATTATGTCTAACAGAATGCAAATCCATTTCTTCTTAGTTTGAAAAGGATAATTGTGAAATATGAGAGCACAATTTCATAAATTATAATTAAGAATATTGTGTTTTGTTAATTATAATTCTGCTAAAGAGCTAGGCCTAATTCTTTAGAGTGTTAGGAATAAGTTGAAAGACTTGTTTGATTACCATTTTCAGAAATGTGCATCAGAATTTTATCAATGATACAGAAAATGCTGGAAATGGTCAATGGACCAGTCAGCATCTGTTGAGTGAGAAGCCTTGTTAATGGTTCCTCAAGCTGATGGTGGGTATTGGTGGAACAGTGTTAGAGAACAAACACAGAGAGGCTGAAGATGAAGTGGGATGGAGATAAGGGCGCTTCTGCAGACCTCATGAATGAAGCAACCAATGCTATACACTAAACTGGAATAATTTCTGGAATAATTAATAATGCTTAATTGTTTCATCTGGAAGAAATGTCCCATCACTGGATAATGGGAATGGAAGCGGTTGCTTGTCTTGCAACTTCATGGATAGGTGCCGTGAGAAGGTAGGATGTGTTGGTTGAGATGGAACAGTAGACCAGGTTTTGTGGAG
This sequence comes from Leucoraja erinaceus, assembly GCF_028641065.1. Taxonomy (NCBI): domain Eukaryota; kingdom Metazoa; phylum Chordata; class Chondrichthyes; order Rajiformes; family Rajidae; genus Leucoraja; species Leucoraja erinaceus. Next base: position 21,274,197 of record NC_073398.1, read on the forward strand.
AGGCAGGTGCATTCAGAGCGCTAAAAGGATGGGAAGTAAGGTGTGCTTGGTGGTGGAACCTCTGTGAAAGTGGCAGAGATTGCAGTGAATGATCCATTGGACGTGGAAGAAAGGGAATCCTCAGGAGCAGAGGAGAGGAGGTGGGGACAGGAATGTGGGACATGGAGCAGATGTGTTTCAGGGCTTTATCAACCATGGTGGGGGGGGGGGGAGCTGTGATTAAGGAATAAAGAATAATGAAGATGTCTCGAACGCACTGGTGTGGAAAGTGGCAACATTACAACAGTTCCAACTCGAGTCGTAGAGTGATACTTGCCCACACCGGACAACAATGTCCCAGCTACACATCCCACTTGCCTGCGCTTGGTTCATATCCCTTCAAGCCTGTGCTATCCATGAACTTTTCTTGCAGCTTCATGTGCCATGAGAAGGCAGGATGTGTGGGTAGAGATGGAACAGTAAACCAGGTTTTGTGGAGAGGCAGGTGCATTCAGAGCACTAAAAGGATCTAGCAGAGCTTAAACGATTCTTAAACGATGGGATAGTCCCAGCCTCGACTACCTCCACTGGCAGCTTGTTCCATACACCCACCACCCTGGACTAACTGGAGAAATGTGGTCCACTGCGGACACATTTCCTCCCTGTTTTGTTTCAGTTCATGATGGATATCCATTACAAGCATACAGACACTATCGGCTAACTTCACCACACTATCTCCCTTCCTCCTCATTGTTCCTCCTCTCTTCCATCCTCCCAGTTTCTCCAGCTCTGTTAGATCTGTTCCAACAGCAAATTCAACCCACCTTTGATTTCGAGATGGCATTTCTTTTGGCAGTTTTCATTCATCTATTTCTCCCAACTGTTTGGCTGTGATTAACAAGTCTTCACCACCACTTGTGTCACTTGGCCCAGCACAGACACCCCTTTGTTTTTGACACCCCTTTTCCATCTTTGCAATTTAAACACTTTTCTTTTCACCCTCTGCTCGGTTTGCTTCTTCAGTAATGGAGATTTGCAGAGCATTGTCTGTTTTTATTTCAGATTTCCAGGATTTGCACTTACGCGGTTTTCAATTAGAAATTAATTTTTCCATTTTTAGCACATTCCATCTGGTGCTGTCAGCAAAACCTTGTATGTTATTTAGATCATTTTTTATGTCTAGTTTAGAGATACAGCACAGAAACAGGGCCTTCGGCCCACTGAGTCCGTGCCGAGCAGCGATTCCTGCATATTTACACTATCCTACACACACTAGGTCCAATTTATATTTATCAAGCCAATTAACCTGTACGTCTTTGGAGTGTGGGAGGAAACCGAAGATCTCGGAGAAAGCCCATGCGGTCACGGGGAGAAAGTACAAACTCTGTACAGACAGCACCCATGTTTGGGATCGAACCTGGATCTCAGGTGTTGAAAGCACTGTAAGGCAGCAACTCTACTGCTGCGCCACCGTGCTGCCCCATTGCATGTATGATGCATCTTATTAGAGGCTTCTCCTGATTACTTGCCATAACCTCAGCAGAATATTTGCACAGTGTGTTTACCGTATCCACAGATTCCGCTTGATGCCATGTTGGCGATTAAAAGAAAATATATGACTCCTCACCATCTTCATCGATGCAAAGGCATTGCTTCCCAACTGCTCATGCCGAACTCCACCAACACTTGGACATCCATTGTCTATCATAAAGGAGAGGTGCCAGATAATAATGAGAGTAGATTACTGAGTACCCAATAAACCAACACACAAAATGCTGAAAGCAATCAACAGGTCATGCAGCATTTATAGAGAGAAACACAGTTCATGTTCAGATCAAGGACCTTTCACCAGAAGTGGAAAAGTAAGAAGACAAATATGTTTTAACTTGCAGAACATGAGAGGGTGAGAACTGAGAGCATAACTATGATCGTGTGCAGGCAATGCATCGGGCCGGAATGGGACTGAAATTAGGACTGCCACAAACTCAGCAGATTCACCATAACTTGGACTCTTGTGAGTTTGCACAGCCACATCTTTGATTGAAGAAAGTGAGTGGAGTTGAAGGAGAAGTTGTTCAATATGAGAACGCGTTTATCCAGATGAAGGAGGGAGTGATGGGTCCTAGGGTTGTGGTGAGGGAAACAGAGTAACTGTTTCAGGTCAGGCCATTTCATAGTTGTTGCTTAGATGGAGTGCCATATGTTTTGGTTGAGCTTAAATTTGGTATCTTATCAGATTTTGGCCCTGATCTAAAGCAACTGCAGAACGATTGGAATGGAGGTACATCGTATTTTGCCCAATAAATTGGATATTTACCAGCGGTATAGTTGACATGTGGTTTATGGAGGTAAATGCAGGATCGGGGTAATTGACAGGGAATGGGCTCATTGAGCAATGTTCCTCCAGAACTTGATGGGCTGAATGTCTTTCTTTCATACTGCATTGTTCTCTGATATGAATCTAAATCAGTTGACGTGATGTGGCTTGCAACTCTGCTTTCCTCGCTGGGTCATAAGCTTGTTGCATTATTAAAAACTGAATTATTTATAAAGCTCCATTAAAGCCGGTGACAGAAAGATTAGCCAAAGGCAGTCCGTGTGCCAGAATGGACTGAGTTATATTTTCTTTGACTTGGAGTAATGTTCTAAATGATCAGCGGCAAATAAATTAATTGAATTGCAGAGAACATTGTGTCCAGCAGTCATATGCAAATGTGATTTTTATATAAAACCCATGAAGAAATAAGAAGTCATGCAGTATGAAAGACAAATGGACGGTTAGACTGAGTTAGAGTTAGAAACCTTCTGCAGAGAGCATTTAAAAAATATTACATTGCGACATACAATTGCAATTGAATTATGCACTTGGTTAAGAGGTGCAATAAGCCTCTTGTGCTTGTGTTTTTACAGCATTGGCAAACAGTGATAATGTTTCTGAAATTTAGATTTTAAAGCAGGTTGTGTGATATGTGTTGTACTGGATCCTCTGCTGGCATTAATGCCCTCTGATTGTAAACCAGTTGAGATACAGGTAATGGTTAATGATAAGAGGCATCATGTGGGCAAAGGACCAACTCTTGCATTTTATTTCTGCCTTCTGCTTTATTTCCTGAGTGACTTAAAAATCCACTTGTTATTGTATCCCCCCCCAATTAAAATTAATTATGGAGCACTGAGCAGATGTGAAAGTTCATGTTACAAAATAATTTACAAAGGGTAAATTTGAATGTACCTTAGGTTAGCAGTGGGCTGAGGGTATAATTGACAGGAAATTCAGGGCACTATCCAATTTAGAGTCCAGGGTCTTTGCTGTTCACTTCACAGTCTTCATTCTAAATGTTTGAGGAGATATATTTCGAACCCAACTTCAAGAGCCAAGTAGAGAGGCAAGGGAGTCCATTAAGGGTGAGTCTTACCAACAGCACGGTCCATTCACAAGCTGCAGTGATTTCTGTAAGAGTATATTTTTACAGGCTATGACTAGCGATGATGAGTATGTTTTGTGTTCATGCCATCAGGCACTTGGACATCTCTGATTTGAAACAGGCCCTATCCTAGCTTGGGCAGCGCTGCCAAAGGTTCACTGCAGGTGTGGGATCCCATTACATTACAATCCATCTCCACACTCCCCACCCATGCAGCTTGTCTGCTTCCTGGGATCCCAGTGGAACGCTGATGAAGCCTAAATTGCTGAGTCTCCAAACTGAGTTGAAACTCGGAAAGTCTGGCGATTTGCAAAACAAGCCTCCTGGAAATAACCATTAAAAAGTCAAATTGGGCTTGTTTAATGTTTGTGAACGACACAAATTTGACAGTTAATTAATCAGCACCAACATAATTTGGAGATTAAAATCATTCACTTTAGTTCTCAATCTTACTGATTTAATTGCAATTCCATAAAATTGTACTGGAGCGTAAATATCACTAGCATTACAATTATCATGTCAAGGGTCATTGTTTATATCAAATTAGAAGGATTATAATTAAGGAGGACTTTCACTAAGATGTTCATCTCAACTGCAGAATGTATATATTGAAAAAATATATGTATTTTAATTTTCTTACTGTTACAACAGTGAAATTAAAAAAACAAAATCTGTCATCATTCTAATGGCACTTCAGGGCATTGATATATGCGTTTATAGTTGATTATAACATTTAATCGTACCTACTACTTCCTGCTTTGCAAATGATTTTTATTTTGCAGTAACTTCTAGTTCAGTGAATATTTTTGGTCCAGGCTATATCTTGTTTATGGACCTGATTATGTCGTCTTCATTTCAGGCATGAGATGATATCATCAAAAATGTAGGCAACATTGCCAAAGAGCCTTTATCTTGCTTAGTAATCAAAAATGTATTCCTGATTCATGTGCATCAACACATGCAGCAACATTAAGATGTTCAGCATGTTGATCAGAGGTGTTTGAGTGCTGGGGAGCTGTAGAGTCCGTGCATTTATCATTTGTGGTTGTTTGAAAAGGAAGGAACGGTACGAGGTTCATTTCTGCCAGAGACAGATTTGACATAGTGCAGAAATATACAGGAATCAGGAATAAATTGTGCCTTTGCAACGTCTGGACTATTTTTCTGGATTACCATTCTTCTGCGTTTTTTAACACCTTACTCCCACTCCAAACCCATACCGCTAGCTACATTCTCCATTGCAGGACACTTTTGATAAACAAATACTGTTGGGTGAGTGAACTGGTTTTTACTCCCAATCTGTAACTGTCGCTACTCTCCACATAAATTAACATGGTTAGTGAATGTGATATGAAGCGACCCCAAAATGACCCTGTAAATTAATACAAGAGTTCTTAATTCAAGCGCAGAATATTCGCACTCCAGTACAACGCTCCCACTTTCATAAATAAAAGCTATCTCTTGTTCTCTGATGCAGTGAAACAACTAATTTAAATTTATTGCAGCTGTTCCTTATTGCTTTCAAATTATTTCACACAGTCATTTCACTTTCATGAAGTGTTAATGAAATAATTTGTACCTTTTTATAGCCTGGCATTGGATAATGAAGGGCTGGTCCTCCAAGTGAAGTCAGAAGAGAACAAAGGATCTTGAGTGAGATGTCAAGGAAACAATCTGATTGAGACATTTGGATGATTATGCAAACAAAATCCCTCAAATAGATCACTGCATTATCATATTAGGATATTTATCATTATTAGAACCATAATTATGCCGCTTTCAACATTTTATTCCCATATTAGAAACATAGAAACATAGAAATTAGGTGCAGGAGTAGGCCATTTGGCCCTTCGAGCCTGCACCACCATTCAATATGATCATGGCTGATCATCCAACCCGGTATCCTGTACCTGCCTTCTCTCCATACCCCCTGATCCCTTTAGCCACAAAGGCCACATCTAACTCCCTCTTAAATATAGCAAATGAACTGGCCTCAACTACCTTCTGTGGCAGAGAATTCCAGAGATTTACCACTCTCTGTGTGAAAAATGTTTTTCTCATCTCGGTCCTAAAATATTTCCCCCTTATCCTTAAGCTGTGACCCCTTGTCCTGGACTTCCCCAACATCGGGAACAATCTTCCTGCATCTAGCCTGTCCAACCCCTTACGAATTTTGTAAGTTTCTATAAGATCCCCCCTCAGTCTTCTAAATGCTAGCGAGTACAAGCCGAGTCTATCCATTCTTTCTTCATATGAAAGTCCTGCCATCCCAGGAATCAGTCTGGTGAACCTTCTCTGTACTCCCTCTATGGCAAGAATGTATTTTCTCAGATTAGGAGACCAAAACTGTACGCAATACTACAGGTGTGGTCTCACCAAGACCCTGTACAACTGCAGTAGAACCTCCCTGCTCCTATACTCAAATCCTTTTGCTATGAATGCTAACATACCATTTACTTTCTTCACTGCCTGCTGCCTACTTCCAATGACTGGTGTACCATGACACCCAGGTCTCGTTGCATCTCCCGTTTTCCTAATCGACCACCATTCAGTTAAGTCTACTTTCCTGTTTTTGCCACCAAAGTGGATAACCTCACATTTATCCACATTATACTGCATCTGCCATGCATTTTCCCACTCACCCAGTCTATCCAATTCACCTTGCAGCCTCCTAGCATCTTAATATATTAATATATATTGTAAATAGCTGGCTATTGTAAATTAGTGGCTACATTGATAACTAGTACAATGGCATGCTGTATAATATTATTATCACTGGAAGATTAAGTATCAGGAGGCGGTCATTTCAGAATTAAATCCCTTAAATAAAATCCCTGGTGTGAATGGCGGGCTATTTTTGAGTTATGATGCAGAAATATTCTGATGATCGTTTCAGTGATGCCCACCCTCTGCTCCCTCCATGTTACTAGAAATAGGACTTGTGTTGGGTTAGTATGAGGAATTGCAGCCAATTACTTAATTTTGATTAATCTGGAAAACCGAGCAGCCTAATTAGATGTGGTAAGATTGCACAGCCAGGAATGCAGCGATGCTTTACAAGTGAAAATCGAGTATCTGCAGAAGCTTGTAATTGGAGATAAAAGTGGAAAACGTTGGGAACGCAAGAGGCTACAGATGCTGGAAGAACTAATTGGGTCGAGCAGCATCTGTGGAAGCAAAGGGATGATCAATGTTTAGTCCAGTTTGGAGATAGAGCGCGGAAACAGGCCCTTCGGCCCACCGTGTCCGTATGTCCAGCGATCCCTGCACACTAATGTTATCCCAAATACACACTAGGGACAATTTACATTTATGCCAAGCCATTAAACTTTAAAATCTGTACGTCTTTGGAGTGTGGGAGGAAACCAAAGATCTCAGACAAAACCCACACAGGTCACAGGGAGAATGTATAAACTCCATACAGACAGCACCCGCAGTGGGGATCGAACCCGAGTCTGTGGTGCTGTAAGGCAGCAAACATTACCACTGCACCACAGTGACTGACGCCCCAAATGTTTTGGATTTAGATTCTGCGCCAGGACAGAGATCATAGTGGGAAGAGCGGCAGCATGTAGAGATGAGACGGGGTGGTGGTAGGTGGAACCAGATGAGGAGGTGGGGGCATGAAGGGCAGATGGAATTGGCTGGGGAAGGGGAGAGGAACGGTGAACCAAGGGCAAAGAAACCACAATGGACAGGTATGAGGCTGGGGTCCAGGTCAGCTCCACGAAGTGGGGCGTCGACAGCGGTGAATCCTCGCGACGATGGGGCCATGGCGGTGGTGAAGCCTCGTGGTGGCTGCGATGCCTCGCAGGTGGAACCGCGGACAATGGTCGATGAGAGCGTGGTGGACCACCATGAGTGTGGGGGGGACCTCGGCGTGAAGGACCACTGTGGGGGGGGGAACAACAATGTAGAACTCAGCGTGGCGAGGACCACTGTGGGGGGGGGGGGGGGGGGGGGGGGGAAGAACAATGGACCCGGCGTGGGGGGGGGGAGGGTAATGGGTCCTGGCGTGGGGGGAACTGTTGGGGGGGGAGGGAACAAAAGGGGGAGCCGGCGTGCTTTGTAACATTGTCAGCTCCGTAGCTGGCTGCTATTTGTATACATTGTGTACGCAAGTAAAGAATCTCGCCGTGTCTAATCACATGTGACAAAGTTTTCCTATTCCTTCCTATTTGGGTGATGGGCAGATAGAATCAGGCGGTGGAAGTGATAGGTCCAGGTAATAATAGGGGGGAGGGATGGAAAAGGTGAACAAAGAGCGAGGGACCCTACAGGGACTGGAGGGAGATTATGTTTGGCTTCACACTGATACACAAGCTCTGCAAAATAGTTGCCGAGTCTACGTTTTGACTCGGCAATGGGGAAGCGGCCCCATTGGGAGTGCTGAATGCAGTCGATGAGGTTGGAAGAAGTGCAAGTGAATCTCTGCCTCACCTGGAAGGGCAGTTTAAGCAGTTTAAGTCCCGGGATGAGAGTGAGGGAGGAGGTGCAGGGACAGGTGTTGCATCTTCTGTGGCTGTGGGCAAAAGGCAACTATACAACCTCCCACTCTGTTTCTTGCAGTATGCTATCTATCCCTCTTTCTCAGTCTCTGTCACACGTGTTCTCGGGATGAGACCTTTCACTCTAAAACATGAGAAATGTCCTTCTTCGTTATGAAACATCTTCCCTCTGCTATCACTGATGGAGCTCTTGCATGCATTTCCTCCATTTGCTGGACATCTGCTTTCAACTATTCCCCCCACCCCCAACAGAACTGGTAGAGTCTCCCTGAGGAAAAAAAACTAAAAGGCTGGAGGAACTCAGAGGGTCAAGCAGCATCTGTGGAGGGAATGGACACAGAATACCCACCGAGCCCACGCCGACCAGCCATCACCCCTTGCGCTAATGCACCTGTCCCACTTAGGAAGGAAACCTCTGGAGACTTTGCGCCCCACCCATGGTTTCCGTGCGGTTCCTGGAGGTTTTTGTCAGTCTCCCTACCTGCTTCCACTACCTGCAACCTCCGGCAACCACCTGCAACCTCCGGGAACCGCACGGAAACCTTGGGTGGGGAGCAAAGTCTCCAGAGGTTTCCGTTCAGGTTTCCTAAGTGGGACGGGCATAACACTATCCTACATACTATGGACAATTTTACCAAAGCTAATCAACCTGCATGTTTTTGGAGTGTGGGAGGAAACCGGAGCACCCGGAGAGAATCCACGCGACCACAGGGAGAACGTACACACTCCATACAGACAGCACCCATAGTCAGGATCAAACCCCAGTCTCTGGCGCTGTAAGGCAACAACTATACCACTGTGTCTCCCTCACTCAGGGGCCAAATCTCACTGTAAAAGATGTGGGTGCCCATGCACTGGTACTAACATTCCCAACACAAGTAGGCTTTCCCAATTTTATCCATTACCTCTGACATCTTGAATTTGAAGAAGACATTAAGAGAATAGTGAAACTCTTTGCGGTTCATAGAATCTGACAGGTTGTCACAATGCCGATCATTTGCAGTGATGTTTTTCCATTTGGACTCCTAAGAAACACTGATGGTGTTTGCCGGCCTCATTCATTCAACACTTAACACCTCTCTAAACCGTATAGAGACGGGTCCTCTTGCCTTAATTTGAATTCTCATACATAAAACAAGTGAATATGATATCTTACCCTTCTGACAAACAGAGTAAGCAGATGGGAGATGATCTGAGGGTGTCTAATTTTAGCAACAAGCAGCAAAAACACATTTTACAGTGATTTGTAACGTTGGCATTTATCTTGCACCTATTTTTAAATGCCATATCAGGGTCTCTTCTCCTTTACACCAGTATAGAAGGCCTCTTCTAATGTTCTTACAGTCTGATGGATTTATTGTAAATTGGATTTTATCCCAGTGGACAATTAAAGAAACTAAATTCATGTTGTAAGCAGGACCAAATTATACTGCAACAGGGTTTCACATAGTGCCTACCCATAGCTAGGCATGGGGAGTGAGGGAAACTGAGTACGTTTGACCTAATTGAATTGTTCGCCTTGTTGTGTTTTTCCTAAATCAATAAGATCAAAGCATTGTGAATTTAAGAGTGTTTATATTTCTTGTGCACCAGACATGAACCAGGACAGTGAAATTGTTATGTGCTGCAGCTTTGCAAGCATATTGGAAGCATCAGCAACAATAAATTACTGTTTACTCTTCAGTGGACTATAGTTCAAAAACCAAATTATATAGAAACATAGAAAATAGGTGCAGGAGTGGGACATTCGGCCCTTCGAGCCAGCACCGCCATTCAATATGATCATGGCTGATCATCCAAAATCAGTACCCTGTTCCTGCTTTTTCCCCATATTCCTTGATTCCGTTGAGATTTTACATAATGTTAAATGGTCAGCTCGACATAGATTACAAGACCTACACCAAACCCAAACCAATTAGGAACAGACGAGGGCATTTGATCCAATTTGTGATCCCAGCTACAAAGACAGATGTATACAGCAATTTGTTCTTCCCCCGCACAATTAAAACATGGAATAATCTCCGCCCAACTATAGTTACCCAACCAGATGCAACTAAATTTAAAGTAGCTCTTTCTTCCCAATAACCCTTTCTGGCTTAAGCCCTCCCTTTCACCACCTCCAGTTTAAATTCCATTTGGAATATTTTGGAGGACCAAGAAACCAAGAACCAAGATGTGAGCTTTCATACTAGTGCACCGTCCATAGGGATTCAGTGCTGAAGTAGGGTTGTGTTTGTGCAAAGGTGGTTCAAGAACCTGATAATTGATGGGAAGAAGCTGTGTTTGAACATAAAGGCAATGGTTCTCGGGCTCCTGTACCTCCTTCCTGGTGGTGGCAGCAATGAGAAAAGAGCACGGTAGTGTGGCTACATGATGATATTAACTTAGAACAAGGTGATATTCTTAAGGCAGTGCTTTCTGTAGGTCCCTTCGATGTTGGATCTCTGCAAACAAGAATTGAAAAGTGAGTATAAATGAGGTTGGGTGTGGGGGAAATAAATGGCAAATCTGGAACCGAAAGAGACATGAAGCAAGTGAAAGGAAGATTGGTCAGGGGCCCTTGGTTCACCTTTCCTCTCCCCTCCCACAGCCAATTTATCTGCCCTTCATGCCTCCACCTCCTCATCTGGTTCCACCTACCACCACCCCCTGTCTCATCTCTACATGCTGCCGTTCTTTCCTCTATGATCTCTGTCCTTGCGCAGAGTCTAAATCCAAAACATTTGGGGTGTCACTGTGGGGCAGTGGTAATGTTTGCTGCCTTACAGCACCAGAGACTCTGGTTCGATCCTGACTGTGGGTGCTGTCTGTACGGAGTTCATACGTTCTCCCCATGACCTGTGTGGGTTTTCTCTGAGATCTTTGGATTCCTCCCACACTCCAAAGATGTACAGGTTTGTAGGTTGTATACAGACCACCAAACAGCAGTAAGGAGGTTGGGGATAGCATCAAGCAGGAAATTAGGGATGCGTGTAGCAAAGGTACAGCCGTTATCATGGGTGACTTTTATCTACATATTGATTGGGCCAACCAAATTGGTAACAGTGCTGAGGAGGAGGATTTACTGGAATGTATACAGGATGGGTTTTTAAACCAATATGTTGAACTGACTACAGGGCAGGCCCTCCTAGACTGGGTATTGCGTAATGAGGAAGGATTAGTTAGCGATCTTGTTGCGCAATGCCCCTTGGGCAACAGTGACCATAGTATGGTGGAATTCTGCAATAGGATGGAGAGTGACATGGTTAATTCAGAGACTAGGGTCCTGAACTTGAATAAAGGAGACTTTGAAAGTATGAGACGGGAATTGGCTAGGATAAATCCCCAGGGCCTGATGGTCTGCGTCCCAGAGTACCCAAGAAGGTGGCCCGAGAAATCGTAGATGCATTGGTGATCATTTCCCAATGTTCTCTCGAATCTGGATCAGTTCCTGTGGACTGATGGGTAGCCAGTGTAACTCCACTTTTTAAGAAAGGAGTGAGTGAGAAAACAGGGAATTATATTCCAGTTAGTCTTACGTCGGTAGTTAGGATGATGCTGGAGTCGATTATTAAAGATGTTATTGCAGCAACTTTGGAAAGCAGTGATGGGATCGGTCAAAATCAGCATGGATTTATGAAGGGGAAATCATGCTTGACTAATCTTTTTGAATTATTTGAGGATGTAACAAGTAGAATGGATAAAGGGAGAGACAGTGGATTTGGTGTATCTGGACTTTCAAAAAGCCTTTAACAGGGTCCCACACAAGAGATTAGTGTGCAAAATTAGTGCACATGGTATTGGGGGTAGGGTATTGACATAGATAGAGAACTGGTTGGCAGACAGGAAACAAAGTTGGAATTGACGGGTCCTTTTCAGAATTGCAGGCCGTGACTAGTGGGATGGCGCAAGGATCGGTGCTGGGACCCCAGTTGTTTACAATATATATTAACGATTTAGACGAGGGTATTAAATGTAACATCTCTAAGTTTGCGGATGACACAAAGCTGGTTGGCAGTGTGAGCTGTGAGGAGGATACTATGAGGCTGCAGGGTGACTTGGATATGTTGGGTGAGTGGGCAAAAGCATAGCAGATGCAGTATAATGTAGTGGCAAGAAAATGAAGGCATATTATTATCTGAATGGTGTTTAGGAGATTGTACCTACCCTAGATTAGGAGAAGGGTAGGTACAACGAGGCCCGGGTGTGCTTGTTCATCAGTTACTGAAAGTAAGCATGCAGGTACACCAGGCAGTGAAGAAAGCTAATGGCATGTTGGCCTTCATTGTGAGAGGATTTGAGTTTAGCAGCAAGGAGGTAATACTGCAGTTGTACAGGGCCCTGGTGAGACTGCATCTGGAGTATTATGTGTAATTTTGGTCTAATATTTTGAGGAAGGACATTATTGCTATTGAGGGAGTGCAACGTAGATTCACCAGGTTAATTCCCAGGATGGCGGGACTGACATATGATGAAAGAATGGGTCGACTGGGCTTGTATTTGCTGGAATTTAGAAGGATGAGAGGGAATCTTATAGAAACATATAACATTCTTAGAGGATTGGGCATGGGTAGATGCAGGAAAAATGTTCCTGATGTTGGAGGAGTCCAGAACTAAGGGTCACAGTTTAAGAATAAGGGGTAGGCTATTTAGGACTGAGATGAGGAAAAACTTTTTCACCCAGCGAGTTGTGAATCTGTAGAATTCTTCATCACTGTGTTCGCCGATGATGTCAATTGTTTACATCCCAGCTAATTTGTAGAAGTTAGCTTTTGACTGATTAGAGCCAGTTTTAACACGAGAAAAAACAATTCTCTCCATTAATGAGAAAGTGTTCCTTAGCTTTCCCTAATTGCTGCATGAAAGTATAGATGATTAAATGACTGAGCTGTGTGATTCACATAATCATCAGATATCAGAATACTTTTAAGTGTTTTCAGTTAGTTTCATACTGGGGATCTTAAAGTGGATCTGAGGACCTTTCTCACCAAGAGGATGAGGGAGTAGCAAGAGTCGCTGCCAGCGAGAGTGGAGGAAGCAGAGTCACTGATAGCATTAAAAAAGTGAACAGTTGAGCACTTGAATCAACAAGGGATAGATAGCTTTTATGGGATTAATACTGAAGATAGACACAAAATGTTGCAGTAACTCAACGGTTCAGGCAGCATCTCTGGAGTGAAAAAATAGGTGACATTTTGGGTCAGAACCCTTCTTCAGACTGAAAGTAAAGTTGGGGATGGATGGAGGCATTACCTGGAATACTGTGCATAATTTTGGTCCCCTTACCTAAAAAAGATATAGTAGCATTGGAAACAGTGCAAAGGAAATTCATCAGGCTAATTCTTAGCTGGTAGTTTGGGCGTTCATTGGAGTTCGGGCATTCATTGGAGTTCAGAGAATGAATGATGACCTCATATAAAATATAAGATCTTATTGAGGTTTCAAGTGCAGATGTTGGGATGTTGTCACTGGTTTGAGTGTCTCGAACAAGGGGACATATGTACAAGACAAGGAGCTGGTCATTTAAAACTGAGGGAGAAATGACTGTTCATCCTGCAGAGGGAGGTGAATCTTCAGAATTCTCTGCCCCCAGCAAGTGGTAAAAGATGCATCATTCGAGGACTTAAAATGGAGAGAGACAAATATTTGCACATTGAGGGATACCGAAAAATACCGAAACAAGAGTTGAGGCCAGCAGAGATCAGCCATCATCAGGTTCAATGGCAGGGCAGGCTTGATGCATCCGGTTCCCATTTTCTTACGATCTCATGCTCTTTGGCCCTTAGTTTGTTGTAAAGGTTAGTTGGGAACTGAGAAAATGTGGTGGATTTTCTGCAACCACGAGATGTCTGGTCACCAATTTTCTGCACCATTCTATTCCTTCCGATGTGATCTTGGGAAACATCGTCCCTTAGGGACCAATCTTCACTTTACTGCGAGGAACCCAGGACTTCATGAAGGGTCTGACAGCGAATGAGAATCCCCTATGTAAGTGAAGATAACCAGAGTGTGTGGAGGGACAATCCCAGTTTTGGCCTGAAGAAGGTGCAACTCAGTGAGTCAGGCAGCATCGCTGAAGACCATTCACTGATAGGTGATGGGATCCTTCCACAGACTGAGTGTGAAGAATAATCGCGACCTAAAACATCACGTAATCATGTTCTCCCGAGATGCTGCCCGATGTGCTGAGTTACTCCAGCACTTTGTGATCTCAGATATTGTCAACTGTTTACACCCCAGCTAATTTGACGAAGTAGGTATTTGACTGATTAGAGCCAGTTTTAACACCGTCAGCATCCACGAGATGTCTGGCCATTTATTTTCTGCACCATTCTGTGCCTTCCAATGTAATCTTGGGAAACATCTTCCCGTACGGATCGATATTCAAAGGCATGGGCTGGAGCTGCACATTACTGCACAGAGCCTCTTCCAGTTCGAATGATCGTCTGTGCTGACAGATTGGCTGGTCAGCAAAACCTTTCTTTCATTTGAATGTTTGTGAATGTTATCGGCACTTGTAAATATTGAAAACCACTCTAGATCAATTATTTAAAAAAGGTTGAGAACATTCACAGTTTAAAACAAAAAAAAGCCAACATTGAAGCCAACTTTAATTCACAAAAAAAATGTTATTTACCTTTCTTGACAGCTGATTTCTCCCATTGATTTAAATTGGCCCCTTGCACTTATGGCAGGTTAAGCTGTTATGGCATCAGGAGTTGGGTTTCCCATCTGAGAGCTGGACAATGTGTTGTATTTGTGCTGCCCCATTGATGTTATGAGGAGTCCACCAGGAATGTATGGTGGAAGATCCATGAATACCTTGGTGTAAGATTTTCCATAGTCTGTGTGCAAAGGAATGCTAAGTTTTGGATACATTTCCTCTATTTGACAGCAGAAACAAAATTGTTCTGGTATGTTAAACACAATTTTCAGTGACTTGCAGGATATGTTCCCCAAACGACAACTGCAGTTTCAAAGTCATCTTCAAATGGGAGTGGTGTTTTAAAAATCCCCCTGGATAAGGACATAGTACAGTACATAGATACAGTATATGGTCATGACACCCACATAGCAGAGTGATAGCACTAACTCAAATAATTAATGCCTCAGGAAGGATCACCTAAGATGTCCTTTTTTTTTAGATTAGTTTAGAGATACAGCATGGAAAAAGGCCCTTTGCCCCACTGGGTCCATGCCGAATTGATCACACTAGTTCTATGTTTTCCCACTTTCTCATCCACTCCCGACACACTCGGGGAAATTTACAGAGGCCAATTAACCTACATAACCTGCACATCTTTGGGAAGTGGGAGGAAACCTGAGCACCTGGAGGAAACCCACGTGGACACAGGGAGAATGTGCAAACTCCGCACAAACAGCACACGAAGTCAGGATCGAACCTGGTCTTTGGTGCTAGGAGGCAACAGCTCTATCAACTATGCCACAGTGCACTGTTACTGCTGATTTTTAAATAAATGAAACAATCTGATCTAGTTCCCCACCTGTGGCTGCAACAAGTCAATAATAGTCGCACTGACAGTATATTCATAGGATCCACTTCCATTTGAGGAAGCATATAAATTGAAGTGTCACATTGGATGAGTAGGATTTGTCCTAAATGTGGACTAAAGTACAATGTTAGTGTTTATGTCTAAGTTTGCTGTGTTTAACCTGGGATTACACTATGTAGACAATATGTGCCAAGTATTCCATTGTCAGAGGAAACATTCCTTGGCAACAAAACGCTGGAAAGCTTTGAAATTGGGAGAAAGAGGCATGGAAACTTTGAGCTAATTTCCCATTAAGATGTTACATGGATCCAACACTGCATTGACATGGTGAGATTGGACAGCAAGTACGCTGTGTGTCTGGGAAAATGCCAAACTTCAATGAACTCTTTCCGGCAGAGGTGTTCTTCATTCGGTAGGCCTAATAACTGAACATATATGATAATAAGATTATTGAAATGATGTAACCTTGAAATTCAAGTGATTTTTTTTTTTCACTACTACATTTATTGCCACGTGGGGGGCATTTCTTCTGGCAATTTTGACCAGGTGAGTCTGGAGTGAGATATAGCCCAGACTGTGTTAAGAAGGAGGATTCATGAGATCTTGGAAGCCAAATTATTCAAACTAGAAATAATTAGAACTTGTGGAAGGTGCAATGATGAAGAAATGTGACTGTTTCAGTTGAAACTGAAACAACACACAGCTTCTATGACTGTGTTTGACTTGTTTGACCATCAAACTTTGATGGTTTGACTGTGGTGCCTCTTCCAAACTTGATGGCTCGCTGATTCAATTATGAAATCATAAATAGGGCCACTTTGGTTTACCGAATGATGCCAGCTGCCAAGGACATCCTATGACTTTGAGTGATTTTCTTGCGACAATGTATTGTAACTGCGCAAGGCTCAGAAGCATTGAAAATTACTTGGAAAGGCAGTGGTCATATTGGTTTTTATCATGTACCCTCCTGCCTAAATAATAATGCTTGGGCTTTCCTGCACAAACCTCCTGCAGCTCAAGAGATCTCCTCCCAACATAAACCTGCAGGAACTTCATATTTCACTTCAGTAGGTGGTTTAAAACCCAATGGTATGAACATTGAATTCTACAATTTCAAGTAATACCCCCTACTCTCCCCCACCCTCCACCCTGGTGGGATCCCATCTTTCCCACCCTTTCCAAAACACACCAGTCACACTGCTCCTTTCCTCTTCACTCTCAGTATGCTTCTCTCCCATCTCCTAGTTCCATATTTCCTTTTATCCCCTTTTTCCTCTCCCCTGGGTCACCCATATTCCTACCTCTGGATTTACATTTCACCACCCCTCTTTTTTTCCCCTTATCTGATACGCTTTTGTCTCCTTTTCACCTCGGACCTTCGCCACTCATCCACCTATCTGCCAATCGCCCCCATCACCTGTATCACTTGCCAGACTTCGGCCAGACCCTACTTCTCTTTTCCAGCTGTCTGGATCTACTCCATCAGTCTGAAGAGACTGGACCCAAAGCGTAGTCTGTCCATTCCCTCCACAGATGCTGCTTGACCCATTGACCCATTTTGAGTTCATAATAGTGAGTGTTCATTCATTGAAACCGCTTTTCATGCTTTTCTTAAGACCATAAGACATAGAAGCAGAATTTAGCCATTCAACCCATCAAGTCTGATCCTCTATTCAATCGTGGCTGATCTATATTTCTCTCTCAACCTCATTCTCCTGCCTTCTCCCCGTGACCATTGATGCCCTTACTAATCAAGAACCTGTCAATCTCCGCTTTAAAAATACCCACTGACTTGGCCTCCACTGCCGTCTGTGGCAATTAATTCCACAGATTCGCCGCCCTCTGGCTAAAGAATTTCCTCCTCATCTCCATTCTAAAGGTACATTTCTTTTGAAGTTTGATGTTACTCTCAAACATTATCCGTTGCAAAAAGATATTGCACCGATTTGCAAGTCTTTCTCAACACAGGCGTGCAGGCAGGCCTTCACATTAAAGGACAATTTCCACCAATTAGTGAAATTATTGCATCTATTTGTGCAGGATCGTGCGTATGTAGCCATGTCCTGCTGCTCTATTGCATACCAAATTGAAGTGTTTCTCGTATTGCGAAGATTAGAGGCTGTTAGAGATTGTGTTTCTCCCTTACAATGGTGACATTTGACACCACTCTGCCATCTTTGCAGAAACATTTGTTCCGATGTTTGATAGAGTCTGTGCATCTTTCAGAACCTTATGCTCTTTTCCCACTTAGGAAACCTGAACGGAAACCTCTGGAGACTTTGCGCCCCACCCAAGGTTTCCGTGTGGTTCCCAGAGGTTTTTGTCAGTCTCCCTACCTGCTTCCACTACCTACAACCTCCGGTAACCACCTGCAACCTCCAGGAACCGCACGGAAACCTTGGGTGGGGCGCAAAGTCTCCAGAGGTTTCAATTCAGGTTTACTAAGTGGGACAGGGGCATTACTTAAAGCCATATTTATCATCCTGAAATGGTAATGATGTTACTTGAATAGGAGCAAAGCTACGGAATAACCCAGGCAAGACCTCAAAGCTAATAAGTGCCTAAGGGGTAATGAAGTGGCATGGATGGGATGTTTCCATTTGTAGGGGACCCTAGCAGGAGAGGTTCCCATTTAAAACAGAGTTGGGATGAAATGTTTTCTTTCTTGGCGAGTGGCTTTTTTGTATTTTTTCCTCAAAGACTGATGTAAGCAAAGCTTTGAATGATTTTCACGTGGGATAGATGGTTTCTTGATAAGCATAGAGGTGAAAGGTTACTGTGTGTTGATGTCAATACAGAGATAGGTTACAGTCAGATCAACCCTGCTGTTAATGGATAGCAGAAGAAGCTTCATGGACCAAGTGGCCTGTCCCTGCTCGTAGTTCATTCACTTGTACAAAAGCTTTGACATTTGTAATTTGCCCCCAAAAATAGATAGATAGATAGCCTTTTTTTGTCATTCAGACCGAAGTCTGAACGAAATTGCAGCAGTCATACATATAATACAATACAATAAAACAACAATAAACACATATTAACATCCACCACAGTGAGTCCACCCAGCATCTCCTCACTGTGATGGAGGCAAAAGTCTTTGGTCTGCAGTCTCTTCCCTGCTCTTCTCCCTCTGCGCTGGGGCGATACCCCCCCGGGCGATGTTAAAACAGTCCCGCGGCTCAAACACCGCGGCCCAGGGTGGTTGAAGCTGCCGCCCACCAGTCCTGCAGACGCAGCCGCTGGCCCACAGCCGAACCCCGGACTCAGGCCACCACCGCCAGAACACCGTCCCAGCCACCCTCACGCGAGTACTGCGCCGTCTTCAGCCTCGGGCTGGGCCACCCCGACTTGGGCGCCGAACCTACCCCGGACCGGGCCGCCCCGACTTGGGCGCCGAACCTCCCCCGGACCGGGCCGCCCCGACTTGGGCGTCGCTTCTTCCCCGGGCTGGGCTGCCCCGACATGGGCGCCGAAATACATCAAATGAACCAAATCTCAGGGCATTGAGAGAAACAAATAGGAAAGGAGGTTGGTCCTTGATGCTGAACCATTAACCACAGAACAAACAGGTCTGTCCGTAAACATTTGGTATCTGTGGATGGTTCTTTGTTATGTGTGAATTAATTCAGTGAGCATTGGACAGAGTTCTTGGAGCTCAGCGAGGATTTTGATCAGAATCATTGGACAGTGATCACGTGCTGGAACTTTGGCATTGTTATGAATTGACGTGTATGGATTATTTATATAGTATATTGTGCAGGTCATAGAATATTTATGTACAGAACACTTCAATAGACTACAGACCACAAATATTATCTTCCAGTTGGATGGCTGCAGAGATTGCGGAATTATCTGAGCTGTATCACAAAGGTTGACATTCAGATGCTTCATTCAGTGCAAACTCTGTACTAAAATGATCAGAGGTAATTATTGAGACTACTTCATGGTTGGGTGACATTTTCTTGTGGTTAATGAAATCATGTTATTACTAATTGCAAGTTTGAAAATTGTGTGCACACACATCTCTGACATTGTTGAACAATGCAGGTTTTTCATACAAAAACAAGAATCTCTATCTCACTATCTCTCATACAGATAGTTCTGCTGTATCACAATACAATACAATACAATTTATTGTCATTTGAGCCTCAGTGAGGCTCAAACGAAATTCCGTTTCCACAGCCATACAAACAAAGACAATTTCCTACAGACATACACACAATTTAATTCACACAAACATCCATCACAGTGAACCCACTGTGATGGAAGGCAAAGTCTTTTCTCTCCCCTGTTCTCCATTTCTCTCCCGATGTCCAAGCCCCAGGCGGGCGATGCTAAGTCCCACGGCCATTTTAGGCCGTGCCGGGCAATTTACGGCCCCGCTACCGGTCTAAAAGTCACAATGTTGGAGCCCCCGGCGGGCGCTGGAATGTCCCACGGCCATGAAGCCGTGCCGGGCGATGTACGGCCCCGCTCCGGGTCGTTCCAACCCCGCGACACGGGCTGGAGAAGTCGCGTTGCGGGAGCTCCGGGAAGCGGTCTCCTCAACCGGACCCGCGAGCTCCTGATGTCCCAGTCCACCGGACCTGCAGCTGCAGCTGGAGCCTCCAAGCCCCAGGAGTCGAGTCGCAGCAGCGAGTCACCACCGCTCCCCACGCTCCGAGGCCGGCCAGCCCCACGATGGTGAGTAGTCCGCAGCTCCGCAGTCTCCCGAGCCGCCGGGTGGTTCAGGTTGGAGGCCGCTCCACGGTGCTAGGCCCCAACAACAACGGAGACCCGACAGGGAAAAGGTCGGGTCTCCCGGACAGGGAAGAGATTTTAAGGTTTCCCCCGCCCCCCACATATACACATTTAAAAACACTATTAAAAAAAACACCAACACTACATTTAACTAGACAAAAAATAAAAAAAAGACAGACAGGCTGTAGGGCCCGGCCGCTGCAACGGGAGGTGGCTCCGCCAATAAATAGTTATGTTCCTAAGAAACCTTGTGTTATTGAAAATCACATTATAAAAACAATTGTGCTGATGAGCAAAGGGGGTTCAGGACTAGTATTTGACATTCCTTTGGACAGTGGACAGTGATCAGGAACTACCCCTCCCATCCTGGGAAAAGGATTCTGACAGTCTACCCTATCTATGCCTCTCATAATTGTATATACTTCTATCAGGACTCCCCACAACTTCCAGTGTCCCAGAGAAAACAATCCAAGTTAGACAAACCTCTCCCTATAGCTAATACCTCCTAATCCAGACATAATTTATTTAGGGAACGGGTTGCGTTGGGGGAACGGGTGAGTGGTGGAATATTGCGTTGGGGGAACGGGGCCCAACGGGTCCCACTTGGTCTAGTTTCTGTGGATAAAAAGGATAGGCGACGTTTTGGGTCGGAACTCTTCTTCAAACTGAAGAAGGGTTCCGACCCGAAACGTCACCCATCCCTTTTCCCCACAGATGCTGCCTGACTTGCTGAGTTACTCCAGTACTTTGGATCTATCTTTGGAATAAACCAGCATTTGGAGTTCCTTTCTACACATCATTCTGGTTAACTTCCTCTACACCCTTTGCAAAACCTCTACATCCTTCCAGTAATGGCGCAGCCAGAACTGGATACAACTCACCAAATGCAGCCAAAACAAAGTCCTATAACACATTGGCTTGTTAGCAAAACAATGCCCTTTGAGGAGCTGCTGATGGCTTTACGTACACCTCTGCCATCCCAATACATCCCCCTGCACTAGAATGTCTTCTAAATGTTAATAACCCAACACAATTTCAAGACCCTAGTGTCGATACCTTCAATGCCAGAGGGACAGAGTCCCTCGCAGCACTTACCAGAACTAACTTATTTTCATGATGGAAATGCAGAGTTGATTAAACTCAAGTTAGCCGGGAGAAAAATGTAAAATTGTACAAATAACCTTCACTTTGCAGCAAAAAGGGCCTTGGGTTACTGAGCTTCAATAAAGGAGCAGTATTACTTTCATTATAAAATAAAATTGAACAAGTCATTTCAAAAGGAATGGAATATTAAAATATATCATGTTTTCTTTGAAAGCAAAAAATGCAGTGGCCTTCAAGTTATCCAGAACAAACTGTATTCTGCCAATCTGGAACTGAATGTTTCATTTTATGTCCAAGACATAATTTCTCAGGGTATGATTGTTAGAAGTCAGTGGAAACAGCGAAAGTGGGCAGAGGAACAGTGTGAAATGGCAGCACCTGGTAGATGTGCAGGACCTGCTTACACATGGCTTGCAGAAGAGAGAGTAATATTGTGTATGTATGCCCTGGTGTGGGCTTACAGAGCTGCTGGCTGATGATTTAGTTAAGAGGCTCCAGTAGAATTGCATTTTTATAGCCCCAGGCATGCGCGTTACTCTGTGTAGGTTGAATTGTGATCAGCTCTGCTGCGGAGAGGAGGTAACCTTATAAAACAAATTGAGAATTGACTTAAGCAGAGAAGCGATTTGTGAATGGAGGCGGATCAACATGTCAAGGAGTCTTGAGCAGTGGATTAGTGTGGGCACCATTCTTAATTGCAGCATATGTAAATGATATGGAGTTGGACACAGATTCAAAGCCCTCCAGATTTGCAGACTGCACTATAAAGTGATGACGGGTGAAGAGAGGCATTTCAAACAGCAGTGAGCAAGGCAAACCAAAACCCAGAGTTATGGGCCTGTCCCACTTTGGCGACTTTTTAGGAGAATATGCGGTCGCCTCATTTACGCAGGTGGTTGTCGGGGAGTCGCCTTCATGGTCGTGAGGAGTTCCCACATTCTGGGAACTAGTCGTGGCCTCAGTATGGTCACCGCAAATTTTTCAACGTGTTGAAAAATTAGTGGCAACCAGAATGAAGCCGCCATGGAGAGTAGCGAGAATTCTCGTGCCGTACGTGGATCGCCAGGAGGTCCTAGTGGGTTGCCAGTGGGTCGAAAGTTCTCGTAGGTTGTAGCCGGTGCTGACCGGTGCATTTCATTGGCTCATTGGGGAAAAAAAACATAAGCAGTATTTTTCAGAACCAAGGATAACCGACCGGTAATGTTAATGTCCGCCGAGTTTCACAGCCGCGTATCTCTGGTTTCTTAAAAGTTGTCTCCACTCCTTCTCCTCCCTTCTCCCCCCCTCCCCCTTTTAAAGAACTTACGTGACCCTTCCCGTACACTGTGCTTTCACCGTCATAATTACAATCCTGTTCTTCGCGGTGTGTGTCTGTATCACATTGGCTTTGCACCGTGTGAATTTCACTCAGACAGCGCACCCCCCGACTGCCCTGTCCCCGACCTGCATAACGGGCTGGTGAAGGAAGCAATGTGTGTGTGTGTGTGTGTGTTCCACTCTGACAGTTGCCTTTCCAGTTGCCGGTTTTTCTGGCGACTGCCGGCAACTTGAGTCACCAGCAGTCGCCTGAAAAATCGCCTAAGAGCGACAGGCCCATAGTTTGGGAAACAAATTGGATTAATGACAGGAAATAAACATTGTGGGTATTTTAAATCAACCAATTATAACTAAAGCAAACCATAAGCATGAGGGTTTGCGATATTGACAAATAGGTCAGGGAAACCAATGATGTCCTGGATGCTACTATATTAAACTATGGCAAAGGATCTACATTTGAGTGGGAATCTGCTCATTTGTTTTCATTCTCAGCCAGCCAGGAATAATTTTTATTTCTTTTTTGTCAACCAGCATCTGCAGTTCATTATTTGCCTCAAGACCTTTGCCACCTGCTTTGTGAAGTGCTTTGCAACATTTTACTCCACATGTGTGTTAATGGTTATATTGATTGGCTTCAGTTTCCTAATCTATAGCAATATGTGGCTGAACTGAAAATCCAATCACAAAGCTCTACATATCTTCTGGGAGAACTGAGTCCCAGACATGGAATGGTCAAAGTCCCCGGCTCCCTCAAAATCCATTGGCCAATAGTTCCACAAGCTGCTTACTGACCCCTCCCTCCCCCCTTTACCCCCTCCAAAGAGATAATTATTAGTCAAATATTTAAGATTAAACAGTCGTTTGGTGCGATGGCACTGTTTTGTTCTTCATAAGTTCATGTGGCAGTTCATAAGAGCAGTGGTAGGCCATTCGGCCCATCGAATCGACTCCGCCATTCAATCATGGTTGATCTATCTTTCCCACTCAACCCCATTCTGCTGCCTTCTCCCCATAACCCTTGACACCCTTACTTGATACAAGATACAAAATATACAGATACATTTATTTGTCACATGTGCAGTTGGCACAGTGAAATCACCATACAGCCATACAATAAAAATAAAGAACACAACATAGAGTTGATAGAATTCATAGAAACATAGAAACATAGAAAATAGGTGCAGGAGTAGGCCATTCGGCCCTTCGAGCCTGCACCACCATTCAATATAATCATGGCTGATCATCCAACTCTGTATCCTGTACCTGCCTTCTCTCCATACCCCCTGATCCCTTTAGCCACAAGGGCCACATCTAACTCCCTCTTAAATATAGCCAATGATCTGGCCTCAACTACATTCTGTGGCAGAGAGTTCCAGAGATCCACCACTCTCTGTGTGAAAAATGTTTTTCTCATCTCGGTCCTAAAAGATTTTCCCCTTGTGACCCCTTGTTCTGGACTTCCCCAACATCGGGAACAATCTTCCTGCATCTAGCCTGCCCAACCCCTTAAGAATTTTGTAAGTTTCTATAAGATCCCCCCTCAATCTTCTAAATTCTAGCGAGTTCCATTCCGAATTCTACATAAAACATCCCCACACAGCAGTATCAAAGTTTTCCACTGTGAGGGAAGGCACCAAAGTCGGTCGTTGTTGTTAATCAAATGTTGTAACATTTCTAATAAAGTTGGTTCATTTTAACTCCTGTGCTAAGAATTGATAAATTCTATTTAATCCTATCTGGTCTGTTTATACAATTTACACCAGGAAATAGATTTTTTTTAAATGATAGATTGATTTGGATGTGTTTGTGATTAGACATTTACATCAATTTTGATGGCCTGGGTAAAATGTGGGTTTGAAAACAGGTTGTCTTTAAAAAAGGGAGAACAAGGATTAACAAAAGAAAAAAATGTGTTTTTCAATTTATTCACTGTTATGATTTATATGCTTGGTTCAAGATTATTTTTAGTGAAATGGATTACTGTAATTCCATACAGAATCTGTACAGAAAAATAAAACTTCTACAGCCTGGAATAATTGTCCTGTGGACTTTGATAGTCTAATGATAAAAAAAACACCTACTTTACCTACTTTTATGGCTCAGTAATTTTCAGTCTGAGCACATTGATCTTTCTGTTTCATTTGAGAGCTGCTTTTTAATTTGTTTTTAGTAATGGGGCTGAGAATTGGCACTGAGCTACAATTAATCACGGAGAGTTAATGAGAGAACTTTCACTGATTGTTTCTTCTCACTTAACCATTTTTGTTAATTTTGGATTTCAGAAATATTGCTAAAAACAACTATTCAATGGATTGTCTTGCATACCATATCTGGCTTATTATTTTGTACCTCAAGGGCAGTTTCTTGTCAACTGTTGTTTCCATATGGACTACCTTCTATTGCTATGGTTTTTCACAGGGGGAGGTTAACCCTGGTTCACTAATAAGGTTGAAATTAAATATTTGCCATTTGTGTAGTTCCAAGAGGCTTTAACTGTGCAAAGAGAGTTGAATGGTCATTCATGCTATAAAATGTTTGGTTTCATGCTAACGACGAGAGACTGTAGTATAAAGATGTACAATAAGCGTTAAGTAATGTGAAGATGGAGTGGAAAGATATCCTTACCTTTCAAAGAGCTAAACCTGTATCTGAATCTGGATTTAAACTGCTTTCACATTGGATCTGTGGCGTTGACACTGAGCACTGAATTTGTACTGTGTTTGTTCCCCTGGCAATAATATTTTACGCCTTCTGTAAGTATTACCAGGAGATTCATAAATTTGCTCCTTGCTCCACCCTATTCTCTCCGAGTGGAGAGAGTGGTGTTACAAGTAATTCTGTAATCTTTCAATGTCATTCTGCTCGCACCCCAAAGATGCCTGTTTGTTTGGATTAAAATAGGAAGATTCAGCTAAAGATAGCAGCCAAGGAAATTGTCTCTTTAGTTGGACATGACTGACTTGGAAGGATCAGTCCATGTTTAGCAAATGCAGCACGTAAGGTCTGAGAACTATGGTAGAAAAGAAGATGCCAGGTTCACTGCTGTGTGTGGGCAGAGTAAACATGCTCTGCAGCTCGGCACCATAGTTGAGCATATGGTTGAAGCTCTCAGTATATTTCCTGCGTCGGTCACGTGTATCACTAGCAGAACAAAACCACTGAGGACATGAAAGAGATACTGCCACCTACAGTATTTGGTGCAATGAGATGATGACTACACAGACTTCTAGTTGCCAAATATCTGCCTGGATGTATTAAGAATATTAATGCCTGACAAAAGCAGAATGTAGGTTACTTACATGATGCAGGAGGATCTCATGCTGTCTGCAGAGTCCAGGTTATTGGTTTAGTTGAATTACATGCACAATATGAACAATTTGATTGAAGAGATTGAATATGCTGCAGGTTTTATTAATGGTACGGCAGAGTTGTTTGGCCATTGATCAAGGGAAGTTGGGATCATGTACAGGCTGAGTGTGTTGAACAGGGTAATACTGAGAATGGAATGCTGCAGGTTACACAAAAAAGCTGGAGAAATTCAGCGGGTGCAGCAGCATCTATGGAGCGAAGGAAATAGGCAACGTTTCGGGCCGAAACGTTGCCTATTTCCTTCGCTCCATAGATGCTGCTGCACCCGCTGAGTTTCTCCAGCTTTTTTGTGTAACCTTCGATTCTCCAGCATCTGCAGTTCCCTCTTAAACACATGGAATGCTGCAGGTTTGATATGGAGTGACTGGAACTGTTGCAGGGTGTGAGTGAACAATAGGGGGCTTAGATATTTCCTGCAGGGTGTTGTGAGGGGGGGCGGGGGGAGGCGGCTGCACATTTTTTTCCCCAGTGGCGCTGTTGAACATATTATAAAAGGCACAAATAAGGAGGGATTCAAAGTACTGCTTGGGATGGGGTGCTGGGAGGAGCAGGGTGATGGAGATGAAGGCATTCTAGACTGGGTGGTGCAAGGAGACAAAAGGACATTGCATACGGTATGTTACTGATGAGCTTTAGTGGACATTTTATACAGGATGACACTGAGAGATGGGCTGGTTATTGAATGGACACATTGCACACAGAACATTTCTTGAAATGGTGGCCATTTTATAGGAGGGAAGAAAGGCCTTCCACCTATTCCCAACCCCCATCCCCCCACACATCTGCTCCTATTTTTAATGTTTCTATGTGTATTTGAACATCTGTGATCTGCGGAACTGTGGGCTAAGTACTG
The DNA here is from genome assembly GCF_028641065.1 of Leucoraja erinaceus. Classification (NCBI taxonomy): domain Eukaryota; kingdom Metazoa; phylum Chordata; class Chondrichthyes; order Rajiformes; family Rajidae; genus Leucoraja; species Leucoraja erinaceus. Next base: position 21,300,982 of record NC_073398.1, read on the forward strand.
GAGGTGAAATTATGTTGGATCGCTCACAGTAGCACAGAGACGGGGACATTTCATGCACCTTGTACAGAGAGCCTTTCTAGTGGCACAATTAAAAGTGAGAAAATGAAAACCTTTTTATATCACGGGATAGTGAGCATGGTTGGAGAGGCAGAAGGTTTACTATTGTTTAAAGCTCGTATTAGCTTTAAACAATACTTCAGCCATAATCATGTTGAATGGCAGCACAGGCATGACAGGCAGCTCAGCCCAAGACCGCTCCTGTATTCCAAACTTCTACGTGTAATTGAAGATTTTATTGGCAGCACAGTGGCGCATCTGGTAGAGCTGTTGCCTCAGAGCACCTCAATCCTGACCTTGGGTGCTGTCTTTGTGGAGCTTGCACATTTTCCCAGGGACCGCGTGGGTATCATATAACCATATAACAATTACAGCACGGAAACAGGCCATCTCGACCCTACTAGTCCGTGCCGAACACGTATTCTCCCCTAGTCCCACATACCTGCGCTCAGACCATAACCCTCCATACCTTTCCCGTCCATATAACTATCCAATTTATTTTTAAATAATAAAAACAAACCTGCCTCCACCACCTTCACTGGAAGCTCATTCCACACAGCCACCACTCTCTGAGTAAAGAAGTTCCCCCTCATGTTACCCCTAAACTTCTGTCCCTTAATTCTCAAGTCATGTCCCCTTGTTTGAATCTTCCCTTCTCTCAGTGGGAAAAGCTTATCCACGTCAACTCTGTCTATCCCTCTCATCATTTTAAAGACCTCTATCAAGTCCCCCCCTTAACCTTCTGCACTCCAAAGAATAAAGCCCTAACTTGTTCAAACTTTCTCTGTAACTTAGTTGCTGAAACCCAGGCAACATTCTAGTAAATCTCCTCTGTACTCTCTCTATTTTGTTGACACCCTTCCTATAATTAGGCGACGAAAATTGTACACCATACTCCAGAATTGGCCTCACCAATGCCTTGTACAATTTTAACATTACATCCCAACTTCTATACTCAATGCTCTGATTTATAAAGGCCAGCACACCAAAAGCTTTCTTTACCACCCTATCGACATGAGATTCCACTTTCAGGGAACTGTGCACAGTTATTCCTAGATCCCTTTGTTAACCTGCATTCTTCAATTCCCTACCATTTACCATGTACGTCCTATTTTGATTTGTCCTGCCAAGATGTAGCACCTCGCACTTATCAGCATTAAACTCCATCTGCCATCTTTCAGCCCACTCTTCCAACCGGCATAAATCTCTCTGTAGACTTTGAAAATCTACTTCATTATCCACAACCCCACCTATCTTAGTATCATCTACATACTTACTAATCCAATTTACCACACCATCATCCAAATCATTGATGTACATGTCAAACAACAGTGGACCCAACACAGATCCCTGTGGCACCCCACTAGTCACTGGCCTCCAACCTGACAAACAACCATCCACCATTACTCTCTGGCATCTCCCATTCAGCCACTGTTGAATCCATCTTGCTACTCCACCATTAATACCAAACAATTGAACCTTCTTAACCAACCTTCCGTGAGGAACCTTGTCAAAGGCCTTACTGAAGTCCATATATACAACATCCACTGCTTTACCCTCATCAATCTCCCGAGTAACCTCTTCAAAAAATTCAAGAAGATTAGTCAAACATGACCTTCCAAGCACAAATCCATGTTGACTGTTCCTAATCAGGCCCTGTTTACCCAGATGCTTGTAAATATTATCTCTAAGTATCCTTTCCATTAATTTGCCCACCACTGACATCAAACTAACAGGTCTATAATTGCTAGGTTTACTCTTAGACCTCTTTTTAAACAATGGAACAACATGCGCAGTACGCCAATCCTCGGGCACTATTCCCTTTTCTAAATTACATTTGAAATATGTCTGTCATGGCCTCTGCTATTTCTACACTAACTTCCCTCAATGTCCTAGGGAATATCCTGTCCGGACCTGGAGACTTATCCACTTTTATATTTCTCAAAAGTGTCAGTACTTCCTATTCTTTGAATCTCATAGTTTCCCTAGCTACTCTACTTGTTTCCCTTACCTCACATAATTCAATATCCTTCTCCTTGGTGAATATTGAAGAAAATAAATTGTTCAATATCTCCCCCATCTCTTTTGGCTCTGCAGATAGCTGTCCACTCTGACTCTCTAATGGACCAATTTTATCCCTCGTTATCCTTTTGCTATTAATATAGCTGTAGAAACCCTTTGGATTTACTTTCACCTTACTTGCCAAAGCAACCTCATATCTTTTAGCTTTTCTAATTTCTTTCTTAAGATTCTTTTTACATTATTTATACTCCTCAAGCACCTCATTTACTCCACGCTGCCTATAATTATTGTAGATCTCTCTCTTTTCCGAGCCAAGTGTCCAATTTCCCTTGAAAACCATGGCTCATTCCAATTTTTACTATTTCCTTTCAACCGAACAGGGACATAAAGATTCTGTACTCTTAAAATTTCATCTTTAAATGTCCTCCATTTCTCTTCCACATTTTTCCCATAAAACAAACTGTCCCAATTTACTCCTTTTAAATCCTTTCACATCTCCTCAAAGTTAGCCTTTCTCCAATCATAAATCTCAACCCTAGGTCCAGTTCTGACCCTCTCCATAATTATATTGAAAATAATGGTATTGTGATCACTGGTCCCGAACTGTTCCCCAACGCATACCTCTGCAACGCATACCTCTGGATGTTCGATTTCCTCCCACCTCCAAAGACGTGCAGGTTTGTAGGTTAGTTGTTCTCTGTAAATTGCGTAGTGTGTTGGGAGTGGATGTGGAAGTGGGATAACAAGGAACCCTTGCGAACGAGTGATCAGTGGCTGGCGTGGACTCAGTGGTCTGAAAGGTCCTGTTTTCATGCTGTATCTTGCAATCAATGCAATCAATCGATCTGTGACCTGCAGAACTGATGACCCAATACTGGTGAGACATGTTGTCCACTTAGGGCCGGCACAAATATGAATGGCTTTCTGAGTTGGAAATTTTCCATGATTCTACGGAATTTTACTTTTCTACAAGGCCAGACTTCTATTTAATAATAATAATAACTTTATTTATAGAGCACTTTAAAACAACCACTGTTGCCACAAAGTGCTGTACATGACTAATCGTGGACAAAAAATTATTACACGACAATAAAAACATTAAAAGAGAGAGTAAAAACAATAAAATTAAAAACATTAAAAGCACTAAAACAGGAGCAAAGTCTCAAGCAGGGTCAAAAGCCAAGGAATATAAATGTGTTTTAATACTGGTTTTGAAGATGGACAGTGAGGGGGCCTGTCTGATGTGCAACGGCAGAGTGTTCCATAGCGCCGGAGCAGCAACAGAAAAGGCTCTATCCCCTCTGAGCTTCCGCTTAGACCTCGGTGCCTACAGGAGCAGCTGATCAGCTGACCTGAGGCACCGGGCAGGAGCCTATGGATGAAGTAGCTCAGAGAGGTAAGGCGGGGCGAGCCCATTTAAAGATTTAAAAACAAATAAAAGAATTATAAAATTTTAAAATAATTTACTCTATGAACCGACTAGAACAGAAGCAATAAGAGAAAAAATCCAAACATGTGATTCAATGAGTATAAATAATAGAATGTGCAAATTATTATTTATAATAAACATCCAGACCTGAGGCAGAATTCTGTGAAGTTGCAATTTGTTCAAATGATTATAAAACATAAGTATTACAAAATACCTTGCTGCTAAGTGAATGAAACCGTGGCCTGTTAAGATTTACACAGTGATGTCAAGTAACATTACGGATTTAGATCAACGGCATAGTTGATGTGAATTACTGATTCACTGATACTCTGTTTGCTGTGGGAAAAGCTTGCTTTTATATAATGTCTCATTGCTTCTTGAGCCATCCAAAAATGCTCCACATGTAATGAATTGCTTTGAAGCATGGTGACAATTGTGCAGGTAAATGTGAGAGCAATTCTACACACGCACGCCACAGACATCTGTCAGACTATTGAACAGTTTTCTGTTTTTAGTGACTAGCAGAGCAGTACCAGCACACCCACATCATTATCAATTGTCACTAATTTATCATTGGGGTTATTTATTGGGGTAGAATGAATAAATCAAGTCTAACTCCATCACAACGTTATGACCAGGCAATAAATTAGATGATGTTCACATTAGAAAATAATATTAGAAAATAAAAATAGTAAAGAGGAATGTTTACAATTAAATGCATGCCCATTAAATCCTAACTTAGAATGCAATGAGATTGTAATAGTCCTTTGCCGTGACTATTTTGCGTATTGCAGGATTCTGAAATGGGAATGAGTTGAATAAGCGATTAATTTATTTCTGATAGTGAGGACTGAGAGAAGGAAAAGACTGGGAGCCACGGGAGAGGGGAAGAAGAAGAATCCTGGGGTGTGGGTGAGGGGGTCAGTAGATAAACCAGGAGATTTACATGCACCCATTAGGATAACGTCTCGGACTGTTTTCAAGCAACTGCATCAGCCCATCACAAGGACAAGCAGCTACTGTCTACCTCTGATGTCCCTCAGACTATCCTTGACTGGACTTTGCTGACTTTACCTTGCACTTGTTATTCCCTTATCATGTATCTATACACTGTAAATGGATTGATTGGTCTTCTGCTGATTGGTCAGCATGCAACAAAAAGCTTTTTAACTGTACCTTGGTACACGTGACAATAAACTAAACTGAACTGACGTTAAACTAAACTGAACTGAACTCGGGCTTTGATATTCTAGTTGGCAGTCATGGGAATGGCGACCCATGGGGTTGGTTAACATTTCACACGTCTGCCGTTGCCATGTTCGGCCGATGCGGTTTTGTGCGTACACATGTTTCTTTGAATTTTAATGGAATGTGGTAGCAGGTGGCAAGGATATTTACCTGGCTGATCATCATGTGTGATAAACACCTCACAATATTTCGACTTATTTGCTAAGTCTAGAACCTACCTTAGTTTAGTTTAGAGATACGGAACGGAAACAGGCCCTTCGACCCACCGACTTCCCACTGACCAGAGATTCCCACACATTGACACTACCCTACACATACTAAGGGCTATTTAGCATTTATACCAAGCCATTTAACTACAAATGTGTATGTCTTTGGAGTGTGGGAGGAAACCGAAGATCTCTGAGGTCACGGGGAGGACATACAAACTCCGTACAGACGGCACCCATAGTCATGATCGAACCCGGGTCTCTGGCGCTGTAAGGCAGTAGCTCTACCGCTGCGCCACCGTGCTGACATATAATCATGGTGTTCCTTGCTTCATATTTGTCTGCTCGTCTGTGGGATTTGCCTCGGCTGCACTTGGTATAAAAATGAAGATGCCAGAGCAGGAAATTGGCCTTGTGTGGACACGGGATGTGGAGAACTTTGGGATTTACTGCAATGTGTGACAGCTTGTTGCTGGTCCATGGCTATGTTTAAATTACTACAGGATGCAGAATGTCAGATGACACCCGCTGAACTTCAGCTTCAGGAGAAAATGCGGCAAATGGGAAATTGATATAAATCCTACAGTTCACTGAATGCACAGTTGCCAGCTGTCTGTGATCTGGCTGATATGTTGGGATTGATTTTTTTTGTTGCTCTGTGTTCAAAGATCACACAGAAGTGGGCAGAAAACAGATGTTTCATCCCCTCACCACTATTGTCGAGCTAGTGCTAAGTTTCTGGAGGTGCAATTCCTAATGGGTAGGAGACTGTGGGGTAAGGAAGTTTTGAGCGAAGAAAGGTCTTGACCCAAAACGTCACCCATTCCTTCTCTCCAGTGATGCTGCCTGTCCTGCTGAGTTACTCCAGCATTTTGTGCCTGTGTATGACTGATATAAATTACACAATGTCCCAGAGTGATATATAACTAAAGGCAATTCATGTGATGAGATGATAATGTTTTTCTTCCAAAAATAAACTTGTTTACGTAATAAAAATATATACAAACCAAAAACCATGCACAAACTCTTCATATATTCTCAGTGTCCGCACAATGAATAAGAGAGAGAAAGTCAAGAGTGTTTTATTGTCACATGTCCCAGATGGAACAATGAAATTCTTACTTGCAGCAGCACAACAGAATATGTAAACATAGTATACTGGAACCAATGGGTGGTCATGGTGGTGCAGCGCTAGAGTTGCTGCCTTACAGTGAATGCAGCGCCGGAGACCTGAGTTCGATCCTGACCACGGGTGCTGTCCATACGGAGACATACAGGCTTGTAGGTTAACTGGCTTGGTACGAATGTAAATTGTCCCTCGTGTGTGTAGGATAGTGTTAATGTGCAGGGACATGGTTGGCACGGACGGGGTGGGCCAAACGGCCTATTTCCGTGCTGTCCCTCTAAACTAAACTAAATTATACCATATCCCAGTGTGAAAACTAGATGTTCTCCTGGCAAACCTGGAAGCAGAACATTCTGTCAGCAAGCTCCAGCTGATAGTTCCCTTTGAAACCACTGCAGCTGCTCTTAAACACCAATGCAGCAAGGTTGTTTTGGCAGAGCATCTGTGCTTCATAGTTAAAATCCAGCGGGAATGACTGGTACATCAATAGAATGTGTCTCTGACCTGTTAATTGGAACTCCATTTGCATTTGTTGAGTGCCTGGCACGAGGAATAAAAATGTCACATTAAAGTCCTATCAGGGACAAACATTACTCAGGAAAGATGCAAAGAGTTGCCCAGGAGAGATTTTCGGCCTATTCCTGCTCAACAGCCTGGACTACAATCAACAATTAAGAAAGGACCACTGCCTGGTCCCAGGTAGCTAACATATTTTGATATTCTTTAATTTATCCAATTTTATGGCATAAAAATAACATTGAAGTCATTTACGTGAGGTGAGAATGAAGCTAATTTTCTAAAGATTAACTTTATTTTCAAAGAATAGTACCTAATCATTATAAAGATACAATAAAATCCAATGGTGTCTGCTCACATAACCTGTCATGCCTCCGAGAGTGTTTTATCAAAAGTTGTAAATTAAAAGTACTAGATAATGAGACTATTATTGTTTATTTTTTGTCTGTATGTATGTGTGCATGTGTGTGTGTATAATATATATATATATATATACACACACACAAAGCTAGTGCCAATGATCTATATATGATCCATATGTATTATATATATATATACATATATATGATATACATAGTTATATATAGATACATATATAGATACATATAGATACATATATAAATATGTATAGATGTATTTGATATATGTATATGTATATATGTATGTATATGTGAGTATGTGTATATACATACACACTGAACTGTTTAGTTTAGAGATACAGCACGGAAACAGTCCCTTCCGCCCACCAGGTCCGCGCCGACCAATGATCCCCGCACATTAACACTATCCTACACTCACTAGGGACAAATTTTACGTTTACCAAGCCAATTAACCTACAAACCTGTGGAGTGTGGGAGGAAACTGAAGATCTCAGTGAAAACCCATGCAGGTCACGGAGAGAGTGTACAAACTCCAGACAGCACCCATAGTCGCGAATGATCCCGGGTCTTCAGCGCTGTACGGCAGCAGCTCTTCCGCTACACCACTGTGCCGTTCTTTAATCGACTTCACTTGTTGCTAAGGATGGATTACGGCTCGGAGTTGCGTGTGGCGATGGGCGGGGGTGGAGGGTTGGGGATGGGGGTAGATCCTGTATCACTCCAATGCTTTAGGAGCTGTGAGTATTTTGCCTTGTTCGGGGGATAGCTCCTCATTCACATGAGGACCAGGATTTTAATGTGGCCTGAGTTTCACATATGATTGCTCTTTTTACATATCTGTTGTGCTGCTGCGAGTAAGAATTTCATTGTTCCGTTTTGGGACGTGACAATAAAACACTCTTGACTTTTAAGATGAGGGCTTTCTGACTATATGATTCTCACTTCTGAAGGTAAAACTGATCTAAATATGATTTGTTATCTTCCTGTTTATGAATCGTTGCACTTTTCACAAAGGGTTGAATATCACAGTATCATTGCCCCCCCCCCCCACCACTCAACATTTGTCTACAGATATATGTATACTGTCAAAGCTGATGAACATTTTGGGTGATGATAGTGTCTGAAATCTGAACACTTAAAATTAGGTCAATGGAAACAATTCTTTATCTGTCCAGGTCACATTTTAATTAATTACAGATTTTTAAACAATTTATAGCGAGAAACTCATTATCCAATCCTCCCGTTGGCTGTGGTTCATAGAGCAAAGCTTTGTGTGAAAGATTGGATAATTACTCTATTCTTTCATTTGTATTTCAACCCCTTTTCTCATTGAACTAAACATAAAGAATTCATATTAGTTCCCATGTCACTGTAATAAATTTGCCTGAACAGAATTTGGATTTTTTGATTGTATGGCTGCATGGCAAGTTAAATTCCACTGTACCTTAATAGATGCACATGGCAATAAATGTGAACGTGAACTTGAACTTGAAGATGTGGCAATAAATGTGAACGTGATCTTGAACTTTAAGTCGAAGCAGAATTCTCGGGTTGGGATGAGTAACAGTTGCAATATTAGAGATGCTGTTCTGAGGACAGAATCAAACGAGAACAAAGGGGAATGAGGGGGGAGAGGGTGGGGGACGGGCTGTGCTGCCACGTTGGGCTGCAGGCAGTAAATAGTAGGATTCGGTGAACCTTTGTAACTTGTTCAAGAAGGAACTGCAGATGCTGGAAAATCGAAGGTACACAAAAAAGCTGGAGAAACTCAGCGGGTGCAGCAGCATCTATGGAACGAAGGAAATAGGCAACGTTTCGGGCCGAAACCCTTCTTCAGACTAGGGGGACTCTGCCCTTGTTGCGAGTGCGGGGATGGGGAGAGAGAGCAGTGTTACGGGGTATGGGAGAGACCCTGTAAGGACTCCATCCCCTACTCCCAATTCCTCCGCCTACGCCGCATCTGCTCCCAGGATGAGGTGTTCCACATCTGAAATGTCCTCATTCTTCAGGGAACAGGGGTTCCCCTCCTCCACCATAGATGAGGCTCGCACCAGGGTCTCTCCCATACCCCGCAACACTGCTCTCTCTCTCTCCCCATCCCCGCACTCGCAACAAAGGCAGAGTTCCCCTAGTCCTCATCTTTCACCCCACCAGCCGTCACATACAACAAATAATCCTCAGTCATTTTCGCCACGTCCAACGTGACCCCACCACTCGCCACATCTTCCCATCTCCCCCCATTTCTGCCTTCCGCAAACACCGCTCCCTCCGCAACTCCCTTGTCAATTCTTCCCTTCCCTCCCGTACCACCCCCTCCCCGGGCACTTTCCGTTGCAACCGCAAGAAATGCACCACCTGTCCCTTTACCTCCCCCCCTCGACTCCATTCAAGGACCCAAGCAGTCATTCCAGGTGCGACAGAGGTTCACCTGTATCTCCTCCAACCTCATCTACCAAGCGGAGGTTGGACGATCGTTTTGCCGAACACCTCCGCTCGGTCCGCAAGAACCTACCTGACCTCCCGGTGGCTCAGCACTTCAACTCCCCCTCCCACTCCGAATCTGACCTCTCTGTCCTGGGTCTCCTCCATGGCCAAAGCGAGCAACACCGGGAATTGGAGGAACAGCACCTTATATTCCGCTTGGGGAGTCTGCAGCCTGCGGGCTTGAACATTGAATTCTCCCAATTTTGTTAGCTCTTGCTGTCTCCTCCCCTTCCTTAGCCCCCGGGCTGTCTCCTCCCATCCCCCAGCCTTCGGGCTCCTCCTCCTCCTTTTTCCTTCCTTCTCCCCGCCACCCCCTATCAATCTGAAGAAGGGTTCGGCCCGAAACGTTGCCTATTTCCTTCGCTCCATAGATGCTGCTGCACCCGCTGAGTTTCTCCAACCTTTGTTACTTTGTCAGCCCTAAAATGTGGCGACATTTGTGTACTACCCAGGTAAGGTCTGCTACATGATTTTGCCGGGTTGTATGCAAAACAAAGCATTTCTCTGTATCTGGGTAGATGTGACAATAACGTATCAATGTTTGAATCATTGGGGAAGAAGTTATCACCCTTGTCTGACTGCCTGCTGAGGAGCTGGAACAGTTAATACTTCCAAAATATGGACAAGCTAAAGAAATGTTTGTCTGTGGGAAAGAGACAAATCTAACAGACACTTGATGTCCAAACACTGAAGACCTGGGAATGTCTAACAAGCTTTGCTTCCTGAGGGAATTACTTTCCTCTGCACACTCGTATTTCCAGAAGTGAGGGCAAATTTCGGCCTGGACCCTTGACCCAGTTGCATGAATGTTTGTAAATGTTTATCATCCTTGTTGTCCTATCCACAATTTCTCCCAGATGGCATTGTAAGTTACATCCCATCTCAACAACCTTCATGAGGGAAATTTGGAAATCTGCCAGTCCCCATTAGGGGAGGTGGCAGCCTTCCAGGAGGGGAACGTGGGAAACGGTATCTGATTGATTCGTCTCTTTCCCACGGACAAAAAATGATCAGAAAGAAAGAACTGGTTCGCCTGTTTGGAAGTGGTCCTGGGAACGTGGGAAGTATTCATTACATTTAAATCTGAGCACTGTGTTTGTCCATCTTATTGTCAACAAAATGAGAAAATACTACATTAGCAAAGTTACCTGTAAGGCAGAACACAAAAGTGCGAGAGTAACCTCGTGGGCCAGGTTGCATCTCTGGGGAATGCGGATAGATGGCGTTTCGAGTTGGGATCCTTCTACTGAACTTCTGAAGTCTGAAGACGGGTTTTTACCCAAAACGACATGGATCCATTTTCTCTGGAGCTGCTGCCTGACACGCTGAATTACTCCACTTACTCTGTATAACTTTGTATTAACCAGCAACTGCAATTCCTTGTACCTCCTTTACCTGCAAGGCAATATTTTATGGGGTAAATGCATAATCGGAACAATTGTTTGAGTTGTGGCTGGTCTTCCATCTCTGGTCCAAGAAAATGTTTGAACTGGGTAATGATTAGAAACATCGAAAATAGGTGCAGGAGAAGGCCCTTTGAGTCAGCACCACCAAAAGTCAAAGTCAATTTTTTTTGTCACATGCACCCGAAGGTGCACCATTCAATATGATCATGGCTGATCATCCAAAATCAGTACTCCGTTCCAGCATTCTCCCCATATCCCTTGATTCAGTTAGCCCAAAGAGTTATATCTAACTCTCTCTTGAAAACATCCAGTGAATTGGCCTCCACTGCCTTCTATGGCAGAGAGATTCTGGGCAGTTCGTGGAGCATGATCTTGTGTGAAGTGTTGAATCTGAAGACAAAGCAATTGATGAATTATGTGTTAAATATGTCAAGAAAAGACGGCTGCTACCTTAAACAATGTGATAAATTGCAAGATATTATCCAACAGAAGCTTCTAATCAAATGTCTGTCGCAGAGAGCAATGTCTGCAGTCATCTTCTTATGATTAAGAATGTTTGAGACAAGGAGTCAATTTAATCCCAGTGATCTACACGCAGAAAAGCTTTTGCTTTTCAGCTCCTCACGATCTCCTCATTACCTTTTGGCTCAGAGGACAGATGAGGAGACTGACAGATGTTCTGCGGGCCAGATACATAAACGATTTTAGTAAAATTTTCACGAATATCAAACTCAACCTTGAATAAGCCAATTGTGTGTGCGGCCCTCTGTTCTGTTGTGCCATTGTTGAATCTGCAGTGAATCGTTTCAAGGTTATCGCAATACTCCATTTTCAAAATGAGAAAGAGAAAAACTGCATGTAATGCTGTAAACATGAAAATCCCATTGTTTCCTTTGTACTTGAAAACAGATTGCCTGGCTTCCAGATAGAATAAGCACAAATTGAGCCTTTTTCGCCAAGAGTGTGGCCTGCGATTAAAACATTAAAATAGATATGCAACAAATTGGGTGGTTTTATGCAGCGAAGACACAAATAAATAATTTCATTTTTTGTGGTCTGTTAGATTTCCCAAGTGTAAGGACATATTTACATCCAGCGGTATTTGCCCTTTTCAACTCTCAATTCACACAGCAGGCACCGGTCTGCTTTATAAAAGTTGTGGCGTAGTTATCCAGTCTTTGGAAAACAAAGGGAAAATAGTTAATTCATAAATATGATCCTCTAAGCTCCAATTATTTTAAAATATTTATTTGCCTGAGACTGCTTTATTTTATTATTCCAGGTAGCTTTCTTGAAAACAAAAGAACAGTGAGTTGTTGGAAAGGTGGGTTTAAACCAGGTTTGAAATGGCCTATTTGGCAAAGGTGCATCATCCTGTGCTGGATCAGGATGCTGTACAGCCCAATAGGTCTCGGGACATTTCCGCTGGCTCGGTATATCTGATTGAACAAAAGTGAACTCCTGCAGGTTTGTTCAATGGTTCAATATGGACCACATCCTCCCCTTCCACCCATACATGCTCATCTTTGGGAGATACTGGTGAGGTTCTGGGGGCGAGGTTTCAAGAGATAGAGTCAAAAGTGTTTTATTGTCATAATTCCCAGACAGAACAATGAAATACTTACAGCAAAACAACAGAAAATGTAAACATAGCACTCTGTAAACAATATATATTTTAAAAATTATTATATATGTCATTTTACACTATTATAGCTTATATAAGCTATAATAAATGAAATTGCATATTTTTAAAATATATATATCTATATTACTAAACGTCTGATCTAGACCATTTCCTGTTGTTCTGTATATTGATTTTAGAAAAAACTCTGCCACTTACGGCTGTGATTTTTGGCCATCTTACTCAGTCCCCTTCCGCTCATCAGGTGCCGAGGATTTTGCCCATTGATGAAAAATGAAAGAGTTATTAGTGTTTAAAAAATGTTGAGATTCTCTCCCCTGTCAATCACACCATGAAGGCCACGCCCCTTCTGGTGGGAGGGGAGGGACTATAAAACCCAAAAGTGGGGGCGTGGCTCAGTCTCTGCAAGATGAAGGAGGGAGAGGGCACGATTTGCTGTCTTTAGTGGCCTTGCACCCTGCTTGAAGTGGTAAGAAACTCCACTTGGTGGCCTTGCACCCTGCTTGAAATGGAATTTCAAGGAATAGCCGTGAGTCAACTGCCAGCCCACCAGCCGTGAGTGAGTGAGCTGCCAGCACAACAGGATTGAGTGACAGAGCTGCCAGCCGAAGAATCCATTCGGCCCACAATGTCCATACTAGCCCTCTGGAAACCAGTCCCTTCAGCCCACAACAACCATACTCCAGAAAGCCGCCCCACTGGCCACCAATATTGGAATTGGTGGAGAGGTGGAATATTGCGTTGGGGGTCCAGCCCTCCCGTGTGATGCTGGGTCCCAATTAGTCAGGTCCCACTTTGTGTGTGTGTCTATTAGTCTAGCACTACACACACACACACACTACACCACTTCCACACACACACGCCGCAACACACACACACACACAAAAAACCACAAGTCACAGAGCTTACACACACACACACATTACACTCCTACACTGTACACTATGGGCAGGTTTTAAATTGAACCATTTGCTCACATATTTAATACCTAGCTGAAGCCTGGGATCTTTTCTATCAACTTGAGGAAGACTTATATTACAATTATGTGAAAAGTTTAAGTATCAAGATATGAGGCTTATGTTTGAGCCCTCCGGTGGATATAGTGAGTGGGCCGTGTGCTCACTATGTCAGAAGTGTGTGTGTGTGTGTATCCGAAGCGGAGGGGTGGCCGCTGGAGAGAACGGACAGCTCATCCACAGTGGTACTTTGCCATTCAATTTTGGCTGATCTATCTAAAGTCTTCATCTCCTGCCTTCTCCCTCAAAGATTTTTTTTTTAAAAATTTCCTTCACAGGTCCTAATACTAAAATAATTTTTCCTCCTCCTCTTAAAGAAGGTCTTAGTATCGGAAAGAAATAAACAGTTGATGCATTAGAGAAGGTTAGTGAGGTGATAGGTGGAAGAAAGGAAATCTGTTCTAAACGGACACATTATTTCACCTTAACCCTTTGTTGCATTGGTCATCCTGCCCTCTTAAAGCCTTAAACTCCTTTGTAGCAAATCAGTGTGTGTGTGTGTGATTCTGTGTATGTGTGTGTGATTCTGTGTGTGTGTGTTCTTGGTCATCCTGCCCTCTTAAAGCCTAAAACTCCTTTGTGTGTGTGTGTGTGTGTGTGTGTGTGTGTGATTCTGTGTGTGTGTGTGTGTGTGTGTGTGTGTGTGTGATTCTGTGTGTGTGTGTGTAAACCTGGCAGGTTTGAGAGAGTGTAGACCAAGCAATTTACTATCGGCTATCCTAGTAACAGGATGGACAGTGAACACTGCACTGTTTGCATTGGACATATGAAGAGCAGGTTTGACATATATATTTATTTACCTGTCCTGATCAAGCAACTCATCTGTAAAAACACTCTTACTCAACAGACTGATTTGATACAGGTACAAGAATAGATACAATTGCATTTCAATATTAAAATTGAATCAAGTGGTCCCCAACCACTGCTCCCAGCACAGCTTGAGAATGATGTGCAATTTCAGCCTCTCTGTGTATTGTAGGGATTTAAATGAAGGCATGTTTTTGAAACCTTCAGTATTATTAAATTGATGTGAAGGCCTGAGACTGCAGCCACTGCTGCTGAGCATAAATTGATATCCTAGCCAGCACTTGTTCATGCAATGTCTAGTGAAAGAGATCCCCAGGAGAATACTTGCATCCACCACTAGTGAATGCAAGGCCAGAGATTCACATTGTCGTCTGCAGCATAGGGTACTGACAGATGCTTCAAACTGACTACTTTGTATTCTGTACCTTATGTGTGAATGGGATTACTAAAATTGATGTGTTGTAGTGTATTCATGAAAGTGCCTCACTAATTCTTTGTTATAGGAAAAACCATGGCATGAAGCAATCCACATGATCTTTTAGCCCCCTTGCTGAACCACAGCAGACATCCAGCTCCTTCCAGGATTACATTATTCAGCAGGTGTAATGCAAGTGATATATTGCCCTGACATTGATTTACAATTGAGGCAGTAAACCATCTTTCCCAAGAGGCTGGAGAAAGTGCGATGTCAATGAGAAACGTTTGTGGCCTGCGTTTGCCCAGATATGTAATGCTTCACCCACTGTGAAGAATTATGCTTCTACTGGTGAAATAGTGGATCCACCACCAAATGCGGATTTGTTATTAGGATGATTGTTCATCATGCAAGAGTGTACTTCTCATCATCAGCCTGCCAGCCATATTATTTTAATTGTCTTGTTTTCCACAATTCTGACTCACTGCTCCACCCTTTTCATGTTCCCTAAAATCCGAGCCCTTGGAAGCAGTTCCTCGGTATTAGTTGCTAGGAGATATGCCTGAAGGAGACGAGCCTTCGCTTTTCCTTCCCTGATGAAAACATTGACTTTTAAATTGCATGTTTGTTCTTGAAACCATGCTCTTATTTCTGCTATTTGCAAGACATTTGTGGATAGGGTTTCTTAATCTATGTAAAATATAAAATGTGAATTGCAGCCAATAACTTGCTTACACAGAGTTTGAATTTGGCTGAAGGTTTATGACTGGAAAGCTTCATCACTTGATATTTTCTTAGAATTAGTTGACATCACATGCAGAGTTCAAACTAAATGACAGATTTTAATATAGAAGGCCTGTTATCCTCGAATAACTGTACAAATAACAACTTAAAATGTAATTGGCATTTTCAATTGGGTAAGTCCTCATAAGGTTCTTGAGAGGAGCTTTTTAAACATAATATAACAAATAATCCTGTAGGGAAACAAAAGGACATGACCAACTGCTTGGCCAAGGCTTAAAGTGAGCATCTAAATGGAGGAAAAACCGAGGGGAAGGAAGACAGATTTTAGCAGGGACTTCCAGAACTTTGGATGTATTGGAGGTAATGGTTGAAATGCTTAAAATTGGGAAGGATTGGCAGATTGGAACTGAAGGCTAAAGCCATGTGGAAGATTTGCGTACATGGAGAAAATGACAAAGCTAGGATGAAAACATGCAAGAATTTGAAACTGAGGATTTCAAAATTGAGGAGAAAATCAATTGAAAATAAGGATAAGAACTTTAGAATTGAAGACCATAGAGGTGCAATGGTGTTGACTACTTGGGAATTGGAACTGGTTAGTCTAAAGGGCACAGAGGTTTGGCTGGGTGTCAGTTTATAGAACGGATGGGAGATTGAAATCTGGCCCCAGAGCATAGAAGTAATCGTAAGCGGAGGTTCCTTACAGCGTGGATAATTGTTTCAGCAGCAGGCGGACTGAGCCATCAGTCAGGGAAAATATATAAAAAGAGGTTGCTCCTTATTTGGCATTTTACCAGTAAGATTCAGTTCATTGTCTTATGTTCCTGAAGAAAGCTGATATTTTTCTCACTTGAATACCAGTGTTGTTTCTTTTCTGTACATCAGCCAGCCATTAAAAACACCAGCCTGGAAGGGGAAGAGTAGTAATTATGTACCCTGGAATTTGTCTATTAATTTTATTAACTTTTGAACAATCAGAATGTGACTTTTAAAAAAAAATGCCGATCCCGATCTTTCATTTTAAAGAAAAATCCAAAGGGATCAGCCTGCAATCTTTGCAGAACAGACATTGGCCGTGTTGCTGTATGTTAGTGCGAGTTACTGTGGAGAAGCCAAAATGTTTGTGGGTGGTTCTGAAATGTTGGATCAGTTTATTCCAGCACTTCATATTAGTGTTAAAATATATTTTGGTATTGTTTTGAAAGTGGTTTAAAGGTCTCGTTCTCTCTTCTGGCCTGTTTATATATAAAGTTTATATATATTCTCTTGCCTTTCCAATCTGCCCTGATATTGGTGTTTTGCACTAGTTTGTATTCTTTTTAGAAATCTCGTGCTTCTGTCTTTGTAATCTTCTGTGCTGTTTTACTGGGAAAATAAAATGTACGGGTAGCGACATCTCTCAAAAAACATGACTGGAAAGGCAATACTTGTGGAAAATGTGGACTATATGGAACATCCTTGGGCACACTTGAAGACCTCTTATTATGCATCAAATCTCTTGTGCTGCTTCCACTGCATGATTTCTTTCATCCTCGATCTGATGTGATGTGACTGGTCCCCTGCCCAAACTGAGGAATAGCTTATTGGCAAGACGGGATTTCATTCTGTGGAGGATGCTTCAGACCGAAGGGAGAATAAATTATAAAGATCCAAAGATTGGGATGCACTTTTGAGGTGAATCATCCAGAATGCTGACCAATGGACAGTGTCCCAAGTATCTCCCTGCTCTTTGCAATAGGTTCTGTTCTGAGCCCCACAGTTGGCAATAGTTTTCTTCAGCCCGGTGTCATTGCCAATTAGCTTATTGTCTTCATGTGGGTTTAAGAAGCGAGTTCGGCATCACCTTCTTATGAACTAATGAACACTAGCCTTGCCAGGGATGCCCAAAAGCCCCCTCTAAATAAATAAATAATCGGTAAACATTGGAAAATTTATGCTTTGAACGCTCTCTTCAAAATAAATTTCAAAAGAAAATAATATATGAAGTAAATAAAGCAACAAAAAAATCCCAGAGTCTCTGGTGTCAAAGAGATGGGGAAACACAATGTGCTTTGAATGTAAAACCGTGTCAGGCCAGAATTCAATAAAATTGTTAAAACTGTAACTTTGTTTTATTTACCATTTCTAAAAACCTATGACATCTTCAGGAATGTAAAAACTGTGAAACTTTTTGAAAGGTATTTTTTTTAGAAAGGTGTGAAAACCTGTAAATATCCATACCCATTCATCTGATTACCACATACAAAGGGGAAGAGAAAAATTGAATATTTTTAATTATCGTATCAGTTAAGTCGAGTAGCCCACTATATTGAGTTGGACTTAGAAAAATGAGGACTACATTATGGGAACCATTAATGAAGAGGCAGCACTCGCTCAATAACACAGTTGCAGCTTGCAGTACAACTAAACTGATGACTCTTTTGGAGAATACATGCAGGATTTCAGCTGGATCTCAGCAGGATCTCAGCAGGATTGAGCAAGAATCACTTGCACCAGTTTGGTCAGCTTCATGGAGTAGTTTGGGTAGGTCCATCTAACTTGCTACAAAGCAGGTCAGATGTAATGGGAAGGAAGGAACTGCAGATGCTGGTTTAAACTGAAGATAGACACAAAAAGCTGGAGTAACTCAGCGGGACAGGCAGCATCTCTGGAGAGAAGGAATGGGTGATGTTTCGGTTCGAGACCCTTCTTCAGGCTGATCAGAGCCAGTGATCAGGTTTTGCATTGAATTTCTTTGTGTTACACAGAAAAAACATTCCGCAGTAAGGGATTCTAGGCCTCACAGTTGTAAATTGCAAAGATTTCTCAGAGATAAATGAAAGAAGCTTCTGTTTGAGCACCTTATCTTTTGTCCTGAAACCAGCTCAAAACGTTTTACATGCAGTGAAATATGAGACCGACTGACTGTGGTAATGTAGTCAAAGACATCATTTAGCACACATGAAAGTGCACAAATGGCAATAAGATGGATGGCTAATTAACCTGTGTTTGAGTGATTGGCATGGGTTTAAAGACTACTCACAGTATCTGGAGAATTCTATGTTAACCCTTTAAAAGACATTTGGACGGGTACATAGATATCTGTCCAGGGATACAAAAAAGCTGGAGAAACTCAGCGGGTGCAACAGCATCTATGTAGCGAAAGGCAATGTTTCGGGCCGAAACCCATCTTCAGACTGATCGTGGGGGGGGGAACCTGATATCTCTGCTTAACAGCTAAAACATGCAGCCGAGCTGGCATTATCAAAGCATTCTGTTTTTACAAAATGTCACCCATGGCTTCTTGAGCCTATTCTGTATCCTTGCATGTTTCTAACCTTCAGAATTCCCCAAACAAAAAAATAAAACTTTTGCTGAGGTCGAACAAAGAAATCTGCTTTTAATTAAGAGCCTTGCTTCAAACACGTTTATCAATTGATGGCTCCTGTACAAAGATTCCAGCAGCTTATCCTTGAATATAGTTGAACAATTAATATTTTTTTCAATTCATCTAGCATTTGTATTTTTGTTCCTTTTGAATTACACCATTTAATCTTATTCATATAGAAATTCATTTTTAATGAAAGTCTCAAAATTGAGAAATAAGATTTTGAATGGCCCCTTGATGTGTATTCAGGTTGTTTGGAGAAATATACTGTGGTAGATGATGTACAAATATAAGCCTCTGTTCAAGGCTGAATTGTTGTGTTCTGGATTAATGCAGCTTTCTATCCACCAGGGGAGGGCAATGTCATTTCATCTTCCCACCGTATTATTTGGTGAGGATAACATTGCCAGTAAGCCAGTGATTTTGCAGTAACATTATATTACTTATAGCTCTGAATGCGTTCGATGCATTGCCTGCAGGGGTCTGGGGTGGTTGAGTCCAACATTACTGGCCAGAGGCCAGTGACATTCTTTGGATGGTTACATCAGAATAGAAGCAAATCCAGTGACAAAGTAGGAACTCGCTGAGGATTCTCAGCATAATCCTGGGAATTTGTTCTTGCATCCTGTGTAAGTTTGGGTGGTGCGGGATCTGCAAGCCCATTCATTTCCACGGCGATTGTGTGGATGAAGGAGAAAGAAAATATTTTCTTGAGAAGTAATAAAAAGGAACTACAGATGTTGGCTTATAATTTAAGATAAACACAAATTGCTGAAGTAACTAAGTGGGTCAGGTGGCATATCTGAAGAAAATGGATAGGTGATGTTTAGGGTTGGGAACCTACTTCAGATTCTTCTTGCAAAACTAAGTACTTGTTTGATTTTGTTTTACCTTTGTTAATGGTTTGGGTTAATTTTATTTTTAAGGGTTAATATTTGATGTTTAAAAATGTTTGAAAATTCTATATCTCATTTTTAGTTTTTAAAAATCCTTTGGTATGTCAGTGATTCATAATTACTGAAAACTGATCAAAACTTTAGTGGATGTCTATTGCTTTCAGCGGAGATTTATTATTTTAGTCTGGTCACCCGACTCAGTTTCATTGTTCGAGACGTTGGCACTTCATGGCAATATTCTTGTGGCCCAAGTATTCTCTGCACCATAGTCTTTCTGGATTTAGCCAAGATACTGTTTAGGGATATTGGCAACATGGAAAGCTGCTCCTTCTAGGGAGCACCCCAGCCAGTATTTGTGTTTTTTTAAGAAAATAATGTTATTTAATTAATTTTCAAATAATATTTAGTTTTGTTAATGATCCATATCACATTAAAAAAAACGTAGACATGGTCCATGTTTTCGGAGTGGAAAGTATCTTGCATTCCTTCATTTTGGAATGTATGTTTTACTTTGTAGATAGCGAACTAAATGAATTCCATGACTAAAAATGGGGAAATAAGTGATCTGATGTAAATTCTAAAAATGTCTTATGTGCAGTGTGTCCAGATTAGCCGGCAGTTTATTAAGCAGCAGGGAATGGGAACCCTGGTTGATGTGACAGGCTCTGCTTCCAATGAGATGAGTTTCAATGATATTTTACTTGGTTTAATTTTAGTTTTGGAAGCATTTATAGTGAGTGGCACATTGTGAAACACATGATCCTGAGGTAAGGAGACACAACTGGCAGGCTGGGTATCTTCCAATGGGAAACAAACACAGGTGTGAACACAGGAACTTTAAACAGGTATGACGTAGATGTCAATCTATCCATGCATGATGAATGGCATCTTCCTCTTCCTCCAAACGTCACCCATTCTTTCTCTCCAGAGATGCTGCCTGTCCTGCTGAGTTACTCCAGCTTTATGTGTCTATCTTCGGTTTAAACCAGCATCTGCAGTTCCATTTATTTATATATATTTATATATATATATATATATATATATATATATCTATATCTCTCTGTCTGTCTGTCTGTCTGTCTGTCTGTCTGTCTGTCTATCTGTCTGTCTGTCTGTCTGTCTGTCTGTCTGTCTGTCTATTTATGTATGTAGATACAGGACAGGCAGCATCTCTGGAGAGAAGGAATGGGTTATATATATATATATATATATATATATATATCCCCCCAAAAAATTACCCATAAAGATTTTGAATCCTCTCGTTATCTGTACAACATATCGACAAAAATCATTGAATGGTGTAAAGGTATCAAGCACATTAACACCAAACCAAATCTTTCAGCATTTTAATCTCTGAGCTGAAACTCTATGCACAGAGGCAGAAACAACCAATACCGCCTACACTTATCAGGAAGCCAAATGTTTCCAAGCCAGCAAGTCTCCAGTTTGCACAGAGATGCTGTAAATTATATTGGTGATATTTATTGCTTCAGCATTCACCTCACTTTTACACTGTGAATTAGATTGCATGTTATCTGAAGGGAGGAGATTGGATCAAATTCTTTGTCTCACTCAGTTTGCTCTCTGGATGATACATATTGCTCTCTGCCGCAATCTTTGTTCATGAGGTGACCTGTGTAAAATGTTGGTGATCACTTAATTACATGATTCAGCCATGGATTCTGCAATTGACTTGTGAACAGCTGTGACCACAGTACTGTAAACTAATTGAAGGAAGGTTCTTGGCTGTGGTGGAGTAGGAAAGCAGGGGACAGGTGTTTATTATATGTTTTATCTCCAGTGGCAGGGCTGGAGGTGCAGCTGAATCATCCTGCAGTATTGTCTGTCATGTTTTGCTTTAGTCATGGCTTGAATCAGAATGTTGCCTCGGTGGCTCAGACTAATTACACAGTCTGCAGTAACAAAAATAATTTACAATTTCATAGAAATTTAATGAGAAAAATGTTTGCAGGCTTTAATTTTTTTTTTTGTTTTGTGATTGTTTTAATATTGTCTGAAGTCTTAATGGATCTTTCGATTGGTAACAAAGCTATTAAACGGTGCTTAAGGCCTAGAAATCATTCAGTACGTAAACATAGAGCATAACACCATACGAGAGAGGGGTTGCCCATTCAGGTCTGAATCCCAAACCATTCACCCTGTTTTGCCACTGAGCAAAATTGTGTCTGATGTATGTGAACCATTTCCTTCCCTGTCCTCATATCCCTTGCTTCCTCTAATACCTAGAAATCTACTGATATCTGTTTTGAATGTAAACAATGAATGAGCCTCTACAGCCCTCTGCAGTAGTGGTTTCCAAAGAATCACCACTCCATGAGTGAACAAATTTCTTCTACTTTCCGTCCTAAATGTCTTATCCTTCATTTTGTGGCGGTGAACCCTTGTTGTAGACGGGGGACTGTCTTCCCTCAACTACCCTGTTGCGTCCTGCAAGTATTTAGTTCAATGAGGTCACCCCTCCTTCTTCCAAACTCTAGAGAACAAAGTCAGATAGTTTTGTCTGTCAGCTCGGTTCTGCTCCCATGCTCTCATCTTGACGGGTTGGGATAACTTAATGGTTTCTACAGAACGGTATACACAGGGAGAGGGAGATCATTTAACTTTTTAACCTTAATTGTCTACATGATTTATACTCTATTTTCTTGGCACTTGCTTGTACCAAAGAACATTAATGAAATGAATAATTAATTAGCCATGTACATATCACCTGAAATGGGTATAAATTAAATGCCAGATTTTAAAAGGATTATGCATATAATTCACAAGAATTTGGAGAATAAGTTGTAAATATGACAGAGCAACTCTTGTATATAATTCATTGACTGTGAAGGTAATGGGCTGTGCAGTGCTGATGGCCAGCTTTTGGTTTTTGGAGAGTTGCTGGCTTATTGCAGAGTGCAGTTTAATGAATGCACTTGATGTTCAGAGGCACCCAGTCCACGATAAGCATGACAGTTGGCAAAACCTGGAGGTGTAACTTGGCGGGTCTTAAAATAAACTTCTGTTGTGTGGGTAGGCTGCCTCTGACATGTGGCATTATGTCACACAAAAATCAGCAAAGGATCTGGGAAAAGTGAGTCCATCCTTTGCTCCTTACCTTAGGTCAACAATGAGTATGGGTGGCACACTGTTGGCAGCAAGAGTTTGTCTCTTATTGCTGATCATGGAATGGACAACACCAAGTCACATTTGACCAGAGGCCCCATAACAGAACATCATTAAGTGATGGCTGCCAGGAAGTGCGTGTGAGTGAATGGCTACTGAAAATAGGGTCATACTTTTTTACATTGTCTCTCTCCTGGCTGAATTCTTGTTGAAACTCATTACAAATGATGTTTTTTCTTAAATTATGGCTACTTGAGTGTCGTCCGACAGGGCTGTTAACCTCTGAACCCAGCAAAGGTTAAAATAAAAAATGCATGATGTGAACTGATTTTTCTCTCTAAACAAGAGTAGGTTAATCGTGGACCAGAGGACATAGGTTTAAGGTGAAAGGGAAAAGATTTAATAGGAATCTGAGGGGTAACTTTTTCGCACAAAGGGTGGTGAGTGTATGGAACAAGCTGCCAGAGGAGGTAGATGAGGCAGGGACTATCCCAGTGTTTAAGCAGTTAGGCAGGTACATGGATAGGACAAATTTGGAGGGATATGGACCAAATGCTGGCAGGTGGGACTAGTGTAGCTGGGACATGTTGGCCGGTGTGGGCAAGTTGGGCCGAAGGGCCTGGTTCCACACTATCACTCCATGACTCTATGACTCTAATGGATGAAAGATGGAAATGCTAAACTTTGATTTTATTGAAGATTGTTTACAGGAGTGGTCTTAGTGTGTGGTGTTGCCATATAGAATATAGAACAGTATAGCACAGCACAGGAACAGGCCCTTCAGCCTACAAGGTCTGTGCTGCACATGATGCCAAGGTGAACTAATCTCATCTGCGTGCACATGATCCATATCCCTCCATTTTCTGCGCATCCATGTGCCGATATAAAAACCTCTTGTACGTCGCTATCATGATATATGTGTGATTGTGTCTGGTCGGTGTTATTGTTCATTGCAAATACTAGTGTTGCTTTCTACAGTCCAATTATGTTTAGAAGGATGACAATCGGTGCAGGGATCATATTAATGAACAGTGTGCTAGGCTATAAAGCTGGGTGAGTGGTGAGTTTCCAACCTCAGCGGGGCTGACAGATAAAGCTCGCAGGCATCCACATTTTAATATGAGGAAGGAAAACTGAAGGGCTACTTGGAGCAGCTCTACCTTCTGATTACATAAACGGCAGCTGAGAAGTAAAACAAATCTGCGAGGTGCAGAGGAGAATATTAATCGAATGAGGAACATGGAAGAGAGGTATCTGACTGTATCCAAGCCAAATTTGACAGATACAAAATTATCAAACTTTACTTTCATGCTTGGATTTGTCCATTTTTAATCAATCAGCAAGCCAGACGGTATTGTAATCATGTTTCGCCATCTACCATTCATCCACATCAAAAACAAGGTGGAATCAGAATTCTATTTTAACTTTGCTAATTTGCATGGAATCAAGCCATCACCATGAAAGTGATATAATAGGGACGACAGAGTGTTTCAATTCAGTCTGGCAGTCCAGATATTCTGATAACTTCTAAATATTTAAAAAGAAATAAAATGAAATGTATTTTAGTGCTTTAATCTTTTAAAAGAATCTTGACGTCTAAAAGTAATTTAATTGGATTTGATTCATACAGTGAGATACAAGCACTTTTTACAACACAGCATACTGAAACAATTCAATAGTTTTGCTCCAATACTTCGGAGGTGTGCATTAGCAATTTAATATCCAATAATTCAATCAGTAATACAATATTCAATCAAAGTAATGAGTCAGCATGGATCCAGTTAATTTATGATTCAATAATGCTGCTTCAATGCATTTGCAGCTTCCATATTTATGACTAACTTTTTCGATTATGTTCTTTGTTTGATAAATTTCTTTGAGGTTTTCTCTTCGAGCAAATTACTTCCAGAAATATATTAAAATGTAAATGTTGTTTCTGGTTTTATAACATTGCCACATCTGTTAAAACCAGGAACATCCTCAGTATAGCTAGCCCAATAAATGTCTGGGAATTGATGCTAACATTATTTTAGATTTGGACTGCTTTCAATGAGAAACTGGCCTTGGTTACTAACATGGCAGGAGTTGGCTTGAATTTATTAGAAGTGCCGATTAATGTAAAATAATAAAAGCATCCCCTTGTCACATGAACTGTTTGGATAACATTATTCTGAGAGATATTTGCATGGCCTTGAGATGTCCAGTTATATTTTAAAGCTTTACACGTAATTCCAATTTTAATTTTATTATTTGATCTGCAGAACATTTTCCAAGATTTTCCCCAAGAACTTTAATGTGTAGTTTGAAATTCGTGTTTTTTTTTTTTTTTTTTACTATTGTTTGACGATATTTTAGTTTAGTTCAGTTTAGAGATATAGTGCAGAAACAGGCCCTTCGGCCCACCGGGTCCGTGCTGACCAGCTCTCCCTGCATATTAACACAATCCTACACACTAGGGACAGTTTTTACATTTACCAAGCCAATTAACCTACAAACCTGTACATCTTTGGAGTGTGGGCAGAAACCGAAGATCTTGGAGAAAACTCACGCAGGTCATGAGGAGGACATACAAACTCCATACAGACACCGCCCGTAGTTGGGATCGAACCCAGGTCTCTGGCGCTGCAATCGCTGTAAGGCAGCAACTCTACCGCTGCGCCACCATGCTGCCTGAGATGAAGCATGAAGTTTGGGGTTATCCATTTAAGGCCATGTTTGTCAGCTGCCAGGAAGTGATGAAATTCCTGGAGATGTTAAGTGCAGCTAGATATCTCTGTTGAAATATTAGGCATGTGATATCAGTAATGATCCTACAAAAGCAACACGATGTATGTGTCAACAAGTTGGACACACATCACAACAGATAACACCCAATGTGTCTTCAGTATATTTCAACTCGCATTGAACGGCTGTGGGAAACAGAATAGTTTTGAATGATCTTACTTACAATCCTACACACTTTGACAGGGACCTATCCCAACATTCAAAACAGAAGCAAAAACCTCTTGACAACATTATGTCCTCAGAAATTACTGCGTTATCTGAGATGATAAAGCTTGATTGTTATCTTGCATGAAACTTCAGTTGTAAAGAAATATGCAAAGTATTTACAACATTGCATTCATTGGATAGAAAAGGTATGGCATAGGCTTGTTTGTTATTTTGATTTAACAATATCGTTAGGTTGGAATCACGGAAATATTAATTTGTGTGTTCTAATTTATCCCTGTGTGTAATTTTGTTGAGTTGTGGCCTCAGCCCAGTCCACCACTCCTCACTCTCAGCATTCCTCACCATCAAAAGTATTTATATCAGGTGCTGCCTTAAAAAGGTGGAACCTAATATCAAAGGTCTCCACCTTGCTGTCCATGTCATCTTCTGGCTGCTACCATTGGTTTCAGAGGTACCAGAAGTTTGAAGTCATACACCATCAGATTCAGAAACAACTACTGTCCTACAACCAACACTGTTTGAACCCAAACCCCACAGCACTAATCCCACCTTGGCAACTGAACACTAGGAACTGCCTCTCGCAATACCAAAGACTTGTACATATTTTTCTAATTGTGTTTTTAGCACTAATGCCTTGTGTTTTTGCAGTCTATTTTTCTTTTTACTGTCTTGCGGAACTTTACATGTAATTCACGTATGATTCATGTTTTTGTGTAGAGTCTGAGTCTTTGTGTTTGTGATGTTACTTTCATTGTACCTATATCGCACCGTACTTGTGCATATGGACTTGACCTGGCTTGACAACGGTTAGTGTTAACCTGATTTGTATCGTCTGCCAGTTCACTGTTCATTCAGAAAATGTGCACTACCTGGGGATTGAGTCATGATTTCCAGTGCCTTAGAGGAGGAATATTCCCCGTTCATCTTGCGGCAGCTCTGCCCAAAATATTTTGAAATCTAGGAGGCTCATATTTGTGTTGTTTGCAACTTAAATATTTTGAGATGCAGTGAGAGTTATGCAATGTCATTTAGGACACAATCAATATATGGCTAATTTAACCAGTTACTGGGTTACTGGGAAATAATGTTGTCGTATGAGAAAGATTTCTTTATTAATCATTCAGCACAAGTAATCTTCATAAATCAGCAACATGGAGTCTGTGTCCTGGCAGCTTTCCACTGCTGGGACACAAATAGAACCAAAACTGAATAAAATCATCCATTAATCAGTCTGGACGGTCTAATGGATACTGATGTTGACATACCGTGATACCATTATGATAGCACTTTCAAAGAAAACATGCTCGATTTGTACATTGTTTTGAGGAACCTTTAAACTTTTTGGCATTCTGAAACACTACAACGGAGACAGAGAAGGAATAAAATAATTATTGTCAATTTAATTAGGAGAATCAAGCCCTAAACACTCAGGCAAAAAAAAAAGTTATCTTTATTTAGTATTTTTAATACCTCCAGAATGTACCATAGTGTGTTTTGGTCAATGAAATGTGGTTCTGCTTGAAGAGGTAACTGGTGAATAGCCGGAGTCTTTTTTTCCAGTGTTGAGGAATATAAAAAGAGAAGGCATAGATTTAGAAAGGGAAAATATTTAAATGGGACTTGTAGGGTAACCTTCCAACACAGAGGGTGGTGTGTGTATATGGAACGAGCTGCCAGAGGTAGTGATAGTGGCAGGTACCTTACAACATTTAAGAGATGATTCACTTAAACCGGTACATGGATAAGAGAGGGTTGGATACAGATGCAGGCAAGTGGGATGAGCTTGGTTGGGCAACTTGGACACCAAAAACATGTTTCCGTGCTGTAAGACTCCATGAACTTATTGCATCGAAATGGCTTGGAGATTCAATCATTGAATTCTCTGAAGTGACCTAATGACTAATTGGATGTACTGGCAAAGTCTTGATAAACTTTCTTTTCACAATGTAAGCTGGAGAAGATGTTCATGGTCTTGTGTGAGAGAAGCCTAGGATGCCTTGAGAAACATCTTGCAATAAGACATTTAAATAATGAAGCGTGGCAGCCCTAATAACATGAAACAAGCTTGACATTTATCTGATGTGTTGAGACTGTGTAAATCTATCAGATTTCTACTAGCAGAGGAGCAGAGGGAATTAATTAAAAAGAAAAGGCATGAATAGCTTATAATTAATGGATAAATCCTAATTTCCACAAGAATTATTTTGAGAAAAATCTTTTTAAAGTTTTTAAGCTTTTTAAAATGTTATTCAGGTTAAATGTACATTGCATTCTGTGAAATAAACATTTGTGTGTGCAGTTGTTGCAATGTCTGTCTTCAGACTGATGGGAACTGATGGGGTGGCTGTGTGTGGATCAGAGGGTGGGGTATTGGGAGAAATAGATGCAAATGGGTGAATAACCTGCAACAATCTCGACTGTTCTGTCCAGGATTTTCAGAGTAATTAGTTACTAATCTTACCTCACTCACCATAAACCAATGACCTCTGGTTCTTGATTCCCCTACTCTGGGTAAAAGATTATATGCATCATCCCTATCTATTCCCCTCATGATCCTGTACACTTCTATAAGATCTCCTCTTATCTACTTGCACTCCAAGGAATTAAGTCCTAGCCCGCCCAACCTTACCCTGTAGCTCAGGCCCTCAACTCCTGGCAACATCCTTGTAAATCTTCTCTGCAATCTTTCCAGCATAACAACATCTTTCATAAAAACAGGGTGACTATGACGGAACACAATGCTTCAAATGTGGTCTCAAAAATGTTTTGTTTAAATGTAACATAACATTGCAACCTTTATACGCAGCAGCAAGAAAGAATTTCAATGTTCCATCTGGGACATCTGACAATAAAACACATTACTGGTGAGTATCAAAGTAGAGCGTAATATTTACTAGTTGCAGCCTTGGCCCACTGTGGGAGAGCATTCAGATTAAAGCCTTTTCATATTGATTTTTCTGGGAAATTCTTTAGAGGTTGAAAACCTTTTTAACTTTTTAATTCTCAAAGTCCTCTTCACCAAAGATCTTGTGAACCAGTGAGACAGTTCTGGTTTTGCATCATCTTGCTGTAATAAATCGCACCTTGATGATTCGTAGCGACAGAATGGGTTATATTCGGGCCAATGGAGTTCAATTCCTTCTAAAACAATTCCAGATGGTAATGAAAACTTTGTCTTGTTGGGCCAAGCACTTCCACTTGCCCACTTATCTGACATGGAGTATTTTTATTGCGTTAGTGAGGATAAAACCTGCTCTGACACACAATAATTAGCTGCAGAGTTAAGTTCCCCACACGCCCCAAACAACCTGGCTTAATTGCAACCTCTAACACAATCTTATTTCATGCAGGAGTGGATTTGTTTCCAGCTTGTGTCCCTGTCACTGGGAATTGCTACCGATATTGAGTATCGGTGGCGCCAGAGAATTTGCACAGTGTTGCCTGATATGTGCTGGCAATTGGAATGCTATTACACTTTAGATTTTAGATGCAGTTTGCTGGACCTGTTTGTGCATTGTTTGAGCTTATTTTTGCAGATGTATGTGTTTCGCACAGGTAAGAAGATGGATGTGTATCCATATTTGAGGAATATGACATTGAGATATATAGGGTAAGCAATGAGCATATTGAATGACAGAGCAGGTTGAAAGAACAAAATAGCCTGCCCCGCTCCAGTTTTTCAATGTTTCCATTAATTTCTCCACCATTGGTAACCTGCCTTTGACTGCCAGAGCCCTAAGTTCTTGAATTCCCACCTTTTACTGTCTGTGTCTTTCTTTGTTGAGCCATCCCTTAAAGGTTTTGTCTTTGACCAAGCTTTTAGCCATCTCACCTAATATTTCCTTATGAGGCTCAATATCCAAGTATTGTTTGCTTAATGCTGGCAATAGTTTTTGCTTTCGAACTGCAAATTACAAGATTTAGGGTTAATTCACTGAGTGCAGAGGACACTGTGAATTGTAAGAATCCTGCTAAAAGCAGAAAATGTATGGATCTCGTGGCTGTGAGCTCGGATCAAGGTCTTGCATATCTGCATTTTTTTAAATCACCGGTGGGAAAATGAATGAGGATGCATGGCAAAGATCATTCACGTGCCCTGAAAAATTGGCATTGTTGCTTGTGAAAAGGGACTCGAGGGCATGAATACATGATTAATACATTTTGGAAAAGAATCAGCTGGGTTGGGTGGATAGTTTTGCCGATTTCATGAGCATTCCTAATGTAAGGCTGAGTAAAACTGGATTCATTGCAGCCAGACTGCTGCATTATTGATGAGAAAATGTGAAAGCTAATTTCAAGCTGGGGATCAACTGAAGTTATATGTAAACATTTCTTAACTCTGGCTGTAAATGAAAAGGCTTGTGCAGTGAGAGTCTTGAAAATCAATCGGAATGCTGCTCGGATAAAGCTTACAAAGAAAATGTATTTTCAATAGAAAGGCACCGCCTGCTACCAAGCAGCATAGATCCTGGTGTTTGGACCACTTAGTGTCTGATCACTTAGACGCAGTTGCCTCCTCACCTGACTGAGCCCAAGTTAAGGTAATGACTAAAAACCCAGCGACTTGCTGCAGATCGATAGAATAAAACATAACAGATCCAATTGCAACATTTCAATCAGGCTAAATCAATGTGTAAAGCAAAGAAATACGGTAATGGTGAAGTGGCAGGAAGAATAGAAGGCAAAAGACTAATTGACAGAAGAGCTTAAAAAAGAAGTTTGCTTGTCACTGTCAGTGTGGGAATTGAATGAGGCTGGGTGTTGTTCGATCAGGCTCCTTATATTATTTTCCTATTGAAGACTGGATAATATTTTGGCACCAGCACAAATGCTGCAACGTTTGGGTTTAATTTGATCAATGTTGGGTCTAATCAGCAGTGGAAGACCACACCACATTATTGCACTGCCGGTCTCTAAAGGTGCGTTCTCAGAGTAGATTCATACTCGCTTGGCGTTTAGTGAATATGACTGTATACTTAACCATCCAGGCTTCCAATTGTCCAATTACTGAAGAAGATGATGAGTGCAGCCTTGGGCTGACCCCGAGCGGCGATGTCTGATGAGAAATCCTGATGGTGTCCGCGCGGAGCACAGGGTGTGCCTCTGAATTATTGAATAGCTCAGTGGTTCTCGGCACGGCAAAAGAGTTGATTAATTTATCTGATCACAGGATGTGTGTTACGACACTGATTTAGCTGTGAAAGAGAGGTGACATTTTAAATGCCACCATTTGAATTTAAATGCCACTGATATTTGTCCTTCATGCGGGCCTTTACTATTTACATAATTCTGAAACAATGATCTATGGCGCCATTAAGTAAATGTGCAAGAGCTCATTATGTGGCACTGATTCGGGATGCGAAGGAATCAATGTTTTTCTGCAGCACTTTATTGGTTTGGCTGCAGTTTTGTTGATTACTTTTTGTGATATTCTACACTGACCAGCAAGTGATACAATATTCATGAAATACTTACTTTACAATAGTTTCCTTTAGTGTGTGGCCAAGTCCAATTACTTGCTTGAGTTCTGCTGTCGTGGTCTGACTGAAGAATATTTGGCTGGAAATCTAGGCACCATGGCACTGGTTGTTTAGGTGTGGGGTGTGAACAGGCAGTGAACAGTTTGTGTACATCTTTGTCATGCAAGGCGTTGCGTTTGCAAGATGCTTTTTAAGTGGACCTTGCAATGATAATTGCTGCCAGAGCTGGCAGATCATGAGTACCAATAACCACAACTGCAATTCAATTCCTCATTTTTCTTGTAGAAACAAAGAATTGCAGATGTTAGTTAATATACAATGGGGCACAAAGTGCAGGAGTAACTCAGTGGGTCAGGCAGCTTCTCTGGAGGGCATGGATAGGTGACGTTTTGCGACTTTTCTTTATCCCCCGACCACAATCAGTCTGAAGAAGGTTTCTGACCCATAACATCACTTATCCATGTTCTTCAGAGAAGCTGGCTGATCTGCTGAGTTACTCCAAAGTGGCCTTTCCCTTCCATTCTGCCTCATTAAGTCATTCTTTATTATGCCTCAATATTCTTTTGCACTGCTGGATGTTGCACAAAGATCTTGCACATTCTGCTATTTTGCACTCATTGGCATTAGAATGCTGATGGAATCCAGAGCACCAGGAGAAAACCCACGTGGTCACATGGAAGAATGTACAAACTCCTTGCAGGCAACACCCGTAGTTAGAATCGAAACCGGTTTTCTGGTGCTGTACGGCAGCAACTCTACCGCTATGCCACTGTGCTGCCCCAAATTGTTGTATTTATCATTACTGTATGTATACTCCATGAGCTTAATGTGAATAAGGAATTCCATTGCAACCCTGATGTGTAACATAGTAATCTAATCTACTCTAATCTTATGGAAGCATCATGCTTCTTAGCCACATAAAACGTTGGTATCTCTCCGCAGATGGCTGTGATGACCCTGACCTCATCTTAAATTTCTTCTTGTCAGTGTCTGGGTTAGTTGTCCATGCTGTTATCTGAAAGGATGTAAAAAGATGACCAAAGTGATGATACAAGAAAATGGGAGCAGGAATAGGTTTGGCCCTTCAAGCCTGCCCTCCCCCAATTTCATACAATTTTGGTCTCTTCTTCTGCGCATTTTCTCCATACCCCTCTATTCCATGATATAGCAAATATTTATCCACCTTAATGAAAATACTTCCAATGATTCGGCTTCCAGCACCAACTAGGCCTAAGAGTTCCAGAGATTAACGATCCCCTGGGAGTGGTGTGGGGAGAGGGATTGAAAGAGTTGACCGGTCACTCCATCTGCAGAAGGGATTATTTATCGGAGGGTAATGCGATGAGAGATTGGGAGGTTGGGAGTTCCGTCTTTGCTGTGAGGACATAAAGTGCAGGAGTAACTCAGCGGCTCATGCAGCATCTCTGGAGAACATGGATAGATGACGTCTTGGGTTGGGACCCTTCTTCAGATGGAATAAATGTCACCTATCCATGTTATCCAAAGATACTGCCTGACCTGCTGAGTTACTCCGGCACTTTGTGCCCTGTTGCGCAAACCAGCATCTGCAGTTCCTTTCTTCAGTCTTTGTTGTAAAGCTGCACGGCCATTAATGACCCATAGAGGTTGGCTGCAGAAGTGATGGAAAGCAGGGGTAAGATGGAAAGCAGGGGTAACCATCGAGAGGGGTTAGCTGTTGCAGTAACAAGATACTGCTTCCCTCAGTCTGGTCTGGCTTTAAATAATGCAGCCTGGTTTTGGTTTGTGCTTCCCACTCATAAAACCGGGCTCCCCACTGAGGCTACAATGAGCAGAGTGTGTAGTGTTCGCTGGACCCTGAACCTATTAGACGCTGGGATCTGTTCTGTTGCCTGCATTGGAGTTGACTGGGCAGGAGTTAATCCCTGCATTAAGAGCCCTATTTCCACTTTTGGGGAAGATCCAATTTTACCCCCTTCACTTCCAAATACTCTTAGACTATTTACCCTGAAGTGTAATTTGCTGAGACAAAATTATAGAATTCTAATGAGAATTAATATGTTTGCTATCTAAATTTTAATTTCTTTGCAATTTTTGATGGGAATTAATCAGTCAACCAAAATATAATTTAAAGCTTATTTTGTATCATTAAGCTAGAAATTAATAATTAAAGATGCGTTATTCCTGCAGCGTGACTGCACTAAATCCAATTTAATACTTCCAGTGGATTAATTAGAGAATCTTGCCTCCTGCTTTTAATGAAAAATAAAAATAACCTATTGCTAAATAACCTTTAACATTGATTGATGAACCATTATCATTTAAAAATAATTTCTATCTCTGAGTAGACTTTGAATGAATCTTATTTCCTAAAATTGAAAGATAATGAACTATTTAGCATGCTGTGACAGGCTCCAGGAGGTGGTGTAAATCTTGACGTGGGAGTTTAAAGAGACACAAACTACTGCACCATGAACAAGTTTGTGTCTGGTATTTGAAATCAAACGGATGTATTCTCTGTACTTTATTTCGGCAACATGTATCAATCCAACTAGATGTTGATGTTGCCAAATGAACTAAGCATTGGCTGACCTCAGGAAGTGCCACCTATTTCTTTCCTCCAGCTACTTCCCTCCCTCTGGCTTCACAATTCGCAACTCTTCAATGCTCTCACACTTTCTCCCTTTATCTCTGGTCTTTGTTCCAACCATCTGTCCACCAAAACCCCCTCACCTGTGTCCACCTATTGTATGCCACACTTCGTCCTGCCTCTCCCCTCTTCCAGCTTTCTCCCAAAGTACTCCCCACTCATCAGACGGGTTAAACCCACTGTGAGGACAGTTAAAGTCTGGTCAGAGGAGGCGGAATCCACACTTCAGCAGTGTTTTGGAAACACTGACTGGAAGGCGTTTGCAGCCCAGGCCACCCTTGACTCCCACACGGACATTGATTCCTATACATCCTCTGTTCTGGACTTTATAAACTCCGCCATCAATAGTGTCACCTCCCTCAAACGGGTGACCATATTCCCGAATCAGAAGTCATGGATGAACAGCGAGGTCAGGCTACTGCTGAAAGCACGGGACACCGCTTTCAGGTCAGGCGATGCCCGAGCCTACAGTTCATCCAGGGCTAACCTGAAGAGGGGCATCAAGAAGGCCAAGCACTGCCATAAGCTCAGGATTGAGGAGCACTTCAACAACAACTCCGACCCCCGACGCATGTGGCAAGGCATCCAGGCCATCACGGACTATAGACCCACCAACATCACCCCCACATCCAGCGACGCCTCCTTCCTTGAGGAGCTTAACCACTTTTATGGCCGCTTTGACAGGGACAATCTAGAGATAGCCATCAAGGCTGTGCTCCCTGCCGATCACCAACCCCTCACACTCACCCCCTACGACGTGTACGTGGCACTGAGTAGGACTAATGCACGTAAGGCTGCTGGCCCTGACGGCATCCCCGGGCGCGTCCTCAGGGCCTGTGCTGCGCAGCTGACAGACGTCTGGACTGACATCTTCAACCTGTCACTTGCCCAAGCAGTTGTCCCCACGTGCCTTAAAACCACCTCCATCGTGCCAGTGCCAAAACACTCCACTGCGGCAAGCCTCAACGACTTCCGCCCAGTTGCACTTACCCCCATCATCACCAAGTTCTTCGAGAGGCTGGTCCTGGCACACCTCAAAAGCTGCCTACCCCCCACACTGGATCCCTATCAGTTTGCCTACCGCAAGAACAGGAGTACGGAGGATGCCATCTCAACGGCACTTCACTCCGCCCTCTCCCACCTCGACAACAGAGACACTTACGTAAGAATGCTGTTCATCGATTACAGCTCAGCATTCAACACCATTATACCCTCAAAATTGATTAACAAACTCGGTGACCTGGGCATCGACCCCTCCCTCTGCAACTGGATACTGGACTTTCTGACCAACAGACCCCAGTCTGTTAGGTTAGACAAGCACACCTCTTCAACCCTCACCCTGAACACTGGCGTTCCACAGGGCTGTGTGCTGAGCCCCCTCCTCTACTCCCTCTTCACCTACGACTGCACACCTGTACATGGTACTAACACCATCATCAAGTAAGCAGATGATACAACGGTGATTGGCCTCATCAGCAACAACGATAAGTCGGCCTATAGGGAGGAGGTCCAGCTCCTGGCAGCATGGTGCGCTGACAACAACCTGGCCCTTAACCCCAAGAAGACCAAGGAGATCATTGTAGACTTCAGGAAGTCTAGGGGTGGCACGCACATCCCCATCCACATCAACGGGACGGAGGTGGAACGTGTTTCCAGCTTCAGGTTCCTGGGGGTCAACATCTCCGATGACCTCTCTTGGACCCACAATACCTCAACTCTGGTCAAGAAGGCTCACCAGCATCTCTTCTTTCTGAGGAGACTGAAGAAGGTCCATCTGTCTCCTCAGATTCTGGTGAACTTCTACCGTTGCACCATCGAGAGCATCCTTACCAACTGCATCACAGTATGGTATGGCAACTGCTCTGTCTCCGACCGGAAGGCATTGCAGAGGGTGGTGAAAATTGCCCAACGCATCACCGGTTCCTCGCTCCCCTCCATTGAGTCTGTCCAAAGCAAACGTTGTCTGCGAAGGGCTCTCAGCATCGCCAAGGACTGCTCTCACCCCAACCATAGACTGTTTACCCTCCTTCCATGCGGGAGGCGCTACAGGTCTCTCCGTTGCCAGACCAGCAGGTCCAGGAACAGCTTCCTCCCTGCAGCGGTTACACTACTCAACACTTTACCTCGGTGACTGCCAATCACCCCCCGGACATTCCCCCCCACCAGGAAAAACACTATGACTGTATGCATGTAAATAGATTTATTTATTGCTCATATCAATTCAAACAAGAGGACGTGACTTCAGAATTAAGGGACAGAAGTTTAAGGGTAACATGAGGGGGAACTTCTTTACTCAGAGAGTGGTAGCGGTGTGGAATGAGCTTCCAGTGGAAGTGGTGGCGGCATGTTTGTTGGTATCATTTAAAAATAAATTGGATAAGCATATGGATGAGAAGAGAATGGAGGGTTATGGTATGAGTGCAGGCAGGTGGGACTAAGGGAAAAAAAAGTTGTTCGGCACGGACATGTAGGGCCGAGATGGCCTGTTTCCGTGCTGTAATTGTTATATGGTTATATCCTATGTCGCTCTTTGAGGGAGATGCTAACTGCATTTCGTTGTCTCTGTACAGTACACTGCACAATGACAATTAAAGTTGAATCTGAATCTTCTTCCACCACCCCACCCTTCCTCACCTACCATCAGGTGAGGTCCCAGAGGAAAGGGGAGGGCAGTTTTGGCGGATGAAAGATTTTTACCTGAAACAAGTCCTATCCATGTTCTCCGGAGATGCTCAGTAGTGTTGGCATGTGTTTTTACACAAAACACTCTTGCCACTCATGTGGCCCCTTGGATGATATTCCTTCCATTGTTTGGGAGATGTCCCCACTAGATTCAGCCCTTTACAGTATTTCCTGCAGTAGAAGGATCCTAGGCTGTGGTCCTCCCCCAACAGAGCCTTTGCTGCAATGCTGGAAACATTTATACAGAGGGCTATTAAGCACCAGTCATATTGATGTGGGAGTAACATATACATCATATACATATACAACATGCTAGAAGAGGTTGATGTCACTGCTTCTCTTGAAGCATATGTTGTTAAACAATGAGTAAAGGATATTGATACCGAAAATTAGTAAGACGTTGAACCTTTGCCTGTATATATTTTTTACAGTTCTAGTTATAATGATTTTATTGGTATTTCTATGTAGGGTTGTAAAGAGAATCAAAAACTCCAAAATAAAAACTTGGTTTTGGGGTAAAAATATCTGATATAACCCCCAGATTTAGACTTGCGGAGTAACATGCACAACCAACTGAGCAACTGGGGCAGGTTATGAATCAACTGTATGACTATTGATTTCTCTAATTTCAAGTCACCCTGCATCCCCTCTCTCTCTATCCCTCCTCCACCCAAGTTGTACTAGCTTGAAATCTTGTTGAGTCTCATTGTCAGCAACTCAATTTCATCTGGCCCACAGCTAACAATGGGCTGTTTCCTTTATCATCATTACTTTTTTGTTTATCTTTCATTCATTTTTTCTATATCTTTCTATGTCATCGTCTATATCTCTCCCCTTTCCCTCAGTCGGAAGAGGGTCTCTACTGGAAACGTCACCTACTCCTTTACTCCAAAGATGCTGTCACCCGTTGAGTTACTCCAGCTTTTTGTGTCTATCTTGAGCAATATGATACGATTGAAGATTGACACAAAAAGCTGGGGTAACAGCGGAACTGTCAGCATCTCTGGAGAGAAGGAATGGGTAACGTTTCGGGTCGAGACCCTTTCTTGATTGTAAACTGAAAAGTGTTGTAGACATATTTTATTTTTAATCTTGTTATCATTCAACTTGTAAATAATTCTAAATTGAGTTGTTTATTGAGGAATTGGCCTGACTCCAGTGTGAAATTTGGTTCAAGCATATTTTAGAATTTAAACATGCATTCTTGGAAATTTATCTATAGTTCGTAGGCGATCTCAGTTTAATATTTGCTGCCTGAAGTCAATGGGATAGAATTTCAGAAGCAGAATGGAATGTGCTTCTAGTATTACATATCGCCTTTAGTTTTGCCTAATGTAGGCAATTCTGAAAATTATAAGAAAGATGTTTCATCTGAGAGCTTACCTACTGTGGAAGCATGATGGGAAAAAGATGCCAACATATTGAAGGGGAGACTTCAGGATGTTAGGTGAGGCAATAAATAGATTTAGCATGCGTTTAGGTTCAAGTCAAGAGTGTTTTATTGTCATATGTCCCAGATAGAACAATGAAATTCTTACTTGCAGCAGCACAACAGAATATGTAAACACTGTAAACAACAAATAAACGAGAGAGAAAAAAAAAGTTCATATATATACTCACAAATAGAAGGATGGTAACATAAAAAATAAATGCAGGAGCAGGCCATTTGGCCCTTCGAGGCAGCACCGCCATTCAACATGATCATGGACACACAGACACACAGACACACACACACACACACAGACGCACAGACACACACACACAGACAGACAGACACACAACCCCACCCCACCCCAGCACTGGGAATATATATATATACAGTGTATTCTCTGAGTGACTACGTGGGTTTTCTCTGGGTGCTTCGGTTTCCTCCCACACCCCAAAGATGTGCAGGTTTGTAGGTTCATTGGCTTTGGTAAAATGTGTGTGTAACCATTGAAACACAGAATATCAGAGGCTGTGAATCTTTGAAACATTTTGGGTTTTATCAGAGTGTACCAGTGCATATTGTTAAATCCTTGAATAAACTGACTTGTTTGTGAAATTCATCACTGCTCTTGGGATATTCTTCATTTAGTTTAGAGATGCAGCATGGAAACAGGCCTTGCGGCCCACTGAGGCAGCGCTGACCAGCGATCCCCATACTCTAGCACTAGAGTTAGATAGAGCTCCAAGGGCTAGCGGAATCAAGGGATTATGGGGAGAAGACAGGCACGGATTACTGATTATGGATGATCAGCCATGATCACAATCCTCCTGCACATTTTTTTTTTTATGTTTTCTTACAATCTTACACACTCAAGCCAATTTACAATTTTACAGAAGCCAATTAACCTACAAACCTGCACATCTTTGTAGTGGGGGGGAGGAAACCGGAGCACCCGGCCAGAGAAAACCCACGTAGTCACGAGGAGAACGTTCACGTTCCGTACAGACAACCCATAGTCGGGATTGAACCTGGGTCTCTGGCGCTGTAAAGCAACAACTTCTACTGCTGTGTCACCATGCCGCCCAAAACTGTCTGTTCCTATCTGAGCCGTAATTAAAAGGGCAACTGGGGCCCACGTGAAAGCCAGATTCAGAGTACAGGCAAAACATAAAATTCCCTTCAATACTATCTATCATCCATTTTCTTATAGATTAGAGATTTGTTGTAGTATGTCTTGATTATAATCAGAACTGTATGCACCAGTGACTATAATGAGATGAGGGAGGGAGCAGTGGTTGCACTGAATAATGTGCAAGGGTATTTAAGATCTACGCATTGTAATATTTTTATAATGATTGCTGGTGGGACAGGGAGGATTAAAGATTACAATTATTGTGTTCATGCAACAACTTCCAGATGTCAGCATTCAGTGGTGCATGTAAAACATGGGATGTTGCCGCCAGTTTTATCCATTAGGAGTAACAGCCGACAGCCTTGCCATTATTAGTACAGCAAACATCAGGTCCCGACTGTGGAAGGGGCTGAGGAGTGGTTCAGCATGAGGCAGCAATTAACAATATAGTTTATCATGCTTATGCCATAGCAGAAGGTTTAATGTGCACTTGGCTGACTGCTCTGAACACACCTGGAGGTTGCCAACTGCCTCGAATGCCTGGGATCTCCTGGAGTTGCCGAGGTCTGTCAGCGGTGCCTGAAGAAACCTTGTAACTTTACAATAAAAATATGTTTTCATAAGATCATAAGAGATAGTTGCAGAATTAGGCCATTCGGCCCATCAATACTCCCTATCTCATTTTCCTAACCCCATTCTCCTGCTTTCTCCCTGTAACTGACACCCGTACAAGAACCTATCTATCTCTGACAAATATATCCACTGACTTTGCGTCCACAGCCTTCTGTG
The DNA here is from genome assembly GCF_028641065.1 of Leucoraja erinaceus. Lineage (NCBI taxonomy): Eukaryota > Metazoa > Chordata > Chondrichthyes > Rajiformes > Rajidae > Leucoraja > Leucoraja erinaceus. The sequence continues at coordinate 21,340,962 of NC_073398.1, forward strand.
GCAAAGAATTCCACGGATTCACCACTCTCTGACTAAAGAAATTCCTCCTCATCTCCTTCCTAAAAGAACGTCCTTTAATTCTGAGGCTATGACGTCTGGTCCTAGACTCTCCCACTATTGGAAACAGCATCTCCACATCCACTCTATCCAAGCCTTTCACTATTCTGTACATTTCAATGAGGTCCCTCCTCATTCTTCTAAACTCCAGCGAGTACAGGCCCAGTGCGGTCAAACACTCATCCTATGTTAACCTACTCATCCCTGGGGTTTTGATTCAACTATTGGATTGTGTAATTTTTCTCATCATGGAAACATTGTATGAATAGCACACAGTGCAAGTAATCTTCTTGAAAATCAATAATTGTCTGAGAGAAGAATAACTTTGGTACTTTGGGCGGCACGGTGGCGCAGCGGTAGAGTTGCTGCCTTACAGCGAATGCAGCGCCGAAGACCCGGGTTTGATCCTCACTACGGGTGCTGGCTGTACAAAGTTTTATGTTCTCCCCATGACTTGCGTAGGTTTTCTCCAAGATCTTCGGTTGCCTCCCACGCTCCAATGACGTGCAGGTATGTAGGTTAATTGGCTTGGTAAATATAAAATTTGGCCTTAGTGGGTATAGGATAGTGTTAATGTGCGGGGATCACTGGTTGGCATGGACCCGGTAGGCCAAAAGGGCCTGTTTCCACACTGTATCTCTAAACTAAAAAAATTAAACCCACGCAATGTTCTGATATTCATTCTGTATCATGTAAGTTCAATGGAGATAAAAAATTGCCAACATTGTGAAGAAATGCAACCAGATGTGGATTAAGCACATTTTAAATTTGGAGGAAAAGTCATGCCTAATTTAGAGTAAATTGTTTAGTTTAATTACTTATTGTCACGTGTACCAAGGAACAATAAATAGCTTTTGTTTGCGTGCAACCTCGTCAAATGGAAAAACGTTACATGATTATAATCAAGTCGTCCACTGTGTAAAGATAAATGATGAAGGGAATGATGTTTAGTGCAAGATAAGGCACAGCAAAGTCTGATTAAAGATTGTTCAAATGTCTCCAATGAGGTAGATGGGAAGTTAGGACCACACTTTAACTGTTGAGAGGACCGTTCAGTTGCCTGGCAACAGTTGGGAAGAAACTGTCCCTGAATCTGGAGGTATGCATTTTCAAACTTATGTACCTTTTGCCTGATGGGTGAAGGGAGAAGAGGGTGTGATAGGGGTGAGATTGTTCCTTGATTATGCTGGTGGCCTTGCCTCAATGGGAGGGAGGTTCGTTTGCTTGATGTTCTGGGCCATGTCCAGAAAGCTCTGCAATTTGTTGCAGTCTTGGATGGAGCTCTTCCCAAACACCGTGAAGCATCCCAACAAAATGCTTTGTGCAGTGTATCTATAGAAGTTTGTGAGGATTGTTCGGGACATGTCAAATTTCCTAAACCTTCCATGAAAGTTGAGGTGTTGGTGTGCGTTCTTGGCCATTGCTTCAATGTGGCTTGTCCAAGACAAATTGCTGGTGATATTTATTCTTAGGAACTTGAAGCTTTCGACCATCTCTACTTCAACGCCATCTATGTGCGTCTAAAGCAGGATCTCGACCCAAAACGTCACCCATTTCTTCTCTCCAGAGATGCTGCCTGTCCCGCGAAGTTACTCCTGTATTTTGTGTCTACTCGTGTGTACCAGGGTGTATGTACTTAATTTCTTGAAGTCAATCATAATCTCCTTCGTTGAGCTGGCATTGAGGGAGAGGTTGTTATCTTGGCACCAGTTCATGAAGTTCTCAGTCTCCTTTCTGTACTGCATCTCGTTATTGTTTGATATCAAGCTCACTGTGGTGATGTCATCTGCGAACTTGTAAAACGAGTTGGATTCGTATTTGGCTGGAATCATGAGTGTATAAGGAGTATAGTACGGGGACTGAGAATGCATCCTTGTGGAGCACCAGTGTTGAGGATTGTCGTAGAGGATGATTTAAATGTCCAACGATATTATGATGATTGTGAGAAACAAATGGTCCACATCTGAGGACCAGGGATATGAGGCTAAGAGGTTGGGTGTCTTTGAGGTTTGGATGAGCGTCTTTGAGCATAAGGTCTCATACATTTATTCCAGCGATGAGGAACAGATTGTGTGAGGGGTTAACAAAAAAAGCTGGAGTAACTCAGCGGGTCAGGCAGCATCTCTGGAGAAAGTGAATAGGTCGAAACTCTTCTTCAAACCCTGAGGGAGGGGTGAGTGTGAGGGTTTCTGGGTGGAGCTAGTTCCGGACAGAGTTACAGCAGGCCTCATTGTATAACAGTAGATCCTGTGAGCATCAGTGGGATAAACTATCTCCCGTAACCGTGGATGTTGCGGACAGTGGATACGATCTTCCCCACCTGAGAAGATCCAGAGAAAAACTCGTAATTTTCCTTGCTGCGTTTTTGTAACTTCTCTTCTTGCGTACGGCACACACAGCCTAAAGTTTAAGGACAACTTGTTCTATTTGATCTTACTTGATTGTGCACCAGGTTGATTGCATTCGTCGAACAGGGCGGACCACGTGAAGGTTGCAATCTTCCACCCCGGTTTTGTATCTAATTCCAACAAATTTCCTAGTTGCTTCAATCCACTACAGTCCACAGCCAAGGACGCCCAAATGCTGTATTGGGTGTGACCTTTGTTTGTACATAATAGGAAGCTGAGCTCCAAGCCATCTTCAACGTGTTCACTGAAGCACATGAGAGGAAGGATCTAACATTCAACACTGCAGGACAAAGGGGTTTTGCCAACGCATCCACTGTGAAATGGAAGTTCACGGAGAAGCCCTGGAGACTGCACTTTACGTCTGATATCTCATGGGCTACTTCACAGCGAAGGTGGACATTGATGATGAAATTCACCAACCCCATAATGTGTTAAAATAGCATTTAGTCAAACGTGGGAGAGGGTGTTTGAAATCTGACACAAAACATGTGTTTCATGTCCCTTGCATGCTTCTCTATCCTAGATGTACAGTAGGTACCTCAAGTCATTGAAAAAATGCCACCAAATACCATCTCTGCAATATCTTCCAAGTTCATTGGAATTATGGCAAACACGTCATGCCCTGTCCCTGGATAGTATTCTTAGCATTGAGGCCTCCGTGGCACTCACTTTATTCCATTCCCATGTGCCTGTTCCATGCCAGAATCCCAAAGCAGGCACTTTATTCTAAACTCTGTTATGGGAAGAGATAAGCAAGGCAGGCTGAAGGAAAGATTCAAGATGTGCACACAGTAGTTGGAAAGAAATGGAATATCTGTACCGACTCTTGGGAATCTCTGACAAATGGCTACTCAAAATGGCGGAGAGTTCCGAATGGTATTGAGAACCTTGAGTCCATGGAGCACACGGAAGGCTTCCACTAGCCTCTGAACCAATGACCTGATCTCCTGTCAGTACCATCTGTCTCCTTTGTGGTTCCCGCACTGGCCTCATCAATCGCCTCAACCTACAAATCTGGATGCCATCCTTGAACTGAAGATGCTTGTTTAAGAAGAAGGTGAAATTATTTGAACTAAGTGAAAGAGGGAAATGAAAGTTATAATTAATTAATTAAATAACTATCAGAAATTGCAGGTTGTGCTAATAGGAGACCTGTCCATTCGCAGGCTGGTCCCTAGTGCCCAGTTCCAACCTGCCCTGGGACTCCTGCCTGACCTTGGCTGGGCTATTGGCACTAGACAGATATTAGTGGGGTACTGATTACTTGCCTCAAGTCTTCAGCCACACCCACCAAAACAACTTAGGTATCGATGTCACCAGTCACTTCTTGTAAGAAGATGCAGCAGTCCCAGGGAAGTCTTCCTTGTGTTCACCCCACACCATGCCCATGTCCAGGATTGAATATATTTTACAATTCTCCTGTAACACATTGTCATACTTTCTTTCAAGCAAAGGACGTTCTATGCAATGCAAGACTGTTGGCAACACTGTGGGCACCCTGGTAATTTACAAACATTCAGTCAATGAATGAATTCACTCTTGTGTCTTCCTCAGTTATGCACTCCATTGAAACCTTTTAATGATACACAAGAAGAAACCTGAAATAGTTCAATCAGCCCTTGATGATATTTGAGACAATCAATAACAGGAAATAGAAATATTTAATTTAAACTTAATTGGAATGGAATGCTCTTTAATGTTGTAAATGTCATGTGATCAACTCTTGAGGCAAGTGATACAAACCAGTGTTGCCAAGCGCAGCATAACTCAATGTTCCGTTATTTAACATCACTCATCTTGTTGGCTTGCCCTTATCGAATGGGGTTTGAGTGATTTTTAAATTGTTCAATATCTACATTTATGTTTTCTCTCCAGCATGATCTCTTGTTGATTCTCTAGCTCAAACACAAACAAACTAAGAATAGATTTCCTCCAGCCCTCTGCTGTTCTGCTGTAGATACCTATAGTCACCAAATAGGGCTGTGCATTTGGTTCCTTAGTTCCCTTCCGGAGTTGTTGTTCAAGGAAGTATCCCATGGAGAACATCAGTTTCAATTGTACTGAATTCTAAATGCATTTGTTCATCCAAAGTAAAATGGGATTGTGTTTACTTAAGATTAGATTTAATAAATTCCTTGTTTTTGCTATTAATGCCATTATCTTTTGGTCGAATCATGATTTAACTCAATGGGTCAGGCAGCATCTCTGGAGAACATGGACAGGCGATGTTTCAGGTCGGGACTCTTCTTCGGGCTCAAGAAGAATGGTCCCAACCTGAAACATTGCCTGTCTATGTTTTCCAGAGATGCTGCCAGACCTGTTGAGTTTCTCCACACTTTGTGAAATTTATTAAAGCTTTTGCGTAGACTATTTGCTGAATAGGTAGAAAGCAAGTTGTTCTGTGGCGACAAAATCTGTAAGGTATAGATGGGTTAAGACGGTGTGGACGATTATTGGGAAAAATGCGAGGTTATCTATTTTGTTCTCTTCATCTATTCTGAACATTTTATTTAAATGGCGACAACAAGAATGATGCAATATAGAGAGAATGGTGTGTCCTTGTGCATGAAAATCAATTCAGTGTGCAGGTACAATACATGACACAGATAAAGCAAATGGAATTTTATGCACTTTTGAGAGATGGAGTAGAATAGTACAAAAACCTTACTCTGACTGTACAGGCAAGTCTATAAACTAGTGTACTGCATACAAATTTTTTCAGAAATATATTCATCCAAGGCAGTTCAGAAATGATTCACAAATTGATCCCTTGATGAAAGGGTTATTTGAAAAAGAATGGCTGAGCAGATTGGGCCATACTCAAAGGAATGCAGTAAAGGATAGCACAATATATTAAAGCATTTCTGAATGTAAAGGGGGCGAGACGGGGTCCATGTCTAGAGGATGTTTCCTCTTCTGTGAGAATCTAGAATTAGTGGGTATTGATTCTCCATTTAATATGAAGGTCATAAGTAATGGAAGAAGAGTTAGGCCGTTCAACCCATCAAGTCTACTTCGCCATTCAATCATGGCTTATCTATCTCTCCCTCCTAACCCCGTTCTCCTGCCTTCTCCCCTTAACTCCTGACACCGGTACTAATCAAGAAAGAGTCTCAAAGAGCTATATGCAAATATTTGTGGAGGCTAAATTACTGAAAATAGTCCAGGCTGAGGAGAGATTTTGGGTCCTTTGGGGGGGGGAAGAAGGTTATGGCTTGCAGGCAAAGTGCATCTGAGGTCAACATCAGATGATCCTTGGTTTTATTAAATTGCTGAGCAGGCTGGAGGAGCAAAACAGCTCCCATTTTGTATGTCTCCTGCCTCTGAATCTGAATGTCTTTATTTTGAGTTTGAGTTGCACGTCTCAACACTCTGCGATTCATTGGTTTCAAAGCAAAGCTTCTCCTTACCGCGCTGGCATGTTTTACGTTCATTTTCCAGCAACACTGGTCGTATTACATTTTTCACGAACTGTGAGCATATTAGGGTTGTTTGTAATTCAGAGACCAGATTAATTCTGTAGGAAGGGAACTGCAGATGCATGTTTTATACTGAAGATAGACACAAAAAGCTGGAGTAACTCAGCGGGTCAGGCAGCGTCGAGTTACTCCAGGTTTTTGCGTCTACCAGATTAACTCTTGCAGTCTAACCAAACTCAGTATTCAGTATTTACTTTAATGTCATTTTCACTGAGTACTTACGTACACAGAGGAAACAAAAAATTGTTTCTCAATCAGTTCCCGTCAGTGCAGTTAATAAAAACAGAATAAATACATACAACTAAAATTAACTTGCCTAAAATAGACTAAAATTGAACTAAAAACAGACATTCAGACCGGACAGTGGCTTTGCTTTGACAGCTGTCAAAGTATGGGCGAGGTTAGATGTGTTGGTGTATGACGTATGGGGAGGGTACCAAGTAGCTTGTGTGGTTCTGCAGACTTCCATACAGATCTGACCTTCACACTAGTCATCCCGCGATCTTTGATTCAACCATGGAGTTATATTCTCCCTAAGAACGGAGGAATATAAGATTCACGGGAAGATAATTTTCATCTCTGGAAACACTGAGCATCTGGCGTTGGTTGTGGAATAGCATTTAACGGTGATTCTCATGCTGTGCATTTTGTCCCAAAATAATGTGAGGTTCTGGGCTTCGAAACATGACCCTTATTTCCATTCAGCGACTGAACTGCATCCCGACAAAAGATCAGAACAGCAGCTTTATTTATGGCACCAAAGTATTTATTTATATGACCCCCACTCCCCCGTTTCATGGGGCTTTCTGACTGACAGCCAATTAATGTCTGACTACAGGCCATTTTCATGCTGGGAATAGTCTGGTAAAGTGGAATTTCTATTAATAAGAGCCAATTATGACTGGCAGAGAACAAAGTTTTTCACCGCCTTGGCATAGACGGGGTATGAGCAGTGTTTCGGAGAGGCACAGCAGCAACAGCGATCTGACAGCTCAATATCCCCCTTGGGCTGCTGCTGATATATTGTGCAAGAATTGTAATAACAATAGCGATCAAAAATGATGAGAACAACATGATCGGAAATGCCAGCTAGGAGGATTAGAGCAAAATTGTTTTGTCGAATGAGTATGCTAATAGGATCATTTACATCTTTATTGAAATTACTTTGTGTGGGCTAACTTTAATCAAGCCATCTTATTTTGGAGCTGGACATGATAATTACTCCCCGAAAGATGACTTCCAAAATTAGATTTAAATACAATACAGCACAAAAATGTCAAGTGCTGATCCTGTGTGACGCATTTGCCTGGTTACCCTGTGGTGCAGGAAGCAGATTATTTTCTCTCCATTCTCTGGGCAGCAGTGATGTGTGTTCCTACAGTTGCCTGGATTACCAAACACAGGCTGAGTTAGCTTCCCCGTTGCGGAGGTAATGATTCACATCATTAGTTTGTACCTTGAATACTTTAACCATTATACTTTGTGAACACAACGTAGATTTTTGACATTAAATTCTTGCAGAAATTGTTTAGCTGATTTGAATGCATCCTTCACATTTTGTTTTCAAGCGCCGTCGATGATTTTGACTGGTTACTTTGACCCAAACTCAGAGTTTGAAAAACAAATGTCTTAATCTTGCCAGCTGTTTATTCCCTGTTGCCTCAAATTGTGTTCTTGCCCAACAACCAAACTCTATTGGTTCTGCGATCTTTCTATAAACTACTGACCACAGTTTTTGTTGCCAGGAACAACTTTTGTTTTCAAGCCAACAAAATGTCAAATTCTTGTTGCCAGATTAAATGTAAGCCCTGATCCCGTGGCTTAACTTATGTTGACTGAAGGATGGCTGCACATATTGAAGTCTTCCTGAGACTGAGAGCACTGAGGAAAGAAGGTTCTTGCTGGAAACAAGATTAAATGGTTGCTAAAAGCACCAACAACCAATGTACGAGAATGTGGCCAAGACTCAAGGCACTGAGCTGTATGGAGAGGTTCAGTCTAGGTCTTTATTCCTTGGAGCACAGGATGGTGAGGGGGTGATCTAAGAGGTGTATAAGCATGCAGTGGATAGATTAGGTAAATGCACAGACTCTTTTACCCAGGCTAAGGGAATCAAGAACCACAGGAGTGAAGAAGGGACTCGACCCGAAACGTCACCCATTCCTTCTCTCCACAGATGCTGGCTATCCCACTGAGTTACTCCAGCGTTTTGTGTCTACCTTAGATTTAAACCAGCATCTGCAGTTATTTCCTACACAAAAACCAAAGGGTTTATGGTGAGAAGGGAAAGATTTCATTGGAACCTGGGTGGGGGGTGGGGGGGACTGTTTCACTCAGAGGGTGGTAAGTACATGGAATGAATTGTCAGAGGAGGTAGTTGAGGCAGGTACTATCACAACATTTAGAAGACATTGAGAGAGTACAAAGGTAGGAAAGGCTAAGAGGGATATGGGCGAAAAGTAGGTAGGTGAGACTAGTGTAGATAGGACATCTTTGTTGGCATAGGCAGGATGGGATGAAGGGGTTGTTTCCACATTGTATGACTATGACTTTATAACAGTTTGCTTTTGTAAATGCATTCTGTATAGCATTTGCAGTAGAACGCGGTGAAATGCAATGTCGTTAACAATGCGGGCTTGGAGAGGGAGAACATTTGTAAGTTGTCTGCAAAACAGCCCCTATATCTGTTGACAATGAAGATGGTTGCAGAGGCAAATGATCTCCAAATTCAAAAAAATGTTGCATACTTTTCTATATTTAGTTATTTAGTTTTTTATTTAGTATATTACTGCCACATGTACCGAGGTACAGTGAAAAGCTTTTATTGGGGCAAATCAATAGCTACAGCATTTAAATATTAATTTGTATGAAATTCAGTCCTTTTTTTTCCTCCCTCAAAAATGCGTGGTACATAAAAATGAACGCCTTTCTCTCTTGTATTATTTTATTTCTAATCTTACTCGATGTGACTCCATGCCTTCCATGAAAGTAACATTTGCTGAATTTAATGCTGAGCTGCTGAACTGATGATAAAAGTGACACCAGTATTGATTTAAAGTTATGACAATATTATCAATCCTTATTAAGTGGAGGTGTTGCAGGATATTTGCTTCTTACTAATTTAGTAAGGCCTGTATACATTCCTTTCAATGGAAGCAGACATTTTCACAGATCTAAATTATTTAGATACTGCTGCAACTTCCCTACCTGTGGGATAGTACTTCTTCACCACCACTCTTTTGACTGCCTTCCACACATCCTTGCTTCAAAGGCAAAATACAGGGGGTGGTGGAAATCTGAAATGAAAACAAGAAAATGCTGAAAACATGAAATGGGTCAGGCAGCATCCGTGTGATCTGTTTTTATTTTATATCTTTTCTTCACTTTGTCACAATAATATTCCCTGGCCTGAAGGCTCCAATATAAACTATAGACATATTTACATTTACTGCTTTCTGCAAAATCAACATAGCAACCAAAATTGCGAAAAAAAAATACTTAAAAGCTGCATTGGCGAGGCAATTTATTATAAAAGGTTTTATTTGACATGTCATTTGTGATTATTGTATCAAAAACTGTAAGTACAACCAGCCACAGTTTTTTTTTGGGGGGGGTGACATTATAGTATCACAGAGTTGCCTGTAGGGGAAGACTGAAGTATATTCTGCAACAACCAGTTTAACAAAATGCCTTCTTCATCTGCTTACAGAGACTGGCAGACGCAGCAGAGAAATCTCAGCAAAAACACATGTGGAAAGAAGAGTTTGAGGTAAGGCTAAAGTCTCCCTTTTCCCCAGTGGCCCGTTGGGTGTGATGCAGCCTCTGTTTTGCTGGGAGGGTGGTTGGGATTCAGAATTGATGAGCAGAATGAATAGTGGTTGAAAACAAGTGTGTGGCTCTTTGTATCTTTTTGTCTTGAGAACTGTTTAAACCTTCTGAGCTATGACCATGTTGGAGTGACCTATTTAAAACAAAAAAATAACAAACTGTTTGGTACAACTTCTGCAAAGATTGATCCAAAATTGGTTATTAAATGCAGGATCCTTTTTCAAAATCAATCACCCAGCTACGTCTGGACAACCAAAAGCAATTGATTTATTGTTATAATTCTGTTCTGATGTTCGTCAAGGCAAGTCAAGTTTATTGTCATATGCACAAGTATAGTGATGTACAGGCACAATGAAAATACTTGCTTGCAATAACATCACTGGCACATAAACTCAAACATACAAAACCATAAAATTTACGAAAATGACACGTAAAATCCTGCAAGAAAGAATGTGCATAAAACAAGTCAGCAGTGCAAGCTACAATTGGAAAATAATCAAGTTCATGGTCGTGTAAGAGGTGGTATGTAATGTTCTATTATGGAGGTTCTTCACTTTTTAGTAACTAATTCTTATGTTTTCCTTTGACTTGGCCGTCCCTGCTCACCAGTAGAATCAAGGAACTGCAGTTACTGGTTTATAATAGAAGTTGGAGTAACTCGGTAGGTCAGGTAGCATCTTTGGAAAACATGGATAGGTGACATTTTGGGTTGGGACCCTTCTTCAGAGTCTGAAGAAGGGTCCAGACCCAAAGCATCACCTATCCATGTTTACCTGAGTTACTCCAGTACTTTGCGTCTTCACCAGTTATTTGTGTCCATTGTTCTCAACATAGGTAGATGTTATATCAGGTCTGCTAATGTGTTCCGGGGAGTTTTGGAGACTCCTCATACGTCTCGAAGTCCAGGCATTAGGGCCTGGGATTGGCTGTCTTCAGATTATTGCTATTCCTTTCACCTTACCTTCTTTTAAATGTCTGTAATGTTAACTCGGCGGTGAACTTAAACTCCGCAGACGAGAGGCTTGTTGGGTGTCCTGGAAGCTGTAAAGACTCATGGTGTGTCAGCAAGCTCCTGTTTAAGTGTGGTCACGGGCCATTGCAGTTTTCAGCATCTGATCGACAGTCTTTATATTTCCCCATTCTCTTTCTACAAAGAATATGCCTGGCAACCAATTTAAACTTTGATTTGATGGACTGGCTTCAGACCAAGAAATTGCTGTGGGGATTTGCAGCTCACTAAGGATGCAAGTAAACGAGTCCTCCTCTGAAATGTTGTACAATTAATATCAATGGATAATAGATGCTGATGGAATATTAAACATGCTGGAGACGCAGCCAGAAGAAAGTATGGCTGATGCTGCTTGGAGGACAATGCATTAGTTGCAAAACTTTAATCTGGATGAGAGGTCAAAATTATTTTGGAGTCTTGGAATCCCAGTCATCATGTCTACTTTCTTGAAGAACCATGGTGATGGTGTTGGTTGTTTTTAATGCTGGGAACTAACATTACAGTGCATAAAGTTGATGTGTGGAAACAACCAGTCGAAGATAAAGTTAGCTACATGATCAAGACATTATAAAGTTAATGTGTAGTAAATAGTTTATTGTCTGCAGTATCAATCCATTGAAAATAGAACATAGAACTGTACAGCACAGGAACAGGCCCTTTGGTTGACAATGTCCGCACTGAACATGATGCCAGGTTAAACTAACCTCCTCTACTTGTACATGATCCATATCCCTCTATTCCCTGTGTATCATTTGTGTCTATCTAAAAGCCTCTTAAACACCGCTATTGTATCTGTCTCCACCACCACCCCTTGAATCCGCCACTTTATGTCGAAAAAATACTTGCCCATGTCCTTAATAAGTTAAATTCCCATTAGTTTATAACTTCTATTAATTTAACACCCCGTAACCTATCTAATGTAATTTCACATAGAAATGATACCCAGTGCATCCGGTTCTAAATTAAATAACCAGTTAGGGTGGCACGGTGGCACAGTGGTAGAGCTACTGTCTTATAGCGCCAGAGACCCAGGTCCGATCCTGATGACGGGTGCTTGTCTGTACAGAGTTTGTATGTTCTTCCCGTGACCTGTGTGGGTTTTCTCCGAGATCTTTGGTTTCCTCCCACACTCTAAAGACGGACAGGTTTGTAGGTTAATTGGCTTGGTATAAATGTAAATGTAAAATTGTCCCTAGTGTATGTAGGGTGGTGTTAATGTGCGGGGATCATTGGTTGATGTGAACTTGGTGGGCCGAATGGCCTGTTTCCACGTTGTATCTCTAAACTAAACCAAAACAGTAAGAGAAGGAGAAACCTTCCTGATCATTTACAATGTCAACCATGGTGGAGTCCAAGATTCAGATGTTAAATTCAAGTATGAGGACTTTGCTGACACTTTCAGTCAGAAGTGATAAGAGTATCATCCATGTTGGTCACCTTTTGAAGTTCACACTTTCACAGAAGCCTGGAGTTCAGCCAAATCAATTCATTCCACTCGATACTGATCAATATCTCAGTGCACAAGGTGGCACGTTATCTATGTTATCTCACAACAAACATTGATGTTTCAGAATTGCTCACACCTCTACTCAAGTACAGAAGTAGAAGTGAAGCTTTAACAATAACTGAAGGAACTGTAAACTACTTAATTCACACAAACCAACCACCCTTTTATTGAATCTATTTATACCTCATGCTGCCTTGACAAAGCTAGCAGCATAATCAAGGATGAATCGCAGCCTTCCCTCTCCCATCAGGCAAAAGATATGGAAGTGTAAAAATCACACCACCAGATTCAGGGACAGATTCTTCCTAGCTATCATCAGGCAACTGAATCATCCTACATGACCAGAGAGCCGTGCTGAACTACTATCCAGTCTGAAGAAGGGTCTCGACCTCAAACATCACTCATTCCTCCTCTCCAGAGATGCTGCCTGTCCTGCTGAGTTATTCCAGCATTTTGTGTCTACCTCTCTATCTACCTCTTTGATGACCCTTGGACTATCCTTGATCGAACTTTGCTGGCATTACCTTGCATTAAACGTTATTCCCTTATCATTAATCTATACCTTGTAAATGGATCGACTGTAATCATGCACTGTCTTTCTGCTGACTGGCTAGCACGCACCAACAGCTTTGCACTGCACCTCGGTTCACGTAACAGTAAACTAAATTAAACTAAAAACTTTTCCCCCATCACCTAACTCTAGGTTGGATTTCTAGCACTCTCTTTGTGTGGTGATTTTCTTTTCATATTTCATCTGCACCATTTATGCTGACACCCGTGACAAACTCAACCTTGTCGATCTCCACTCAGTCTGCGAGTGGTATTTGGGCCTCTTAGGTGAAGCTACTTCCAACAGAATGCTGTTATCTTTCCAATTTACATTATTTTAATCGATACTTAGGATATGGGTGCTGAAATCGTGTTTAACTGGTGCAGGTTGGAATTGGGACCCTGCCTATATTTCTTGTTTTCATACTGTTGCTGTGCATATTGGATTGACGTCCAGCCAGTTTAAATGATAGCTCCTGGAAAATATTTACTGCTTATGTGGAAAACAGGAGCTTAAGAATCACCATTGGTGGAGTTTTAAGGAAGAGCAAAATGCTGGTCACGTTTCCCACATGGGGGAATGTGTGTACGATGAAAAGACCTGAAGCATCTTGTGCTTAGGATGGGTTCTGATCAGTGTGTTTGTTGAGCAAAACCCCTTTGTGGTTTGATGCAGGAAAACAAGACTCAAGTTGACTCGGTACATCTTTATTACTTGTCTAACTGTCGATCATGCTGAAGTGTTGCATTGGCTGATCTGATGCAATTATTTACAGTGTATTTTTAATAGAAGATAATTTAAATTCTGGCCATCATAGAATTAATCAGTTTAACAACAATCCCATTTGACCCTTTGTTATTTACGATGTGCTATATTTGTTTTCCATGTGCAATTGCCCAGTTTTCCAATTCACATTGTACATTCAAGGAAGGAAAAGGAATGATTAATGCAAACGAATAGCCAGTGGCTCCTAAATTACATAAACCATTACCTCCTAGACCTGAGCCAACATCTGAGCATAGGATGGATTTATTAAATATATAAAGCTTCAAATTGTGCTCTTCCCACGTGTTCAGCTCTTGGATGTGGTTCAGTATACTTCGAATTTGTAAACAAAATATTTAAATGCTCAAAATTTGAAATTAAAACAGATTATTTGCCTATTTCGCTGTGCACAGATGTTTTCTGACCTGCTGGGAATTTACAGTGCTGTCTGCTTTTATTATAGCTAGAATGTATAAAACAGTAGACCAATAGACCAATCAGCTGGCAATGTCCATGTTGAACATGATGCCCGGCTAAACTAATCTCCTCTGCTTGAACTTGATCCATATCCCTCCTTTCCCCGATAGCCATATGCCTATCTAAAAGACTCTAAAACACAACTATTGTATCTGCCTCCACCACCAAGGCATTGATGGATATGGAATTAAGGCAGGCAAATGGGATTAGTATAGATAGTATAATGGTCAGCATAGACATGGTGGGTTTCTAGGCTCCACAACTCTAATTTATTTGTAGTGGGACTGTGCAGGTGGGACCAGCGTACATGAGGCATCTTGGTCGGCATGGATCAGTTGGACTGCAGCAGGGGCGGAGAGCCAGAGGGAACACGTCCCCCCCATGTTTTGAGAGGTGGGGGACATCCCCCCAAGTTTTTGTGATCCCGATTTTAAAATCTCCACTTTCCGTGAGGCAGTGGGGGTGGGACTGATGATCGAGGGCGCGGTGATTGGAGGACGGAGACGTGGCACAGACCTGTGCCTCATCCGCAGCCAGAATCGATCCCGGCCGGCTCTCCGGCGCTGTCGTGAGTGCCCCCCCCCCCCCCCCACAGGTGGCCAGAGATGTCCCCCAGGCCCACAGCCAGCGCAGAGAAGCAGCGCTAAACCCAGCTCACTCTGCCTGTCCCGCCAGATTAACCTTCCTGGGCTTGCGGGAAATATGGCCAGCGCGGAGAAGCAGCGCTGGTGTCCCGTCAGTCCAGACAGGGCTGTATTTAACGCGGCGAGACAGGCACAGTTGAGCTGCATTTAACGCTGGATTGAGCCTCCGAAGCCTCTCGCGCGCGCACGTGTGTGTGTGTGTGCGCATGCGCGCGTGGCCGCCAAAAAATTGTGTCCCCCGTCCCCTCCATGTTTTGATAGCGAATTCCGCTCTCGGACTGCAGGGTCTCTTTCCATGTTGTATGACTTTGACTCCATGACGTTGTTGTGCTGCGGTTTCTTTTGATTTCTTACAATCTTTAACAACCTAACTTTCAGAAACAAGTCTTAGTACAGGAATCAAATTTTAAGTTGCTGGTTCACAAATCATCGACACTTCCTTATGTCTCCTTTTGCAGAATTGCCCATAAACTCCATTAAAAGCTGTTTAGAAACTGGAAAGGAAATTAAACCACGAGCACCGCTGTCCATTCCAATATTCTGCTTTATCCGTTATCCGCAAAAACACGTTTGTTCTGGGAAAGGAAGTAATAGAAAGAAGTTAAAGCATTTTAACTGAGATTCTCGGTGGCACAGCAGTAGAGTTGCTGCCTTACAGCGCTTGCAGCACCCGAGACCTGAGTTCAATGCTGATCATGGGTGCTGTCTGTATGGAGATTGTACATTCTCCCCATGACCACGTGGGTTTCGGGTGGGCGGCGCGACTCACGTCGCAGCGGCCGCTGCTGTCCGTCTGTCTTTTTATTATTTTTTGTCTCGTTTGAATGTAGTTTTTTTTTTTAACTGAGTATGTGTGTGGGGGAGGGGGGTGGGGAAACTTTTAAAATCTTTTCCCTGTAAGGAGAACCCGACCTTTTCTCTGTTGGGTCTCCGTTGTCGTTGGGGCCGAGCACCGTGGAGCGGCCTCCAACCGGAACGACCTGGGGCTCCAGTCGCGGAGCTGCGGACCTACTTACCATCGTGGAGCTGGCCGAGTTCGGAGCGGGTGGAGCTGTGGTGGCGCGCTGCTGCGACCCGACTCAGAAGATTCGGAGGCTCCAACGGCAGGTCTGGTGGACGGTAACACCCGGAGCCCGCGGGTCCCTGCTGGGAGACCGCTTTTCGGGGCTTCCGCAACGGCGACTTCTCCCGCCCGAGTTGCGGGGTTGAAGAGTACCTGGAGCAGGGCCTTACATCGCCCGGCGCGGCTTTGAATGGCTGCGGGACTTGCTAGCGCCCGCCTGGGGGGCTCCAACACCAAGACCCGGAGCGTGGCCTTGCATCACCCGGCGCGGCTTTAATGGCCGCGGGACACTTACCATTGCCCGCCGGGTGCTTTGACTCTGACATCGGGAGGAGAATGGGGAGTGCAGGGGAGAGATAAGACTTTGCCTTCCATCACAGTGAGGAGGAGATTCACTGTGATGAATGTTTGTGTAAATTGTGTTGTGTCTTGGTTCTTTTCCTTGTGTGTATGACTGCAGAAACCAAATTTCGTTTGAACCTCAATGAGGTTCAAATGACAACAAATAAATTGTATTGTATTGTTTTTCCGAGATCTTTGGTTATCTCCCACATGTCCAAAGACCAATAGTGTTAAAAGTGCGGGGATCGCTGGACGGTTCGAACTCGGTGGGTCGAAGGGCCTATTTCTGTGCTGTATTTCTAAACTAAATTACATTAAATTTAAATCATCTGCTTCCACATATCTCACTGCAGCATCGGTTGATATCAGCCATTTGCCTCAGCTGACGTGAAGGCCTATTTACTGGGGTAGAACCAGCATCTGGTATTTGTGCTTTTTCAAGCAGAAGTGATGATTTAATTACTGCAAGCTATTTACATTCTCCAGAGTTTAATCATTGAGATAGTTCTTTGTGGATGCTTTATCAGTCCCAAAGTGTGCACTGTCTAAATGGCATGTTATTTGAACTGGTTTCACAATTTCTTTCTTTATGGGCAACATCACATGTAGTTTAATAAGACTGGAATTGAACAGAATTGAAATAGAACATAAAAACAAAGAACTGCAGATGCTGGCTCACAAAAAGCATACAAAGTGCTGGAGTAACTCAGTTGGTCAGACAACATTTGGAGAAAGACACAAAATCAGGAAGCAGGAAGGGAGGAGGGGCAGGGCAAAGTCTGGTACGTTATTGGTGTATACAGGTTGGGGGGAGGGGCAGATTGTCTACCTTTGATTTTCCTGCTGAAACTTCAAGACACAAGGTTCAGCACTGCTCTCTGGTTGTGGTAGTGCGAGTTTAGTCCATGCACTGCAAGTTTAAAGCGAAACACAAAGTGCTGGAGTATCTCAACATGCCAGGCAGCATCTGTGGAGGGAATGGGCAGGCAACATATTGGGTTGGGACATTTCTACAGGCTAGTCTACTCTGAGTTTAATGTATGTTTTATTTTTAAAATGCAGCCTTTATAGGCCTCAGATTTCCAACTAAACCTGTCCTCTCTTATTATCTTCAATAAAGTTCATGGCGAATGCATGTAATGAATATTAAATTTAATTTGATCCGTGGTTAAAGGCTCAGTGTCTGTAATAAATAAGCAGTTGATTGAGTCAAAGGCTCTTTTTTTTAATCAGCGATACTTGTTGACCTATGGATTTTAATTTATTGAGCCTTAAGGCAGTCCTTTGCGGTCTTTACTTTATTGCTGACTTCATTAGCCAGAATAGTTCTTTGTCTTCTGCCGGTATCTTGACATTCATATTCATTGTCTGGAAGCTGTTGCAGGAGAGCAAGACACAAGGTTCGAAGTAAGAAATCAACTGATGGCTTTTAGGAGACTGAATGCAATTCTTTTAGAGAAACAGAATAGTATTTTAGATCGGAGTATTCTCATCTGTCAATTCTTCTTTAAAGATCAACAAAAGGAATGGGTGTTTCTTGTGTCATTGGCGTGATCTCTCCACAGATGAGTGTGTTTATCAGTGGAAATTTTTACCAAAATACTTTTCATGTGTTTAACGGCAGTGATCTTAAGGCAAATTATCTTGCAATGAAATGTTCAGAAGTGACCAGCTGTCCTGAAGTTGGTACGTGAAAGAATACGCTGACCCGAAACGTCATCTGTCCATGTTATCCAGAGATGTTGCCTGACCCGCTGAGTTACTCCAGCACTTTGTGCCTTTCTTTACATGAACGAATGCTGCGAGGAAAGGCTAAGTCAACCTTTTAAAGCCCTTATCAACTTGCTGGCTGTGTGAGCACTATGATTAACATTTTATAATCCCTTGCCAAGATCCAATGTGACATCTCACCAGTGACCAACCTGTCTCTGCCAATTAGGAACATGAAAACTTAGGGGTTGCTAAATTGCTGGTCATATGATACAGGTTGGGAGAATGCGACAGTAATGGAAACTTTGAACCATAGGTCCAAAATCAGCCAGGCATTCTACATTTACAATATTCCACATATATCAAATAACACGTATTCAATACTCTACTGTCGTATTTAGTGAAATATATCCACTAAGCCATATTTTTTAGTAACAACATGGCATTTTGCATAATTGCATGTAATCATTCAATCCCTCAAAGCACTCAATCATTTTGATTGCACTTCTGGGCTCTCTCAAAGAATGTCATCTTTTTTTCTATATTTCTTGGTGTGGTTGCACCAGCGATTACTAAAGTGATAGGATTTCCATAGTAAATTTGGCTAGGTATCTCCTTTAATACATTCCAACATCTGATTTTCCTTATTTCACTGTTCACTGTTACTGGTCAATGTCGACCAGTAGCCCAAGACAACTAACTTTCCATCGCTACTATATTCCTTCCTTTCACCATTTCACAACAATGCATTTCAACCGTCATCTACTTAAATCCCAAGAAATTTCTCACCCTCCTGTGGCTTAATTTATTCAGGCTTTTCAATTTTCAGCCTTCATCAAGTTTTTAGTATCATTTAGAAGTTCAGTGATGGTGCATGTATTGTAATTCCAAGATCACATACAAAACAAACAATTCTAAAACCCTGTGGGGGCACTGATTACCCCTGTTGTGAGGGCACTTTAAGACCCATTTGTGGGTCTTCGCAATGTTATCCTATAATTGTCAATGTCCTTGAGTGAATGAGTGCAGGAAATCAGAATGGCTTCACACACAGAACTGCACGGGATATGATTGCAGATTTGTGAGTGTTGTTTTTACTCGGTGTTTGAATACATTGAATAGTCTAATTATGATAGAAACTATTGACACTGGATCTCCTTTCCTCTGGCTCATTTGAACTAGAAAGCAATGAATTTCAGCTATGTGCCAACTTTTAAACTTTTTGATGCCAATTGTATCAAACGTCGTATAGAAGTCCAATGCACTAATTTCCATATCTCTATCAAACTTGTTTATGAAGAAAAAAACTCAAGTGTGCTAGCTAATACCATCCATTTATGGGTCTATCTTGGCTGCCTATCTATCTTTGGACTTCTATTTGGATGCTATGCACTTATTTTTCATGAAAGTATCCATAACTCCCTCCACAATGGATATTGTGCTTGCTGTCTGCAGTTACCAGGGCCACTTCAACAAAATAAATAGAAGCATAATGTAACTTTTTGAAGTACATGAGCATGTTTCTGATATTCCAAAGTGTTTTGGAAATCTTGTCAATTTCCTGCACTTCCCTCTTCTAATTCCTGAACAAGTCTTATATGTACCTTACCTGGCTCTTGAGAATTAGCTTCAAGTTTGCACAGCAGTTTGGCTATTCCACTGGAAGTATAGCAGTGACATTAGAAACTAATTATTTACTTTTCATCTTCCAGATCAGGTGCGTTGTTCACCTCATCCTTGATAAAATCACAGGCAAAAAGACTTTTAGGCATTTAGCAACCTTCAATTGAATCTGGTAGTTTATTCGTAAAGAAAAACATTGTTTGATTTTCAACAAATTCTCCAAGGATGTGGGTAAGATCGGTTCTTTTCAGCTTTAAAGTTTTTTTTGTTTTTAAGATAGTTATATTTTTTGTTCTTAGAAAGCCTAGGGTTTAGCTTTGATCCACACTGTCAGAAACCTAAGATCTGTTTTTCTCTCTCTTGGCTGGAGGTAACCCAAAGTTTCTGAGACCAGAGAGACAAACAACAAACTTTTTCCAAAGTTTTATTTATGTTCCAACAATACTGAATTTCTAAATCCATTTTCTCATGGATCATGCCACCAGCCTATCTTCTCAAAACCAGGAAATAATAATATCTTATATAATAAGAAGCGTTGCTTCATAACTAAAACACACCACCAAAACACGTCTATAGGCTATGAATCACTACTAAATAAAATGTTACCCCTACTTCATATACAAGAGCTTCCTATCAAAGTGTGGCCATCATTTCTTCTTTAAAAATCCCTACTCTCCTGATCCTTTCTGGTGTAATTAACACACGATTAGCGCATTAGTCTAATCAAGAATTTGAAATGTGACATTTGTTTAATCAGAATAACCCCTGAACATTTTGCTTTCACAGTTTGGGTTTTGACAGAATTTGTCTTCATTCATCTAACAACCTCTCAGAATTGTATTTCATTTCGGATTTGATTGCTTTGTGATGGTTGGTTAGAGATGATAATTTTAACACATGGAATGTTAGTAACATTCCTCGTACTTGTACCAATTAAACATGATTCATTTGCTATTTTCAATGATTAGTATGCAATTTGTACTGGTCATTTTCAATAGATTCAGAAATATTATTCACTCAATTAATTATTGTAGCTATTTTGGCTTGCATGGAATAGTTTGCCAAACCTTGTCTTTCCTATTTCCAATTAACCGCGATCCCTGCTTTGTCTAGTAAAAAATTGTAAGGATTACTAGTCCTCTGAATGAAACAGACAGCTACTCCGTTAATAGGATTTTAACTCTGAAGTCATGTGCAGTAATATTTTTTAGTGGCAGATTGAAAGATCCTAGCAGAGTTTTCCATTGACAGTAGCTTTTCAGATGTGCAATTGAACATTTTTATTTCCTGAATTTTACTAGCGTAAGAATAAATGGAAGAAAATTACAGCAGTTGCTGAATGGCCTCCAAACTCAAACAAATAATCAGCATGAGTAAGAATGAGGAAACTTGATTTTCCCCAATGAGTCTTTTTCCTTCTGCCTTTCAGTGGTTAAATTAATCATATACACAGTTTATTACTAGAAAAATAAATGCAAGACTTATCCCTTTCCATGTATCCCAAAACGTCATTCCTTCTCTCCAGAGATGCTGCCTGTCCCGCTGATTTACTCCAGCATTTTGTGTCTACCTTTAATTGTAATCATTTATTGTTTTTCCGCTGACTGGTTAGCACACAACAAAAGCTTTTCACTGTACCTCGCACACGTGGCAATAAACTAAACTAAACAAAACCTCTGTATAAATGTATTGATGAAGGGAAAAATATCACGTTTAGCTCAATACCTCATGCCTTGCATCTCCTGTGCTATTTGAGTAAACATTTCACGGAAAATAAAAGGGATTTCCAAAATTGAAAAGAATGCAATGAGTTTCACCAGTCCATGAATAATATTGCGAAAGGTTAAAAAGTGAGAGCTCTCTGAACATGAGCTGAGACTGTGGAAAGTTGATCAGTCGTCATTTTTGTCCCAAGTTCTGTCCCTTGCCTGCACTGAGTCTCCACATCTTTGTTAAATTCAGCACTGTGAATGATGCAGTTGGCCCCCTGTGTCCTGGGAGAATGGAAAGCTGAAATTGGCCAGCATATTATCAGCACTGAAGAGTACACTTTGGATTTTTCTATGACCGAGACAACAAAACCCCAGCCATTAAAGTTGCTCCACCCCCGAATGAACAACCTCTCAGCCTCTCCACCTCTGCTGTACAAGATGCACTGAGCAAGGTGAATGAGCGCAAAGCTGCCGGCCCCGATGGCATCCCTGGCCGGGTGCTTCGGGCATGTGCTGGACAACTATCCCCAGTCCTCGCCGACATTTTCAATCTCTCACTGGCCCAGGGTGTTGTCCCCACTTGCCTCAAGACATCAACCATCGTGCCAGTGCCCAAACAGTCAGCCACAGGGAGTCTCAACGATTTCCGCCCAGTGGCACTCACCCCTGTCATTGCAAAGTGCTTTGAGCGGCTGATCTTGGCTCACCTCAAAGTCTGCCTCCCCCCCACACTGGACCCCCATCAGTTTGCCTACCGGACCAACAGGTCTACAGAGGACGCCATATCGGCGGCCCTACACTCTGCCCTGACCCACCTGGACTACAACAACTCCTACATCAGGCTGCTGTTCATTGATTTCAGCTCTGCCTTTAACACCGTCATCCCAGCCAGCTTGATCACCAAACTCAGTGGACTTGGCATCTCCACCTCCCTCTGCAACTGGACATTGGACTTCCTCACTAATAGACCACAGTCTGTTAGGGTCAATAACCTCACCTCCTCCACTATAACACTGAACACCGGAGTGCCACAGGGCTGTGTGCTCAGCCCTCTCCTCTACTCCCTCTTCACCCACGACTGCATCCCAAAGTACGGATCCAACGACATTATTAAGTTTGCTGACGATACCACGGTAGTAGGACTGTCAGCGACAACGATGAGTCAGCCTACAGGGATGAGATCCAGCACCTGACCACCTGGTGTGCCGACAATAACCTCATCCTCAACTCCAAAAAGACGAAGGAGATTATTGTCGACTTCAGGCAGACCAGAGGAGGCAGTCATACCGCCATCCATATCAACGGGACTGAGGTGGAGCGCGTCTCCAGCTATAAATTCCTCGGAGTGCATATCTCGGAGGACTTGTCCTGGTCCCTCAACACCTCCAAGCTGATCAAAAAGGCACAACAGCGCCTTTACTTCCTTAGGAGGCTCAAGAAAGCCCACCTGTCCCCCCAGATCCTGACCAACTTTTACCGCTGTACCATAGAGAGTATCCTGACCACCTGCTTCACGGTATGGTACAGCAGCTGCACTGCTGCGGACAGGAAAGCACTACAACGGGTGGTGAAAACCGCGCAGCACATCATCGGTGCCCCGCTCCCTGCCATGGATGCCCTCCACCGAAAACGGTGTCTGAGACGGGCTGGGAAGATCATCAAAGACCCCTCACACCCCAACCATGGACTGTTTGCCCTCCTCCCATCAGGGAGGCGGTACAGGAGCCTCAGGTCACGTACCAGCAGGATGAGGAAAAGCTTCTATAACAACACAATCACACTGCTGAACTCGGAGTCCCGATGATAGACTTCTCTGGTCCCTCCGTCCCCCTTTGTTTAATCATTCTGCATTTCCTGATTATTCTGTATCTTCTCTCTTTCTATTTTTTTTTCCTTGTTTTTCCTCTTTATGTACAACTACTACGGACTGACGCAAAACTGCATTTCGTTGTACTGATACTTGTATTTTGTGCGATGACATTAAAGTTGAATTGAATTGAATTGAATTTCCTTCCTTGGAATTGCATGCTGATCTTTGTTCTTATTGTAATTGAGAGATCAGGGTGAAGGGCTGTGTTTCACACTGTTAGTGGACAGGGTAGTTGGAAGGAAATCCAGGTAGAGCAGGGAGGACAAAAGATAAGTGTGAAACTAAAAAAATAAAGTTGGGAAAAGTAAAGGACAGCATTAGCGAATTGGGCAAAGGGGGAACCTAAACATTTTCTGATAGTGTAAAATAGAATTAGCTGCTCATTGTACACTTAAGGGCCTGTCCCACTTGGGCGTCATTTGCACGTCATTTACGTGACATCCTAAAAATTGGTTGGCGCGATATGATGCGCGTATGGCACATGGTGAGGAATGGTGGCGTTATCAGTAACGCTCGGCGCCCCAGGATTTTGCAGTGCTCAAAATCATCACGCTCCACTTGCGTGACTTATTCCTTGTGCTGACATACTGATGGCATACGCTGACGTACTGACGGCATACGTGTAGCACGTGGTGACGCATGGGTATGCACGGTGACGCACGAACATTGCCTATGCTAATTTATTATGCGTCACCGTGCGTCAACGTCTGTAACCTCAGACGTTGGTGGAAAAGTGTCAGCGTCGATAACAATCAGCATGGGAGCATCTCAAGGTTGCGTGCTCAGCCCCCTGCTGTACTCACTCTATACTCATGACTGCGTGGCCGGTCACAGTCCGAACTCCATCATCAAGTTCGCTGACGACACCACTGTTGTGGGACGTATCACTGATGGGGACGAGTCAGAATATAGAAGAGAGATCGAGCAACTGTCCATATGGTGCCAGCACAATAACCGGGCCCTCAACACCAGCAAAACCAAGGAACTGATTGTGGACTTTGGAAGAGGTAGGATGGGGACCCACAGTCCCGTTTATATCAATGGGTCGATGGTGGAAAGGGTCAAGTGCTTCAAATTCCTGGGCTTGCACATCTCTGAAGATCTCTCCTGGTCCGAGAACACTGATGCAATTATAAAGAAAGCACATCAGCGCCTCTACTTCCTGAGAAGATTACGGAGAGTCGGTATGTCAAGGAGGACTCTCTCTAACTTCTACAGGTGCACAGTAGAGAGCATGCTGACCGGTTGCATTGTGGCTTGGTTCGGCAACTTGTGCGTCCTGGAGAGGAAAAGACTACAAAAAGTAGTAAACACTGCCCAGTCCATCATCGGCTCTGACCTCCCTACCATCGAGGGAATCTATCGCAGTTGCTGCCTCAAAAAGGCTGGCAGCATCATCAACGACCCACACCATCCTGGCCACACTCTCATCTCCCCACTACCTTCAGGTAGAGGTACAGGAGCCTGAAGACTGCAATGCCCAGGTTCAGGAATAGCTGCTTCCCCACAGCCATCAGGCTATTAAACTCAACTCAAACAAAACTCTGAACATTAATAGCCCAATATCTGTTTATTTGCACTTTATCTGTTTATTTATTCATGTGTGTATATATTTATATAATGGTATATGGACACGCTGTATTCATGCCTACTTTATTCTGTTGTGCTAAAGCAAAGCAAGAATTTCATTGTCCTATCTGGAACACATGACAATATACTCTCTAGAATCTTGAATCTTGAACGTTTAAGAAACAGTTAGACAGGTACATGGATAGGACAAGTTTGGAGGGATATGGACCAAGCGCAGGCAGGTGGGACTAGTGTAGCTGGGACATGTTGGCTGGTGTGGGCAAGTTGGACCGAATGGCCTGTTTCCACTATGACTCTGATGTTTGTTTCTGCTGCAACTACAACGCGAATACCCAGTTTTGAGCCAGAACTGAAGAGGAAAAATGACACATCCCAGCTCTGTGGATTTTGCAGAGGGAAGCAGATCGTGACTAAGGCCTGGAGCATGCAGAATGGCAAGTCTGCTGAGCACCATATGCGACGACGAGGTGGACCTGGCTTTTTGCCTGTGTTATGACTATCACTGATTCAATCATTTAATATTTTGTAATTACTCTAATTGGAAGATGCTTCCAACGAATGTCAAACTGTATGCATGAAAGCCTGCGGGGCTGATAATAAGAAAAAATAGATTACCTTAAAGTCTTAGCAGACAAATGTTCCTCAATGAGGCTGGTGGTAATGAAAAAGAATTACAATAAAATGAATATTGTGGTATTTTATGCTAGACATGTTTTCATCTGAGATGCAGCAATGACTGCATAATTCAAATGCGACCAAGTTGCAAATGCCAATCTGTCACACTAATGAAACGTTGGGATTGTTTAACTTTAGGCAGCAGTAAATCGCTGCATTTAATACCAGTTTTATGTGAGGCAATAATGATGATTAACCAAAAAAAGATGCTAATAGAAGTATAGTCTACTCTAAAGAGAGTAGTAAAATCTTGTTTACAATATTCAAACGATATTTCATCAATGAACGCCTGACATTTTAAAGCCATAATTCCGCACCTTTAGAAAGTATTTGTTTTTAATAAGATGGAAATCAAATGAAATGTTCAACTATTTTACAAATTACCAGAGTTTTGACACTAAATAAAACGAGGATGACAATTATGATCAAATTTCAACAATTCATCAAAGGCAGTGTGGGGGAAGAGTTACCCAACTCCAGTTTTCTAGCATTGTATCAATTGGTGTTTAACAATCAGTTGGCTCATCACTATTGTTTCAAAGGATAGGGAAAGAGTCACCAACAATATAACTGCAGCTATTCTGGGATTCTCTGTGGATTGTCACCTTGTCGTGGTGGAGAAGCTTGTGTGGACCTGAGATCCTGAGAGCGATGCCGTCTGGAGCTATGCTCCTGGTAGGGCCACCCATGGCGATAAGGTCGAGGGGGAGGTCTCTGACAAAGAGCAATCGAACCAAGACCTCAGCGGTGGAACAGGCGGAGGACGATGGCTGAGCGCCGCAATGGCTGGGAAGGCGGATGAAGGCTGCAGCAGAAAAGGGTCTCTGGCCGACTTGGACTCCATAACACTGGATCCTGACCCAGATCTGTCAAGGACCGTGGGGTGGATGTCTGTGCACCAGTCTCCCCACATTAAACAAAGTCACGCACTGGTGTCCTCCATATAGGGTATAGCACCCTGGAAACACCCTTGGTCAGCCATGAAGAAGATTCTGGGAACATAGGATGTTAAAGACAAAGGCGATGGACAACTTTTGTTCAATACAACGGGAATCCAAGATATATTGGGACATATTCCAACACTTTAAAGAAAGCTGGTTAATGGTGTACCCAGAAAATACTCATGTTCTGTGTGTATTGTGAATGGTCAAACAGAAAGTGAAAGTGAATTAATTTGTAGAAGGGTTAGGATTTAAAACCAGAATAGTTACTGTGGAAGCAACTCTTGGGGCTCATGGCCTCCTCCTTTTCTTTTTCTTTTTGCAGCCTCTTGTTGGCACAGTTTCCATCACCGCTGTGATTTTCATTTCAGGTATCCTTCTTCCTTCATTTCAACTGCCATTTTCCTGTCTTTACCTTCCATCCTTTTGGAAATGCAATTCTATTTCTTAAAGCATTAAAACCTTAGATTTTTACGCCAATAGGTGGATCTGCTTCTTTTGGTTCCATTGTCCCGAGCTCGATCCTGCCGTCTGAAACTGGCTGTGAGGAGTGTGCACATTTGCCCTGTAACTGCGTGGGTTACCCCTGGATGCTGTGGTTTCCTCTTTCATCAAAAAGAAACGTATGTGTAGGTCCTCCTCCATTGCCAAATGTAGCTCTCTTGAGCTCATGCCCTCTCTAGTCAACGATTGGGCAATCAGGGAACCTCCTTGACTGAGGTGATCTGTTGTCAATCTCGATTTGTCCTGGTTTTTCTTGCTGCCAGTTCCCCACCCTGCTCCACTCCCCCACTATAATCTGTCTGAAGGAGGGTCCCAACCCGAAACGTCACCTATCCATTTTTTCCAGCAAAGCTGCCTGACCCACTGAGTTACTCCAGCATTTTGTGTCTATCTTTGGTATAAATCAGCAACTGCAGTTCTTTTTTGGTACATATCTGTAGGTTAACTGGCTGCTGTAAACTACCCCTTAGCATAGGTGAGTGTGAAGAGAATAGAGGGAAGTTGATCAGAATCTGGTACAGGGAATTGAGACTGGGAATGGGATTGATGGGAAAGATAGATGTTAAGGCAGAGATAGATAGAGTCGTGATTAGTGCAGGTGTCAGGAGTACTGAGGAGAATGGAGAGAAGGCAGGAGAATGGGGTTGGGAGGGAGAGATAGATCAGCCATGATGAATGGCGAAGTAGAATTGATGGGCTGAATGGCCTGATTATGCTCCCTATCACTTATGAATTTATCTGAGAGCTGGCATTGATTTGATAGTCTGACTAGTCACGATAAAACATTAATTATGTCCCAGAGCATATACAGTTCTAGCACCCGTTTCATCTATGAGAGAACTATTGGAGGACTGGAGTAAGAGAGAAATATCCACTGGCAGTGTTAAATAAACAAAGGAAAGCTAAAAGCCCTGATTCCTGTTCACACGAGAAATAGGAGAAGCAGTGGGCCATACTGCTTCTTGTTTGCTTTATTTTCTACTTAAATAGATACAATTCCAAAGAACACAACAGCACTTCTTAAATAGTATACAAAGTCATAATGTTTTACTCCAGTTGCCATTAACTCAGCAAGCTGGAGCAAGAAAGTTGAAGGATCCGTCCCTCATTTCTCCTGAGCCATCAGTCAACTTGGTTGCATTGTCTGTGCGCAGTTACAAATGAGGATTGGTGGTTTATGGATAACTATACAGGGCTGCCAGCACCTGCGGGACAAAGCTCAAGTGATGATAAGGGAAGGAAATTGAGAAGAGAAGCCACTACCATCCATTTTTTCATCTGTGACATAAACGTACCAAATTGAACACTGGTCTGCATGATGTCAATGCTGCTTGGCACTCTGCTTCCCTCTGCAACAGTGTCTGTGTCATTCAGAATGTTTCTGTGTACTTACCGACTACTGCCAAAGTGTAGGTGGCTGTAAACCATCCGTTTGTGTTCACTAAATACTCCATTGGAGCTGTGCAGGAAGGAACTGCAGATGCTGGTTTAAACCAAAGATAGACACAAAAAGCTGGAGTAACTCAGTGGGAGATGGGGACGCCGAGAACACAGAGGGATTACATTGAACACTTTGTAACCTTGTCGGCACGATATACATGGCGACTCTGCCTCCTTGGTGTATGGCATGCAAAACAAAGAACTTTACTGTGACATGTCACATGTCATAATAAAGTATCAATTCTGGGGACTATCAAATCAATGCCAGCTCTCAGATAAGTTCATAAGTGATAGGGAGCATAATCAGGCCATTCAGCACATCAATTCTTCTTCGCCATTCATCATGGCTGATCTATCTCTCCCTCCCAACCCCATTCTCCTGGATTCATTTGTTTGTGATATACCTCAGTGGCCAGACATTTTGTTTGAACATTTGTATTTGGGTTCCCTTTAATTTTGTTTGCTGTTGAACCCCTTGTTGTCCCTTGTCCCCAGCTTGCTGCCCTAATTTTCTTCCTGACTCTATCCTCCAAGCTGCTTCTGCTCACCTGAAACAACGTATTGTGTGTCCGCTCTTGCTACATCCACTCATGTCTTTATCCTGCCTATCTCCCCTCCACACGTTCAGTCCAGAGGAAGGGTCTCGACCAGAGATGGGATGCTGTGGTTTGATAGTGCTATTGGAATAGTGTCGGCAAGTACCTGTGTTCCTCCAGCAGTTTGTTTTTGCTCCAGATTGCAGCTCTGCAGACTTTAATGTCTCCTGTGTTTTCATTGTAACCCTTTGTAATATTTTATGTGTAGTTTAGATTTTAAATGATCAGATCATGCATTCCATATCTTCGCACTTCTTCAAATATGATTCATTTTACAACTCCATTATGGCATGAAATTACATTGCAAAAGGCAATTAGGATACTTAATGTTATTTTTAATTATTTTATGATAGGGTAGGAAAACGGAACTTGAATAATTTACCTGATTAGCGTGAAAATCTCAGGTTGATAATGTGTTTCCCAAAACTGAAAAAAATGCACGGTGGCACAGCAGTAGAGTTGTTGCCTTGCAGCGCTTACAGCGACTGAGACCCAGGTTCAATCCCGACAACGGGTGCTGTCTGCATGTAGTTTGTACGTTCTCCCCGTGACCGCATGGGTTTTCTCCGTGATCTTCAGTTTCCCTCCACACGCCAAAGACGTGCAGGTTTGTAGTTTAACTGGCTTGCTATAAATGTAAATTGTCCCTAGTGTGTATAGGATAGGGTTACTGTGCGGGGATTGCTGGTCGGAGCGGTCTCGGTGGGCTGTAGGGCCTGTTTCCGCACTGTATCTCTAAACTAAACTTAAGTAAACTAAAATCAAAATGTAGTTAATTTGGGAGTTGAGTTCAAGGAAAGGTTTGATGCACAGATGATCAGATCATAAGATATAGAAGCAGAATAAGGCCATTCGGCCCATCGAGTTTGCCATTTGATCATGACTGATCTATTTTCCCTCTCAGCCTCATTCTGCTGCCTTTCCACATTTTCCTATATGACATTGACGATTTGGTATGAGTCTGCAATAGACCATTCAGAGGTTGCATTGGCATCATTTAGGAGTCAATCTTTCAGGGAATCTCTTCAGCAATAAATGCTCTCTGAAATAAATAGCAGGCAGCGCTTGCAGAAATGAAATAGCATTGATGTTCAATCATGTGTTTAATTTTGTTTGGACAACAGCTTTTCAGCACTATTTGGCTCCAGATCTGAGTTGCACTTATATCTGTGTGTCATTGCATGGTTTGTTTTTGGAAATTAGAATCTGTAAGTCCACCTATTGAAAGTTGGCCAGACTGCTCAATCACTTCAAGTCTCACTGACTGAAAGGGAAATATGAGTGCAAATCACTGAAATTTCTCACAGATATTCAACCCTCTATAATAATCAACCTATAATAACTAACCATAAAACGCTTTCACAGCTCAAAATGTCGCTAAAACGTAACACAGTGGTCTATGACCACCCTAACTGGTTCAAGGTAATTGAATAATTACATTTTTCATGTAAAAATACATAATGCATTAGATCTGAGTTATTTTATTGGTGTGGATTTTCTTGTATCAATGGAACCCAGTGATACGATTTAAAAATGTATTACCTTTAGCATTGAATTCCTCGATTGCTCTGTATGTGGATGGTGAGTTTGTATCATTTCAGGTCCACATGGCCATTCAGAATCCCACTTCTGTTCAAATCGTGTAATGATTCTGTTCAGTTCGTTACTGACTTGCAACATTTTGTGTTATGTTGTTTTGTGTTTTGTGTTATGTTGTTATTATTGATGTTTATTAAAGTAACCTGGGCTTTTAGGACATTATGGTGTACATCTTTAGGGTGGCACAGTAGCCCAGCGGTAGAGTTGCTGTCTTACAGCACCAGAGACCCGGATTCTCAGACAATGGGTGCTGTCTGTACAGAGTTTGCTCGTTCTTCCTGTGACCAAGCGGGTTTTTTCTGGGTGCTTCAGTTTCCTCTCACGATCGGTGGTCGGCGCGGACTCAGTGGGCCGAAGGGCCTGTTTCCAAGCTGTATGTCTAAAGTCTAAATTTTGTGACAATTTTTACTTGCACTTGGATGCAAAATTTCCATGACATTTTGCACAGCAGGTTGCTGTCTGAAACATTGAAATAATATAGTCCTCTCCACAATACATCTGTGTTTATGTAGATCAGGCAATAATTGAGAAAGTCCTAACCCAAAATATCACCTAGCAATGTTTTTCAGAGATACAGCATGACCCAATGTTACTCCAGCACTTGGTGTCTTTTTAAAATAATTAAGTATTGATTAAACCAATAACATTGATACGTAATTAGCAATATGGATTCTGAGCAAGGAAGCAATGCTTAAAATAATTCATTCAATTTCAAATCAGGCTTAGATGGAAAATAAATTGAAAGGGTTTGTTTAAAAGAAACAAATGAGGCAAATGATAAAATAAAATATCATTTGCTAGGTGATATCGAGGCCGGTTGCGATGCTAGTTGAAGGTGGTTGCCGGAGGTTGCAGGTGGTTACCAGAGGTTGCAGGTTGCAGGTAGTGGAAGGTAAGACCTCCCACTACCTGCAACCACCTTCAACTAGCATCGCAACCGGCTTTGACTAAAAAATTACCGATTTTTAAAACGACAACCTATTTTTAGTCACGGCCGGTTTTGAAAGTCTCCAAATGCGCAAAATCTCCAGAGGTTTCCGTTCAGGTTTCCTAAGTGGGACAGGGGCATAAGTTGAAGGAATGTTAAATTCCAGTTTGAGGAAGGACCTTGACTTGAAACGTCATCTGCCTATTTTCCTCCACAGATGCTGCCTGACCTTGTGAGTTCCTATGGCAGTATTGCTTGGCTTGACCAATGGTATCTTGGATTGGTTGGTAGTAACACCATTAAGTGTAGTTTCCTCCCCTGGAAAGACTAAATTTTGCCTGCTAAGTTTAAACGTGGATGATGCTTTAGTTACAGAGACTCAACTTGTGCCAACAGCAACTTCCTGATTTTCACAATTTTTGCTCCTTAGAAGCTGCTGACAGAGGAGCAGATGAAATCTGTTGAGGGCAAGGTAACACCAAAATCAGGCTGATTGAATTTATGCGATAATATAAAGTTAGTTGGATGATTGATGGTCGGTGTGGACTCTGGCTTTCATTCCACGTGTTGAAAGCATGGAAACAAATTGACAATCTTATTATGCAGTTTACTGATAGAATTTTACAGCTTTTGATGAATTGTTGCTGGAAGCATAACTCCAGTGTGTAAAAGAAATATTTAATGCAGTTTACAGAATGAAATCTGGAAAAGCTCATGATAGAGATCAAGGGATTTCATGGGAAACCTTTTAATAAGTACGTTTTCCAATAATATAACTATTTTGAGACAAGTTACTGCTTCATTGGCTATATCAACATATCTCGCATGCTATTTTGAGCAATTTTACTTGTAAGTACGTTGTCCTTGACGTTATCGGGAGGGATGCTAGTAATCATAACATTATAGAAAACGACAGCATTGGAGAAGGCTTTTCTGCCCATAGTGCTCAAGCTAACTAAATAGGTTGTTCCACAAGTTTGTGTGTGGTCTTCTTTCCTCCAAATAACAATCTTCATCTTCAATATTTACACTGGTCACAACGACTTTTTCTCTGTCGGGACTCCGTTGTCGTTGGGGCCTAGCACCGTGGAGCGGCCTCCAACCGGAACGACCTGGGGCTCCAGTCGCGGAGCCTGCGGACTACTTACCATCGCGGAGCTGGCCGAGATGGGAGGGTGGAGAACTGTGGTGGTGCGCTGCTGCGGCCCAACCCCGGAGATTCGGAGGCTCCAGCAGCAGGTCTGGTGGATGGTAACACCGGGAGCCCGCGGGTCCCTGGTGGGAAACCGCTTTTCGGGGCTTCCGCAATGGCGACTTCTCCCGCCCAAGTTGCGGGGTTGAGGATGACCTGGAGCGAGGCCTTACATCGCCCTGCGCGGCTTTAAATGGCTGCGGGACTTGTTAGCGCCCCCCTGGGGAGCTCCACCATCAAGACCCGGAGTGTGGCCTTGCATCGCTCAGCGCGGCTTTAGTGGCCGCGGGACTTATTTACCATCGCCCGCCGGGGGCATTGACTCTGACATCGGGAGGAGAATGAGGAGTGCAGGGGAGAAATAAGACTTTGCCTTCCATCACAGTGAGGAGGAGATTCGCTGTGATGGATGTTTGTGTAAATTGTGTTGTGTCTTGGTTCTTCTACTTGTTTGTATAACTGCAGAAACCAAATTTCGTTTGAATCTCAATGAGGTTCAAATGACAACAAATAAATTGTATCATTGAATCAATGTATCAATTGTACCCTTCTCACTGCTGGTTGAAGGTAGCTCTAATTGGTTCGTTAAACAAATCATATCTTTATATCTCCAACAAGGAGGATTCTGGTTTCAAGCTGCAAGCAATTGTCTCTCAAGATGTTTTAAGGGAAATTTGCTATTGTAATACACACCTTTTCATCTCGAATTGCTAAATATGAGAGTTGTATTTGGCCGAGCTATGCCAAATTATAACCTGACTGATATTGGTCCAACCTGTCATTGAAATAGAGCTCTGAAAAGAACACTTCATTTCATTGCTGGTGTAGCAGTCAAACTTCAAATGAACACATATCAAAATAGAAAAGACGGGAAACACGCAAAAGGCAACACAGCATCTGTGGAAAGTTAACATTTCCGGACAAACAACCATTCTGATGAAACATAATTTACGATACGATGCAAATTTATTTAAAATTGGTCTGCCACCAGTTAAAAGATACAGTTATAAGGCATTGAAAGTGACATATAATAATATAAGTGCATATATAATAATAATAATGCCATTTTTTAAGTGACCAGTTACTACAAAGCACATATGTAATATTGCACAATTATGGAATTAAATTATGTTTAATTTAATTAATGTTTAAACTATGTTTCTCTTTCCATAGTTTTGGCACTTTGTTGAATGCTTCTTGTATTTTATGTTATTATTTCAGATTTCCAGCATCCACCTTTAAAAAATGTTTTAATTAATGGATTTCTCCTGTTATATACCCTGGACTTTTCCTTGATGTTTCTTCACCATGGAGTTCTCTGCTGTACTGGAGATGATAGCAACACAGTCCATTAATTTTTAACAGGAATTCAAATTAAAGGAACTGCTCTTAGATCAGTGAAATAACATCATTTTGTTTAAAGAAGGGTCTTGACCCGAAACGCCTCCCATTCTTTCTCTCCAGAGATGCTGCCTGGCCCGCTGAGTTAATCCAGCATTTTGTGTCTATCTTCATTTTGTTAACATTTCATTCTATTCTCCTTTTTGTTGTGACGTACCATATATTGAACATACTGGCCACCTCTCAATCTGGAATATCCACAATAATTAAATAGAAATTGGGGAAGTGTACACTGCTCAGTTCCAGAATGGCATTAGTGCATAAAGTAAAGTTGCTTTTGGAGAACAATGTTTGTGGAACACTTGACAAGTTAGGTAAATATTATTTTTAAATTTGCTTGTACTCAGTGAAGTACAGAAAGACACAAAAGCTGGAGTAACTCAGCGGGTCAGACAACGTCTCTGGAGAAAAGGAATAGGTGATGTTTTGACACGAGACCCTTCTTCAGACTTCTTCAGTGAAGTGTACGGTGGCAACTGAGTTGCTCTTACTTCAGAGCAAACTGGTCTGTGGTTTCTCCACTCAGCTGCAAAGTCTCCCGAAGGTTAAATGTACGAAATATTTGTACTATGAATCTTGATCAGAGAAGTCGATCTAATTCACGAAGATTTACCAAAGTCTTCCCACAACATCTGTCCATGCCTGGAAGGCATATTGCAAATGGCCACCTTTGTGCATTTCCTTGCAAGGTAGCTTCAAGTTGATTGTCAATTACATCAGAGCAGCAATCACCCCCTTTGTTGCTGATCTTGGCTTCCATTGAGGAAAATCATTGAGCAGGAAGGGTCGAAATTAATTGTGCGAGGAGAAAAAGTAGCCTACCATCAGCATGCTGGTAGGCTACTTAAGGTGAAGTTTTCTGCCAACTTCAGTCATATCTTTTAATAAACATTTGGAATTTTAAATTAAACAGGTTTAAGGATTTTACAGCCACACACTGAGAGTGGCATTGGCTTCCTCAGCTCTTGTTTAATAAGCTCGTGTTTAATTACAATGTAAAGTCAAACGTGCCTCCTTTGAGATTTCTTGAGGTGGTTATTAACTGTTCTCGGTCAACTGGCCCTGTTTAATCCTTTCTAAGAAACAAAGGGCACGGAGATATTTCACATCTGAAGTTTTCTTTTAAATTGTTACCGTAATGTCCTTGTGGTTTCTTTCTTTTTTGTTTAATTCTCACTATTACATGCATTAATTGAATGATACTCCAAATTGACTCATTAACCAACAGTAATCCCCGGCAGAGAGCCTTGTTATGCAATTCTGATGTCGAAAGGAATACCGTACACATTCTTCAAGGATCAGTGATTAAACTGTTTACCAGTGAATATAATTGCAGGGCAATTAACTGTTCCCCTGCCCTTGAACTGGCTCACGTATATAATTTGAGGATGCTAGTTTTTAAATTGTAATTTCGATGATGCTATCTCATTATTTTTCACTTGAACTGCCAGAAGATGGTGGGCTATAGATTGATAATTCTTTTGCCATTATTTTCCCATGATCTTTGCAGATGTCCTCCCATTTACCATTTTAACAATGAAAATTAATGCGATTAGTTTTGCTCCAGCCAATGATGGTCAGGATGTCTGAGAATGAGAAAGGCATTTATGAACCGGCAGAGGAGGAAATTGGAATGCAGGATAATGAAGTTGGAAGTTTGAGATGGAAGTAATTTGATCCATTGATAATTAACAGGAACTCATTAAAGTTATATTGATAATTAGCAGCATGGTAGCATTCAGATTCCACTCATTACAGTAATCCAATCATTCTGATTCATAGTGAATTACATTATAGGTAGTGGGCAGGATATTGCAGTGTTGCCCCTATATATTATAGTAATATTGTTGCAGATTTTCTCTGTACAACTCATTTGAATAGTTCCAGATTGCACAAAGTTTTGTCAGGTTCTTCATGTAGTGTTCTCCAGTAGGTGTAGCAAGGGGACAGAAGGAAGCTACATAACTCCTTGAATCTTTACTGCCATTTAATGAGATTGTTGTGAATCTGTCACCTTACTTCGTTCATTCAATGTTCTTAACAATTCTAGTTCACCAAAATATATGAATTTCAAAATTGAGTTTAGAAATTAATAGGCATGAGATAGAATTGTACATTATTGTACATGTCTTTTAATTTTTTACTGTTTTTATAGTCCTGTCGTCTTAATGGTTTTAGTAGTTTGTGATAACTTTTTGTTGATTTCCCATGTACAGCACTTTGTGGTAACTGATGTTGCCTAAAAGTGCTTTATAAATAAAGTTATTATTATTATTATTATATCCTAGGGTGTTTGTCGCTCCAATTGAAGGCATAGTTTTTGTCTCTATCATAGAGCATAGAACAGCTAAATTTAGCACACAATAGATACCTCGGCCCACAATGTCTGTGCCGAACACGATGCCAAACAAAACTAATCTAATCTGCCTGCACATTATCCACATCTTGCCATTCCCTGTATATCCAGGTGTCTATCTAAAAGCCCCTTGAATGTGCCTCCACCACTGCCCCTATCAGGGATACCAGGCACCCACCGCTTTCTGTGTTAAAAAAAATATTTGCCTTGCACAGCTTCTGTTAACCTTACCCCTTTCAACTTAAAGCTTTGCCCTTTAGACTTTGATATTTCCACTGGAAAATAGGCTCTGACTGTCTAGTTTATCTATGCTTCTCATAATTTTAAGTACGTATCATATCAGTCTCTCTTGAAATCTTGAAAACGTTGATCAGGTTGTTGCTGCACCTCCTATATTCCAAGTCCCTAGTTTATTTAATTCCCTCATTGTAATTTCACACTCGAATATTGGAACTTTTTTTGCTCTTTCTCCAAAACCGATAAATCATTTCTAAACTGTGGTGTCCCTTGTTGCTAACAATATTTCAGGTTTGGTTTAGTTTAGAGATTCAGCGTGGAAACCTGCCCTTAGGTCCACCGAGTCCGCACCGACCAGTGATCACCCCATATACCAGCACTATCCTACACACCGAGGACAATTTACGATTTACAGAAGCTAATTAACTTACAAACCTGGACGTCTTTGGAAACCAGAGCACTCAGAGAAAACCCACACGATCACAGAGAGAATGTACAAACTCCATACAGACAGCACCCGTAGTCAGGATTGAACACGGGTCTCTGGTGTTGTAAGGCAGCAACTCTACCATTTCCCCACCGTGCCGGCCATCAAGAGAGGTTGGTCTCACTCCTTTACTGGTTGCTCCTACCTTGGTACCGCTCACCGAGTTGTTGCTCATAATGCTCTCTGTCCAGTCGTGAATCCTTCATGACCCCCAGCCCTTTGTCTTTCTTCACGTAAGCTGCAACATTCTGATGTTACCGGCCACACTGCCACTGCTGTTAGAAGCGTTGTGTCCACTCCCCATGTACCTCATTCCCACTTCAACCTGGCTGAGCCCTCGTCCACTTCTTCCCCAAAAATCCCCATCCCCCTGCATCTGAATTCTAGTCTCCCTGCCACCTGTTTCTACTATTTTTATAACAAATGTAAAGCTCTTTGGCCAACGAGAGTTGTTTTTTAAATGTGCTATATACATAAATGTGACTTGACTTGACTGATTATGTCACATTGACTGCAGCCCTTATATCTTCCTGTCCCAAAACATCACCTATCCTTTCATCCACAGTTGCCGCCTGTCACACTGCGTTACTCCGGCACTTTTTGTTTTGCTCAAGATTCCAGCATCTGCAGTTCCTCGTGTCTCCAGCCCTGATATCATGTGATGTCCCCAGAAAGCTGTTTACCTTAACTTGTATCCTGTATCTGAACCCCACCAGACTGCTTCTCTTCCCACAATGATCCCTCCGCCGTCTATCAGCCTCTCCATTGTTCTGACTGAAGTTCCTTTTCTCCTTTCTCTATCCCAAGTTGGTTGCAATGCATTCACTGCGAGACCCCCTGCAATGTGTCTGAAATAGAGTTAAGTCAAAAGAGAGATGAGCAGAAGTGTAGAACCTGCCGAAATATTGGCCAGTATGGAGCGGGTGTGGAAGGTTGTGGTTTCAGAAGGTGAGCTGGCAGTTTGTGGGACAGATGAGCGTTCAGCTTCAGTTTGATCGACGAGAAAGTTAATCTGCATACATTAACTGATGTGAATGAGCAGAAGCTGGAGGACTGAAGTGAATGAGAGACAGTGGAGTTTGTTGGGAGGGGAGAGTTTGAATTATTTGTCCTACAAAATGATTTCTGCTAGAGGATTATTCTCTGCTCGAGGAATATTCTCCTGAGAAGAAGAAGTGACATTGATGACGTGCCTTCATCTTTATAGCCCCATGACCGCTTAAGGGAACCATGGTCGATAGAATGAAATGGAGTCTACAATATAAAGAGGGCCATGGGATTAATACAGTTAAGAAAAATTTGGAACTGTTCTCTAATTTGCCATGGTATAAAAAATAGTAATGGTACCTCTTTGGGGAATATGCATTATGTAGTTTACAATGATTGATTTAGGCCCATATGTTATAGCTTTCTTTTGACAAAATCCATAACTCAAATGAAAGGAGAAGATAGAAAAATATGCCAAATGAAGTGTCTGTGGACCAGAGGGAAAATTAATATTCCAAAGAATTGCACAAAATGCTGGAGTAACTCAGTGGGTCTGGCAGCATCTCTGGAGAACACATTACACATATCTAGAGAATATTCTAAATGAGCGATAGCCCTGGATGTGATAGTGGGAATTTAAATTAAAGATTGGTTGTGGATGAGAAATTAGCTGAAGAACAGAAAAAATGGGGAATTGTGCTGGAGAGAACTGCAGAAACTGGTTTAAATCGAAGATAGACATAAAGTGCTGGAGTAACGATGAGATGCTGTTCCTCCAATTTGCGTTTAGCCTCACTTTGACAATGGGGGAGGCAGCATCTCTGGAGAGAAGGAATGGGTCTTTGTATGATGGGGAATTGTTTGGGAAAATGGGTGTTTGGGGGCAAGCAAGGCTATAGAATGATGTTTTACAGTGATGACTGTTGGGACTCCTTGTGTTTCTGACTTGCAATAATGACTTGCATTCAGGGTGAATGACAGTTTCAAGGAAGTAACAATTGGTTCGTGAAAATGGTACAAATATAATCTGTAAATAGGACTAACAAAGATAGATTAAATCCAGTGGAGAGTTGGCACAAGTCAGAAGAAAATGGATTTTGTGTCTATGGAATGAATGGTGAGTTGAAAGTGAATTTGGAAGAGATCTGGAATGATGATGGATTCAAGGTTCCAAGGTTAGTTTATTGCCACATGTACCAATTAAGGTACAGTGAAATTCAGATTGATATACCGTCATACCAATAAAGAACAACAAGACACCCAAATACATTTTCACCATGAACATCCACCACAGTGACTCCCCCACATTCCTCACTGTGATGGAAGACAAAACAATAGTTCAATTTTCTTCCCTTCTTTGGGGCATTCGAACCTTCCATTGTCGTTTTGATCTTGGTTCCCGCAACCGGCGGTCGAGTCCTCTGGATAGGGGAGATCAAGCTCCCGCATCGGGGGATCTCAGCTCCCCATGCAGGGCGATCGGACTCCCGAGTTGGGTCTGGTCAAACCTCCTGCGGCTTGGAGCTTCCCGACATCAGTCTCTACCCGAGACTGTGCGCTCCTTGATGTTGAAATCCGCAGGCCGTAGCTGCAGCGTCGATCCCAGGCAAGGGATCACAGGCTCAGATGTTAAGTCCATGGCACTGCAGTGGGGCTCAAAGTCAGTCTCGAGCAAGGCCGCCAGCTCCACAATGTTAGGCTGCAGAGCGACTGGAGATATGATCTGGAAAAAAAATCGCATCTCTGGCAAGGTAAGAGATTGAAAAAAAGTTTCCTCCGATCCACCCTCCCACACCCCAAATAAAACGAACCAGAGAACATTAACACATACAATAGTTAAAATAGGTGGCATGGCAATTAACAAATAGAATATTATAATTATGTTATTTGCCATAAGAAAGTCATTTGAGATTATGAAATTAAAACTACTCTAATCTGTGTATGCAGTAAGTAGTGTGTTCACCTTTGGCAGTAAGCAAAAAACATGACATATCAGCCTCGTACGACAAATCTGTTTCTGATCACAGAAAGTTGGGTAATGGAAGTCACTATTGTTACACTTGGTAACAGATTAGGAACACGTTTGTGCGAACAAGATTGAAGTGTGAAAAATCTCAGAAACTGCTGTATTATTATTGATGAAAGATACTCAAAATGTGAGAGTAACTCAGAAGGGCAGGCAGCATCTATGGAGAGAAGGAATGGGTGATGTCTCGGGTCGAGACCCTTCTTCAGACTGAGAGTCAGTGGAAAAGGAAACGAGACGGTGATGTAGAGACATCTAGAACAAATGAATGAAAGATATGTAAAAAGTAACAATGATAAAGGAAACAGGCCATTGTTGCTGTTTGCTAGGTGATAACGAGAAGCTGGTGTGATGGGTGGGGGAGGGATGGAGAGCGAGGGAATGCAGGGGTTACTTGAAGTTAGAGAAATCAATACTCATACCACTGAGCTGTAAGCTGCCCAAGCGAAATATGAGATGCTGTTCCTCCAATTTGTGTTTAGCCTCACTTTGACAATGGAGGAGGCCTAGGATAGAAAGGTTAGTATGGGAAGGGGAATTAAAGTGTTTGGCAGCCAGGAGATCAGGTAGATCCAGGCGGACTGAGTGAAGTTGTTCTGCAAAAAGATCGTCCAGTCTATGTTTGGTCTCACCGATGCATAAGAGTCCACATCTAGAACAATGGATACAGTAGATGAGGTTAGAGGTGGTGCAAGTGAACCTCTGCCTAACCTGAAAAGACTGTTGGGGACCCTAGACAGTCAAGGGAGGAGGTATGGGGACAGGTGTTGCATCTCCTATGGTTGCAGGGGAAGGCACCTGGGGTGGGAGTGGCATGGGTGGGAAGGAATGAGTTAACCAGGAAGTTGCAGAGGGATATTGAGGAGACGCTTGTGAAGGTCTCATCCATGATGGAAGAGGTGAACCCCCATTCCCTGAAGAAAGACATCTCAGTTGTCCAGGTATGGCACTCCTCATCTTGGAGCAGATGCGGTGTAGACGGAGGAATTGGGTGTAGGGGATAGAGTCTACAGGAAGCAGGGTGACAAGCAGTGTGAAGACTTTATGAAGATTCCTTATGAGATTATGGAAATGAAAGGACTGTGGTCGTGATGCTGAGGGTATTCTGGGATGGTAGGAAGTTCATTTTATTTGGCCTTGTCATTTCTGTGTTTCTGTCTGTATTGTCCATCTTCTTTGTTTACTGTTGGGAGGAAGAATGTGAAGGTTGACTGGGTTTGGAATTATTTCTCCATTCCAAACGTTGGCTGTGATCCCAGAAATTCTTAGAGAAGTGGTATGGGGACTGTTGTGCCCGAATGGACAGGCTGTAGCTAGCTCTGGCATTAGAGCACTTTTCCTCCTGTGGGTGAAATATTGCAGACATTATGAGTGAATATCATCTCTTAGCCATCTGGAATCTGGAATCGTATCCTAATTTGTTTGTTTGAACACTAATTTTTAATTTTTCTTCTGTAATAGTTGGCTTACAATTTTGTTTACTTCAGTACTCTATCTCTCCTTTGTGATTTGTTTAGTTATTGCAAAATTACATTTGTTTTTCTAATTAACATCCTGATCGCATATTTTAGATTTATGTCCCAGCCTCTTGGAGGATATAAGCAACTTTATTGGACTTTAAAAAAACCCCAATTACTGTCAATTTTAACAAGGCATGGAAGACAGGCATATTAACTGGAGATGGGAGAACAGTAGTGGGTTTGGAATTAAAGGGATGTGACAGGAATACTGATGTAAGGGTTATGAACACAATGTGAGACTGTGGAGCATTCGTAGGGTCGCTAGAATGTGGAGGCTCAAATAAAGATGAATACACAAGGTGGTCTTATATCACAAGTCAAAATGTTGGGAAAGGCACCCTTGGGAACAAGGATTCAGTAAGTTGGGGCTGAGTTTTTAAGCTGAAGTTTAAACCATGCTTCTTCTGGAGAAGGAGCAGTTATATGAATTGGAATCTGGTGCTTTCGTTTAGCTTAGAGACAACAACATAGAAACTGGCCCTTCGGCCCACAGAATCCATGCCGACCGTCGATCACCCGTTCACACTAGTTCTGTGTCATCCCGGTTTCTCATCAACTCACTACACACTAGGGGCAATTTACAGAAGCCAATTAACCTACAAACCCGCACGTCTTTGGGATGTGGGGGGAAATCGGAGCACTTGGACAAAATCCACACAGTAACAGGGAGAACGTGCAAACTCCACACAGACAGCACCAAAATTCAGGATGGAACCTGGATCTCTGGCGCTGTGAGGCACCAACTCTACCAGTGTCGCCACTGTGCCACCTGTGTATCACATCTGTCTTGTAATTATAATTTGATTGTATGCCTACATTGCATGAAAGTCGAAATAGAGTTGTGCTGTTTATATTATTTGTAGTGAACATAACGAAGCTCCACGAGAATTACACTCTGTGTCTTATATCAGAGTGAGAATGTGCATTCGGGATCAGGGAAGGCTTATATCGGTTACAACATTATTTTCTTGCACCATCCAGGAAAGGGAAGAAGGTTTAGGACGAAACATGGATGACTGATTTGGTTATTTTCCAACAATTGAATATTTTAATTCCCTTTGTTTATTATTTTGATTATATTTTTAGAGGAGACATCATGGTAACTGAATCTTTGTTTTCTTCCTTTTTACGATGTTATGGTGCAGAATTTTATTTGTTACTAGACCAACTGCTCCCCCAATGGTGTGATCCCCCAACCCAAGATTCCACCATGCACCCGTCTCCTCCAACGGAACTGAACCCGTTCCCAAATGTAAGATTCCAGCACTCCCCTGCCTCCCTCAGCAGTGGATTAAAAAAAAATTCCAATTTCACCTCCCCTGCCTGCTGCAGCAGTTCCAATTGCAATACCAATTGGCCCTCCCCCTCCTGTTGAAGCACTTGCTGTGATATCCCATTGAGGTGAAAAGTTCAGTGTTCCTGTCTTGCAACTTTGTTTTGAAGTGTGTTGGAAGCTGATAGGAAGAAGCAGCGAATCAAAAGGCAGACAGGCAGTCGGACGGACGGCAGGCAGCAGCCACAGACTTTTATATAATAATAGATAGATAGATAGATTCAACCCTGACTGGTTGGCCCAAACTGGAATTGGTAAGAAAATCAACACTGGCACCTCCCGTGGATTGGGCACTCCCTGTGGTTCAGAGTGTTTCTGTCTTGCACTTTGTTTCGAAGTGTGAAGCTGACATGTTGTCATTGCAGATAGTGAGCTCTGCAATGATGTCTTATTCAGTTACTGTGCGGGATCTTGCCCACAGCAAGACAAGGAGAATGTCTAATATTGAGCACCAAGACCCGTGCAACAATCATTTGCCTGTCATGAAATAATAAACTGGATGGGATTTAGTGCTGAGTTGTGAACCAGCTCTTTGTTCTGAAATCAAGACAATCCCAGCAGGAGCACTCAGACACGTTAGATATTTCATTCACATCAGGTACAAGTTTGAGGGAGGTTAGATAAAAGTGGTAGAGGAGTGTTATTGCCAATCAGAACCACTCGAGGTATAGAGTGTGGGACAAAGACCAATCATTTATTTATTTGCCTCTGTACTCCACAATTTGAGATCTGTAATATAACCACATGTGGTTAAAGTGCACATTGTCAGATTTTAATAAAGGCCATTTTTATACATTTTGGTTTCACCATGTACCTGTAGAAATTACAGCTGTGTTTATATATAGTCCCCCCCATTTCAGGGCACCATAATGTTT
The DNA here is from genome assembly GCF_028641065.1 of Leucoraja erinaceus. Classification (NCBI taxonomy): domain Eukaryota; kingdom Metazoa; phylum Chordata; class Chondrichthyes; order Rajiformes; family Rajidae; genus Leucoraja; species Leucoraja erinaceus. Next base: position 21,384,693 of record NC_073398.1, read on the forward strand.
GGGACACATGGCTTCACAGGTGTTTATAAATGTTCAGGTGTGTTTAAATGCCTCCTTAATGTGGGTATAAGGGAGCTTGCAGCACCTTGTCTTTCCTCCAGTCTTTCCATCACCTTTGGAAACTTTTATTGCTGTTTATCAACATGAGGATGAAAGTCAAAGAAGCCACTAAGAGACTGTGAAACAAGAATAAAACTGTTAGAGACATCAGCCAAACCTTGGGCTTTAAAGAGCAACCACAGTTCTGGAAAATGGTCTTGTGGACAGATGAGACGAAGATTAGCTTATATCAGAGTGATGGCAAGAGCAAAGTATGAAGGAGAAAAGGAACTGCCCAAGATCCGAAGCATACCACCTCATCTGTGAAACACGGTGGTGGGGCTGTTATGGCATGGGCATGTGGGGCTGCTGAAGGTACTGGCTCACCTATCTTTATTGATGATACAACTGCTGATGGTAGTAGCATAATGAATTCTGAAGAATATAGACACATCCTACCTGCTCAAGTTCAAACAAGTGCCTCAAAACTCATTGGCCGGCGGTTCATTCTATAGCAAGACAATGATCCCAAACATACTGCTAAAGCAATAAAGGAGTTTTTCAAAGCTAAAACATTGTCAATTGCCAAGCTTTCTACCAAGCTCTGGTGAGATGCGGGGGAGAATCAACGCTCTACATAAAAACAAAATGGGAAGCAGAATTAAAGATTCAAATAACAGAAGAAGAATGGTATCAAATGTGTGAAACACAATGTTCATCCACAAGCTCACTAGTATGGAGAGAATTTTGCTGGAAGAATCTATCTCGCTTTTTTATAACACCCAAAATAAAAAGCAGACAACTTGGAGGCTGTGTGGGAGTACGGAGGCAGACCACTCGCATATTTTCTGGAACTGTGTAAAAATAAGGCCATACTGGGAAAATGTTAATGCAGCTGTAAAAAATATCTTGGGTTATAAAATCCCAAATACCTGCCCTGTGATGTATCTGGGGGCATATTAAAGATATTGTAAAACTAGAAGATACATATTTGATAAAAGTTTTGCTTGCAGCAAGTAAGAAGGCCATTACCAGGCAGTGGCTTAATGAAAAAAGTCCAAAACGGGAACAGTGGTTAGAAATTGTGCGAGACATCTTTAATATGGAGAAATTGACATATTCCTTGAGAGTCAAGGAGAATTCATTTGAAAAGATCTGGGAAAAATGGACAGTTTATTTGAGCCATGACACCAATTAGATAGATGCCGAGCTAGAAATGGGAAGATTGCGTTATATAGAACTGGATGGTATGTTTGTATGAATATTGAATTATCTCCAGATAACTAATCAATGTAATGCTTTTTCTTTTTTTAAATTGGTAAGTGAACCACACGGTCTTATTCCAATTTTTTTTAATTTTATTTACTTTTTTTTTTCCCCCTTATTTTTTTATTTTGATTGCTGTTTTTCTTACTTTGTTTTATTTATGGTGATGGTGTTGCACTGTTTTGTATATGTCTCTTAAAAATCAATACAAATGTAAGTGAATTTTTTTTTGTTGTCAATTCTTGAGTGGCCAAGTCAATCACCCAATCTGAACCCAATTGAGCATGCCTTTTGTATGTTGAAGAGAAAATTGAAGGGGACTAGCTCCCAAAACAAGCATAAGCTAAAGATGGCTGCGATATAGGCGTGGCAGGGCATCACCAGAGAAGACACCCAGCAACTGGTGATGTCCATGAATCACAGATTTCAAGCAGTCATTGCACGCAAAGGATATGCAACAAAATACTAAACATGACTACTTTCATTTACATGATATTGCTGTGTCCCAAACATTATGGTGCCCTGAAATGAGGGGACTATGTAAAAATACTGCTGTAATTTCTACACGGTGAAACCAAAATGTATAAAAATGGTCTTTATTAAAATCTGGCAATGCACACTTTAATCATGTGTGATTTTTTTTTCTATTACAAATCTCAAATTGTGGAGTACAGAGGCAAGTAAATAAATGATGGGTCTTTGTCCGAAACATTTTGGAGAGCACTGTAAATCTGGTGAAAATTGGTAATCCCTCATCTGCGTTGGATGTCCACAACTCCTTTGTAGATTGAATATTGGACATGACAGCCTGCCGGTATTCAGCTTGCTCATACAAATGAATGATGCTGAGTAGGTTATCCTGAAGTTCATGGCAAAAAAAAAATCAGCGAGGAGTGCTTTACTGTTTATGCTTATGAATTTTGATTTAAGGTATTCTACAGCTTGTATGCCAAGCAGCCATATTGGTACTGAGCCTGATATGGGATATCTTGTACTCTTCTCATTCCAGTGGTACATTCACTTAAACTAACTGAAGAAGGGTCTCGACCCAAAACTTCTCCTGTTCCTTTTCTCCAAAGATGCTGTCTGACCCGCTGAGTTACTCTAGCTTTTTGTGCCTATCTTCTGAATAAATCAATGTTTTATTTGATGAACTAAGGATTCATTTGTCAGATAGCAAGCTGATTGTGATGTTAAAATACTATAACATCATCAGCATTGGACAGAAGATGCTTGTGATATGCAAAATAAACAGAAATACCATAAATACTCAACAGATCTGATGAAAGATCACTGACCTAAATTGTTAACTGTTTCACTCTCCGCAGATGCTGTCTGACTTGCTGGGTACATAGGAACATGTGAACATATGAATTTAGGAACAGGATTGAATCCTTGATCTTGCTTTGCATTCACTAAGATCATAATTAATCTGATTGATTGATTGATTGAAAGATACAGCATGGAAACAGGCCCTTTGGCTCATCGAGTCTACGCTGACCATTGATCACCATTTACACTAGTTCTATGTTATCCCAGTTTAGCATTAATTGCCTACACACTAGGGGTAATTTACAGAGGGCAATTAACCTACAAACCTGTGCATTCTGGGATGTGGGTGGGAACCCATATGGTCACAGGGAGAATGTGCAAACTCCACACTCACAGGGCCTGAGTCCAGGATTGAGCCTGTGTCTCTGGTGCTGTGAAACAGTGGAACCAGTGGTGTCACTATGCCTTCCAAATTGTTTGTACAATTCCATCTTCCCACCTATCCTGGAGAGAGAGTAGAGGGTCCGAGGGTGGTTTGTGAACACATGGAAAAGCTGCTGCAGTCCCGAGCAATGGTCCACATCACCACCCCACCTGCAGCCATTAGTCCTCCACGTAGTCTAGCGGCTGCCCTGCCCATCCCTGCCTACGCAACACCAACCCTCACGGGCAGCCCCTCCATATCTGCCCCCAGGGGAATCATAGCAGGTCGGGGGTTTACATCAGGCTCCTGGCACAGCAGTTTACAGCTGGAGATGTGTGCCTGGACTGGAGGCCCAAGAATGAGATAACCAATTGGCATTATGCACTGTAATGCTAAGTTGGCTACATGTGCAACTTTGTTAATTAATTTGTGAAGATTGTAGGTTTTTGCTTTTAATTTATTCCTGTGTTGTTTATTTAATATTAATTTGTTTCATTTTGAATCTTGAGCATACACAAGGAGATGGTATACACATTATGCTGGTGGATAGCAGGATTGAATAAAGCATTTGAATTGCTGTTAAAGAACCTCATGAAGTCTTGCTGGATGTTGATGAGAAGAATGTATGCATTAATTATTGGAAACCTCAATATTCAGGACCATGCTTGGGTTTCAACCTGTACCTTCAGCCACCTTTCCAAACGTCAAACTACAATATACCCAAATCCAGCAGGATTTGGGGAGAAATGAAACACCTGAATTAAAATCTTATTGAAGTTGCTTATAAACCTTGATGACATGTAATTTGAAAGAAAATTACATACCTGTCTTATTTTAGATGGTAGAGACCCCTCCTCTTCAGACCAGTTACTGTGGTAGTTGTATTGTTTTCCTCAATTGAATTTCTTTAATTGCTGGAATTTCCTGAGTAGTGGTTCAGATCTGTCATATTCATAAGTCAGTACAAAAGTATTTTTCTTTAATTTTACAAGTTTCTTGCTTTTGCCTTTTGCCGCATTATTTCAAGTTAATTTCTGTTTTACTTTGAACTGAATGACATTTGTGACCACATTTTTAACATGCTAAACATGGTTAAAAAATGGTGACAAGGTAGATTGATTGCAGTGTATAGCAATGCGCTGTATGGAAGACAGACGTGACAAATGTATCAAACAAGGCGCATCTTTGGGGCAGGAGACTTATTAAGTTGTCACGCACATCATATTTCCGTTTAATTATATTGGATTTTGGCTCTCTACCTTTCAGGAATATATTACTGTGGAGTGTTGAATCAAGAAGAGTGCACAGCTTTTTATATATTAATTATTATTTATTTTCTTTGTTTTCATTAGGATAATGATGTTGTATACTACAATGCAAAAGATGACCTGATGAGTGTAAGTATGATTCAAATCTATGTTTTGTTTTACATTCAGGGTTATAAACCATCAGTGGTCTCACTCTTCCCTATATTTGAGGCGCCATGGGTATCAATGATTCCAGAGGAAATAACTAATTATTGATTAACATTTCTGAGGAATGCGCTGATAATCCTGGAAACGATGGCAAAGGAGCTTAAATATGCAAGAGGACCAGAGTACTGGATGGTTATCTTTCATGCGACGACCTGAATAAAATAAAACGAGGACTTAATAAATTCTAACATGATGACGTTGGTGGGGAAATTGTTTCAGTCGTGTTATTAGGATGGATTCGGATAGCTGGCATAAGAGGTTGAGGAACTGCAAGTCCTCTTTTAATTGCAGCAGCTCCAGTTATTCTTCTTTGTTTCTGCCCATATGTGGATCTCTGCATCCCTACTCATTACAATGCCTGGGGGGCTACAATGCAGTGCACATGAACGGCCAGCAATTAAGCTGATACGAACCAGAATTAAAATTAAAATCCGAATTTTTAACCCTACTGAGATCCGTAATATTCCCAGTTCACTACTGCTGTCTCTTGTCACATAGCATCAGAAAAAGTGTTGCCGAGAAGTTTCATTTGAAACTTGTGTCATTGACACTTCCATGTCCTTCACTAACTGTGGCCAGTGAGGGAGAAATTGAAACAGTATGTTGTACATAAAAGGAAGCGTCAGTGTGAATTTGATGCTTTCCCTTGGATCAATTATTATATCTCACTTCCCCTATTTTTTACTCTCTGACCAATGCTAATATTATTGACATTTGCCTAAGTAATGACTATCGACAAATGGGCATCACTTAGGAGTTTAGATATATCGCTCCTGAAAATTCCATCCCGAATTTCAATCAAGGTTGATTTTTTAAGCATGTTACTAGAGTTCAGCAGTAAAGGACCCTACCCCTTGGCAGATGACCACTACACGATATCTGGTGGTGGGCTGTCGTAGACGATGAAAGCATGGTTGTGCAGTTTCTTTGAGAATTGCATAAAGACCTGTGCGTGGGAGAGATGAAGGTGGAGAGCTGTTATATATACACACGAGCAACTCCACCCTCTTGGCCGCTGGAGCTGGATTCCAGTGCGCTGCTGAGCCGCCTTCGCTGCCGTTGAACCCTCCAGTGGATTTCCTCTGCCCAATCAGCCAGAACAGATTCCGCATGCTGGGCTGAGCAAGTCCCTAAACTCACCGGGGCGTTTGAGACCCGCCGGCTCTATATGATAACCTCTTTGATAATTGTGCATTTCCGTGACTTTCTTCAGTAACAGTGTTCATTATTACAGGTGTTAAAGCAAGACTACAGATTCAGGAGGTTCAAGGTTATGTGGATTTATTAGATCGTAGATCTGATGAATTTAGATTACTAGATATAGAACTTTCAAAAGATGGAACGACCTGAAGTTTTTATTTAATTTAATTCTGAAGTACTTCCCAAAATTTTTAAAATAATTTTGAAAGATTTGCATTCCTTTTATAATCTTAAAACCACTTCCTGATTTGTCTCCTCTCCAATCCTGGGGTGGCCATCTCTTGATTAGGTTCTGTTTTTTGTGGATTCCATCACGTTATTCCTGTGATGAGTTTTAGCCAACTATTATACCTTGAGAGGCATCACCTCAGCCCCAGTCCTGTCCAACTGAGCCACACAGAGACTAAACCTACACCAGGTAATCAGACTCTGCAGCTGAGTTTTTTTTTGTCCTTTTAATTTATATATCGTTTATTGCCAAATGGAGGAATGCAACTCATTTGAGAAAAAAAATGAAATGAATTCACATTCTCATTTCCAAAATTGCAATTTGTTTTGAAGCACTAAGAAGTTAGGCTAACATTAAATGTTGGCATTTGTGACTTACAGAGAGATGTAAAGGAGTTAGTTGGAGGTCACTTTTCTCCACTTTTAAATGGTCGGGGGAAGAAACTTAGAATTAACTGAAAAAAGAAAAACTCTCAGGTTTTGCAGCTTTATGAAAAACAACTCTGCCGATTAAGTTGTTTTTTTGTGACTGCTTGGCTGCAAATTCAGAGTATATGTTTTTAATATCCATTTCAATGATTAACTACAAATAACGACTATTTTACCAACATGTTTGTACTTTTATCATTTCTGAAAATACTCCCTCGTATAGACTGACTTCCTTCAGCAGCCAAGACCCAAGATTTTGTTTCTATAATATACCCACTGAATGTGTCAGCACTTTGCTGGTTTACTGCACTCATTGGTTTGTGGCTACAGAAGCCAGGTTCTCTACTCTACGGGGGTGCTAAAGGGCAGAAAACTACGATATCCTCTCGCCCATATCCAGACTCGTTGAAAGATGCTTTTAAAACGAAACAATAACTTTCCTTATTCCTTTTCTACCTATGGCGGACTACAGATGTAAGGTTTTAAGAAGCTGAGCGAATCTACGATTACTCGTTCCAGTTGGAAGTTGGGAAGTACTAATTAACTACAGTTTTGGACTGATTCCCAAACACCAAGCAATGGAGAGCCTCAATTACAAATGTTGTCTTCTGTGGCATGAACAATAACCGTAAATACGCCGATTTCAACAAGACATCTAATTGTGCCATAAGAGTGAAACTGGTGATGTCAGGTCTTACACTAAACCTATAGAAAGTTGCTCAGGGCCTTTATGGTACAAGAGCTTACTTGAAGATGTTCTATAAAGTGTTTATTTGGGTGAGGTTTGGCGTGCCGATGATGTTGAAACATTGGATGACTGTTGCTTTTCAGCCAATAACTGATTTGGTGAAGGGATTATAGAAAATTAATTATTTTACATTATTCTTTGTTTACGTGGATTATATCTCAATTTTGCTCACTGGTTTTCCTGCAAACTCGCCTTGAAATTTATCAGGCATGGATAATTTAATGTGAATAAAATATTTGATGTGTTATGTGGAATTGCAAAGCAAGCACAATACAGGAACGTGTACTATGCCTACATGTTCCATCCAGACCTATTCAACTAACTTCACTGAATATCCCTAATTCCTTTACCCCTCAAACCTCCATTTCAATGCTTCCAAGCAGTTAACCTTAACCATGTGTCCAGTGTGTTAACCGTAACCGTGTGTCCAAGCTGTTAACCGTAACCATGTGTGTGTTAACTGTAACCATGTGTGTGTTAATCGTAACCATGTACTCCACTCTCTGGATAAAGAACGTAGCTCTACCTGACTGAAAACCTCCAGCTTTGCTTTCTCCACATGAAGACATGGAGATTCAGCTTTGTTTTGGGCTATAGAGGAGTGTTTTCCTTATTCACACAATGAGAAATGCCTTGTGCATGTAAGTATTGCAGATCCTGGCTCTTCAAAAGCAGCTTCAAAAGAAGATAACATTTTGAATGTTCTTTTCCCAGCATGATAGGAAGTTTGGGAATTGGTGGTTTCACAAAGATTTTCGCCTAGACAATAGACAATAGGTGCAGGAGTAGGCCATTCGGTCCTTTGAGCCAGCACCTCCATTCAATGTGATCATGGCGGATCATCCCCAATCAGTACCCTTCTCCCATAACCCGTGACTCTGCTATCTTGAAGAGCCCTATCTAGCTCTTGCTTGAAAGTATCCAGAAGTATCATGGGTGAAACATTACCTTTAGTACCATACTTCTCCAGTGATCAATGGGACAATGTACTGTAAGTGTTCTCTGGGGTCTGTAATCTCCATAGTTACTGCCATTCCCCAACATTTACCCCGCCCCGATGGACGGCAAGTAGCGAAGCTTTTAGAGCTGTAAAGGAGCTGCCCCACTTGGGCGACGTAATTGGCGAGTTTGGAAGAGTTTGAATAAATGACATGTTGAAGACCTCCTTCGGCCATGTTGAAGACCAGCTTCATCTAGCTACAATTAGCTACGACTAACTTCGGGAAAATTGGACACCGAATAGTGAAGAGTGAAGACGACCTCCTTCGACCTCCCTTTGACCTCCCTTCGACTATGATGAAGACTATCTATGACTACCCTCGATTACTACCCTCGATTACCTATGACTAACATACCGACCTACTACGACCTACTACGACTAAACCTACGAGTAAAAAAAATAATGATTTTTTTCCATGGCGCTCTTTTTTTACTCGCAGGCAATTTTTAACATATTGAAAAAACCGCTGAGACCTCGAGGATGTGGAGACCACTCTCGAGCATGAAGGAGAGTTACGAAGACCTCCTACAACCTCGTGGTGACCATGCTGCAAGTATAAGTCGAGGACAAACTCGCCAGAACTCGCAGATTAGGTCGCCCAAGTGGGACAGGCCCTTAACCTCACAGCGCCAGAGACCCGGATTTGATCCTGACCTCAGGTGCTGTCTGTGTGGAGTTTGCACATTCTCCCCGAGACTTACCTGGGTTTCCTCAGGGTGCTCCTGTTTCCTCCCACATCCCACAAAAACGTGCAGGTTTGTAGCGTATTTGGCCTCTGTAAATTACTCCGAGAGTGTAGGGAGTGGATGAGAAAGTGAGATAACATGGAGCAAGTGTAATCGGGTGGTCAATGGTCAACATGGACTTGGTGGGCCGAACGGCTTATTTCTTTGCTATATCTCTAAACTGAACTGAAATAAACTAAACCTCACCCAAATAAACAATTTAATAAAAGCCTTTAGGACCATTCATATGGATTCACAAGGCTCCTGTTTAATGTAAACTGGAACAGGGCCTTATTTCCAAGATGAGGCCTGCTCCTAGTTTTAAGATCCCGGATTACCGAACAGTACATAGCTGTGCACTCAGAATCCTTTGTCGAGGCAAAACCCACTTGTGGATGGCCATGAACATGCGTACATTCTGTACACACATTGAAGTGCCAATAGCTCATTTTAGCAGAAGCATTAAACAGTATATAAAAATGTCACACTGTTTGAGACAACTTCTAACTTTCCGTAATTTCAAATACTTCTGTTATTTTGCCACGTTATGATATCTTTTCAAATCTGTTCATTCTTTCCTCATAGCTATAATCTTTCTAAATGTTCATTCATCATCTCCAGCAGCTCTATTTCCTTAGCAATCAAATAGTGGTCGAGCCAAGATTTTATATAGGTTTCAACATGACTTCCCCACTTTTGAACTATATTCCCTTCAAATAAAGCTTACTGCTTGCTTTGATTTTAATACCCTCATAAACTCAGTTCTTAGTGATTTGTGTATTTGTACTTCCACGTTACTTTGCTAATCTAGCATTTTTCCAAATAATATGTGACCTTATTTTTCTCAATAAAATATAAACTTCACATCTATCTGTGCTGTAATCTCTTATGCCAATTTTATGCCCATTTTACAATGGCACCTTGTATTTTGATGTCTACTCAATCATTTGACAAAGGCCTTCATGGTCGGTTGATCCAGAAGATTAAGATGCAAGTGATCCATAGTGACTTTGCCATTTGGATTCAGAACTGGCTTACTCATCAAAGACAGCAATTTGTGATGGTGTGGCGTTATCCTGGCTAGATGTCTGTGACAATTGGAGTTTTGCAGGGACCTGTGCTGGCACCTCTGTTGTTTATTTAGTAAAATTGTTGGTGTTGCTCCCTTTCTGAGAGGAAGGCTGCCGGAGTCATATGGCAGGATATAGATCAGCTTCATAAATGTGTGGAGAAATGGCTCCTGGAGTTTGATCTGACCAAGTGTGAGATGTTGCACTTTGAAAGAATTTAAAGGAGATGTGCGGGGCAAGTTTTTTTTGGCCAAGATAAGTGGTAGATGCCTGGAACATGCTGCCAGCGGTAGTGGTGGAAGCAGGTGTGATAATGGCATTTCAGAGTCTTTTCAATAGGTACATGGATATGCAGGGCATGGAGAGATTTGGATCCTGTGCATGTAAAGGAGATTAGTTTAACCTGGCATCATGTACGGCTTGGACATTGTGGGCCAAAGGACCTGTTCCTGTGCTGTATGGTTCCATGTTCCAGTGGCGGTTATTCTCAATTTACTCTTTTCTCTAATTTCTTTGCTTATTTCTTCTTCTACCCGTCTTGCTTTAAATTGTGGTCTGTGAACACTCCTCATTAATGTGATACTTCTTTCATTATCGATTATCTTTGTATGTGGATTCTACTTTTGCCATGCTTGTGCTTGCATTACCTTTCCTACAGCCATGACCCTATTTTACTGTTAACTTTGCCTATTCCACATTCCCCTTTTTTTCCCTACAATGGCTAAATACCGTTTACGCGTTCATATTTAACTCTGCCTCCAGATTTTCCTGTGGTCATATCACAATAACCAGAACGTTGACAGGTTTCTTGCTTGGTATCATCGGCTTCAACTGTCCTATTTAATTAATCATATTACATGTACTGCCCTTAAAGAGTGACTCATTTTATTAGCTGTTCATCCCACATAGCTTTGAAGTCTTGTTCCGTGACCGTACTTAGTACCTGATAATTTGTTATGTCCTAGTTTAGCATATACTTTGTTATTCTAATTTTTATTAGGCTTCATTTTGGATTCCTCACCATCCCATTGTCACCTTCCCATTTATTCTTTTTGCTGATAAAGCGTCCCATTATAACCAATTAATTCTCTCACAATTAATTTTACAGTAATTACTCATAAATCTGTAGTGACACTGTCAGCGCACAAACTGCGGGTATTTGTACATCTTTAACTTTTAAAAATGGTACAGATTCTTCACAAGAGTGATCATCAAACGGAATTTGATTGAATGTGAGGTTTTTTTTTAATGGTGATTCAATCCCACTTTGAATCCATTCCCTTTAAATTCATGATCTACTTTGGAGACTGCCAGTCTAAGAGAATATAATTCAACAACTAACTGCCAAATTGTAATAAATGAAAAATTGAATCTTGGGATCATTTCATGTGGGACGTTCCATTCCTTTTCTGATTGCATTTCAGTTCACTCTGGAGATGGATCTATTTCTTTTGAATGTAATTGCATTTAGAGGACAAGAGGCCATTTTGTGCAACTGGGCTCCTCTGGAATGCTTTCTCCTGCCTTAAATCAGTCCAGGCGTAATTATATAGCTTATATTTTACTGAATTCCCACAGTGGTTCAGCTGTCATTTCAGATTCTGCTGCAGATTGAGATCAATTCCCAGAAACTTAATGCGAATGATTCATTTTGTATCCATTTTATTGTGGGGATCTGGGTAGAGAATTGGGAAAATAAATGCTACGAAGGATCTGAGCCATTCTCTTTCCAGCTGAGCTAGTTGACATTTATGGTGTGGTTACTGGGGAGCAGCTTTTTCCATGAGGTGCAGTATCAGCACTGATTACTTTTCTGAAGCTAATGAGACTTCTCCTGTGATTGAATAACCAAAAGCATATACCATCACTCTGAATACAGAGCCTGTATCAACTGAATTTGTTATTCTGCTCCTCTTACCTGTCTATAGCAGTTGATATTGACCATGATGATGGTCAGTTTCATCATTGGCGTTGGAGAAAGTCCAGAGGAGGTTTACGGGAATGATCCCGGGGATGATTAGGTTAACGTATGAGGAACATTTGATGGCTCTGGGCCTTTACTCATTGGTGTTTAGAAGGATGAGGGGGTGGGGGGGGAGGGGGGGGATCTCATTGAAACCCACAGAGTAATGAAAGAGTAGATGTGGGAAGGATGTTTCCAGTAACGGGAGAGTGTATAACCAGTGGGCACAGAGGATGTGCCTTTAGAATGGGGATGAGGAGGAATTTATTTTGCCAGAGGGTGTTGTATCTGAATAATTAATTGCCACAGATGGCGATGGAAGCCAAGTCATTGGGTATTTTTAAAGCAGAGATTGATAGGTTCTTGTTTGCTAAGGTGCCAAATGTTGTGGGGAGAGGGGGATGAGAAGGGAAAATAGATCAGCCACAATCAAATGGCTGAACAGGGTTGATGGGCTGAATGGCCTAATTCTGCCCCCCTATGAACATGAACTATTGTGATTTTTTTCTCATCCATTCCTTCTTTCCTTCACTTTCCACCTTTGGAGATCCCTTCACAAACCTCTATCTATGTGATCAATTCTCTCTTGTTTAATTCATTTGTGCTTGGAGTATACCTACTTGTTTGTCATCTCTCCTGAGCGGTTATTTTCTTCAATTGATGCACCTCTGTCTCCTTTCCCTTTCCTTCCTAAATGTCTGTACGTCTAGGTTTAAAAGCAAATGAGCCTTGCCATTACCCAGCTGTCTGCAGTTTACTTTCTCACTTTAGGGAAGATTTGGAGATAATTCCAGTGCTAAAGATGCAAATAGCATTGTAAAGTCTGTCTAGAATTAACAAGCCGTAGCACACTGTGATTGCAGGAGAAAATTAAAGTGACATTGATGGTGTGGCCTTGTTAGAGATCAACGCATCGAGAGATCTAGAAGCGTTCAACTGATATTGAAAAGAGAATCTCCAGCATAAAAAACATTTGATGCATTGCTAGGTGAGAGAGCTAGGATGCAGGAAGTTCTCAGAGTTCACAGTAATGGCTTCCATCCTATAAAAATACACAGGATAAAAATGTGTTAAGGACTTTCAGAAAATAGGGAAATTATGACTACCAGATAAGGTTGAAAAGGTTGGTAGTTCTCTTTTAAATAGAAAATAATATTCTAAAGACCGTCGTCATATTTTCTTGCTCAGTTGATGGGTGAGGCAAGGTGATGTGTAGAAAAAAATTCCAATTATGATCAAAATCCAAATATACTTCATATCTGACTGTAGAGCTTTGGACACACAATTCTGATACTGCAATGAAGAGGCTGTGCTTAATGCTGGACAGGTCCGCTGTCTGACAAACCATTAAACTGGGGCTCCACCTGCCCTCTCAGGCGGTCATGAAAGAACCAGTGATGCACTGTGAAGAAAGGCAATGAAATACCTCGTGTTGCTCCTCAATCGGGATCAGTAAAATAGGTTGCCCAGCTAGTGTCTCATTGCTGCAGTGTGCAAATGCACGCTGTCCATCTCTCTCTGGCAGAATGGGGAGGGCTCTCTTGTTATACAGTGATGCACCCGTCCCTTTTAAGCAACTCACAATGAAGGTGGAGCTGAGACCAAGATCAGAGGAGGCGCAAGGAGCCACACATTTCCCACTTTTGTACATCCTCAATACTTTGACAGTGACCATTCTGCTCAGTGAGTCACAGAACAAAGTTGGAGTCATAGAGTCATAGGCATAGAGTGATAGAGTGATACAATGTGGAATTCGGCCCACGTGCCTGCGCTTGGTCCATATATCTCCAAACCTGTCCTATCCATGTACCTGTCTACACCTACCACCCTTTTGTGTCAAAACGTTACCCCTAGGATTCCTATAAATCTTTTCCCCTTCGCCATGAACCTATGTCCTCTGGTCCTCGATTCCCCTACTCTGGGCAAAAGATTCTGTGCATCTACCCGATCTACTCCTCTCACGATCTTATACACCTCTATAAGATCACCCCTTATCCTCCTGTGCTCCATGGAATTGTGACCCAGCCTGCTCAGCCTCTCCCTATATCTCACACTCTCTAGTCCTGGTAAATCATTTCTGAACCATTTCAACCTTGACAATATCTTTCCTATAACATGGTGCCCTGAACTGAACACTATATTTTAAATATGGTCTCACCAACATCTTATACGACTGCACCATGACCTCCCAACTTCTGTACTCAATATTCTGACTGATGGCCAAAGTGCCAAAAGCCTTTGAGACCACATTATATACCTGCAACTCGACCTTCAAGGAACCATGAACTCTCCTGAACACTTTTGAGGAATTGCACCCTATCTGAACCCTTCATGCTATGATTTTCCCAGTCTATATTGGGAAAGTTAAAATCCCCAACTACAACAACCTGATTTGTCCTGCAATCTCCCGGCACATTTGTTCTTCTAATTCCCATTGACTATTTGGGGGTCTGTAGTACACCCCCAATAAAGTGATCATCCCTTTCTTGTTCCTCAGCTCCACCCATATAGCCTCACTAGACGAACCGTCCGCAATGTCACCTCTGAACACAGCCGTGACATCCTCCTTAACCAATAATGCAACCCCCCCTCCTCTTTGTTGCTCACCCATGTCTCTCCTGAAGCTCCTGTACCCCAGAACATTGAGCTGCTAGTCCTGTCCCTCCCTTTACCAGGTTTCAATCATGGCCACAACGTCCCAGTTGCTCATACCTATCCATGCCCTAAGTTTATCTGCATTACCCGTCGGACCCCTTGCATTAAAATACATGCAGTTTAAACCAACCCTCCTTCCTCACTCGCCGCCTTCCACCTGCATATTCTGTCCACTAACCTTTCCCACACCACCCTCCATACCAACTTCTAGCCTCTCACATGCCTCTGTCCTGCACGAGATCCCACCCCCCTGCCAATCTAGTTCAAACCCTCCCGTGTAGCATTAGCAAACCTTCCCACTAGGATGTTGGTCCCCATCCAGTTTAGGTGCAACCCGTCCCTTTCGTACAGGTCACCCCTGCCCTGCAAGAGATCCCAATTATCCAGAAATCTGCACTGTGCTGCAGCTACACTTCTTTATCTGTCACCTAATCAACTACTTTAGGGCTAATTTGTAAATTACTCGAACCTGGGCCTTTGACGTTCTTTTTAAATCTTCTTTCCCTCTGACTCACTTACTTCCAGCCAATATTTGCTCTCTCTGCTTCTGGCTGCTGCTTCTCTCCGAAGATTAAAGACACAGGGAACTGCAGATGCTGCTTTACAAAAACAAGGTTTGATGGCGAAGGTTAGTTGGGAGAAGGGTTCGATGGGCATTGAAGACAAAGGAATGGAACAGACCAATATTGGAATTAGAAGGGCTAAGGATTCAAATCCGTATGGAATAGAGAGGTTTCAAATCCGTATGGAGTAGACTTGATTTTGTTCCTATTTTTCCCATTCAGCATAAAGCCAAATGAGATATTCTAATCAAGGCTTTGATGGTGCAAGTATGTGGGCTGCAGGGCTGGGGAGAGGTGGTTGAGGTGGAGATAGGTGACAATACTGCCCCATGTCTACCACTGCTGAAAGGCGGAAACACCTTGTGGTCTGATCTTGTGTTGAGCTTCTCTGCCACCCATGAACCCCTGATACTGCCTGTGTCCAACCCAGGTTTTATTCATATTCCAGAGTCCTACTGACTCATAACTGGAATTATAGAGTCATTTTCATTTCAGCCAAAAGATGCAAGACATCATTTTAGATCTCCACATAAAAAAATGTTTTTTTTGATACTGCCATTAATTTATTATCGTCACCGAGATACCATGAAGTGCTTTGTTTGTTTTCTCTCTCTGCAAATTACACCATCATTTAGTACAATCAAACCACACACAAGTACAACGGGTAGTGAATAAATATTAGAGTGTAGAACATAGTGTGGCAGTGTTATGGCATTACAGTTACAGAGAAAAAATGTAGGTTGGAAGATCAAATGAGGTAGGTTGGAAGATCGAGAGCACATCTTGTTTATGGAGTCAGTATTATTCAGTAGTCTGATAACAGCAGGGAAGAATCTGTACCTGAATCTGGTGGTACGCCTCTCCAAACGTTTTGTATCTTATGCCTGACGGGAGAAGCGGGCATGACAGAGGAGAAAATGGTCTTGATTATGTTGGCTGCTTTCCCAAGACACTGTGCAGAGGCTGGTCTGTATGATGGACTGGACAAAATGCACAACGCTGCAATTTCTTGCTATGAAACTGGGAAAATAAAAGTACAATCATGTTCGTAGATTTGAAAAATTTTAGCTGGTTCTAAAATTTTCTCTTTGTGTTTTGAACATTTCTAAAACAAAAAAAAAATAATCACCTTGTATTTTTATATGTCATCATTGTCCAATTACTGGAAAACTAGTTTTCATGTGTAAATGAACCTTTTATAGCAAGATGGTTCAGGCATTAACAACATGATAAAATAATCTCATTTCAGCCGTGATGTCTTTGTAGTCCGAGATCATGCTCAAAGTGCAGGATTGTGTGAAACACTCAGAGCTGCAAAATATTCATTCTTTGATTATTCTTCTCCCCCAAAAGTCTGATAGAAATGAAAGCCGCCAAAGGATCAAACCTGACTTTCAATTCAACCAAGACTTCCGTCGTCGTGTGGACTTCAACAACACCGCAGTCCACATCCCCACCGACATCTACGAGGGCTGTGAGTATTCTCCACTCTTTGTGTGATGTATCCGTTTCATTGGAAAATGTATCAAACTCTCAACGATACATGGCTGCTGTCATTAAGCACTCTCAGTTTAAAATGGCAGAGTTAATGTATTAAAGACCCTCAGAAACAGACTAGCAAATTCCTACGCATTCTTATTATTCAAATATAATTTTTTTTTCATATGGATTTTAAAGGACAACTGAGAAATTTTAATCTTTGGGTACATTATCTGTTGGGTTATTTAAGGAGGCAAAGTAGAGATTTATACTGGAGGATAAACAATTGCACTGCCGATGTGTGTACTGGCATCTGAGAGGAATGGAGATGATCTTCAAAATACTTTACTGCTGTAAGCCTGTTACTTTTTTATTGACCAGTCCACTATTTCTATGTTAATTTTACGAGTCCCTATTTTGCAGTAACTAGCAAACAATGTGGCCCATGGTGGTGTGAATAAGGCTGCCACCATCCATAACTGGACCACTATGCCCAAGGGGATCCATTATACTCTGCAATCAGTACCATTATCAAAGGCACCAATGCCATATACTGTAGGGAGTTTTGTGAAGGTTGCGTAATAGCTTTTTTATGTCCCATTTTCAGTATTTGATGCAGGTAAGTCAGTTTTCATCTTAAATTGTGTGGTTAGATGATGACTTCTTCGAGTGACTGCTCATTAGGAGCTGATGCTTTTAACGCAAGCCATACAGGTTGTTCACGAGGTTCTGATTTATAGTTTATTGATGTATAGACCAGATTTATTCCCATCCTATACACAGGTTGCCTTCTGACAAATAAGTAACATTTGGCGAATGTCCTATTAGGCTGAACAGTCGTCATGTTTCCTTCTCAGTGCAGTGTGGAATAAGCAGTGGTTGTATTACATTTTAATCTAAAAAAGGTATCCAAGTACTGCATCAACGGTTGCATAGTCTTTCTAAACACCAGAGCACGTTCCAGATATCAGCCTTGTCTCACTCAGCTTGTAAGTTGCATTGACCTGTTACTTGATTATAAAACGTGACGTATGCTGCTTCCTGTAATGGGAACTGCTACTGATACCCAGAGGATGATTTGAATTCTTACCTAAAATATTTGAATTAAGGTGTGTTTTCCCCTGCAATTAAACCGTCATAAGGTCATAAGTAATAGGAGTCGAATTAGGCCATTCGGCCCTTCAAGTCTACTCCGCTATTCAATCATGGCTGATCTATCGTTCCCTCCTAACCCCATTCTCCTGCCTTCTCCCCATAACCTTTGACACTATCAACAAGAACATTCAGTACAACCATGCTGAAAGAAATTGCAATAATGCTTTGTTCCTGTGTTCCAGTGTCGACAACTAAATCATTGACGCAAAGGAAAACTACCAATACTATTTACAGATAACTGACATGGGCCTATTGATCCTTTCCAACTGGTGTTCAACAATTGGTACCATGCTTACACCTATGTCGCAACATCATTTGGTTCCATCTTTACAAAAAGCTCCAGTGGGTGGGTTGGACATCCAGTGCTATGCTCACCGTCTGTTTTGTTAACAAATTCCTACCTCACGTGAATAAAAGCTGAACCAATCTTCAGCCAAAAATTCTTGCCTGCCCCTAATTCATTGTAAATCATTACTCATCATGTATTTGAATAGGGTTGGATCCCATCATCATCTAACATCTTTCTTCTAACGAGGCAGTCCTCTGGGATTGAAGATGACCTGCTCCCACCCTGGGTTTGCGTTTTTGGAGGTAGCTGATGAGACCAGTATGGGAGCCATAGGTGGGAGAATTTAAATTCAAATAATTAACTCAAGTGAATAATTAACACCTAGTGAATAAATACCTGGTGATCGTGCAGATAATTATTTGTTGATTAATGTCACATGATGCACTGATGTCCTTTAAGCATGTAAATCTCTCATCCCTAACTGTGGTGCAACGGTAGAGCCGCTGTGACACAGCGCCAGAAACCCAGGTTTGATCCTGACTATGGATGCTGTCTGTACAGAGTTTGTGCGTTCTCCCTGTGACCGCGTGGGTTTTTTTCGGGTGCTCCACTTTCCTCCCAGAGTTCAAAGACATGCAGGTTTGTAGGTTAATTGGCTTCTGTAAGTTGTCCCTAGTGTGTAGGATAGAACTAGTGTGCGGATGATCACCAGTCAGCGTGGACTCGGTGGGCGGATGAGCCTGTTTCCACACTGTATCTCCAAACTAAATTAAATTAAAAAGTAATTATGCCAGACTGTGGGCCTACTAATGTGGTTAAATGTCACTGGTGGATGATGTTCAAATTCAATTTACATTTATTGTCACATGCACCAATTGGTACAGTGAGATTTGAATTACCATACAGCCATAAGAATAAAAAGAACACAATAGAATTTAACATGAACATTCCCACACGGCGGAATCAACGTTTCCCATTGTGAGGGAAGGCAATAAAGTTCAGTCATCTTCCTCTTGTTCACTCCTGGTCGGGGCCTTTGACCCCTCCGCAGTCGCCGCTATAGTGGCCCGATGCTCAGGCCCTCTCGCCGGGATGATCGGAGCTTCGGCGTCGGAACGGAAGAACACTCTCAGCGGCTTGGAGTTTCTGAATCAGCCGTTTCTTACTGGAGACCGCGGCTTCCGAAGTCCACAGGCCGAGCTGGGCGGAGCTCCAACACTGGCGACCCTCGGCAAAAGATCCCAGGACTCCGCGATGTTAAAGTCAGCGCCGCCCGCAGCTAGAAGCTCTGCAAACCACAGCTCCATGATGTTAAAGCAGCAGGCCCAACACGGTGATCCCCGGTAAGGCATTGTCCCACAACGTGATGGAATTCAGTGCTGTGCAACTGCTGAAGCTCTGGCCGGTCTCCGGTAGGGAAGGCCGCACCAATCTAGTTGGTAGGCGCGAGGGGGGGGGGGGGGGGGAGGGGGGGTGACGAAGATGCGACTCGGATAAAAGACGCATCTCGACCAGGTAAGTGACTGGGACACCGTTTCCCCCTTCCCCCTCCCCCACATAAAAACGACTAAGATACCCTTAAAACATACTTAGTGACATACGAAAAATAACAAAAATGGCTGATAGGACGAACAATTGCTGGCGAAGCTGCCACACTCGATGGCGCCACCCGATGGATTTCCACGTCAGAATGAGAATTTGACGAACATGTACCAAACTGTGTCATCTTCAGTTCATTCAGAAATGGATATCAAATGTTATGCGGCTCCATTGGATCACTGGAAGGCATCACAGTCAAAAGTTACTTCCAGTACATGCTGATGATGTGCTGATCATAAGGTTTTGTCCATGCTCGTTCGCTTAAAGAAAACGTTGCTGTAAAATACCTTGGTTGAATTGAAAGCACTTGTCAACCTGGTAGCGAGGACAATTTTATCTTATGCTTTATATTTAGGAGACATCTGAATTTGGTTGTTAGCACTCAGTGGGCATGAGATTTGGTTGCTGATATTGACCAGCGACTGAGCTATTCGTTAATTGCACGGTGTTTTTTAATCTGAGCTGTCAGTTATTGAGGGTGGAGTGTGGGGACTCTAGGGAATTGCAGTAGATGTGTCTGTCCCTTTCTTGGTCATTTCATAAACTGTTTAATATCAGCATTGACTCCACTTTGACATTTGATGTTAATTACATGTGACCAGTAGTGGACTGGGTCTAAAAATATTGGTTGCCAGGAGACAAAGGGGGCCCACTTCATCAGGGGCCCACTTGCCATTGGGCAAGCAGACACCCTGGCCAGTCCGCCACTGCATGTGACTAATTTTTCACCATTTACCGGTTTCCTCCCACGCTCCATAGATGTACAGGTTTGTAGGCTAATTGGCTTGATAAAATTGTAAATTGTCCCCTTGTGTGTGTAGGATAATGTTTGGGGTTCGCTGGTCGGCACGCCGAAGGGCCTGTTTCCGTGCTGTATCACCAAACTACACTAAACTAAACTGGAATCAAATAAACTAAAATAAACTAAAATAAACCATTTGTGTTATTCAAACTGAATCAATTTCAGTTTTACGACTTGCGGGTGTGTCTCTGTGATATTAGATATCTAAGAGATAGATTCTTGATTAGTACGTGTCAGAGGTTATGGGGAGAAGCCAGGAAAATGGGATTAGGGGGGGAGATAGATCAATCATGATTGAATGGCGGAGTAGCCTAATTCTGCTCCTATCTCTTATGATCTCATGATGTCTCACAGCGTGAATGCTCTCTCATTCGGGTCACCAAGGTTTTCTCCTTCTCTGTGTACAACTTGTGCTTCTTTATATTTCCTTTTCCATTACATTGTTAGTCTTGTGTCTTCAGCTATGTCTCAGACTGCCTGCTCTCAGCCCATTTTCATGGGCATCTTACATGTAAAATATATATATATATTATGATGACTTCTATATTTCCTCCCTGAAACAATTAGTAATAGTTCA
Organism: Leucoraja erinaceus; assembly: GCF_028641065.1. Taxonomy (NCBI): domain Eukaryota; kingdom Metazoa; phylum Chordata; class Chondrichthyes; order Rajiformes; family Rajidae; genus Leucoraja; species Leucoraja erinaceus. The sequence continues at coordinate 21,405,651 of NC_073398.1, forward strand.
ATAAAAAATATCTGATAGCATGTTGCAGATATTTTGTTCACTAAGACGTTGTTGTCTGCTCCTAATTTCTGCTACGGGAAAGCCTTGTTGGATCAAGTGATAAGTGATTTGCCATGGGATACCCAGCGTTAACTTGCTGCTGTGGCTGTTCCATTTAACTTTCCTATTAGTGCTGATCGTAGAGTATTGATGCTGGTAACTCAGCAATGGTAATGAATACCTTTGGCTGTCAAGGGTTGTTAGACTCTCTTGTTGGGCATGATCATTGCCTATGATCTGTAGTATACAGATGTTTTTTTATTACTTAGAGATTCAATATGTGTGGCTGAATATTGTCCAGGTCCTGAAATGTACAAGCATGGACTACCTCATTAGTTGAAGAATTAACAGTGGAATTGAGCATCGTGCAATTGTCAAGAAATCCTCCCACTTCTAACCCTATGATGGAGGGTAAACAGTGATTAAAGCAGGTAGTTTGAGCCTTGGATATGGTGTTGAAGAATTTCTGCAACATGTGTGCTTCCCAGTTTTCCTGTCTGAAAATTGACTTCTTAATATTTATTTTCAGTTGCCAATATTTTCACTATTAACACTCTTCCCTTGAGGCGATGCAATGCAGAGTGAACCCGAGGGCATAATCTTGATTTAAATATATCTTGACATCAGCTCATTGTCTCCTCATATTCTCATACAATGTTCCCAACATATTTAATTCAACTTAGTCCAGAATACAGCTTCATTCTTTTACAGTTTTTGAAATCTTATTATAAGTAAATTGGCTACTAGTTTAACCTCTGAATAACATAGGCTACACTTCAGCAAGTAATCAATTGGGAGTGAAGTGTTCATTGGTATGAAACTGCTAAATAAATAAATTGTGTTGTTTAAATTAAAATGTAACCCCATCCACCGTTCACGGCAATGGTTCCAGACTGCTTACATTTTCCAGATGCTTCAGAATAGACGTGGAATCCAGTTCACTAAGAGCAAGTTAATTGTATTAACATAATTGCATCTCCAGATGTTGATCATCTGTTGTATTTGCCCAGTGAGATCATTACCTTTGTTTTCCTACCATATCCTGAGAGAAAAATTCTGGAAAATGAAAGGAAGGATCTAAAAACAACATAGCAATTTGTTTGATTATCAGAATGCTTTTATATGAAAGACCCAGAGCTATTGTGCACCTGCTTAAAAGTGTTTAATAAGCTTCACAAAGTGTGGAGGCCCTGTCCATTAACTCTTATTTCCAATATGTCTTTATTAAATTTTTACCATTCTCCATCTGTACTGACATGTCCAAATTTGGCTTGTCTGCACAAGTGCGAAGGACATTAGCAATGAGGAACATTAATCTGGCAATGTATATGTCTTTGCACAACATCGATCTGGTGTACAAGGTAAACAATAGACAATAGGTGCAGGAGTAGGCCATTCGGCCCTTTAAGCCAGCACCGCCATTCAATGTGATCATGGCTGATCATCCCCAATCAATACCCCGTTCCTGCCTTCACCCCATATCCCCTGCTATCTTTAAGAGCCCTATCTAGCTCTCTCTCAAAAGTATCCAGAGAATCGGCCTCCACCGCCCTCTGAGGCAGAGAATTCCACACTCACAACTCCGTTCTAAATGGCTTACCTCTTATTCTTAAACTGTGGCCCCTGGTTCTGGACTCCCCCAACATCGGGAACATGTTTCCTGTCTCTAGCATGTCCAAACCCTTTATAATCTTACTAGACTAAGTGGGACCCATTGGGTCCCAGCATCATACAGGAGGGCTGGTCCCCCAACGCAATATTCCACCTCTCCATCAATTCCAATATTGGGGGGCTTTTTGGAGTGTTGTGGGCTGATGGGACTGGTTTCCAGAGAGCTAGTATGAACATTGTGGGCCGAATGGATTCTTGGGCTGGCGACTCAGTCACTCAAGCCTGTTATGCTGGCAGCTCACTCACGGCTGGTGGGCTGGCAGTTGACTCACGGCTATTCCTTGAAATTTCATTTCAAGCAGGGTGCAAGGTCATCAAATTCAAGGCCAGTAAAGACAGCGAGTCGTGACCTCTCCCCCCTCCATCTTGCAGAGATTGAGCCACGCCCACAGTGGTGGGTTTTATGGGCCTTCCCCCTCCCACCAGAAGGGGCGTGGCCTTCATGGTGTGATTGACAGGAGAGAGAATCTCAACATTTTTAAAACATTAATAACTCTTTTATTTTTCATCAATGGGAAAAATCCTCAGCACCTGATGAGCGGAGGGGGATTTTGAGCAAGATGGCCAAAAGTCACATGCGTACGTGGTAGCGTTTTTGTTTCTAAAATCAATATGAAGCGCAAACAGGAAATAGTCAAGATTAGACTTTTAATTATATAGAAGGCAAGGAAACTTTAATTAGGCAAGGCAACTTTAATTAGGCAAGACAACTTTAATTAGGCAAGGCAACTTTAATTAGGCAACACAGCTTTCGCATTTCCAAACCAAAGGCAACACAGCTTTAGCATTTAAGAAAAAACTACAGATGCTGGAAAATCGAAGGTAGACAAAAGTGCTGGAGAAACTCAGTGGGTCAGCAGCATCTATATCTCCACCTTTCTTTTTCATTTTTCTTATTTCTATATCTTTCAACCACACTACTTTGGTAGGTTAGGGGTCTCTCTTTTGTTATTTTTCGATCTATCTTTTCACTTTTCACCTTTTTCCTTTCTTGTTCTGTTTTTTTTCTTTTTTCAAACTCCCTCTCCACTGACTCTCAGTCTGAAGAAGGATCTCGAACCGAAACGTCACCCATTCCTTCTCTCCCGAGATGTTGACTGTCCTGCTGAGTTACTCCAGCTTTTGTGTCTATCTTCTATATCAAACATTGTGCTGGCTGGAATATTCAATGTCCATTTCACGTGATCTCTGTAATAAATTTTCTAATTTTCTTGCTTATTGGGCACCAGAGGCTTCCTTGGCAGTTAAAACATTTAATAATACTCAAGGGATTTGGGTTAATCAATTTTTTATTTTGAATTGCAAGGCCTCAAGAGTCAGTCATATGTAGATTAACAAAGACTGTTGCCTCCGGCAATGGCAGTAATGTAGTTTCATTAAAACTTTATACAGAATTATCCTGACCTTGCAGTAAAGTGATACTCTGGTTGCAGTTATCTAAACAGAAAATATTTTATTTAATCTAATTAAAGGAAAATACTGAGAGAGTTAAAGATAATAGGTACAGATTGTAAAAACAGTTCAGTTTAGTCTATTGTCATTTGTACGGGGTACAACAAAAAGCTTTTGTTGCGTGCTATCTAGTCAGCAGAAAAAACACAAAGCCCTGCATGTGATGAAGTATTCAAGCTGGCTATTTATGAATAGAGAAAAAAACTCATAGTTTCCTAAACAAAGAACTACAATCGGCACCCATAACTTCTGTGGAACCTAGTTAAATTTATAATCTTGACGTTGGGATTAAAATTGTGTTTAACAAATTTTTCCTGCTGCGATTTTTTTTCATGTGGTTTGAGCGTTTATCCAATAATTCCACTCAAATTTCTGCTGATCGTTGTCCCATGACATTTTCTTGACCTTCAAAATTAACTTTGCTCCTTGAGGGCAATTATCCCCTCGTTAGTTTCTTTCTCCTTAAAGTCATCTCATATCCCCTTAACAATGTTCCCAGTCAATAGTGGTACATTTTGATTCCAAGCAAATATCATGAACTTCTGCAAGACAATTGAGTGGATGTAAGGAATGATAGCTGCCAAATATTAATGTTGTTTCACAATCAATAGAACTTGGGTTTTGTTAATGTTCAAGGTTGTCATTTTAGTGGTTTTGATGATTACTTGTTTGGCTGCAATTAACCTGGAATTTTTTTACTTGGATGCTTTGCTGAGTATTACAATTAGAATTATTTTTTAAGATTTAACATTGCACCATCTTGTTGCTATGACAGTAAAAAATCTGGCAATAGGAGAATGTAGTTTAGATCCTTGGACCTGTACCAACAATCAGTGCGATAATGGCTGATTTGTGACGATGGCTGATGGCTGACATCTTATCAATTACTTTTTCCAAAACCTTTAATAAGTTTGGTCAATATAAATGTGTCAATCTCAGATTTAAAATTAACAATTGGCCTAAAATCAATTCTGTTGGAGTAAAACATTTGAAATGTTCACTGGCAACAGTATTATACTGGGGCTTAGAATAGATCAGTCAGGCAAAGTAACAGGCCCTTCAGCCCACACTGTCTGTGCCAAACATGGTACTAAAATAATCAAATCTCATCTGCCTGCACATGATCCAAATCCCTCAACCTCCTGCATAACTATGAGCCTGCGTAAAAGCCTCTTAAACATCACTTTTACTCATTTCACTTCTGTAAAATCATCCCATTACAGTAAGAATGTGGCGGCTTTGAAGAAGGTGCAGAAAAGTTCTTGGTATTAGCTACAAGGAGAGATTGGACAAACTTGGATTATTTTGTCTATAGCGTCAGACGTTGAGGGTAGGCCTGAGAGACGTTTATCAAAGTATGAGAATCATAGTTGGGGTAGACAGCCAGAAGCTTTTAACCAGGGTGGGAATGTCGCATACTGGAGGGTATTGGTATCACGTCACAGGGGGAATAAAGGAGATATGTGAGGCTCTTTTTTTAACACAGAGAATGATGGGTGCCAGGATTGCACTGCCAGGTGGTAGCGGCATAAACGACAGTGGTGTTTAAGAGGCTTTTGGAAAGACAGGTGAATATGCAGGGAATGGAGAGATATGGAGCACGTGCAGACAGAAGGGATTAGTTTAAGTAGTCATCATGTTCAGCATGCCTCATCTTGGGGTGGGAGGCCTGTTTCCGTGCTGTACTGTTCTATGTTCCAGGTTGAAATCAAGCCAGGTCCCTCTGGATTACCTTTTATTTTAGCTCCATTTAACAAAATACTCCAAATATCCATATCCATTTATTCCTACCAAAGTGGATGTTTTTCATAAGAGATCATGTCCTCACCAAATCACTTAATCTACATCCTCTAGAGCCTGGCTGACTCCTACCCGAAGCTTACTCCAGTTTGGATACATGACACTTAGTCCACTTAAATCATTGATGCAGATTGTGAACAGCCAGGATGCTAGAACCAGTTCCTGGTGGGACCCTACCAGCTACACTGTTAACACCCAAAAAATATCCATATATTCTTACTCTGTTTACAGTATGTTAACCTATCCTCGATCCATGCCAGATTGTTCCACGTTGGATGAGATTTCTGGGGACCTGCTAAATATCTGATATATTTCAGATCTCTGATATTTATCTAAGCATTTTAAGATTGAACCTTTTGCTTACTTTTGCTGTCAATATCTAAAAAACTCAGCTGCAAAGTAAATCTGCTTTCAGGGAAAAAAAATGAAATTGAATCAATTCATGAACATATATGTGAACAATAGTGATAGTAAGTTGTATATTTTATGAATGTGTTTCTTATGATTTTATTTTCATAACACCAACATTTTACCAAAGTGAAACGGCTAATTTCTGTTCATTGTATTAGCTTCCCATTGATCCTACAAGATGTTATCTTGTAAAGCTGCCTGCTTGGAGATCCCTTATTAAAGGTTCAAAACACACTGGAAATAAAGTAACCATTCACTGTAAATTACTAAATGGCGTAATTATAAGCGCTAGCCTGTGCTACCAAAGATATCAACCCACATGAGGAACATATCACACTATGCTTGTAAAATATATAATGTGTTTTGTTTGATAGTCTGCTAAAATTGACATTAAGCCCCAACAACAATGACTTGAAGCAGTAGACAAATGCTTTAGAGCAAAATCACTGCTTTATATATGAGCAAAATATCGTGGAAGGTCGAAATTTGAAATAAAAACAAAGCATGATGGAATTATTGAACACTAGACCAAGTGGAACCCGTTGGGCCACTTCCCCCAACACAATATTCCACCACTCACCCGATCCCCCAATGCAATCTTCCACCACTCACCCATAGCCCCCAACTGCACAGGTGTGGCTCATTTCCCCTCATCCCCCAACAGCCCCCCCCTCTTCACCCTCCCTTTTTTCTCCCCTCTCCTCCTTTCCTTCTCCACTTCCTCCCTCACCTCTCCTACCCTCTCCCTGCCCCTACCCTCAGTCATTCCCTCCCTCGCTCCCTCTATAACCCCCCTCCTCTATATCTATCTTCCTGCTCCCCCACTCCTCACCTCTCCCCATCTCACTCCCCCCCACTGAACACAATATTTAAATAACATTTCTCCTCCTCCCCTTTCCCCATTCCCTCCCTCACCTCTCCCTCCTTCTCCTTTCCCCTACCCTAAGTCGGCGTTCCCCGGGGCCTATCAATCGGCCCCACGTGGGAGGGGGTGGGGCGGCGTCGGCGCTCCCCGAAGACAATCAATCAACCCCACATTGTGGGGCGGCGGCGGCACTCACCGGAGCCAATCAATGGACTCCAGGTTGGGGCGGCGTCGGTGCTCCCCAGAGCAATCAATCGGCCCCACACAAAGAAAAATTTGAAATTTCTTTTGTAAATAAAACCCAAGAATTTGATTAAAACTGATTAATTTTTTTTTTAATCCATTCCCCTCCCTCCATAACCCCTCTCCCCACCCTACCCCCCTTGAGGTGAAAGCTAATGATCCCAGTGTGATGTAATTGTGGTCAGGAACACTGCTCACAGGCAGTTTATGTAAATGAGATCCCATTGTGATGTAATTGTCGGGTGGAGCACTGCTGCCTGGCAATTTATGCAAATGAGATCCCATTGTGATCTCATAGCTGCAACTGTCACTTCAAGGTCAAGTGATTCTTTCTCAAACTGGATTTTGTAAAGTTGAAGATGTGAATAACTTGTAAAATATAACATCAATCTGAACAAAACTTTGATACACCACACCATAAGACAATGGTTAATAAGGTGGTCCGAAAATTGTAGCGTTATTGTGTACCATTTTGGCATAATTCAGGGCATGAATAACATGCAGACAGACTCGCTAACAAATAAGATGAGTTTTAGTAATATACTAGACCAAGGGCAGCTCCCCCAATGCAGCCGTTCCATACCCGTAGCCCCCATGGGAGACGTGGTCCTCCAACTCAAGCGGCTCAGGAATGAGCAGTGCGGCTGGATTTTGCGTCTTTGGCGTCTTTGAGGCGAGATGTGGGCGCCAGCAGCCGTTATGGTCGCTGGCCAGCAGGAGGCAACAAAATGAGTGAGTGGGGGGGGGGGGGGGGGGGGGGAAAGGATTTAATGAAAAATGTAGACATAAACATAACGAAATCTAATGAGGAGTGGATAGTTGGAATGAAAAGTGAAATGTCTACCGAAATGGCTGCTTCTATGGGTGAGAAGCCAGTTTATTTTTGAAATATTGGGGTGGGGGGGGGAGAAGGATTTGAGTAAAAACGTGTACTTAAAGACGACGAAATGTAATGAGTAGCGGGTACTTAGAACAAAGAGTGAAATCTCTACCGAAATGGAAAAGATCTTGGCGATTGTGCGTCTGGATTCGGCGTGGCAAGGAAGAAAGGCAGCCGGCAGCCATACATGTAAATGGATCCATTCCGATTGGACATCTGCGAGCATTGGGCATTGTGATTGGACATCAGCGAGCTTAGGGCATTGTCATATCACACGATGGAACGAATCAAAAGGCAGAAAGGCAGCCGGACGACAGGCGGCAACCACAGAGTTTTATATAATAATAGATAGATAGATAGATAGATGTGTAGAATACATTGTCAGCAACCCTGTGGCACAGCTGGTAGAGTCACTGCCTCACAGCAGCAGCGACCAGGGTTCGATTCTGACCTTAGGTGTTGGCTATGTGAGGTTTGCGCATTCACACTGTAACTGCGTGGGTTTCCTCTGGGTGCTCATCCGAAACGCATGCAAATGTGTAGGTAAATTGCCCATTAGTGTGTAGGGATTTCATAAGAAAGTGGGATAACATAGAATGAGTGTGAACAGGCGAGGCTCTATAACGTGCTGGTCAGGCCGCATTTGGTATTGTGAGCAATTTTGGGCATCATATCTGAGGAAATATGTACTAGAGGGTCCAGAGGATGTTTACAAGAATGATTCCAGGAATGAGTAGGTTAATATATGATGAGCGTTTGACATGCACTGGGCCTGTACTCGCTGGGGTTTAGCAGAATGAGAGGCAACTTCATTGAATCATACACAATAATGAAAGGCTTGGATAGAGTGGATGTGGAGAGGATGTTTCCAATGTCAGTGGGTGATGAATCTGTGGAATTCTTTGCCACAGAAGGCTATGAAGGCCAAGTCAGTGGACATATTTAAGGCAGAAATAGACAGATTCTTGATTAGTATGGGTGTCAGAGGTTATGGGGAGAAAGCAGGAGAATGGAGTTTGGGGGAAGAGATAGATCAGCCATGATTGAATGGTGGAGTAGACTTGATGGGCCAAATGGCCTAATTCTGCTCCAATCACCTATGATCTTATGATAAACCATTAAAAGAAATTACAATTCTTATCATGAAAATCAACATAATTTTAATCATGGAATAGATGGGATTACACAGTCCATTGCTAAAATCTTGGTCGACATTCGTTGAACAGGACAATATTTGTGACAGCGTGTACAGCAACAATACTCCATAAAAAGTTAAAGTTCTGTATTTCTTCAGTAATGCTTTCTTCTCCCAAGCCATGGGCAATGGATTCACTGGAAGAATAGGGTGTGATTGACATCAATTTCTGGGTTTCCACGTTTAACTGCATGTCCATGATTATTAGGTTGCTACAGTTTTCAGTTAATCATGATGGTCGTATTAATGAGGAATAGTACATTATATTGGACAAAGATGGTGGAAGAAAGAGTAATGGATTAACTTAGGAAGACACAAAATGCTGGAAAGGTTAAAGGAGTAATGAGGACGTTTTCACTCAGAGGATAGTTGGGTCTAGAACGTGCTATCTGTAAAAATAGTAGAGGCATTGAACAAGTATTTTAATGTTGTGAAAGAGCCATGACTTACAGTGCTGTGGAACGAGTGCTTGAAGGTGGGATTAGACTTCGAACATTTTCTTTGACCTGGCATTGATGCAAATCGCTGAAGCTTCTAAGTAATATATTTTCACTGATTCTGAGTTGTTGTAAATTTTTGCCTGGTTAAGATATAAAACCCTGATGGATTTGCTGTCATTCCAGCTGCAGACTGCAGTACATAATTCTTTCGAAGCACGATGTGCTCAAAGTGTCAGCGTTCTGACCTAGCACATGGTGATCACTGAGATTGCAGCCAGTCTCCAAAGGTTGAGACTGAGGGTGGGTCTTTCAGGCGATCTTGGGATTGCATGCAATTGCCGTTTTCCCCTTCACATAATTTAATAAGCTAATGGCGATGGTCAGATGTGGTGCGAATATTATTGTCATAAATTGCTGTGGCAGATCATTTACTGGTGTCTCCTTTTTTCAGTTTCCTTGGTTTTTTTTTTTTGCATGACGATTTGCTGAAGGGGAGAGCTGATAACTGTGTAAGGTGGGAACTGAGTCAACAAGGCAAGTAGCAGTGCTTCTCTTTCAACAAATGGATTCAAAGACGAGGAAATAAATAGCCCAGGGATTGAAAAGATATGGGTGAATTCAACACAAACTAAACGAATGAAAGAAAAATAGTGTGAAAGAATGATTGGGTTAAGAGGCACAAAGGAAAATCATTAAAAAAACAAATAATTTCTAGCTTTTAGAAAATAAATGTACAATTAGATCTAATCTCATTCCACATACAAAAGTTTCACCATGCATGGCATCACAACGTATTTCTCTGGTGAGACAGACAGTACAGTTGTGTTTTACAGATGGTGCTTGAATGTGGGTTTAAATCATTAAATTTCATAGTCTAAACTCACCTTCAAGCACTTGGAAACCAACATAAGTAACAAGCTCTATCTTGAACAATATTTTTAATATTTCCATGCTTAACCTATTCATCTAACTCTTTGAGGAAGGTTTTGCCTTTGTGCACAAAAACGAATGTTCGAACGGTAAACATCTTAACCTGAAGACTTCAAGTAAAAAATCTAAGGCTGCTGCCTCTCTTTGGGGTTCATTCCATTCAGTTTGTACTCCTTGCCCAAACATATTTCAGTAAATTCTGGGGAAAAACAGATGAGTCCAGGTTTTCTGTCAGGGAAGTTGGGAGAACGGATACAGAGTTTCTGAAATCCATTCTCCTTAAAGATTGAATTAACATATAACTTTGATTGTGTTTGCAGAATTACCCCAAAGTCGGCGTTCCCTGGGGCCTATCAATCGTAATAATCTTCCCATCATGTGGTCATTTATTTGAGAAATATGATTTTACCAATTATTTGAAAAAAAAAGATGAATAAGTTGTGTGTTTTTCAGTGGCAACTGATGGTGAGACTATCTGTGCTTACTATTTATAATTGAGGGAATCCAACAACAATATCAAAAGGAGGCAATTGAACAATTAAATATAAAATTGCAGCCATTCAGTCTGTACTTACTATATTCAGAAAAATCTCCCAAATGTTATCTTTTGTTGGGCAAGTTGGAAGTGGCGGACTAAACCATAATTACTTTTCACCAACTTCTGTAGCTCAAAAGAGATCCTGATTTTGTGAGTGTGAATTTTCATCCTTCTGATATATTGCAGCGTTTTCAAATTAAATATGTGAACTTATGAAATATTTTTAAAGTTTGATATTTCAACCTCTGTCCAGATCGGGTATATTCTGCATTATTTTTATCCTCTCTAAATCCTTATAGTTGAACAATTTTTTTTCTCATTTCCCTCTTTGCTGTCTGAAATATGTATTTAATCAGATTGCCTGCCCAGCATGTCCGATGTCACGTTCAACATCAAAAAAGGGTTACCCCATGCTGGAGCCATAGTTGGATTTATGTGGAAAACTACTTTCGTGCATTTGTGACTTCCATTGTCATTTGCGAGAAGGCGAGAACGAACTAACTCAGCACAAGTAATCAGTGTTTCCAATTCTTTCATGAATACATATTCACTTACTGGGTGTGGTGTAGGCAGGGATTTGAGATGTAAAAGTTGCAGACAGGCTATGCGTAGCAGCATTGTTTTATCCTTTTTTCTTGGGACCCTTGCAATTCTATGTACATCAGTGCAGGAATGGGAAGACCTACTGCTTTCTGTTTACAATTTCTTGGCACATACTTGCTTGCACAAATGTCCAAAGAGTGAAATGTGACCTCAGCCACTCAGAGAATGGAAATCAATTAGGTCACGAGCTTCATCCAAGGAATAGAGAGGGCACGGTGGCAGACGACTCCCAGGAGGAACAGAGAAGCTGGGCGGAGGAACCTTGTGAATCGACAGAGCCTGCGGTCGAGACCTGGGTCAACAGAGACTTCGGGCAACGCAGCCTTGGGGTTCAAGCTCGGGATTGGCTATTCGTGGATAAAGATCTGCCAAGTGGAATATAATGTGGGAAAATATGAATTTTCCATTTTGTCAGGAAAAAAATAAGGAGGTATATTTATATTTCTTGCTAGGGGAATTCAATGTAAAAGTTGGGAGATAAGGCTTAATTTATGTAAGGCAGTGACTGCAGCTGAACTATTGTGTACAATATTGGTCTCATTGTTTAAGGAAGGATATAAATATGTTGGATGAAGTTCGGAAAACGTTTACTAGACTGGTCATTTGCTTGGGTGAGTTGCCTTTTGAGGAAAAAGAGGACAGACTTGTATGCACTAAAATTTAGAAGAGTAAAAGGTGACTTGAACTAAAGATGTCTTGATGAGGTGTATGTTCCCTCTGGTGAGAATATCTAGAACTAGTGATCACAGTTTAAAACTAAAGATTTGCACATTAAAGGCAGAGTAGGTTGATGAATTAGTGTTCTCCAAATGGGTTTTGAAACTCTCTTCCAGAAAAGTTGGTGAAAATAGTATCTTCAAATATTTTTAAGGCAATGGCAGGTAGATTCTAGATAAGTGAATGGGGGAGGGCTGCAGGAGTTAAGCAGAAATGTGCAGTTTACATCATTTTCAGATCAGCCATGAACTTGATCACCAGCTGAGCAGCCTCCACCTCTTTTTCCAGGGTGGAAATGTCCAACACAAGAGGGCATAGCTCTTTGGTGAGAGGGCAAATGGAGATGTGCGTGACAAGTTTTTTTTTCACAGGGGCTGGAACACACTGCCTGGTGTACATGGAGGCAGATACAATAGTGGTTTTAAAGACAGTTTTAGAAAGAAACTTAGAAAATAGGTGCAGGAGTCAGCCATTCGAGCCAGCACCGCCATTCAATATGATCATGGCTGATCATTCAAAATCAGCATCCTGTTTCTGCTTTTCCCCCATATCCCTTGATTCCTTTTGCCCCCAGAGCAAATCTAACTCTCTATTAGAAGTGCAGGGAAGATATGAATATGGATGATGTACCAACATGTGAGATCAGTTTAACTAGGCATCATGTTTGGCACAAACATTGTGGACCGAAGGGCTCATTCCGGTCCTGTACTATTGCATGTTCTACTTTCAAGCCCAGTCTCACCGGAGTGCAGCTGATTATTTTCAATCTTCCACCTCATATTTTATGCAGAAGAAAATTATTTCACCTGACTTCTTCCTTCAGCTTGCTATTTTAAAAAAACATGCTCTCAGCTAAGCCAAATGCCAGCTGTCATCCAATCAACTCATGTGACAGCTCGGCAGTGTTTAACAAGAAAAATATTTTTTTTCCTGGAGATTGGACATTGTCACACTGAACTAATTGGATCAGTTTGTAGGTGCAACTGGAGTCTGACAAAAGCAATCAGCAGGAGTGCTTAGTGCCTTTCCAACCAACTCTCATATTGTTGAATGCATGTGAACTGGGGAAATGTTTTAAAATTGTTCATTGGTTCTGAGATTCAAGGCTGCAGATATATTTGGTTATTAAAACTTAACTTATATACTTATAAAGTTACAGGGATATTTGTAAACCAGCTTCTGCCTTTCCTTGTTTCCAGATAAGATTTGTTTCCTGTTTGTTTATTGGGATACAGAATCGCAAAAATCTTCAGTAGTGAAGTCTGAAGAAGGGTCTCGACCCGAAACGTCACCCATTCCCTCTCTCCAGAGATGCTGCCTGTCCCACTGAATTACTCCAACATTTTGTGCTACCTCCCAAAAATAATCAGACTAGTCACACTTCATATCATAAGATCATAAGATCATTAGTGATAGAATTTGAGCATTTGGCTTATCAAGTCTACTCCACCATTCAATCATGGCTGATCTATCTCTCACTCCTAACCCCATTCTCCTGCCTTCTCCCCATAACCTCTGACACCTTTACTAATCAAGAATCATTCTATCTCCGCCTTAAATATATCCACTGACTTTGCCTCCATAGTCTTCTATGGCAAAGAATTCCACAGATTCACCACCATTTGAATGTATATGAATGTGAATGTAGAATTGCAGTTCGGTTACTGAAACACACCTTTAAATATCAAAATACTTTTCTGGATACAATCTCATTGTTTCTTTAGACCTCACTTTAGACTTTAAAGGTACAGCGTGAAAGGTCCACCGAGTCCGCGCCGACTGGCGATCACCCCGTACACTAGCACTATCCTATACAGTAGGGACATTTTACAATTTACAGAAGCCCATGCATCTGCAAACCTGTACGTCTTTGGAGTGTGGGAAGAAACCGGAGCAACCGGAGAAAACCCACGCGGTCACAGGGAGAGCGTATAAACTCCGTAGTCAGGATCGAACCGGCATCTCAGTCAATGTAGGTCAGCAACTCTGTCACTGTGACACTATGCTTCCCAGTGTGCTGCCTATGTGGATGCTTAATTTTTAAAGACTGATTCAGCCTGTTTCGTAAAAGAATCCACGTAACAAACAAAAATTGACTATGAAACTGATTGCTCATTGACACCTTGAGGTTTGCAGGTCGGAGATTGCACTGAGAATGTTGTGGGTGGTGAGTAGATTACAACTTAAGCTGTAATTGTTGGGCAAAAGTCTAAAGAAAAGAAAATTGGCGATGTTTTATTCAGAATTATAGAAATTGAATTGATGTTGCAGGAGTGGGATTCAGGCCTGGATCATACTGTAAGGCTTGTGGCAAGGGGCATTACTGTCATCCACTCTGAGGATAAGCCTTGATTTTAGATATGTTCCACACTTTGAACATCGGATACAGTAGATGAGGAATGGAGGAGGTGCAAGTGAACCTCTGCCGAACCTGAAAGGACAGTCGGAGTCCCTGGACAGAGTCGAGGGAGGAGTTATAGGGCGGTTGCAGGAGAAGGTATCCGGGGAAGGTGCGACTTGGGTTAAAGGGATGAGTTAACCAGGAAGTTGCAGAGAGAACGGTCTCTGCAGAAGGTGGAAAGGTTGCGGCTATATCTCTATCTCACCGTCTATATCTCTCGTTTCCCTTTCCCCTTAGTCTGTAGAAAGGTCTTGACCCAAAACGTCATCTATTCCTTCTACCCAGAGATGCTGCTGGGTTACTCCAGCTTTTTGTATCTATCTTTGATTTTAATTAACATCTGCAGTTCCTTCCTACCATTTACTAGATGTCATGTTACCTGGCATCACTGTACTAACCTGTACTAAAATAACAAGAGAAAATGACAGTAAGTGTTCAGCTGCATTATTCCCATGTTTTGCGTGTCGATCACTTTAAATTTTCCAAATGAATGTTAAAAATATCCTCAAACAAAATAATCATTAAAACAAAATATGAGTTGCTGACAATGTTTAATGGAGGCAATGGGGCAAGTTTATTTGTACAGAGGTTTGTGAGTGCCTAGAACATGCTGCCAGAGGTGGTGGTCGAGGCAGAAGCAATAGTGGCATTTAAGAGACTTTTGGATAGACATATGGATATTCAAGGACAGGAAGGATATGGATTATGTGCAGGTAGATAAGAGATGGTCTTGACATCATGTTCGGCACTGGCATTGTGGGCTGAAGAGCCTGTTCTTCTGCTGCACTGTTCTATGATATTGAAAAGAAAAACATGGATAGCAGTCATTAGTTATGAATGCTAGAGAAAGCTAAATTAACCTTGGAGAAGTTACAGTGAGTTATTTATGTGCGGATATACTAGAGGCTGATAAAAAGCATGGAAAGATCACAAGCAGATTTAAGGGTCTGTCCCATTGTACGAGTTCACCTAAGAGCTCTCCCGAGTTTAAAAAACAAAACAAACTCGTGGTAACACATAGCATGTATGTAGTGGGTAAGTTGGAGCTCGGGACGTCTCCTAGCGGCTCGTAACGCTAACGGCAAGTACTCGGGAAATGTGGTAAGCTCAGGAAGACTCGTGAAGATTTTTCAACATGTTGAAAAATGTCCACGAGAGCCCCGAGTACCTATGAGCGGCCATTACCGTAATTCTCCGAGTTCGAATCAAGAGAAACTCGGGCGAACTCTTGAATTAGCTTGTACAGTGGGGCAGCCCCATCAGTGCCACTGAAGCATCAAAGATTTGAATGCATTTCATAGAATGTTATTTTTGCATCACCTCTCTGTGAAATTCCTGCTGCAGATGAACGAATGACAATTTATGGATTCACTTGGTAAATTATATTCCCTTCATCCATGGTGATACTCCTGCACGTTACACAATCCGGAATCTGACACACTTTGCTTAGGCATCATCAGTTGCAGAAGTTCGCCAGAAAAAAATACAAAGAATTGCTTGTGATGAAATCTCAAAATACAATTATCAAAAGGACAAGGACTACAAGTTGTGTGAATGAAAGTTGTTTATCTTTTCATAGAGTCATAGAGTGAGACAGTGTGGGAACAGGCCCTTCGGCCCAACTTGCCCACATCGGCCAACATGTCTCAGCTACACTAGTCCCGCCTGCCAGCATTTGGTCCATATCCTTCCAAACCTGTCCTATCCATGTATGTATTGAACTTCTAATGGTGAGGAACTATCCAAGTTCCATTTACATGTAGCTGTCAGAACGCTGTAGGGAGAGGAGTTTGTACCATGAATCTGTAAATCATGTGTACTAATGCCCCTGTCCCACTTAGGAAAACTGAACGGAAACCTCTGGAGACTTTGCACCCCACCCAAGGTTTCCGTGCGGTTCCCGGAGGTTCCCGGAGGTTTTTGTCAGTTTCCCTACCTGCTTCCACTACCTGCAACCTCCGGGAACTGCACGGAAACCTTGGGTGGGGCGCAAAGTCTCCAGAGGTTTCCGTTCAAGTTTCCTAAGTGGGACAGGGGCATAATGTTGAGTTAAGCCGCCAGTGTGCCTACTATTATGTTTCCTACATGCAATTTATATTGTGCCTCCCCAACCTACCTATAATGATGGATGGACTCTCTAAATATGTTAATTGCCTTGTGGCTTTTTAAATGCACACAACATCAATAGAATCTCACGCGTTCAGAATTAAAGATTAAACTTTCGTTTGTGTCTTGTATCGATCTGTGTTGATTGTAGCTACTTGTATTCTCCGCCTTCTGTGTTTTTGAAACGAATACAAAATCTTTCTTTGTTTTAATACAAACAAATACAAATTTAAGTAGACGTCATGTTCTGTCATCTTGGTTTGATGAACTTAATATTGGCTCTGGACGCTGCAACTCAGCCGTGACTGCAGAGAAAATGATTGGGTTTATGATGATTCTTCCTTCCCTGAGGTAGCACATTTTTATGGACATTTCACTGCAAAACACCTTAAGCAAAGGGGTTCTTGTAAATCATATAACATATATCCTCTTCATGCATGAGCAATGAATTTTATTATTGTTGTAAAGTATAATGTCTTGTTAAACAAATTATGTTGCTATTTTCTATAGCATCGGAGGCGATTTGGATTGAGATATTTATGAACAAGTAATTAATCCTAATATTCCATGGGAACATTTTTGAGATGTTTGTTTGGGTAATCCATACTAATTTGCCAGAAGGTAGCAGCATCAAATGGTTGTTAGTCCTCTTTTCCATTATTTATTAGTATGTGAAATACAATGGCAGACTCATTTATCATATGCTCAATTGCAGAAGCTACATAAATATATTCATAAACAATTGCTATTGTTGGTGCTACCATGGCAACAGCCTTAATAAAACTGCCAGCTTGTGTCTCTTGTGGAAATCTGATTATTTGCACAGATAATAATGCCGTGCTTGCCTACACCATTGTGCAGATTTTTGGTGTGTTTGGTGAGCTCACCTTGATGGATGGAGCACTGCAGCACAAGCGAGAAAATTGATGCAGTTTCAAATTACCAAGAGAAATACATTAACAGAATAACTTGGAATAAATTAATTTATGAAATGCAGAATAGAAATGAGATTTTACTCACAGTCATAAATTTATGGCCTCGGGAGATTTAAACTAAATATCCGGTGCGTGGTGGCATCCCCAGACATTGACTATTGACCACGATCTTGGTTCCACCATGTCAAGCTTCACTAAATGTGAGATGATTTTCAATTTTTAATTGATAAATGACCTCATTTGAATTAAAATTAAAATTCAGTTTCTTCCCCAGATGTTTGCAACTTGGCATCATTTAATTCAGTTTCAATTCCCTATTTTGGAGTTCATAAAAACCTTTGTTCTGAAGAAGGAACCTCACCCACTTCACCTTTACGTGGAACTGGGCTCCTAAACTGTTATCAGACGTTTGATCATTGAAATCATTTAAGGAAGTTGCATCTTCCAAATTGACAAAGCCTTGATTTTTAAGTTTAAAGAATGTGGGAAAGGGTGAATTTAATAATCTTTCCTCTCTTGTGCTTCTGGGGTCAGGAGAGCAGTAGTTTTTCCTGCTATTCAAGTGGGGCAACATGAACGGCCAGCAGCCATCTTCCACATTGCTCCTCACAACTCCACATTCTTCTGGATACTGATCTAATGATCTCTTCCCCTGCTTTCTCTAGCCAATCTAGCCTTCCTCTAGACTGCTCCTAGCCTTTGACATTAATCCACCTCCAAGAATATCCCCAATCTTTCAATCAATGTTTCCCCCACATCTCCTCTCCTCTCCATTGCATGCCACATCCTCCTGCAACATTGCAAGACATGTCCATTTTTTGGACTCTTCTGCAGTTTTGTCCCCACAGTCGGACAGTGGCCCAGGATTTATGCTCATTACTCACAATTGATGGTCTCGTGCTCACGAAAGTGCCTTTCCCAGGAGCAGGTCCTCCGGTGTGAGCTTCTTCAACTAAGTCAGCTCGAAGCAAGCAGCAAAGTGCTGAGAAGGGTCATTTAAGGCCTTTCAAATTGTACATAGCAAACCACAGCCACAGAGATATGTTGGCTGCCACTAATCCTGACCCTGTCTGAGGAAGACATTTAAAAAAATCGATAAAACATCCATTGAAAAACACTCGAGTTACTTAAATCTAAACATAGTCTTTTTTTAAATTAAAAAGATGAAAACACAGGAGTATACTTAAATTGACTCATTTAAGGGATGTGAATTAGCTCCTGCTTGTCCATCTCTGCAGCTATTCTTCTCCTTAGGAACATGGAAATATAGAAAATCGGTGCAGGAGTAGGCCATTTGGCCTTTCGAGCCAGCACCGCCATTCAATATCATGGCTGATTATTCACAATCAATACCCCGTACCTGCGTTTTTTCCCATATCCCTTGATCACGTTAGCCCTAAGAGCTAAATTTAACTCCTGAAAACGTCCAATGAATGTGTGGCAGAGAGATTCATCCATTCATGAATGATCTCAGTTTTTTTTAACCAGACGCAGAGAAGATTTTCCAGTGTTATTGCTGTGAATTCTGCTCAACTTTGCTCTCCACCACATAAAATGTCAGAATGCAACCAGGAAGCTCCACCAGGAGCCACCTGTACACAAAGATGACATCCTCTGGTTTTGTGTGGGAATTCCAGTTTTCCAGACAATTGCTGAGCTCACAAACAACTTCTTGCTCAGCATCAACAAGACCAAGGAACTAACTGTTGACTTCAGACAGGGGGAAATTGGGAGACATTATGCCAGTTTTCATTGGTGGGTAAGTGGTGAAGAAAGTAGCAGCTTCAAATTCCTGGGTGCTCACACCTCAGATGACCAGTCCTAGGCCCAGCACCTAGATGCCATGATGAAGAATAAGGGGTAGGTCATTTAGGACTGAGATGAGGAAAAGCTTTGTCACCCAGAGAGTTGTGCATCTGCAAGAGCCTGGGCCTCATTGAAACGTACCAAATAGTGAAAGGCTTGGATAACGTGGCTATGGAGAGGATGTTTCCACTAGTGGGAGAGTCTAGGACTAGAGGTCAAAGCCTCAGAATGAAAGGACGTTCCATTAGGAAGGAGATGGGAAGGAATTTCTTTAGTCAGAGGGTGATAAACCTGTGGAATTCTTTGCCCAGAAGGCTGCAGAGGCCAAGTCAATGGATATTTTAAGGCGGCGATAGATAGATTCTTGATTAATATGTGTATCAGGGGTTATATGGATAAGGCAGAAGAATGGGGTTAGGAGGGAATCATAGATCAGATGGCAGAGTAGACCTGATGGACATAATGGTAATTCTTCTCCTATTACTTATGACCTTATGGGGAGAGTGATGGACAGCATCATAGGCACTTAGACTTAGACAACCGCACAAAAACATACATTGAACATAAAATTTCCCGTAAAATTCTGAGATGGTAGAAAAATGCAGGATACTAAAATTATTTTTCATAAGTCTTACAGAGCAACAAGAAAATTTCCCACAGAGGTTTTAATTCTCTGTTTTGTTCTGCCGATTCCATGTAAGACAGCAAAAAAGAGCTGCATGAGGGACTTAACGTAAAATGACTGGACGAAGCCTCAGTGTAAAAATCACCAACGTTGAAGATTCTTAACCTTGGAACTCTTGTCGTTTTGGAGCAGTTTAGCATTTTAGGCATTTTTAAGCATTCAATCAGATGAATGTTTCTGGTCCTATGTGATTATCCCTAACATAGTCCATCGATGCCTGTTACCTTTTGAAGTGGCTTCAAATGTCCCTGCAGTTTGGATGTCACGTGGAGATTTTGTAGTTGGATCAGTCAGGTTATTAGTACATGAGTTGGGACATTGTGTTACAGCTGCACAAGGCATCGGGATGGCTTCATTTGGAGTGGGTGCACAATCCTGGTTGACCCGCTATAGGAAGAATATCATTAAAATGGACATTTTCCAAAATAATTTACAAGGATGTTACTGGGTCTGGATGGTTTGTGTTGTTTGGAGAGGTTGGATAGAATGTGTCTTTTTTCCCTGGAGCATTGGAGGCTGAGAGGTGACTTTCTAGAGGTAATTCATCTGGGTGCTCCCACACTTCAAAGGTTAATTGGCTTTGGCAAAATTTGTAAATTGTCCCTAGTGTGTAGGTTACTGCTAGTGTATGGCATTATCGCTGGTCGACGTTGGCTTGGCAGACAAAGGGCCTGTTTCCGCACTGTAGCTCTGAAGTCTGATGTCTAAATTATCCAGGATACTGAGGAGTAACTGTCTGAAATGTTCAGTAAGGATCTGTTGTGTAAGTGTGGAAACTGTAAACGGCAGGTGTATAAGACTGCACCACAGGATAAATGTTCCAATCTCCAAGGTTATTCTTAAAATGGATTCTAAAATTAAATTTGCTCCTGGGTTTTCATTGCCAATGGAATACATCTTTATTAAATTTTAGATTTTATACCACTTCCTTTGGCTTGAATTGATAATCTTGTTTGCAGAGAGATGTTGTGCCAGATTAGATGAGCCTTTTAATTCGTATGTTTCACTTGTATCCCTGCTGCCAGGTCTTTGACAAGGATGATTCATATTACGGGAGTGGATAGTGATCTCACTTGGATGAACTAATTGATTTACTAATCTACTCCAGGTCAAACATCCAGCGGAAAGATGAATGGCAGATGATCTTTGTATGGAAGGAAGCAGCACTTTCAGTAAAAGATTAATATAATAATAACCTTCAAGCAAGGTTGATTGAAATTTTGCATTTTGACTGGCCATTAGAGAACAAGGCCTGTGTAAAAGGATCTAGATGTGGACGTTTGAACGGCAGTCCAGCTGCATTGCTGGCTGGTCCAAATGATGTCATTACCGATGTGCCACCTGGGCTCTGAGATTCATATTCATATTCCCAAGGCACTGTTTTAGAGAAAAGCAGGATAGTTATCTCTGATGTCCCTTTCTTCATGATCTTCTTCAAGTCACTTTGTGATTTTTACGTTGTTTTTTGTGTGTGTATTTTGCCCTTTGGGTTTCCTGAGTTACAAGAGAGACTTTGGAAAATGCTTCATTATTTCAAAAGTGCGTTGAGATGTTGCAAAAGGCACTATGTAAATTCAAGTCATCCGTATTTTCTTTTGTGTGCATCTGTATACATAGAAAATAGCGTTTATATCTTCTATTGAAACTACTTCCTCTGGACTGTATCATATTAAATGGATTTGCATATACAGGTGCACAACCTTTTATCCGAAGATCCAAATAACGAAAACCTCCGAATAGCGACATTTTTTCGGTCCTTGAAGAAAGGTCCTTGAAAACGTTCACCGAGGGCGGCCCGCAGAGGTGACAGCGGAACCTCCGGTCGGTCCTCGAAGAAAGGGGAACTAAATCCCCATTCATAAAAGAGAAGGTGAGGGTATATTGCGCGGGAGGGTTAATAATTGACAATATGCTGCTACCTGCCAGCTGAGTTAAAAAGTTCCCACGGTAGACTCACGATACACAGTATATCGTGAGTCTTGCGTGGGAACTTTTTAACTCGGCGTGCAGGCAGCAGTAGGTTGTCGCTCCCTTCAGTTTCACCCCACCTACACCCCTCTGCTCCCCGGCCATGTGTGTGACCCCATCCCTCCCCTCTCCAGCTCCCTGCCCATTGCACCGGCGCGGGGGCTTTGTACTGTTTTCACGTCGGAGATGGCAGCAGGACAGTGCAGTCACCGGAGACGTCAGGACCAATTGGACGTCGACCACCAGGCCCACCGCAAGCATGGAGAACCCAGAGACCCACAGCCAACAGCAGCCCAGCCCAGCCCCGCTCCAACTACAGAGGAACCTGGGTTGCGGATGACGGGGCACAGCTCGGGGCATCGTAGGGGCCCATCGGGGAGCGGGTTCCTGTTGGTCCTGACGTCTCCGGTCACCTGCTATCCTCCGGGAACTGTACCGCCTTTGCAGGAGAGTGGGGTTGTTTGGAGTTGCAGAGGGAGGGGGCAAGGGCGGCACAGTTCCCAGTCTCAGCTCCAGTCCAGGGGGGTGGCCGGAGACGTCAGGACCAACGGGACAGCGACCCCCAGGCCCACTGCAAGCATGGAGATCCCAGAGACCCACAGCCAGCAGCAACTCCAGCCCAGCCCCGCTCCAACTCCAGAGAAACACGAAGGGCAGAAGCGGATGGTGTGCAAGGTGTTCTTGTGGTGGCGCAGCTCGGGCTGTGGGCAAACTGCCACTTGTCGCCTTAGCGGCCCATCGGGGAGCGGATTCCTCTGGAGTTGTAGGGGGAGGGGGGTATTGTGCTGTTTGATCGACCCCTGCTCTCCCAGGGACAGGGAGACACAGCGGCTTTTTAGACTGGTGGGCAATCACTTCCAAAGTTCTGCCCACACAGTCAGTACACCTCTCCTACACTGCATTTCATACAAACATTTATTCTGCAAGAAAAAACGACATTGAAGACTCAAACTCGCGACCGAGTAACTGCCGGGATCAAGGCGCAAACTCGCGACCTTGCGGATATGAGCCGAACACTCTACCACTGAGCCAGCCATTAAAATCTACGCTAAAAAATTTCCATTCCGAAGACCAACAAATTCTGAATTACGAAAAGTGTGTGGTCCCAAGGCTTTCGGATAAAAGGTTGTGCACCTGTACCAGTAATATAGTATTTAAGAAGGAACTGCAGATGCTGGAGAATCGAAGGTACACAAAAAAGCTGGAGAAACTCAGCGGGTGCAGCAGCATCTATGGAGCGAAGGAAATAGGCAACGTTTCGGGCCGAAACCCTTCTTCAGACTGATCGGGGGCAGGGGTGGGCGGGGACAAGAAAAGAAAAAGGAGGAGGAGCCCGAAGGCTGGGGGATGGGAGGAGACAGCAGGGGGACTGAGGAAGGGGAGGAGACAGCAAGGACTAACAAAATTGGGAGAATTCGATGTTCACATCCCCTCCCCGGGCACTTTCCCTTGCAACCGCAAGAGATGCAACACTTGTCCCTTTACCTCCCCCCTCGACTCCGTTCAAGGACCCAAGCAATCATTCCAGGTGCGACAGAGGTTTACCTGCATCTCTTCCAACCTCATCTATTGCGTCCGGTGTTCTAGATGTCAGCAGATCTATATCGGTGAGACCAAGCGGAGGTTGGGCGATCGTTTCGCCGAACACCTCCGCTCGGTCCGCAATAACCAAGCTGACCTCCCGGTGGCTCAGCACTTCAACTCCCCCTCCCACTCCATCTCTGACCTCTCTGTCCTGGGTCTCCTCCATGGCCACAGCGAGCAGCACCGGAAATTGGAGGAACAGCACCTCACATTCCGTTTGGGGAGTCTGCACCCCGGGGGCATGAACATCGAATTCTCCCAATTTTGTTTGACCTTGCTGTCTCCTCTCCTTCCTCAGTCCCCCTGCTGTCTCCTCCCATCCCCCAGCCTTCGGGCTCCTCTCCTTTTTCCTTTCTGGACTGCCCCCGATCAGTCTGAAGAAGGGTTTCGGCCCGAAACGTTGCCTATTTCCTTCGCTCCATAGATGCTGCTGCACCCGCTGAGTTTCTCCAGCTTTTTTGTGTACCAGTAATATAGTAGTTGGGATGTCAGTCTGGGCAATGAATTGGGAACAGTTGTTAAAGCATTGAAAATATGTGTCAATTACATTGATATCCAAGGTCTAACAATTTGCTTGATATGGAGTTGCTGATAGAAATAAAACCCATCCTAATTAGTAACAGCTGGTGGAGGAAGAGAAGGGGAGATTTGGAAAATGATTATTAATTTATTTTCCAAAAATATAAATTGCATTTGAATTTTTTAAATTCCAGCTGTCCCTCATACATCACTGTCAGATAATAATTTAAACTTTACAACTCTGAGATTGAGGGCATATTGAGGAACAGGAAGGAAATCTTCAAGCTTGCCGTTTGAAAAGTCAGAAGCTGAATTTGCCTTCTAATGGGAATCCCATTCCATCCAGTATTAGTGATTGCATGACTTCCACCACCCTGCCTAACAATCTACCAGTTGGCTGAGCATTACTGTCTCACGTGTAACATTGACCTTTGTGTAAGTGGCATCTAATGCCCACTGTTGTTGTTTGACACCACCCTCCATGTGGTATCCTTGTGCCCATCTATTGAGAAACATAGAAGTGCTGGCTGGCATAATTTCATGACTACAGGCCTTTGTTCCAATCTGCAAATGGCCCTCCAAGCCTTTTCAAGAAGGGTCTTGACCTATCCAAAATTTTGATTGGAAAAAATATTTTTAGATTGAAATATCCATAAAAGTTTTTATTGACAGTTCTATATGAATGCAGCCTGGAGGTTTTTCCTGGCCATTTTTAGTAAATCCTGTTTTGGTCTCTTTTCAATGTAAAGCATACATTTTTCGCATTTACTATTATGTAAGGAAACAAGACATTTAAAAAAAAGCTGGGATAATGTTCTCTGAAAAGAATGTAACGAAATTAAGGGATTTGTTTTAACTAGATTCTTCACATACATTTATGCTATGTATGTCCAGTTTTAGTTCTATTATTTTCACATGCTATCCTTCATCATACACTCCTACGGTTTGACTCTAGTTCGTGATTTTTTATCCAGTGCGTGCTCACTGTTCGTGCCTGTCGATTTCTGGATCCACTTTATGTACATTTTGATTTTGCAGGAAATCTTTGGCTGCTTTTCAGTTATGAGGTAGAAAGGTCAAATTAAAATCAATTCTGCCAGACTTCATTAGTTCTATTCCCAGTGGAGAAGAAAGCTTCATCACGAGGCGTCTGTGGGTTTTGTTTCAGAAGCTAATGACGTGGCGTGTGTAGTTTAGTCTTTCCCATATGGCAGAGGTGTTATGGGTCTTTGAAGTCTCAAGCCAATTCATTGATTAATGGCTGAGAATACGGAGAGATAAAAACATGAGAATTTTGCATTTTCTACGATTGTCTCCATTTTGTATGCTTTGTTGAAATTTGTATTGTAAAATTATTATATTTTCCCTGGCATGGTGATGCATAACCTTTATTCACGAGTTGTAGTCTGAGAACCGCAGACCTTCATCATGTTTCAATCTCGTCTCCTTGGAGTGCATTCTGATAGGTTACTATCTCACAGTCTCTGAAGAGATAATCAGATTTGAAATTTTTTTCCCCAGCACAATTGATATCTTTCACTTCGCTCAACTCTGTAAATGTCAGATACCCTGTGTTGAGCAGTTCAGCCAGAGTATTATTGATGATTCTGTACTGGGCCATTATAGTGTACAGATTACAAAATAACCTAGTTCTGTATTCTTGCCACGTCTACTTCTAAAAGCAAATGAGTGCCGCTGCCTGCGTTTCATTGTTATTCATCAGACAACATTGAGCCCCTTTTATTTGGCATTATTAAATTGGCAGTGCCTGACTTGTCTGTGCGACTCTGCAATTTACTCTGATTTCTGTAATACAGCAAGTCAGCAAAGAACATCTCCTTTCCAATCATCTCCTGTGCAATGGGATTAGGTACAAGCATTTTATAAATATAAAGGAAGCAAGCTTCTGAAATGAAATCTATCCACATGTAATCGCCACTGCTGGAATCATCAAAGATGAAGTGCGGACCCCTTTTCTATTGGCACCCTTCATACATTTCAGGTCACTTTCAAAATGCTGAGCACTGTTTAGTCAAATTGGTTCGGGCAGTCGAGAGGAGCCTGAAGCAAAGCAGTAAGTAAATTACTGCAATAAAATGGATGTGTTCTTTGGCAATAAATCCATTAAAGACAACGTGTGTATCAGATTATAATGAAAAAGCAATATGTTTTTGAGAGAGGAGGGCTGGAGTATTTAGCATTGCTGAATCCAGATTGACTGGGTGCTCTGCGCATCTGCCTGCCCATGGTAAATGGCCGCAACATCTCTCTCTGAAGTCCAATCCATTATTATGCAGGGTAAGAAGACCACCTTAATGCCCCAGACATTTCGAGCTGAATTTTGCCCTAATTTCTCCACATCTCTTAAGCATCATTAGCATTGAGACTTTGTTGGGGTTCTTCTTCTGCATTGGTGTTCTCTGTGCCTGTATTGGACATGTTCGGTCGTCACACATGCAGCTCCTGAACAATGAGCTGAATGTAACCATCCAGAGGTCTCCACTCAGCTGCCCTCCCCATTTCTCTTTCCTCCTAAACCTCACATGTCCACTCATGCATCTGCAGTTACTAACTCATATGCAGTTGTGAACGTCTCTGAAAGTAAACATGCAGGTACTGCAGGAAGTGAAGAAAGCATGTTGGCCTTCATAACAAGAGTATTTGAGTATAGGAGTAAATAGGTCCTTTTGCAGTTGTACAGAGCCCTGGTGAGACCACGTCTGGAGTATTGTGTGCAGTTTTGGTCTCTTAATTTGAGGAAGGACATCCTTGCTATTAAGGCAGTACAGCGTAGGTTCACAAGGTTAATCCCCGGGATGACGGGACTGACATATGAGGAAAGATTGGAAAGACTGGGCTTGTATTCATTGGAATTTAGAAGGATGAGGGTGGATCTTATGAAAATGTATAAAATGATAAAAGGACCGGATGAGCTAGATGCAGGAAAAATGTTCCCAATGTTGGGGAAGTCCAGAAGCAGGGGCCACAGTCTAAGAATAAAGGGGAGGCCATTTAAAACTGAGATGAGCAAAATCTTTTTCACCCAGAGAGTTGTGAATTTGTGGAATTCTCTGCCACATAAGGCAGTAGAGGCCAATTCACTGGATAAATTTCAGAGAGTTAGATGGGCTAGCAGAATCAAGTGATTATGGGGAGAAGGCAGGCACGGGTTACTGATTGTGGATGATCAGCCATGATCACAATGAATGGTGGTACTGGCTCGAAGGGCCAAATGGCCTCCTCCTGCACCTATTGTCTATGTTTCTATGAAGACCCAACTTTGCAACAACCTGTTCAATTCACCTGCAACCGCTTTCCCTTTCAACCTCCTCTGCGGAGAAACCGATCGAATGTTGTGAGTTCGGAATGTAAACCCGTGGAAGTGAAATTCCTTGTGCCTCATCCTGCTCATGGATGTGAGATTCTGAGCCAAGAACGGACACTAAGGCATTGATTAAGATGTGGAAAAGTAATAAGTACAGCTAGTCTTCATCACTGAGTCCTTTCTATTGACTTTCCTTGGACCTGTAGTGAATTGAACAACGTAGCTAATTTATGAGGAAACGCCAGGGTAGAACAGAATTAAACCCAGCAACTGAGGAAGCTGTTGTTTGGGTCCATATATATCCATGTGCCAAATGAACAAATAAACATATTCCATTCACTCTGCTACCATGTTGCTAATGCACACTGTAAGTCGGTAGGAGAAATTGAACAAATGAATGACCACTTTCACTGAGTAAATCTGGTAGTTTCTGAGAGAAATTAAACCGGTTAATCATTAGATTTGCGATATTACATCTGTGAATTTGTGATATTACATCTGTGAATTTGTGATATATACAGGGAGAAAAAAATGTAGGCAGACATTCATTCATCCATCTGGGATTTGGAATACCATCTCCATTGTTGGATTTATTTGAGGTTTTAATAAAATTATATTTACCACTTGTGGAGCTATTTGGAATCGATTT
Organism: Leucoraja erinaceus; assembly: GCF_028641065.1. Lineage (NCBI taxonomy): Eukaryota > Metazoa > Chordata > Chondrichthyes > Rajiformes > Rajidae > Leucoraja > Leucoraja erinaceus. Next base: position 21,433,413 of record NC_073398.1, read on the forward strand.
GCCAAATTCAACCATATTCATCAAACTGAAAGCACCCATTCAGTGCTTGACTCCGGCAAGGTTCCTTTATTAGTCAATGTTGGTTAAACATGTCCTCTTTATTAAAGGAAATCAATACTGTATTTGACTGGCAAGACATTCGACACAAATATACTTTTTTTCATTCTAAACCTGAGATTGGTTTCTGTTAAATGGAATTTATCTTGGGAGTTGGAAAAGCAGCCAGCTCATTATGCAGCACATTTGAAATGTTGTTGAGGGACATGGATTGTGATATCTGCATTAGAGTTTCTTGGCATCAAAGGCGAGAGCTTCATTTTGTTCAATTGGTTAAACGCTCTTAGCCTATTCATGAGGCCAGAGACACTTGAAGGAATTACAGTCATCAAACAAGGCATATTGTAAATCAGAGCTTTAGTCAGTCCCAGCTCTAATTCAGTTTCCTTGTGAAGATTACAGGGTATCGTTTGCTTTAATTTGATTTCTATTTGCTTATAACACACTCATTGTGATCCAGGCGGAGCACGCTTTTTATCTCAAGCTAGCTTGTTGTAACCTGATATATTTTTCTCCATCGGCAGCTTCCGCACAAATGTCTTGTGGTTTATTTTGTGAGCAAGAGCTGAAAATGTGTGGCAGATCTGGCAGCATCAGCAGACACGGAATGAAAATTAACATTTCAGCTTGGTGACTTTACCTTAGTGCTGCCAGATATTCCAAGGAGCAACCTTGTTTAAGAAACCATAGCCAGGAGTGTGTTAGGGGATGAGGGATGAGGGGGAGGGCGGGGGTATATGTTGCACAGGGATGGAGCGCAGGAGTTATTAAACAATCAAAGGAATGAGGTGCATGGAAAACAGTGGGTGGTCATGGGGCTCCCATTGAAGGAAAGATAGGGAGGTGTAAAAGATTCTGCAGTAAGTAGAGAAGGAGAGTATGGAAAATTTGGGAGAATACGAAATAATTCCATAGTCTAGAAATATGGTGAAAGCCAAACAAATAAGGAACTACAAATGTAATCGTGGCACAGTGGCAGAATTGCTGCCTTTACAACGCTTTCAGCGTCTGCAGTAACATGTAATTATATGATCCATACTTCTTTCCATGAATAGTTACCAGCAGCAGACGAAGTCAACGTCTATTGAATATATTAGTTTGTATTTTGAAATGGATCACATCAGCATTCCATTCATCACTCTTTCTTGAACTTCTGGGTGGGTTGTTTAACTTTAGAATGTAATTTTTAAAAAGAACTGAAAGCGCAAAACTTTCATTTGCTCTTCTCAAGTTGAACGAGGCAACCAGGTCTAGGATTCTTTGTTGTTGACCGCACCTGTGCACAAAAAGTCTGGTTGCAATGTTAAACACTCTGAATAATTATATTCCAAATAATGATAACATCCAAATAGTCTAGGCAGGATTTCCCAGGCACTGTCATTATACTGTATAAAGGGAGAGAGAGTTATACTTACACGTGCAACACACCCTTTATACAAGACCATGGAAAGTTATTGACAAGGCTAATGCATTCACATTTTAATCTGGGCATTATGCTATTGGGAATATGTGATTTGCTTAAAGCACCTTGACCTGCTAACACAGGAAAGCAAAGCTCTCCTTTGCAAGGTTAATTCTCTATTATGCACTACCTATTATGAGTCAGCTGGAATTTTGATTGTAACACTATTTGGATGTTATTTTTGCTTTTTAATTTGGCTTCATATATATTGGGTGTCACAGGTGACACTGCTACAAGGTTGTGTTTCTTTGCACAACTATGAGCACACCTTAAATCTGTGGCTACTTTTTGTTTACTTTGGGTGATGTGAGCATCGCCAGCAAGAAAGGGTATGTCCATGCACATTCATGTGCGAATCCTCGAGGGCAGTAGTTTGCATGTTTTAAAAAATAGTCTGCAAAAAAGGATGGCACAGTGGTAGAGTTGCTGCCTTACAATGCCAGAGACCCGGGTTTGATCCTGACTACGGGTGCTGTCTGTGCAGACTTTGCACATTCTTCCTGTGACCACATGGAGTTTCTCCGGGTGCTCCGGTTTTCTCCCACACTCCAAAGACGTACAGGTTTGTAGGTTAATTGGCTTCTGTAAATTGTCCCCAGTATGTAGGATAGAACTAGTGAATGGGTTTGGCCGGTGGTCGGTGGGCAGAATCGGTGGGCCGAAGAGCCTGTTTCCACGCTGTATCTCTAAAGGTTAAAATAAAGTCAGTGTGGCTCAAGCATTAGATATCATCTGTATAATCCAGTTAGTACAGCATATGTCGATGTTAATGCAGAGAATAAACTAGTTATCATGAAATCCTGGTAAATTACATCCCACCATGTCCACGCTGTCTAAGCTATTCTACTTAATCCTGCTCTCCAGCTGTTTTGCTATAATCTTGTTGGTTGTAGCGTTTCAAATGTAGACAGGGTTTCTGCATCCACCACCACTAATTCTAACCCCCAGCTGGTCTCTAGATAAAAACATCTCCTTAAATCCCTGTAAACCCCTCCACCAATTACTTCAAGTGTACGACTCCCATTTATTGGCCTGTTTCCATCCAATTGCTCGATGATCAGAATTGGTGTTTCCCATGAAATAGATGTGCTGTGTAATTTTATATAACTGCAGTTAAATCTCTCTTTGGTCCACACTGTTCTGAACAAACCCCAACCACAAGCATCATTGCTCTCGCCTCCAAACTAAAGTCTTCTGATATTGTCCTCAATGAGTCTTCTCTGAAATCTCTATTTAAAATGACATATATCTGTCATGTTAGGTAGTTAGTTGCACCTATTTCCAAAACATTTAAACTATTTTGTTTACACTCACAGCATAGCCGCATGGCTGCATCTTATTCTACAGTGTGATCTGAGGACTGGTAAAGTTAGCTTGTATTGACCATTCTTAAATTTCCGTGAGAAAAATCTGGTGAGTAGCTTTCATGCATGACTGCATTGGAAAATCCCCAATAGGGAGGAAGTTTACAGTATCTTGACTGGACAACGTTGAAGAAATAGCGAAGTTTTTCCAAGTCATGAGAGTGTATTACCTAATTTAGTTTAGAGATACAGTGGGGAAATAGGCCGTTCATCCCACTGAGTTCGTGGCGGTCAGCGATTCCCGTACACTCACACTATCCTACAGATTAGGGACAGTTTACATTTACTGAAGCCAAATTCATGTCTGTATGTCTTTGGATTGAGGGAGGAAACCGGAGCACCTGAGGAAAACCCACATGATCACGGGGAGAACGTACAAACTCCATACAGACAGCACCAGTAGTCAGGATCAAACTCAGGTCTCTGGTGCTGTAAAGCCTACTTTGAGGGGAGTAAATACATACTTACAGTCTATGGCCTACTTTGGGAGACAGTGGAAAATATATCTCGTCAAGTCTTCTCACTGACAGTACATCTTTGGGATGGTGCAGACAGCAGGAATGGTCTGTTCTTGGGAGAAGGAGTGTGTATGTTTAACATGGTGACTGGCGTTCCAAGCAAACAGGCTGTTTTTTTGATATTTTAGATCTTGTTGGAACTATATTCATTCAGTTAGTGAGTACACTTGTGATTCATACCTCAGTAATTAGAATAAAAAGTATTCCTGATGGTTTAATAAGCCTACCAATTTCTGTTATTTATGTCCAGGGTTCCACCATGTTTCTAAGATATTGAATGAATTTATTTTGTCACTTTTCTCTCAACCTGATCTATGTATTGAAAGCTTACTGCACTTTTTGGCATTCTTTCTCAATATTGTTCCAACAGACAAATTGTTAATGCATGGCACTGAAAGCAAAGGGCCCAAATAATGAGTCCTAGAGATCTCAGTTAAAGTAGGATTCCTGTTGACCATCACCCTGTCCTTGCTTCCAATGAAACAGTTTTGGATCCAAATGGCCACAATCCCTTCTTAGGCTATCAAATCCAAATATACAACTCAACAGCAGCCCGGGATGGGATTTAAACTCCTGCTGTAATGGTCCATTAGTTCATGGCCCCAGAAGAGCAAGGATTTTCACAACTTGGTGACTGAACATGACCTTAATAAGTGCACCAAACTAAATGTAAGGCGAAAACAGAATAAAGAATCGGTTGAATCAGTGTTTAAGAAGGAACTGCAAATGCTGGAAAATCGAAGGTACACAAAAATGCTGGAGAAACTCAGCGGGTGCAGCAGCATCCATGGAGCGAAGGAAATGGGCAACGTTTTGGGCCGAAACCCTTCATCAGTTTCGTGTGTCAGTTGAATCAGTGTGTGTTTTTTGGATGCCATTTTAAACATTTATTTATTATTATTGCTATATTTTCAAATTCTTTGTCTTAAATATTAGTTGCTTGGATTCTCTTCCCATAAAAGCAGAGTATTTTTTTTTCTAATGCAGCTTTTAATGCTCCTCTGAAATGTTGAATCTTATAAAGCAGCAATTATTTAAAGATTATTTGCCCACATTTAGAGGTTGATCATGATAAAAATCACCATTGTCAGACCTGTGTAGATCCATGAAAGGTGCAACTTTATGCTATCTTTGGGCCTACACATAACATTATAAACCTTTATACTGTTCCACGAAATGCGGAGACAATGACGAAACAATGCAAGAAATTGTGCAGTATTTCAATCAATTTCATGCCAATTTGATCAAAGTTGCCTTAACCATGTTTCTAGATGTTTGTATGATTGATATAACTGCTACTGATGTGCTCATTGAGACAAGGGGTGTACCCATTTGAGAGTGAGTTGAGTACTGCAATCTTATGATGCAGAATAAGGATATTTAAAATGTATAGTTAATCTGCAGAATAGTGTAAATCACACTGTGTAATATTCATGGAATTAGCTAAAGAGGATGCAACTGTTGTGAGCCAGTTTATTGAAGATGTAATTTGAATTAAAGTTGAAAAATCAGTGCGGTAATGATCTATACTCCAGTGCGCTTGATAAATCCACAATGTGAACGGTATGCGCCTAGTTTAGTCATTTTCAAAATCCTTGAAAACAAGAACCATATTAGAAGTGACAAATGCTGCTTCACTTTTTAAAACAAATTGGAAAGGATACTCTCAAGTGGGTCATTTTAGCCTCACAAAGGTGTTAAACAAAACCACAAGAGGCTGCAATAAAATATTTAATAGAAGTACCTAATAAAGTAATATAAATGTTCAGATCCTGTTTGATAAATGAAAAATAATGCTCCTAACATTCCTATTCTCACAGCATCCATTTTCTGTGCTCTTTCACTGTTAAAGTCCAGAGGCAATTTGCTAACTTGGAAAGGTCTGTCTTTGTCTCAGAAACAATTAGTGCTGAGCTTAAGTTTCAGTGTTTAACTGAGCAGGGTTGGTTGGGCATTATTAGACTGTGCCTGTTTTGTGAAAGCAGTATGTTTCTTACACGCAGTGATTTATTTTCTGGTCTCTGTTTTTATGCTCTCTGTTGATTGTTGACATGCGCTAAGTCCATCTTAGTGCAGGCAGTGTCTCCATTGTGGAAGATGCTGCTTTTGGCTATTTCACAAAGTAGCTCTGGCTAAGGGGGAATGGGAATGCATTGTGACTGATTCTTCATCTTGCTCTTGATCTAGAATGGCAAGCCTAATGATGTGGAAGCATCTCAGTTTCCATATCTAGGTCAAGTATAGAATGTTTCTGATATTCTTTAGCATTGTGTAGTTTTGCTAATGTTTCATGCAATAATAAACAGATGCAAGGAGTTACATGGACATTAACGTTTTGCAGGGAGCGTATTTAGTTTTACTAAAGAGTGAGGCACGTTTTAATTGTAAGGAAGACACAAACAATCTCCCAGAAATACTAGACCGAGGATCTAATGGGAGGGAGGAACTGAAGGGAATCCACATTAGTCAGGAAATGGTGTTAGCTGAACTGTTGAGACTGAAGGCAGATAAATCCCCAGATGGTTTGCATCCCAGAGTACTCGAGGTGGCCTGGGAAATCATGGATGCATTGGTGATCATTTTCCAATATTCTCGCGACTCTGATCCAGTTCCTGTGGACTGGAGGGTAGCCAATGTAACCCCACTTTTTAAGAAAGGAGAGAGAGAGAAAACAGGGAATTATAGACCAGTTAGCCTTACATTGGTAGTGGGGAAAATGCTTAAGTTGATTGTTAAAGATGTTATAGCAGCGCATTTGAAAAGCAGAGACAGGATCGGTCAAAGTCAGCATTGATATATAAAGGGGAAATCATGCTTGACTAATCTTCTGGCATTTTTTAAGAATGTAACAAGTAGAATGGATAAGGGAGAGCCAGTGGATGTGGTGTACCTGGACTTTCAAAAAGCCTTTGACAAGGTTCGACACAAGAGATTAGTGTGCAAAATTAGAGCACTTGGTATTGGGGGGGGGAGTGCTATTGACATGGATAGAGAACTGGTTGGCAGACAGGAAGCAAAGAGTAGGAATTAATGGGTCCAGAATGGCAGGCAGTGACTAGTGGGGTGCCACAAGGCTCGGTGCTGGGACCCCAGTTATTTACAATATATATTAACCAGGGAATTAAATATGACATCTCCAAGTTTGCAGACGACACAAAGCAGGGTGGCAGTGTGAGCTATGATGAGGATGCTATGAGGCTGCAGGGTGACTTGGATGGGTTGGGTGAGTGGGCAAGGGCATGGCAGATGCAGTATAATGTGGATAAATGTGAGGTTATCCACTTTGGTGGCAAGAACAGGAAGGCAGATTATTATCTGAATGGTTATATTAGGAAAAGGGGAGGTGCAATGAGACCTGGATGTGCTTGTACAGTCACTGATAGTAATCATGCAGGTACACCAGGCAGTGAAGAAAGCTAATGGCTATAATTGTCCTCTATAAATTGTTCGTAGTGAGCAGGAGTGGATGGGAAAGTGGGATAGCATAGAACTAGTGTGAACAGGTGATCGATGGACGGCATGGACTTTGTGGGCCGAAGGGACTGTTACCATGCACTACCTTACATCAAACAATCAATGATGTTCAAGAGATGCAAGTGGACTGTGAGGAAAAGCCATTTTCTATTCTGGATTCCAGCTAAAGTTAAAAGGGAAAGAGTAGGGAATAGAACTAAATGTTAGAATGACCTTTGATAGGATGTAATCATTCTGTGATTCTAAAGAAAAGAACACTTTTTCTAACGGTATTAAGTGACATGATTTAAGTTTGTCCTGTTAGAGAAATCAAATCAATAAACAAATCTTCTGGGCATCGACAAGATGCAAAATTACATAAATTCAAAAAATATCGAGGAAGTGAAGGCATACTTAATCACTGTCTAAGTAACTGCTGCTGTAACCAAAGACTGTGAGGATGAAACATGGAAACATAGAAAATAGGTGCAGGAATAGGCCATTTGGCAATTCGAGCCTGCACCGCCATTCAATATGATCATGGCTGATCATCCAACTCAGTATCCTGTACCTGCCTTCTCTCCATAGCCCCTGATCCCTTTAGCCACAAGGGCCACATCTAACTCCCTCTTAAATATAGCCAATGAACTGGCCTCAACTACCTTCTGTGGCAGAGAATTCCAGAGATTAACCACTCTTGTGTGAAAAATGTTTTCCTCATCTCGGTCCTAAAAGATTTCCCCCTTATCTTTAAACTGTGACCCCCTTGTTCTGGATTTTGACTTCAATCAACACTACCTTCTGTTGGATCTTCCTTTCAGAGGTCATGGCTTTTTGTTGAATATCCTGCCATGAGCTGCTAATAAAGCATCTATCATTCCCTGCATCCGTTCCAGTAACATGTCCAGAGCTGTAATCTTCACAATGCTCAGCAGAGAACAGGACACCCCTGAATAAATTACAGCTTCACAAATTGGGATACGTTTGATATTTGTCTCTGCAAAACACCAGTTGAATAATTACAGTGCTGCAAGCATTTCCTGCACTTCTAATTGTTGAGGCCAGGCCATAGCTTAAACTGTTACAAATCCTGTTGTGTGCTTGTTTTGAAAAGCAACACGGTTCCCACTTTCACAGTAAAATGTTAACATCTCATTCATCAGAAAAAGTCAGACATTCTGAAATTAAAAACTACAAAATGCTGGAGTCATTCAGTGGGTCGGGAATGTTTGTGGAAAGAGCAACAGAGATAATGTTTGAGGTTAAAGATCCTTGAACAGAATTGTGAAAGAGGAAACTAGTTAGTTTTAAGCTGGAGAGAGGATGTGGGGATGATGAGCAGGGCAAAGGGAATATCTTTGAACAGGTGTGCCAGGATTGCCGTGGTGGGAAGTTGTTAATGCAAGTCCTCTGGTTCGTGGACTATGAGAAAGGGAGAAGACAAATGAAGGATCATGGAAACATTGTGAATTGCAGGTCAGAGCTGGAGAGAGAAAAGGTGCTGTGAAAATCCCAGCATTGAAGAAACAGTTAGACAGGTACATGGATAGGTCGGGTTTGGAGAGATATGGACCAAACGCAGGTAGCTGGGACATGTTGGCCAGTGTGGGCATGTTAGGCTGAAGGGCCTGTTTCCACACTGTATCACTCCATGCCTTTTTGACTTTATGAATAACCTACAGTAGACTGCCCAACAGATTTATCAACAGCACAGACCTGAAACATTTCTCTTATCACAGAGGCTACCTGATCCACCAAGTGTTATCTGCACTTTCTGTCTTTAGTTCAGATTTCCAGCAGCTGTGGTTTCTTTTTGATTTTGATGCCTGAAGCTTGGAATTTCTGCCCTTTTATTCGTGGATATAAATTAACAGTGACAGAAGTTTAAATTTTTTCCCATGGGTATTATTCAAAGCTAAAAATTTAATGATTTTGAATTCTCTGGGAGATTAGAACCTACCTTTTAAAATCTATTTGAGACACAAGGAACTGCAGATGCTGGAATCTTGAGTAGAATACCGAGTGCTGGAGTAACTCAACGGTTTATGCAGCATCTCCGAGGATATGGATAGTGAGTGTTTCAGATTGGGAAGGGTCGCAACCTAAACTGTCGCCTATCTATTTCCTCTAGACATGCTGCCTGATCTTGGTGAGTTACTCCAGCACTATGAATGTGGAAATGTAGTGTTGTGTTTCCACTGTGAGAGTGTTGAATAAATGAATCAAAGCACTCCTCCCATCTAACCCCTCCATCCAACCCAACAGATTACTTCTCCTCTTGCATCTGAAGGCCCTGTGGTGGGTCACTGTGCGACGTTTAATGCCTATTTGTTTGAATTTTGGAGAGGGTAATAACTTGTAGATCAACACAAGAGTTCACAATTCACCATGAATTTGAATTCAATGATTGAATGATGGGCTGAATGGCCTAATTCTACTCCTATTCATGACCTAATTAAAGAGCTAATTCATGTGATGGCGATAAATGACCAAGAAAGCTTTGAGTTTGCCATAAATCTGACCTATTTCAACTATTTGAACTATTTGAGTTCTGGCCATTAAATAATGAGACCCAGTGTGCTGGTAGGAGTTGGTATCTGACCAAAGAGGTTTAGGTTTAGGTTCATTATTGTCACATGTGCTGAGGTAGAGTGAAAAGCTTTGTTTTGCATGCTATCCGATCAGATAGATCAAACTCAAGTACAATAGATGGAGCAAAGGGGAAGATACAGAGTGCAGAAATCTGTACTGTGTGAATATCAATTAGATATCCAGGAGTAAAATCCAGTAAACATGTGTGATTAGGCAACTGCATGAGCCATGCAAGCAGACTATAGATTAAATAGTTAACCACAGGACCCATGAGTGGCTGGGAACCTCACCAAAGCTAAGTTTGCCCTGCAAGGGATCTCTCTCCATGTCTACATTCTTAAGGCTGTCCTCATTTTTTTTGCTGGTTGGCTTTATCTATTACACGAATGCCTTGGTTCCTGACTCCTCAAAGCTCTTAAAGTGAAAAGTTATGTACCACGGAAAGAAGCTCTTCGGCCTAATGCCCCTGTCCCACTTAGGAAACCTGAACGGAAACCTCTAGAGACTTTGCGCCCCACCCAAGGTGTCTGTGCATTTCCCGGAGGTTGCAGGTGGTTGCTGGAGGTTGCAGGTAGTGGAAGCAGGTAGGGAGACTGACAAAAACCTCCGGGAACAGCACGGAAACCTTGGGTGGGTCTCCAGAGGTTTCCGTTCAGGTTTCCTAAGTGGGACAGGGGCATAACATGTCCATGCCAACCAAGATGATCATCAAAACTATGCCCATGTCCAGTTCACCCATACCCCTCTGAACCTTTCCTAGCCATGGACCGATCCAAATGTATTTATAAAATTGTTATTGTACCTGCCTCAACCACTTCCTGTCGAAGCTTGTTCCACATACTCACCGTCCTGTGTACAAGGAAACACTGCCCCTCAGGTTCCTATAAATTCTTCCACCGCTCATCTTAAATCTATGCCCTCTGGCTCTAGATTCCTTAACCATGGGGGATGGACTGTGTGCATTCATCTTATCTGTGCTGCAGGTCTATTTTTATAACACTACACAAGCAGCTGAAGGCAAAATTGTGCTGCAAAATATATCCAATAATTATTCTTGAATAATCATTAGAAATATCCCTCAGCAGAATATTCCCCTCAGCTGCATTCATTTCCCAAAGGACATCAATGTCATCTGCAGGTACAGTGTGATTATAAATAGGCCTGCAGCATGTTAGCAGGCTGTCTGTACTCACCTCGCAGCACATAACTTCTCCAACTGTCAACAGCGCACAGATTATATTTTTGGAGCTGACATTCACAAGGAATGAGAGTCTGAAGAAGGGGCCTGACCCAAAATGTTCTTTGTCTGTTTCCCTCCATGGATGCTGCCTAACCAACACATTTCTCCAGCAGATTTTTTTTTTTAACTGAAGATCCCACCACCTGCGGTCACTTGTGTCTCAGATGAGGATGATTCAATGGTTCAATGGATATTTTATTGTCGCATATGCAATTAAACATTACACAGTGATTTTTATTTTGCATTTAATAATGGCGGCGCCGCCATGTGTAGTGCTATTTTATCGTTCAAAGTCCGATTCCCGCGTGTTTGTTGTACTGGAGCGGCTCCCAATCCCCTTCCATCGCACACGACCGACATTATGCATGAACTGTCATCTCTCTTCTCCTCCTCGGCCACCTTGTGTCCCGGGGTCAACCTCCTGCATCCTACCTAAAGACGCTGGAAGCATTACCCCTGTTCATCCTCCTACCGACTCTTGCTCCCCATGCCTGATGTATCCAGGGACTCCATTCCACATCCGACAAGCTTTCTGGCAGGCTCCGCATCCGAAGAGACTCCAAGCGAGTTCAGCCGCCTGGCTAGAAGTTTTTATATAATTTTACTGTTGTACAAGACATTGGTGAGGCCACACTTGGAGTGTCAGTTCAGTAATGACATAGAGAAGAATTGTAGCACCACTGGAGTGACTAAGGAGTAACCAGAAACTGAAATCACAAATACTCACTTCCAAACAGACAGAGCCCAAGAAGATATGCCTTTGCTGTGGAAAGCAACACTTGCCAAGTGTATATGCATGGCTACATATGAGTGTGTGCCTGTGCGTATATTGATGTACTTACAATGTGTAATTACAGTTGATTGCATGGTAACAAAGGGAATCTGCACTGGTGAGACTAGGATCTATGTTATTTCTAACTACTTCCTAACTGTAATTAGTATTTAAACTACATTACAGTTCATATAATTTTAAACTGAGATCCATTTGCTAATTTAGCTTCAGAATTTGCATAGCTAACATTCTGTTCAGCTAATTTCCCTTCTGCTTACAATATACTTTTGACATGATGTCTTGTGATTGAAAATTGATTGTTGATTGGCTGTCGGGTAGGTAAGAATGCAATCTACACCTGTTGTGATTATCTGAACATCAGGCATTAAATACAAATTATGAGAATTAAGTTGTGTGTGAAAATAAAAAGAATAAGCTACTGAGCACAGATCAATCTCTAGAATAGATCAACAAATGCCACACTGACTGCCAACCAGTGATTGTGAATTAGGTAGCTAGTTTTGGAGTCTTTTTCTGCATGTAAGGTGGTTTGTTAGCGATTACCTAATTGATTATTTTAATCAAAGGAAAATATTGTAATAGAATAGAAGGTAACTTTGATTAAACTTAGCAAATGTATGAGCATTAGAAAATCTCAATGAATAATCATTGGAAATATCCCTCAGCAGAATATTCCCCTCAGCTGCATTCATTTCCCAAAATACTTCAATCCTTAACTCATTATTGGAGGAATAACACCTCATATTTCTCTTGAGCAGTTTACAACCCAGCGGTATGAAAATTGACTTCTCTAACTTTAAGTAACCCTTGCTTTCCCTCTCTCTCAATCCCTCCCCCCTTCCCAGTTCTCTGACCAGTCTGACTGTCTTAGTTTACATTTTATCTCTGTTTGCTTTGTTGTTATCTTCTCCTCGATCATCTCCAATGATCTATTCTATATTTTCCTTGATCTCCATCCCCTTTGTCTCATTTTCACACCTGACATTTCCTTATCTCTGTTTCTCCATCTCCCCTGACTCAGTCTGAAGAAGGGTCTCGACCCGAAATATCACCCAATACTTCTGTCCAGAGATGCTGCCTGTCCTGCTGTGTGACTCCAGCATTTTGTGTCTAACTTGCTACTAACAATTCATACTGTTACAAAGATAACACTGTAGTTATATGAGTAATGTGTGTGTACTGGTAGTGTAAAAATAAGCCATTGAAAGATAAACATCACTATTTCTGTAGATGTGCATTGGTTTGAATCCTCTCCTGGAAAATGATTCTGAAGATAGCATTGTTGTTTAACAATTAAATATCTTGAACCTTAAATTGCTGACCTGCCTAGGTAGTTTAAATGTTTCTCTCCAATGATCATGACCCTGATGAAGGGCTCTGACATTATACAATAAGGGAGAAGAAACTGGCGGAAGAAATGAAGCATTTCAAGCCAGTATTTGTTGTTCAGTGTAAAAATAACTAGTAACGTGAAAGAAAATCTTACATTAATTTCAATCTTTTGCAAAAGAAAAGTTGAGCTATGCAATGACTGAGTTAGTAATGATCATAAATGGGAACATGACTAGATCTTTAACAGGGCGGATTATTTTATAATTTAGTAAGCGTATATGGAAAAAAGCACGAAACAATCATCTTCTGATTGATAGCAATTAAAATGATCAGAAAGGAAGACCATTAAGCCTTTTGTCACAAGAGGATGTTATGCCCCGATGTTTTTAAATACAACCTGCATTCAGTAATTCTCATTAATATTCTGAGCTGGTCAGCTACTTTTGTTCAAGTCCCATGCTAGGTGCAGAGCAACTCAAGTAAGATTACAAAGATTAAACTGATCCTGTCTATCTGCGAAAATCTCATTAAATTTTCATTTAGATTGTTATTTGAATTGATCTATTATTTAGCTAAACCTATCAAAACTGTATTTTTCTGCTTTGTATTCAGAACATGTTATAATTTGCGCATATTGTTTGCACAAAAATCTGCAAATTTGATTTTAAGTCCAATATCTAAAAGGTGTGAAAATTAAATGAGTTTTTAGATTATAAAGGACTTGATCATCTGAATAATTTGGTATGATAATATCTCGAGTCGAGATAAAGGTACGGCTGGATTACAGTGCACTGATTAATGAGATTTCTTCAAATCAGATCTCTTTCGTTCCCTAATTCCTGTCTTATTTTACGTTTTCAAGCCAGTTAAACAGATTTTCACTGAAATTGTGCTGCACAGCTTATCGGTTTAACAATGTGATCCAGCAAATGATGAAGGATTCATTTTTAGTTAAACTAAACCAACGGGGAAATAATTTACACTTACGAGGGAAGAAAAATCAAAGCCTTTTTGATTTCTTTTTTTGATGTTTATCAATTTCTTTCCTGTGTAATATGTATAATATTAGCTGTTTTAACAAGTCCACTTTAGAACGGTGAGGTATAGGTACAATGAAATACTTGCTTGCAGCAGCTTCACCAGCATATAAACTCAGACAACATACAACACTTAAATTATTAATAAATTATACATAAATTACATACAATTGCTGATAATATAAATAGACAATAGGTGCAGCAGTAGGTCATTCGGCCCTTCGTGCCAGCACCGCCATTCAATGTGATCATGGCTGATCATCCCCAATCAGTAGCCCGTTCCTACCTTCTCCCCATATCTCCAGACTCCGCTATCTTTAAGATCCCTATCTAGTTCTCTCTTGAAAGTATCCAGAGAACCAGCTTCCACCGCCCTCTGATGGCAGTAAAAACAAATAAAAACTGCAAAAAACAAGACGAAAGTGCACAACACAACTAAAAGAAAGTCTGTGGAGAGCAAGAGCGTTCCATAGCATTCCATTACCGAGCTAGGATTTGGATTGTGCGGATCGATACAATGACCTGATAGTTGTAGGAAAGAAGCTGCTCCTGAACCTGGTCGTGTTTTAAATGGCGATGAGGGAAATTTCATATCTCATGGGGTGGATTTTCACTCTTGGGTCACTATATCCAATGAATTGCCATCGTGTTATGCAAACCAACAACTCGCTGTTTGCCAGAACCTCATCAAGTTTTCCTGTTTGAAATCGCACAAACTCTTTGGGTTCAATGTGCTGTATTGCCAACAAAGTAGTTTAGATCCTGAAGAAAGCCAACGAAGATTGCGAAAATGCCTTGTGAAAGGCCCAGCACAGGATCCCTACCTTTTGAATTCTCATGTAGGTAATTATCATCTCTTGGCAGCATCTCCACAAATCAGGGCAAGTGTATAAATAGTAATTAAGCACACCACCTGTATGTGACTATGGTGATCAGGAATAGACTATGGAATGTATAACAATCCAATGTACAACCTTTAAGAGTGGATGAATCTCACAGAGTTTTCACACAGAGAGTGGTGAATCTCTGGAACTCTCTGCCACAGAAGGTAGTTGAGGCCAGTTCATTGGCCATACAGTGGCTTGCAAAAGTATTCATACCCCTTGAACTTTTCCACATTTTGTCATGTTACAACCACAAACATAAATGTATTTTATTGGGATTTTATGTGATAGACCAACACAAAGTGGTGCATAATGTGAAGTGGAAGGAAAATGATACATGGTTTTCAAATTTTTTTACAAAAAAAACTGAAAACTGTGGCTTGCAAAAGTATTCAGCCCCCTTTACTCTGATACCCCTAAATAAAATCCAGTGCAACCTATTTCCTTCAGAAGTCACCTAATTAGTAAATAGAGTCCACTTGTGTGTAATCTAATCTCAGTATAAATACAGCTGTTCTGTGAAGGCCTCAGAGGTTTGTGAGAGAACATTAGTGAACAAACAGCATCATGAAGCCCAAGGAACACACCAGACAGATCAGGGATAAAGTTGTGGAGAAGTTTAAAGCAGGGTTAGGTTATAAAAAAATATCCCAAGCTTTGAACATCTCACGGAGCACTGTTCAATCCATCATCAGAAAATGGAAAGAGTATGGCACAACTGCAAACCTACCAAGACATGGCCGTCCACCTAAATTGACAGGCCGGGCAAGGAGAGCATTGATCAGAGAAGCAGCCAAGAGGCCCATGGTAACTCTGGAGGAGCTGCAGAGATCCACAGCTCAGGTGGGAGAATCTGTCCACAGGACAACTATTAGTCGTGCACTCCACAAATCGGGCCTTTATGGTAGAGTGGCAAGAAGAAAGCCATTGTTGAAAAAAAAAGCCATAAGAAGTCCCATTTGCAGTTTGCCATAAGCCATGTGGGGGACAAAGCAAACATGTGGAGGAAGGTGCTCTGGTCAGATGAGATCAAAATTGAGGTTTTTGGCCTAAATGCAAAACGCTATGTGTGGCGGAAAACTAACACTGCACATCACCATGAACACACCATCCCCACTGTGAAACATGGTGGTGGCAGCATCATGCTGTGGGGATGCTTTTCTTCAGCAGGGACAGGGAAGCTGGTCAGAGTTGATGGGAAGATGGGTGGAGCCAAATACAGGGCAATCTTGGAAGAAAACCTGTTAGAGTCTGCAAAAGACTTGAGACTGGGGCGGAGGTTCACCTTCCAGCGGGACAACGACCCTAAACATACAGCCAGAGCTACATTGAAATGGTTTAGATCAAAGCATATTCATGTGTTAGAATGGCCCAGTCAAAGTCCAGACCTAAATCCAATTGAGAATCTCTGGCAAGACTTGAAAATTGCTGTTCACAGACGCTCTCCATCCAATCTGACTGAGCTTGAGCTATTTTGCAAAGAAGAATGGGCAAAAAAGTCAGTCTCTGGATGTGCAAAGCTGGTAGAGACATACCCCAAAAGACTTGCAGCTGTAATTGCAGCGAAAGGTGGTTCTACAAAGTATTGTCTCAGGGGGGCTGAATACTTTTGCACGCCACACTTTTCAGTTTTTTATTTGTAAAAAAAATTGAAAACCATGTATCATTTTCCTTCCACTTCACAATTATGCACCACTTTGTGTTGGTCTATCACATAAAATCCCAATAAAATACATTTACCTTTGTGGTTATAACGTGACAAAATGTGGAAAAGTACAAGGGGTATGAATACTTTTGCAAGCTACTGTATATAAGAGGGAGTTAGTGTGGCCCTTGTGGCTAAAGGGATCAGGGGGTATGGAGAGAAGGCAAGTACAGGATACTGAGTAGGATGATCAGCCATGATCATATTGAATGGCGGTGCAGGCTCGAAGGGCCGAATGGCCTACTCCTGCACCTATTTTCTATGTTTTCTATCTTCTATGAAGTATCGCAACTAAACACTTTGCCAACTCAGATGCGATTATTATTATTTTATGTCACAATTACAGCAGATGCTCTCTCAAAAGCGAGAGAGTGAGAGAAGGCGAGCTTTATTCAGTAACAGGTTTTTAGACTGCAGAGGCATATCAGTTTGATACTCCTTTGAACTTAGATAGGCACATGAATATTTAAAAAATAGTGGTATATGGATCAAGTGCAGGCTGAAAGGATTACTTTAATTTGGCAATATGGTCATCACAGACATCATGGGCCATGGACCTAATTTCTGTTTGATCATTCTATGAGTTATTTAGCTTTATACACTTTGTTGCAATCCCTGCTCTACCAATGGTCCACAACTTGCTGTAGCATTGGGGTACTCTGTACAGAAGTTGTCGAGGACAGTGAATTGTGTGAAGGATAGTAACAGGAACCAAATATTGCCCTGTCCCTTCTGCCTCGTGTCCTCCCTCTCCTCCAGGACAGTCTGCTGTACAGCCTCTCAGTTACTGCCCTGGAGATGAATCCTTGAAGGTTTACCAATATTTGCTGTGTCCAGCTTGGCAAAAACATGGCAAAGATGTTGGATATCTGCAGCTCCCATTGGGGAATATGCACATTGGGTACTGATTGTATGCATTGTTCTTTCAGGAAATCTTGTGCATTGTTTCAAGTATCTTATTATCCAATTACAGGCTTTCTGTTAGGGGGAGGAGGATGGGGAAGGGTTGGGTGTTAGTGCCAAGAGTAACAGTAGCACAAGTCACCAAACAGGGGTGAAACTCATTTGTTAGCAACAATATGTACATCTGAAAAGATATGTACATCTAATTGCGAATGTTGGAAATCTGAAATAAAGAGGGAGAGTAATTGAAATCTTCAGCTGATCATGCAGGCATCTGTGGAGAGAGATACTGGGATAATATTTCAGGTGAAGCCCTTTATAAGAACCAGGACAGATCTTCATTTGCATTAGTGAGTATGCCCAAATAGTGCATTTGTTTGGTGACATGTCAATAATTGATGCTAAGTTGTGGGATCACCTTCCATGATCTTTAATCACTTTCCATAACACTGTTGAAGCTCGATACAACTAAGTGACCATTTAATTTCTAGGATTAAGCTCCACCTAGTGGAAATTTGTGTCGCTAAAAAGCCACGGGTAAAACCCATTTATTGACGTAAATGTGTTAACACTAACATTTGTGTGAAAAAGCCAAGAAAGGAGATATCAGTCCGGGTATCTAAATGATGACTTAAAGAGGTGAGGATGAATGATGACTTAAAGAGGTGAGGATGAAAAGAGGCGATGAAGGGTGGGGTAGAAATGACCCTCAAGGCAAGGAACCTCAGTGGTCTGTGTATCAATGAAGGGATTAGTCTCTCAACTCATCTGAATATGCCTGGAGGCACCAGGAATTAAAGATTAGTTTAAGCGTCCAACAGGAGAAAAATCGTGGAGGCAATAGTAATTGTATTTTCAAAACTAAAAGAAATGTTGGATGTTGAATTTGGAGTTTCAAATGTAATGGATGTGGAGCAATGGACATTAAGCCAAGGACTAATCAATGGAATTGACAACCAAGAAAGGATTCAGAATAAACAGATTTGGAATATATACTGTGCTGCAGCTGGCTTCAATCCTGTGTACGGGAATAAAATATATCAGGGTGTTTGAGAATGTGCCTTTGGGACTTTTGTGAATGAGCTTCTGTGGAGCCGCTTCCTCACTGTGCCAGAGATCCAGGTCAACCCTGTATTTGTGTGGAGTTTGCATGTTCTCCCATGACCGTGTGGGTTTCCACCTGATGCTCCGATTCCTCCAAAATGTGCATATTTGTAGGTTAATTAGATTCTGTAAAGTTGCCCAATGTATGTGAGGAGTTGATGTGAAAGTGGGATAACATGTAACGAGTGTGAGTGGGTGATCAGTGGTCGGCATGGGTTCAGTAGGCTGAAGGGTGCATCTTTCAATCAATCAATTTTGGGCGACACAGTGGCACATCAATAGAGTTCCTTCCTTACAATGCTTACAGCGCCAGAGACCCGGGTTCTATCCTGACTACGGGTGTTGTCTGTACTTAGTTTGTGACCGTGTGTGTTTTCTCTGGGATCATCAGTTTCTTCCCACATTCCACAGGCTTGGTATAAAAATGTAAAATTGTCCCCAGTGTGTGTAGGATAGTGTTAATGTGCGGGGATCGCTGGTCAGTGAGGACTTGGTGGGTCGAAGGGCCTGTTTCCCTTTCCGTGCTGTATCTCTAAACTAAACCAACACTAAACAATACATTATTATCTGTACTTTATCAATATCTATTGCCACTGAAAGACAGAATACAAGGATGCATTATGTGTACCCAGCTCTCTTGTAATGTTGATGAAATAAAGATATTTTGAGCACTACAAATACACTACAAAATTTGAAAAGAAATGATCAATTGAAAAGGCTACTCGAAAGGCTAGTTGAATCTCTTTATTTATCCGCCTATCTTGAACTGGAATTTGACTTCCATCTTATTGGCTTCCAGCCATTCCATGCAATAACTTTCATTCATACAATTAGGTGGATAGCTTTATTGCTATACTTGAAAATAATCAGATTTACTTTTGTTAAATGTCTTTTGATTTTAATTTGGGTTGTGGGAGGTAGAGATGCTGGCTGAAATGAATTATGGTTGCAGTGCCAGCCTGTTCATTAACATGTCCCTCACCTCTGCTCTGGAAGATGCTTATTTTGATGTAGCTGGGAGAAATAGATTTACAATGATAAGCAACAAATTCCTCTGGATACTGAAGGCACCAGAAATTGAAGATCAGTTCAACCGTTCAGCTGGAGAAAAATCGTGGAAGCATTAAAAATTGTGTTTACCAAATTCCTCTGGAATTAGTTTTATTTTGGAAGTAGCAATGTAAGTCTTTACATTAGTAATCTCTAGATACATGGGCTTCATTTAAAATATGCACAGAAATAATGAAATTGAAAAGGCATTTAGCCGATTTACAGATTTTACATGATGTTTAAGTTTCATTGAATTAAAAGTTTGCTTACAAAAGCAGGTTATTCAGGATAAGTGTGAATATGTTCAAGTAATAAGAACAATGTTATTTCAGTAAGTTTCACAGCATGGAACAGGTGAATAGTCCCATGGGTTAGAGCCAAGGATTATGCAATGTGGGTTGGCAGGTTTAGTGTCAGCTTGCTAATTAGTCTGGTCCTGCTATTTCAGAAGCCAAAAGATGTATTGCTGTCCTGTTTTATGTCATTGGTTTAACTGGGAGATCCTCAACCTGTTTAGTTCCCCCATCAGTCTGATGAAAGGTTTTGGCCCGAAACGTTGCCTATTTCCTTCGCTCCATAGGTTTTGCTGCATCCGCTGAGTTTCTCCAGCATTTTTGTGTACCTAGTTCCAGAGGCCTTTCTGTCAAGGTTCTGCAGCACTTGACAATGGCAGAGGGAGCCAAGCTGTGTTTCAGCAGAGCTCCAGTCAAGTTCACCGGCATGGTAGCTGAGCCTCCATGCACCACGTTCATTGTTGTATTGCCAACAGATTGAATTGGCCTCAGACTTATCCAGCATCATGGCAAAAGGTTTGGTTACACAGTAAGCTGAAAGACAAAAATAAAGCAGATCAAGTAGCCATAGGGTCCTGTACTTCTGGTGGACTTGTTCTTGCTTCTTTGCAGATGTGCTGCAGTCCGGCACCCGCATTTGCTTCAGCGGGTAACAGCATCTACTTCAGGCTGCCAGCCATCTGCATTCCCTGTGGAGTTCAGCAAGGCAGTATGGTCTTCAAAATTCTGAGTGGGAGATTTGCCCTTAGGCTAGCCCTCTGGCATGGCCTCATTGATTTAATTGTAAGAAATGGCTGCTGGGAGAGCTCAAAATAAACATTTCAGTTGATTTAATACAACTAGTGTGTGTATATATGCAAAGTCTTTAGTGCTATTTTATTTATTAAAAAAATAACAAATTATATATATATTTTTAGAAACCTTAATGCCACTTTGATATGGGAGGTAGACAAAAGTGCTGGAGAAACTCAGCGGGTGAGGCAGCAGCTATGGAGCGAAGGAAATAGGCAACGTTTCGGACCGAAACCCTTCTTCAGACTGAAGATATAGTTGAATGTGACTTTCCATTATCCATATTGTGTGGAATGTCTGCATACTGGGAAGATATTAAAATATTTTAAAAAAGGTATATGTATTTTTAAAATTCCATTGCAGTGGGAGGTTTGACTAGCAGTCAGATCAGGGACGAGCTGTTCGGTGAGTGGAACTTGACATTTGTCTGGGAGGGAGTGAATTCTCTGCTGGGCTCTGCAGATGACACAGAGCCAGCCACCCAGCTGGAGCCAGTGCCCTGGGCTACAGTGAAAAAATAACCCAGCAGGTGTTCCAAGGGCGGACAGCGCTAGTATGGGGTCAGTTAAAGATCATTTCCAATATTGCACATCTGCAGGGATGCGGGTTAATATTATTAGAAAGGTCAAGGAGGAAACAAAACAAGAGTTGTATTTCCCATGATCTTGGTCCATTTGCTATACATTGAGTTGTCGAATTGAAAAACACTAAAACAATTTTAAAATGTACAAAACAAAGAACTGCAGATGCTGTTTTATACCAAAGATAGACACAAAGTGCTGGAGTAACTCAGCGGATCAGGCAGCATCTCTGGAGAAAAATGATGGGTGACCCTTCAGGTCGGAATCTTTCTTCATTCTGAAATATCCTCTCTGTCCTCTGGTTCTTGATTCCCCTACGCTGTGTAAAAGACTCTGTGAATCAAATCCACTCATAATCTTATACGCCTCTTGTCCAAAGAGTCACTGAAACCATTTTCAAGCAAATACAGTTCAAGCCTTGCTGAGCCTGAAGAAACGGTCTCGACCCAAAACGTCACCCATCCTATTTCTCCAGTGATGCTGCCTGACTCGCTGAGTTACTCCAGCACTTTGTGTTTATCAATTTCTTAAATATGTTATTGACACTTGAAAATCTGTTGGAAAATCATTGATTTAAATTTGACTAGAGAAACTGAAGGTACAACTGATTGTGGCTGTATTAGCAGAAATGATGTATTTTGGCATTATATGTTAAACAGACAAATGATCTCTTTGGTCAAGTACATTAAAAAAACTGCAGGCCATTCACTGTTATATAAATAAAGTACAGCTGCTTTGCCAAAGATCCTGCCAACATTCATCGCTCAACCAAAAATCAGGAAATTAGTTGAACTTGTCATTTATCTTAATAATCTTTGTGAAAACTTATCGCCTGTAAATTAATGATGCTATTTAACAGGACAACAACTGTAACATCTATACGCAAGAATTGCTTGACATGTCAAAGTTATTTTCAGCGTGACAGGTGGAGGAGTCAAAAAATGTCTGATTTGTATTTTGAAAGCAATTTGAGGAGATGAGAAAAAATGAATTTATTTTTCATAATGTTGTGGTGCATTTGTCTTGCTGGTGTTGCTAGACAATCAGCTCAAATGTCATGTTAGATCTACTGAAGCACCAATCATAATTTATATTAGGTGCATACTCTTATTAACTTGTCTTGGAAATTGCCACAAACTCAGAACATAATGTGGCAAAAGACCTGTTTGCCATCCCTTTCTCAGAGACTCAGTTACATAAATATTACTCTCCAAAATCCTCTCCTTCACGGCCTTGCTTATTTTGATTCTGCCAAACTGACTCTGTAAATCAAACCACAAAGTCACTCAAGCAACATATCAATACATGGATAGATGAGGTTTCAGGTCGTGATTTAGCAAATCGTTAACTGTTTTTGCTAGAAAATGCTATGTTACTCTTTGGACGACTTTATAAGATGAAATTATTTTACTGACTGATGTATCAAATAATATCTAATTAATTGATACTGTGAGTATCTTCCGGCAGACCATTTTGTATCCAATAGAACTTTTTAAAGATAAAAGGATATTATGATGCAGAGATCTAGAGTAACTCAGCGGGTCAGGCAGCATCTCAGGAGAACATGGATAGATGATGTTTTGGGTCGAGACCCTTCTTCTAACTGATTGTATGGGGGAGGGAAGAAAGCTGTGAGAGATGAGAGGCGGGACAAAGCATGGCAGATAATAGGTGTAAATAGGCGAGGCGGTTTTGTAATGGGCAGTTTGCTGAAACACAAGCCAGAGATAAAAGCAGGAGGTGTGGACTATGCGGTTTAAAGAGTTGCATATTATCCAGACCTTTATTTCGACCTGAAACGTCACCTATCCATGTTCTGCATAGATGCTGCCTGACCCGCTGAGTTACTCCAGCACTTTGTAAACCAGCAACCGCAGTACCTTGTTTCTCCATTCAAGCATTTTAAGATGTTAAGCTTGTGGCCCAGTGACTCAACTGGAGTTGATGCAGTGTGTGCCATCTACAAATGCATTGGGGAACAACTCCCCAAAGTTCCCTTAACACCACCGAAAATCCACAACCGTGGCAATCGGGAAGTAAATCAATAGCCGGTGCATAGAATCACTACCACATAAAAGTTCCTGTCCTATTGCACACCACCCTGGCTTAAAAATACGTAATGAGTTCTTCATTATCAATGGGTCAAAAGCCAGGAACTCCCTGCTTATCAGAACTTTGGCAAAACCTTCACCACGAGAACTCTAATAGTTCAGAACATTCTCGGGCATCTTCTTAAGGGTGCAAGTGAATGGGCAATAAATGCCAGCCTTGCCAGTGACTGCAATGCCATGTCAATGAACTAAAGAATGTTAGATAGCACTGGGTGTTCACCACAAATGAGGTGTTCAATGTTGCCCATCAGCCATCACATAACTGGAAGAACATGCCAAGTAAATAGCCACCTATTTATATTTATCTGCACTGCTTTGAAATCAATTCTACAATACTCTTTTATTGATTTCAATTATATTGGAAAATTGAGATTGTTCTTGTCAAGACTTTGCAATTTTGAGTCATTTATTGGTGATAAAAAAAATGGAGATGCTTATCTGGAAAACTCTCTGATGATACTGTTCTCCCCATTGAAAGATGCAGTCATTATTTTGTTCAAGCCGTGTAGCAGTGAAGTTAGCACATGAATTTATGTCAGTTCAGAGCTACAGTCAACTAATGCAAAACCAAACCATTGTTTCAGCAAAGGTAGACAAAAATACTGGAGGAACAGCAGGTGAGGCAGCATCTATGGAGAGAATGAATAGGCGACGTTTCGGGATCGAGACCCTTTTACAGACTGATTGTTTCAGCAATGTATCTCTGCATGATAGATGTACAGTGTCGCAGTGGTACTGTTGCTGCCTTTCACTGCCAGAGACAAGGGTTTGATCCTGACTATGGGTGCTTGTACGGTATTTGTACGTTCTCCCCATGACGTACATGGGTTTTCTCTGTGATCTCCAGTTTCCTCCCACACTCCAAAGAAGTATAGGTTTGTAGGTTAATTGGCTTGGTAAAATTATAAATCATCCCTAGTGTGTGTGGGATAGTGTTAGTGTGCGGGGGTCGCTGGTCGTTGGGGACTCAGTTGGCTGAAGGGCTTGCGTCCGCGCTATATCTCTGAATTAAACTAAAGTTGCCTTTCCCATGGACAATATTACAGTTTTGATTTTCACTGAGTTACCCAAGCACTGCATGTTTACACCATGTTGTTTGGGTTGGTATGTGACTATCTATGCACAACATTATGAAGCTCTTTGACTTTTAATAATAGCAGATTGCTGTTCTCGGTTCATAAATAATTCACCAGAAGACGTCAGGATTTTTGTCTTTGGTTTGATTGTTGGAGTAACAGCCTGATAAGTGACTGAGTGTTTTTTTTCTTTTCAGCAACTATTGTTTTAAATGAACTCAACTGGACAGCTGCACTCGAGCCTGTGTTCAAGCATAACAAGATGGAAGATCCTACATTAATGTGGCAGGTTTTTGGAAGTGCAACCGGCCTGGCTAGGTATTATCCAGGTAAATAAAGTTTATAAAATGAATATCTCACTATTGTATGAAACACTGGTGATTGAAATTTACTGGTGATGTTGAAATGGGGCTGCACAGTGGAGCAGCTGGTAGAGTCACTGCCACACAGTGCCAGAGACTCGGGTTCGATCCTGACCTCAGATATTATCTGTGTAGGGTTTGCACTTTCTCCCTGTGACCACATGGATTTCCTCCAGGTGCTCTGGTTCACTCTCACACCCCAAAGAAATGCAATTTTGCAAGTTAATTGGCCTATGTAAATTGCCTCCCTGTGGACAGGAAAGTGAGATAACATCGAACCAGTGTGAACGGGTGATCAATGGTCAGCATGGACTTGGTGGGCCAAAGGGCCTGCTTCTATGCTGTATCTCTGAACTAAATGCCACTAGTCTCTCCGCCTTCTTGTGTATGGCTGGATAGCATTAAATACAATGTTAATTATTCATAAGTCACTGTATGGCCTATCATTGGCAATTCATTTCAAAGCCGGTGCTATCAAATTTGAGCTAAACCTAAGATGTGGTTCTCTTGTCCATTGCTTGATGTGTTTTAACAGGTAGAGAGGTTGGTTTGATTTGCTGCATTATTCACTTTGCATGCTGGAACATTCATGCACTTGTTGAGTTCCTTGTTTCAGCCAGAACTTTCTGACCCACGTTTTGTGCAGAAATTTCAAATTTGTTTGCCGAACATTGTGCTGATTCTGTAATGATCAGAAAGACAATACAACAGGATTTGGTCATAAGGTCATAAGTGATAGGAGCAGAATAATGCCATTTGCTCCATCAAGTCTACTCCGCCATTCCATCAAGGCTGATTTATCTGTCCCTCCAAACCCCATTCTCCTGCCTTCTCCCCAACACCTGTACTAATCAAGAATATATCTACTTGGTTGACTTGCTGCCTCAATGCTGTTGATCTGATGTATTTGCCCCGTGCAGACGTTGCGCTGACAGACA
The DNA here is from genome assembly GCF_028641065.1 of Leucoraja erinaceus. Lineage (NCBI taxonomy): Eukaryota > Metazoa > Chordata > Chondrichthyes > Rajiformes > Rajidae > Leucoraja > Leucoraja erinaceus. The sequence continues at coordinate 21,459,060 of NC_073398.1, forward strand.
AGAAGCCGAAGCAAAGAAGTCGAAGCCAAAGAACCGAATAGAAACGAGGCCGAAACGCCAATGAACTGAAAGAGTCCAAAGACGAAACGCCTACTAATCGAAAGGATAGGATGCCTAAATGCAAACTAACTGAAAGGGCGGGACACCTAAAAGCCAACGAACCAAAAGGCTGCGTCCCCTAATAGCAAACTTACCGAATGGCCGCTCTGTCGAAACACCACCTGCCCGAATGGCGGCGTCGCCTACAAGCCAAAGGACCGACTGCCCCTCAACAGAAAAGTCCAATAACGGACATGACGTTGCCAGGGGGCGGGACTTGTCAGCGATTGGTCCAGGCTTTCATTGGCTTTTAGGCGTCCCATCCTTTCGGTTAGTAGGCGTTTCGTCTTCGGACTCTTTCGGTTCATTGGCATTTCGGCGGCGTTTCTATTCGGTTCTTTCGCGTCGACTTCTTTGCTTCGGCTTCTTGTCTGTTGGTGCCACGTCCGGGTACCGTACTGCAATCAACCTGATGTATTTAACTACATGCTAGCTTAGTGAGTGGAAGCTTTCTCCTGACAGTAATGTAAATGATCCAGAGAAAACATGACATGGATAGAAAATTGGTTGGCAGACTGGAAGCAATGAGTAGGAGTGAACGGGTCCTTTTCATAATGGCAGGCAGTGGCGAGTGGAGTGCCGCAAGGCTCGGTGTTGGGGCCGCAACTGTTTACCATATAGTAATGATTTGGAAGACGGAATTAGGAGCAACACTAGCAAGTTTGCAGATGACACAAAGCTGTGTGGCAGTGTGAACTGTGAAGAGGATGTTAGGAGGTTGCAGGGTGACCTGGACAGGTTGAGTGAGTGGGCAGATGCGTGGCAGATGCAGTATAATATAAATAAATGTGAGGTTATCCACTTTGGCGGCAAAAAAAAGGGGGCAGATTATTACCTCAATGGGATTAGGTTGGGTATGGGGGAGGTGCAGCGAGACCTGGGTATCCTTGTACACCAGTCATTGAAAGTTGGCTTACAGGTACAGCAGGCAGTGAAGAAAGCTAATGGAATGTTCTTCTGCAGTTGTATAGGGCTCTGGTGAGACCACATCTGGAGTATTGTGTACAGTTTTGGTCTCCTAATTTGAGGAAGGATATTCTTGTGATTGAGGCATTGCAGCTTAGGTTCATGAGATTGATCCCTGGGATGGTGGGACTGTCATATGAGGAAAGACTGGGCTTGTATTCACTGGAGTTTATAAGGATGAGGGGGTATCTTATAGAAACATATAAAATTATAAAACGACTGGACAAGCTAGATGCAGGAAAAATATTCCCAATGTTGGGCGAGTCCAGAACCAAGGGCCACAGTCTTAGAATAAAGCGGAGGCCATTTCAGACTGAGGTGAGAAATAACTTTTTCACCCAGAGAGTTGTGAATTTGTGGAATTCCCTGCCCCAGAGGGCAGTGGAGGCCAAATTACTGGATGAATTTAAGAGAGTTATCGCTCTAGGGGCTAGTGGAATCAAGGGATATGGGAGAAGGCACGGGTTATTGATTGGGGACGATCAGCCTTGGATGGTGGAAAGGGTCAAGAACTTCAAATCCCTGGGCGTGCATATTTCCGAAGATCTCTCCTGGTCCCAGAACACTGATGCAATTATAAAGAAAGCACATCAGCGCCTCTACTTCCTGAGAAGATTACGGGGAGCCGGTATGTCACGGAAGACTCTCTTGAACTTCTACAGGTGCACAGTAGAGAGCATGCTGACCAGTTGCAGCGTGGCTTGGTACAGCAACCTGAGCATCCAAGAGCGAAAATGGCTGCAAAAAGTAGTAAATACTGCCCAGTACATCATTGTCTCTGACCTCCCTACCATCAAGGGGATCTATCGCAGTCGCTGCCTCAAAAAGGCTGCCAGCATCATCAAGGACCCACACCATCCTGGCCACACACTCATCTCACCGCTCCAATCAGGTAGAAGGTACAGGTGCCTGAAATCTGCAACATCCAGGTTCAGGAACAGCTTTTTCCCCACAGCCATCAGACTACTAAACACAACTTCAAACAAACCCTGAACTATAACAGCCTATTGCACTTTATCGGTTTATTTATGTGTGTGAATATATATATATATATATTATGCCCAAAATATTCTGTTGTGCTGCAGCAAGCAAGAATTTCATTGTCCTATCTTGGACACATGACAATAAACTCTCTTGACTTGACTCTTGAAGATTTCTGCATTCACTCTTCCACCAATAAAACTAAAATATGACTAATTTGTCCTAGAATTTACATCATATCCATTTTAATCAAGTCATCTCCATCCTGGCTCAGAATGACATTGATACTATCATTTGGGGGTAATAGTCTTCTATGAAAACTTGCACTTCAATTGGAAAAACAAAACAACAGGAGCCAGTTAATTAACCATGAAATGCTCTAAGTTAACCAAAGGATTCATCTCATGGTAAAATACAATGCAGCTTGTATTATATTTCATCTGACAGTCCTGAACAACTAAAATCAATCCAAGAGTAAATTAGTGACCTAACTTCAATGATTTTGTGTCAATCACCAATTACTATGATTCACCTTTATGCTGGATCATTAATTTGAGTGCTGAAACTAATTTAAGGGAAATAGAAACATACAGAATGTATAAAGAAAACATATCAATACCTATTGCTTGTCACTGCAGTCAATTGGTAAGCTTACATTTAAAATGGAAATTGTTTCGATAACGTTTGCACAGTTTGAATGTAACACCAAAGGCTCCATCAATTCCATTCCCAGAGTGAGGTAATAATTGCAGTGTATGAAAGTTGCTTGCCCTACAGGTTCCTGCCTTCATTCTTCTCATCAGTTGCCAGGCTGGTGGGGAGAATATGGCATCCTCTCCGCTCAAGCCCCATATTAAATAGATGGTACCCTTGTCTAGCCAGTAGTTGACCTATTGCCAATGTCTTTGGCATCAAATCTGAGGTTATGGAAATAAGAAGTGGAATGTGATACACATTTTAATTGCATGCCTATTCCGTTCCTGCCAAGTTACGATCACCCCTGTGGTCCTGACAGGGTCCAATAGCTGCGTTTTGGAGATGCTCTGTGATCCAAATTCAAACATTCAGCACAATGCTTTAGATAAATCACGGCAATGGTATTTTAACATAGAAACATGGAAAATAGGTGCAGGAGGTGCACCTCTATTGCATCCGCTGCTCTAGGTGTCAACTGTTCTACATCGATGAGACCAAGCGCGGCGATTGCTTCGCACAACACCTCTGCACAGTTTGCATTAACCAACCCGATCTCCCGGTGACTCAGCACTTCAACTCCCCCTCCTGTTCCGTATCCGACCATTCTGTCTTAGGCCTCCTCCATGGCCAGAGTGAGTCCCACTGCAAATTGGAGGAGCAGCACCTCATATTTCGCTTGGCTAGTTTACACCCCAGCGGTATGAACATTGACTTTTCCAATTTCAGGTAGTCCTTGCATTCTCCCTCCTTCCCAGCTCTCCCACTGCCCACTGTCTCCGCCTCTTCCTTTCTTCCCCCCCCCCACCCCCACAAGAAGGGTCCGAAGAAGGGTCTTGACCCGAAACGTCACCTATTCCTTTGCTCCATAGATACTGCCTCACCCGCTGAGTTTCTCCAGCATTTTTGTCTATCTTCATCCTTTTTTAAACAGTTGACTAGCGCTTTGGTGAACCTATCACCCACTTAGTTGAAACCTTAGGATATTGGCTGAAAAAATGGTGCACAAAATGAGCAGCTACAAACAATTCCCAGAGTATGAAAGATAGAGTTTGTAGATTCGACGACTGGCCATGTAAAACATTGAAAGGAGGGAGCACTGTGAGCAGCCAGCCAAGTAAAGAGTTAGACCATCCTGTGAAAAAGTTGATAGGGCTCAGTAAGAATGAGGATTGATGGAAATGACTGTGTGATAACAGCACTATTAGATTTAAAATAATAATAACTGTGAAAAAATTAATACTTAATTTTTGGAAAAAAATAGCAACCCCCACAATTAAAATGTGGATTACGGAAATACCTTGCATTTGGAAATAATAAGATTTGTATTAACTGACAAAATTGAATTATTTTCTAAAATATGGTCTCCATTTATTGATTTTTTTAAAGTAAACTGGTTTAACACAAAATTAATGGCATAACTTGAGTTTAGGGTTGGATGAACAACTATACCCAGCATCTCCCAGATCTATCTCCACAATAACCATATAACCATATAACCATATAACAATTACAGCACGGAAACAGGCCATCTCGGCCCTACAAGTCCGTGCCGAACAAATCTTTTTTCCCCTTTACAATCTTTACATTTGTAATCTCTTTTCCTTCTTGACTTTTTTTCTTTTTTTTTTCTTTCTCCATTTTATTAGTTTATATAATTTCTTTTTTATCTCTATTTCTTTCCTTTAAAAAAACTTTAAAAATTGAAGCCATGTAAGAACTCTGTAACCAGTTTGTTGTTTATTACCATTGGTACATACACTTTTAATAAAAATTAAAAAAAATAGGGAAATAAATGAATGTTATTGGTGACATCAGTATAAGGATGTCCAAAAAACAGTTTACAAAGTTTAGGCCCTTTATGTGAATTCTGTGAGTAGATTTAATCAGCACGTGAGATTCACTACCTGTCTTTTTGTACCCAGGCATTTTCTCCTGACCCCCATATTCCAAGACTTTAATCATTTAAAAAAAATAAGATTACTATCTGCGAACCATTGCTAGTGGTTTACTGATGAGTAATCTGGAGTTATTTGTAAATTCTATGTCCAGTGTAATGAGACAATCAGTTGGTAGCTCCATGTCCCAGTGGATCGTGTTGGTTTCCGATTGTTTGTGCGAAGCTAACATGAATCAGTGCCTCACATATTGGCGTTTTAGAGGAAAGCCATTGCTTAGCTGCCAGATTGACAAGCTGCTTTGATTGGCTTAGGATTTGCAACGAAAATCAGTGGTAGTTGGTTTTTGCTTTCTGGAAAGTTACGAACTGGAGGGCTAAAGGGGCTGTTCCACTTACGCAATTTTTTTGGTGACCTGTCGTGGGGTGACTCCTGTATAGTCGTGAGTAGTCGCCCAAAGAGTCGTACCTTTTTCTGGTCGCCGCTGGATTTTCAACATGTTGAACATTTTCAGCCACCTGCTGCGACTATGACGGGTGCTGGCAAGCTGCCGAAAAAATCACGAAAAAAGTGGGACAGGCCCTTAAGAGGTCAAACCATGTGCAAATCACTCTGAATGTTCTTTATCATCCCATTTTGAGCAACTCAGAAATGGCAGTCCATGGAACTGATGCGCTGTAATGCTGAGAATTTTTGTCTGCACTCTATCTTCCCCTGTGCTCTATCTATTGTACTTGAGTTTGATTTGAATGTATTTATGTATAGTAAATCTGATCTGTTTGGATGACATGCAAAACAAAGCTTTTCCCTGTACCTTGGTACACGTGACCTCAGCATTACACCTCAGCATTCAAGAGTCAAGAGTATTTCATTGTCATATGTACCAGCAACAGAACAATGCAATTCTTACTTGCTACAGCTTTACAGGTCCATTAACACACAAAAAAATCACAAAAATATATACACATATTCAGTGATTTCAGGCACAAAATAATGAACGAGAAATAGGAAATGAACCATACTAGTTTAATGGAGAAATCTATTTACACCATTTTATTAAAACAGGTGGACTTGAAAAGCGAAGATAGACACAAAATGCTGGAGTAACTCAGCGTGACAGGCAGCATCCCTGAATAGAGGAAATGGGTGAAATTTCGGGTCGAGACCCTTCAGACTCTACTACTGAATCTTTTTAGGATTCTGTATTTTGCTACAGTTACAAATCAATAGTTTGAAGAGTTATTGATATTTCTGCTGGGACAAAGCGCTGTAGCATTGTTTGTGTTTGTATTGCTGCCATTGGATGGATCTCCTGCTCTTGTTACAGATGATCATATCCGTAACAAGAACAGCGCTGCTACATACTAATCTAATAATGAATTCAAATATATTCACCACCCAAAGATTAATGTTTTTTTGCTATTGATGCAGCACAAAACCATGAAATGTAGATGTGGTATAAATATAATATTTCATTGTGGCCAGTGGTTAACAAAGGACGCAGCCCTGCAACTTGTGATAATAAACTTTACATGAATATAAAGTTCATAACTGTAGCAGCCAATGTTAATAAGACAGAAGAGATAGAAGAGAATATTTTGTGTGCCAGTTGCATGAATGACCATGGAAGATTCAGTATCTGAAACCACTGAACAATGCTGACTTGTGTACAGGAATATGAATAATACTCCATGAAACCAAAAGCCACATTTGGGCAGAATGTTCTTCAAACAATAAATGCATTGAACACCAAATCAATAATCACCCGGGCTTGAGTACCACAGGTGGGCCTCGAAGATGTTGGAGCTGGAGTCACTGTGGGCTTCAGGCCAACTCTTCAGGTAGCTCCAGGTAGTGAAGGGGAAAGGGTCACTTGGAAAACAGTCATGCTCATGTCAACTGGTCAGGAGGTGATTTGGTGAAATGTGGATCCCAACATGACTGAAGACCTGAGACTTTAGTGTGAAGCAGAACATGCCGTGCCTTCCTGTCTCCCTGACACTCGTTGTCAGTCCTACACACAGCAGTATTTGGATTGGGTCAACAACAGTTGCACAGCATGAGAGTTTCTGCCTTACAGCTCCAGAGAACCGGTTTTATCCTGACGATGGGTGCTGGCTGTACAGAGTTTGTACATTCTCCCTGTGACCACGTGGGCTTTCTCCGAATGCTCTGGTTTCCTCTTTATAAAGCCAACCAAAATAGGGATTTGTGTAGGAACAAACTGCAGATGCTGGTTTAAACCAAAGATAGACACAAAAGGCTAGAATAACCCAGCAGGTCAGGCAGCATCTGACAGGTGACATTTCAGGTCGAAACCCTTCTTTAATTGATCTGCAATTATTTGCTCCCCATTATTCTAACTGTAAGGGATTTTCATTTGTCTTCACTAATCAATTATGCTTGGTATAACAATAGAAGCTTTTAAAGTAAGGTTTGCAGTGTTCTCCTTCCCCTACCCAATCAAGCCCCTTTTCCCTCATTTGTAACATTCTAAACTGCTCACAGTCCCCAGGCATACTTCTCTTTCTGCTCTTTATATGTTTCTCTCCCTCGGACATGAATCTATACCTAATTGCTTTTGAAATCTATGATCGAGCCACCTTTCCTGTTCTATTATTGTTCCAGACAGGAATGAATAATTGTTGCAATTCATCAATGCGCTTTCCAAATGCTTGCCATTGCCCATCCACAGTTAACCCTTTAAATAGCGTTCCTCAATCCATCATGGTCAGCATGTGCTTCGTACCTTCATCGTGTCCTTTATTTAGATTCAGGACCCTCGTTTCGCAATCTCCATCTTAATGAAGAATTCTATCATGTATATGTCATTCTTTCTCAAGGGACCCCACAGAATAAGATTCTGTATTAATGCTTTCACACAGTGCCCAGTCTAGGATGGTGCAGTGATTAATTGTTTTGACATAATGATACAAAAAAATATTGAATATATACTCTAAAAAATACTATTTGCTACAGTGATATGAAGAATATCAAACGCACATATCTTTCTTGACATTCGACAGCATCGGAGAGTCTTGCACATTGTCTGAGTTGATTCCTACCCCTGTCCATTGATGTTATTTAGATCTGTTCCACAATGTTGAACAACTAGCGATCTATTTTTCAGGTTCTCTCAAATATTGTCATGACAGGCTAGAGCTTCAAAGGAAACATTTCATTGTCTTAACTGCATGCTAATCTGAAGAATGAACATAAGGACAAGCTGTTGCCTCTCCATCACTTCTATTTTGGCTGGATTCCCAAAGCGTTGAAAATTTGTTGCTTTTTTAAAAATTATCCTTGACTAGTTTGAGCTGGTACAAGACCATGATTATGGACCTCGTTTTTGAGCATTGTAATTTTCCTGTCTGACCATGAAATTCATGTCAATGGGACCACAGCATGATTTTTCTGTGCAGCCTACACGAGGTAAAACAGGCTAGTGTCATTTTTAGCTTGTGATCCCAGTGCTCATTGCCCAGCCCTATCTGGAGGTATCTGCCTCTTTATTCCCCCCCCAGTATTCAGAATCATCCTCGTCTGGTGGCCTAACCCTCAAGGTGACCAAACTGATGTGCCAGTTGGCAAAACAACCTACACACACACAGGCAATGCAAAATGGGAAGGTTTTGGCTTGTATCTCAGAATTAGCAACAATTGGCCCATTTGTTATTTGGGGAAGTTTAAAAAATGAGGGCAGTGCAGTGGTGCAGCAGTAGAGCTGCTGCCTCTACACTGACAGAAACCCAGGTTTGATCCTGATCTCGGGTGCTGTCTGTGTGGAGTTTACACGTTCTCCCTGTGATTGCGTGGGTTTCCTCTGGGTACTCTGGTTTCCCCCACATCCCAAAGACATATACATTGCCCCTCATGTGTAGGGGGGTGATGAGAAAGTGGGATAACATACAACTAGTGTGAACGGGTGATCAATGGTTGGTGTGGACTCTGTAGTGGACTAAATTAAACCTACTTACCTCTTGTACAAAAGTTAAACCAAATTCCAATAAGCAGTAAAATATTGTAGACTATCTACATACAATCTGCTACAATTTTCCACCATCTCCAGAGTTTCCTGGAAAGCTTGTGATCTTCGTCCATCCCTCGCATAATAAATGAAAGCATGCAGTCGCTGCCTCAAAAAGGCTGGCAGTATCATCAAGGACCCACACCATCCTGGCCACACACTCATCTCCCCGCTACCTTCAGGTAGAAGGTTCAGGAGCCTGAAGACTGCAATGACCGGGTTCAGGAATAGCTACTTCCCCACAGCCATCAGGCTATTAAACCTGGCTCAGGCAAAACTCTGACCATTAATAGCCCATTATCTGTTATTTGCACTTTATCAGTTTATTTATTCATGTGTGTATATATTTATCTAATGATATATGGACACACTGATCTGTTTTGTAGTCAATGCCTACTAGGTTCTGTTGTGCTGAAGCAAAGCAAGAATTTCATTGGCCTATCAGGGACACATGACAATAAACTCACTTGAACTTGACAACACTGACTCTCTGCTCCCGATATTGTTAGAGCAAGAAATTACCAAGTGCACAAAGGAAAGAATTCAAGGATGTTCTCACGTCGTTTTTGCGAAAATGTAACTTCCCTATCAATGGTGTGGATGCCTGACAATATTGAGAATACTGAATCCACGATTCTCAGTATCTTCCTGTTAATACTTCCCAAAATGGTGAAGGAACAGGACTATATGGGTGGCACGGTGGCGCAGCGGTAGAGTTGCTGCCTTACAGCGCCAGAGTCCCGGGTTCGATCCTGATTACCGGTGCTGACTGTACGGAGTTTGTATGTTCTCCCTGTGACCTTTGTAGATTTTCGCCAGGATCTCCGGTTTCCTTCCACACTCCAAAAACCTATGGGTTAATTTGGTTGATACAATTATAAATAGTTCCTGGTGCGTGTTGGATAGTGATGGTGTGTGGGGATCGCCGGGAGGTGCGGACTCAGTGGGCTGAAGGGCCTATTTCTGCACTATATTACTAAACTAAACTAAAATAAACTAAACTAAAGAAACCCATCAGAAACAGTGGAAGGAATGCACCACCTGCCTCTCCATCAGGCTCATCCCCTCCCACGTGTGACTGAATCGATGTTGGTCCCACCATCCTTGGAGCCCACAGAACTGGAGTGGAAACAAACCAACCGTGACTTCAAGGGACTCTCTGCAAAGGAAATAAAGAGGTTACAGGTTTTTAAGTGCTCACCCAAGTCACGTTTTTAATATGATGAGTGTTTCTATCTCCACTACTCATCTGGGCAGACTCCCATTGCTTCTTGAGTGAAGAAAATCTGACTTAACTTCCATCTGATTCTGATTCAAATTAACTTAAATTTTTGTCCTCAGCTACTGATTCGCCTGCTATGTGGTTCTCTTTGTTTAAATAAATCCATTAAATCCTCCCTCATTTCGTAAGAAAACAAACGTAGCCCATTTGCCCTCTTGCTGTAACTAATTATCTCCAACCCGAACATTCTCTGGTTTCTTCTGCAACTCCTCAAGTGGTATTTTTGCCGTGGTGCAGTGACCAAGTGGTGCTTTGACCAAAATCCGATGAAAGGAGCTGAGCGAGAAAATCTATTCTGACTCAACCAAAACCACATCCATGATTACTTCAAGTGAGAGATTTGGAGTCTAGGCACTGGAGTGATCCAGACATTCCTCTCTCCTTGAAGATTGAAGATCGAAGCCTTGTATTTTCTCAACATGCCCAGGTGGCAATATGTTGTGCAGTGCCCTCAACTTTGGTCTTGCCCGCTTCTCTTTTCTTCCATCCTTGCTTGCTTGCTCCTGCGTGATAGTGTCCCTCACAAGGATGTCCACAGACATTGGCATACTGGTCTGGAGCAGCCCTGATTGTGGAAGGTGGGTCCTTGGTAACCTGGTTGTTTTCAAGGTTAAATATGAGGAGAAAGAAACTGGGCCAACAATTCTCTATTGTAGGTGTCGCGTAAATTTCCAGATCCGGTTCCTTTCCGGGTCAGATGCTCCATACGTCAGCTGATGCCGGTAGATTTCTGTCCCATATTTCTTCATCTTTCTTAGCATTGTTGCACCTTGAAGAAAACCCAGGACCCTGAGATTGCGGCTTCACTCGGCCTCATTTGAAAAACGTGGTGGCAAAGTTTGGACCACAGGGGACATCAGGAGAATCAATTTTTGAATCAGAAATCTGTCAGATATTACTTCTGTTGCTGGCCAGTGAAATAATTTGCCTTGATTTAAAACTGGAAAAGTGCCAAAAATTGAATGGAATTGCAAGGCTATTATTCTTTAAAAAAATTGAGTGGGCACTAGACACAAAGATCGAAACTTATTCCATGGAGATAAAATGTCAGATCTGTTTCCCTGAAGCTTATATCATGCTTACAATTTCCTGCCTCTGACGGTGTTTTACTGAACATGATTTACATTTTGCCGAACTTGTTTGATGACTCAGAGATAGCGAGTGCCTGTCACTCTGGATCCATCAGTTAAGGATTCAGTTAAAGTTCAATTTCCATAGACCCACTCGGTCTTCAAATGAAAAGCAATGACATCTCACAGTGCTCTGCTATCAGAATGCAAAATCAGGATGGTAGCAAGTGAAATGTTTACACAGATGGGTTGTCAATTGATTTACTACAACTATTTTTTCTTATATCTGGAAAAATACCGAATGAGTGGAAAAACTGAAATTGAATTGTAGAATCATCCAGTACAAAAACGACCATTTGTCCCATCATGACCATGTTGGCCAATATGGCCTAGTTTTATTATACCTTCTGAAGAAGGGGCCTGACCCAAAACATCACCTACCTATGTTCTCCAGAGGTGCTGCATGACCTGCGGAGTTACTCCAGCACTTTTGTGTTTTGGTTTGTCAACAAGTATATACAGTTCCTTGTGCATATGATTTGCTTATATTACTTCATGGTTGTTGTTCTGGAGTGTTGTACATTATGGTTCTTCATATGGTCACCTTGGTATCTTTTAATTGTGGTGAGAGTTTCAGCCTCCAGGACCTTTCAAGCAGTGAACTCCAGGAACCTTCAGCACAAAAGTCTTTTCCTTAACTCCATCTGCAGCTGCGTGCCTTGTTACTGAATTCTCTGCTATCGAAAATGGTCTCTGCTGTCCATCCAGTCTGGGATCTCATTTCATCCATCTTGGTGCACATCCAGTGACCTTCTGAACAAAGCAACCCAGATGTCGAGCAGTCTTTCTGTAATTCTCCAACAACATCTTTGTAAATCTCCAGAGGAACTTCAGCATCTGTGGAGGCTGATGTTTCTGGTCGAGACTTTGTATCAGGATTGAGATTGACCTGTTTTTACAAAATGTTAAATGGTCAGCTCGACATAGACTACAAGACTTACACCAAACCCAAACTAATTAGGAGCAGACGAGGGCATTTGACCCAATTTTTGATCCCAGCTACAAAGACAGATGTATACAGCAATTCGTTCTTCCCCCGCACAATTAAAGCATGGAATAATCTCCACCCAACTATAGTTACCCAACCAGATGCAACTAAATTTAAAGTAGCTCTTTCTTCCCAATAACCCTTTCTGGCTTAAGCCCTCCCTTCACCACCTCCAGTTTAAATTCCATTTGGAATATTTTGGAGGACCAAGAAACCAAGAACCAAGATCCGTAGAGGAGAGATAAAGAAATGATTACAATGGGTGAGACGGGCTGGTAAACTAGTAATTTTAAATTGACAGCTGAGATGTGCAGTTGCTACAGAAACTGTTTCTATCTCCTTTGGATGTCCGTCTACCATGATGGCCATTTCTCCGGTGAATGGATCTGCATAAACATGTCGTAAGTCAAAGTTTGTTTGCCTCTGGTCAGTAGTTGAGAGGAGCACTGGGAAATATTCTTCATTGCGTATGTATTTGAACGTTCACCCTATTCATTCCCCTGGTACTCATGTGGCATTCAAGGGTTGTGAGGGATCTTTCGTCTAGATTAGCAGTCAAATCATCAATCCAAATGTGGGTGTTTTAGATTACCTTTCTCAGGTTCCCTGATACCTGCAACCTGTACACTTCCTCATCTTTCACCTCCTTTACCTACATGCTGTAAGGTACATACTGTACTGTGAAGAACAAAGGAATAGCAGTCTGCTTAAGATGAATTTGGAACACTGCCAAGTTCGGCACTAAATATGTCCGTGAGCTTGACCAATATAAGTGATCCACCTAATTTCGATGCTTTTGACCTCTCTGATCTTGCTTTGCCTTTTATAGCCACTCAGCCTATGAAACTTGATCCTTGTCCTGGGCCAATTATGAGAAGAAGTCTTGCTTTGCTTTCACCACATCTCATTCTAACTTTACCTATTGTTTGGAGTATTGTGTTTAATTTTGTTCACCCTGCTATAGGAAGGATGACATTAATCTGGTAAAAGAGCATCGTGAAGATTTACGATGATGTTGCCAGGTCTTGAGGATCTGATCTATAGGGAAAGATTGAGCAGGCTAAGGCTTTATTCCTTGGAGTGCAGGAGCCTAAGGGATGATCATACAAAGGTGTATAAAATCATGAGGGGAATTGACAGGGTGAATGCACAAGGTATTTTACACAGGGCAGGGGGATCAAGAACCAGAGGATATAGGTTTATGGTGATAGGGGAAAGATTTAACAGAAACGTGACGGGAAACGGTTTCACTCAAAGGGTAATGGCAGGGCTCTCGCTTAACTTTTTTTCCCCTGTTGCCAGCCGGGCAACCTTGGCAGCTTTGTAGGTTGCCAAATGACAGTTTAGGTGGTCATTTAAGATGGCTGCATGACCCGTGCGATAATGTGCTCAGACAAAGCGCATAGTTACCAGTCGGAATTATACTCAATGAAGCATTCACATATTATTTCTGCTTCAAATAAAGTCACAAACTAAACATTCACCAATCAAGACATGATATATCCCACAATGACATGCAGCAAAATTATAAGACAGTATCTCAACTCTTTTTACACATTGTAATGAATGCAATTTCTATTAGTTCTTTCCACTTCCAAACAAAAATGTGGTTGGATTATTCAGCGTATGATCAACCTGTGTCAATAAATCCTGGACCATGGTAACATATATGCGTACGTATAGTTGTGAATGTTGCTCATTAAATAACTACAGTACTGATACTCCATATTAAGAGCATTGATTGGCCGTTAAAATGAATTCTGTAATAACATGTCAACGGTAGCAGTGACAATCGAACACTGTAGTTTTAATGTTTCACGTGTTCACAATTTAATTAATCCATCTTTATGGATTAAAACAAATAATAACATTGGGAATTAAAACACATTTGATTGAATTCCGTTATCAAACATAGTCAATATTAGCTCTGAAGATATTTCTAGGACAATAGGGTCAGGAAGCAGTGTGTGTGTGAATCAGTGCGGGGTGGATAGATGGCGGGGGGTTAGAAAGCAGTCGGTGCAGAATGGATGGATTGAGGCAGGTGAATTAGTACGTGTTGGTTGGAGTAGGTAAAATTGTGAGGGGAGAGCACGGGGGATGTCAGTGGTGTTGAATGGTGGGGGGTTCAATACGGGATGGATGCGGGTAGACAAAAGTGCTGGAGAAACTCAGCGGGTGAGGCGGCATCTATGGAGCGAAGGAAATAGGCAACGTTTCGGGTCGAGACCCTTCTTCAGACTGTTCCCCCCCATTCTTCTTGAATGGGAGGGTCAGTACAGGATGGATGGGGGTGGTGATCAGCGCAGGATGAATGTGGGGGGGGGGGGGTCAGTACAGTGTGGATCAGAGGGTCTGTGCAGGATGAATGGGGAATCACTACAGGATGAATGGGGGAAGGTGCAGGATAAATGGAGGGTGGGTCAGTGCGGGATGAATGTGTGGATTAGTACAGGATGACGGTGTTTAGTTGCCCGGCGGCGCTTTGAGTGGTCAATGGCACCCGGGCAACCATTAATTTCAAGCCCTGTAATGGGTATATGGAACAAGCCTCTAGAGGAGGTAGTTGAAGCAGGTACTATAACGGCATTTAAAATACACTTGGATAGGTACATGGATATGGAAGGTTTAGAGGGATATAGGCCAAACGCGAGTAAATGGGACTAGATTAGATGGGCATCTTGATCGACATGGACTAGTTCTGCTGAAGGGCACATTTCCATACTGTGATTCTATATGCCTCTCACCTTCAACTTTTCCCCAGTGTAGGTGAATTAGTGCTTGAACATCATTGTACCATCAGGGCAATATGACTTGATCCACTAGTGCTTGCACAGTCTACGTAGTTGTGGAATGGTTACGTTTCTAGGCCAGCAGGCAGAGCTCCGATCCAATGATCCAGAGCCACGGGTTCAAAACAGACAGTTGTAGCTGGAGAATTTAAATTCACATAATTAAACAAATCCAGGTCATTTTAGTAAAACGCCAATACCATCAGTAATAGTGGCAATGGAACAGCTGAGTTGTCATGAAAACTCATCTGCTTCCCTCCTGTCCACCCTCTTACCCAGCCTTGCCTGCATTGATTCCAGACAAGCCGATCTTGCAGACTGTAATCTTGACAATAATCTCTTAACTAGCTCCTCGGTTCAACGGTAGTTACGGATGGACAATGAACAATAGGATTGCCAGTAATGCTCACAAACTGGGAATGAATAAATAGAAACAAAAAGCAATGTATTTACAGTAGGACACTAGTGTCTTTGTGGTTCGTTTACATTTCTGCCCAGTCAGCTTTGTACTGCTTGGTGGTTGACTTTGGCTTCCTAGGTTCTTAATCTCAGAAGTGTACTTAGTATCAGACATGATCAGGGATCTCGGGAACTGAGATTCAGACAGCTGAACTGATACTCTTCAGGAATACAACAGTGTCTGTGGAATTGAAGGCAAATTATTTACAGATATTTGGATAAAGCAGGGCAGTGGCCCATAGAATCCATGAACATGGAGATGGGGCATTCTGCCCATCATGTCCATGCCAACCAGTGGGTACCCATCCACATTAATCTATCTTTCAGCACCACCTGGCCCATAGCCTCCTAACTTGATAACTTAACCAAGAAACAGCCATGGTCAATTGATTTAAATTGACTTGCTCTGTACTATTTGTATCCATTATACCACTTTGATACAATGATGTAGGGGGTTGTAATAGTTCTGACAAGTTGCTCACTGTGATAAATCATTTTAGGAACAAAAGTGATAAACTATGGCATACGTATAAAATTGTGAATTGCATTAATGAAAGATTTGTCTTCAAGTGTCAGCAGTACCTTATTAATGGAAGTAGTTAAAATGTAAATTTGCAATATTGTAATATTGTCGGATATTATAGAATAATGCCCCTGTCCCACTTAGGAACCCTGAACGGAAACGTCTGGAGACTTCGCGCCCCACCCAAGGTTTCCGTGTGGTTCCCGGAGGTTTTTGTCAGTCTCCCTACAGGCTTCAACTACCTGCAACCTCCGGCAACCACCTGCAACCTCCGGGAACCGCACGGAAACCATGGGTGGGGCGCAAAGTCTGCAGAGGTTTCCGTTTAGGTTTCCTAAGTGGGACAGGACCTTAACAATGCAGTTGTTCAGTGACTGAAGTTACTGGGCCAGCAGTCAGTCTTCTGAAGCATTGATCCAAATATGTGACTTCAAATCTAGCTGGGAAATTTAAGTTTAATCTATTTAACATTTTTTAACATTAAACATTTTAACATTAAATTTAACATTAACTTTGTCCATGAAAATGTTGTAAAAACCCATCTGGTTCACTCATGAACTTCAGGGAAAGAAATGGCCTGCATGTAATTAAAAAACAAACCAACCCTTTTGCCCATCTATGTCAATGTCACTTGTCCACGTTAGGATGGCATCCATCTATATTTTGCCTATTTAAGTGTCTGTCTAAATGTCTACTACACATAATAATTGTCTTTGAACATCCCACCCTCATTTCCAGCGCATTCCAGATATCAGCTGTCAAAATAGAAAACAATTAGAGAAATACAATAAATGCTGTAAATGCTAGCAATATGTTAAAACTCAGTGAAAAATCACCCTGTGTCACATTCAACTACACAGAGAGAAAAGTGAAAAAAACTATCCAGAGCACCTTCCTATCCTAATCAGGGCTAATTCTGTAATTCTTTGCATTGGTTACCAATCATTAAATAACCATCTGAACAAGCAACTAGTGACAAAGTAACATAAGCGAACTAGCAGTTCATTAACTACAATTATAACCCAGTTAGATCGTAAGACCATGAGGCATAGGAGCAAAATTCAGCCCATCAAGTCTAACCTGCCATTCTAGCGTGGCTGACCTATTTTTCCCTCTCAACCCCTTTTTCCTGCTTTCTCCGAGTAACCTTTGACGGCCTTACTAATCAAAAACCTGTCAATCCCCACTTTAAAAATACCCAAGGTCTTGGCCTCCACAGCCTCTCTGTGCAATGAATTCCACAGTTTCACCACCCTCTGGCTGATGAAATTCCTCCTCGTCTTCATTCTAAAGGTAAGTCCTTTTATTCCGAGGCAGTGCCCTCTGGTTCTAGACTCTCCCACTACTGGAAACATCCTTTCCACGTCCTTCAATTTATCATCAGCAGCACTAACCATGGATAATGGATTGCACCATAATAATGGATTGCACACAAAGGAGCATAAATCCCTTGTTTCATCAAGGTTCAGCCAGTACAAAGTCAGGTTCTTCGTTGAATTCTTTGGGTTTGTTGATATCGATTTAATCAGTGCTTTCCCCAGGCTCAATCTTCTGTTTACTTTTCAGCATCGCCCTGGGTGGATCTAACAAAGTCTGCCAACAGGATTGACCTGTACGATGTCCGGAGAAGACCATGGTGAGTAGAAATTTACACACATTCGTGGCTCTCTTCAATACTTAATGTTTATTTACAATGAAGGGAACATTGAGGGAATAAAAAAGAATAAAACTAGCATTTGTTGTGGGTTTTACGAGACCGTTCTGAGCGCCGATGCATGGCAGTGGTGCGAGTTGCTTTGAGGATTTGCTGAGCCAACACAGCAGGAAGCAGCTTAACTAATGTGTGCAGACACAGGAAGAGTTACTAAGTGCATAGTTGAGTTCAGTAGCTCTGCAGTGCTTTTATTTAGTTTACTGCAACTCTATTTCAGGGAAGTGAAAACAGTATAAAAATGTACTCAAATCAATTGTGTGGATTTTATTTAAGCCTTTAATTGTTACAAGACATTGATTGATTCACAGTGCACTTTCATTGTGGGTCAAGATGTCAATATAACGTGATATAGTACCCAGCCATATAGCATAGGGGGCTTTAGTTCAATTCACTTAATTATATCATCTCTGTTGAGCTGGCGGTGAGCAGCATCCCTTTGTGCCCGTAACAAAGGAGAATAACTATGTGGCAGGAATATAAAAGATTTTATTTTAAACCTCTCCAGGAATTAAAACTGAAGGCATAAAAGCAAACTTGCACCATTCAATGAATATTCTATGTTGAGGCAAACAACAAGATGCTGCTTTTACAAAGCTATTTCTGATATTACCTTTAATTCTTGTTTCTGTTCCTCACCTGAACTTATTGGCTGATAGAAACATAGAAATTAGGTGCTGGAGTAGGCCATTCGGCCCTTCGACCCTTCGAGCCTGCACCGCCATTCAATATGATCATGGCTGATCATCCAACTCAGTATCCCGTACCTGCCTTCTCTCCATACCCCCTGATCCCCTTAGCCACAAGGGCCACATCTAACTCCCTCTTAAATATAGCCAATGAACTGGCCTCAACTACCCTCTGTGGCAGAGTGTTCCAGAGATTCACCACTCTCTGTGTGAAAAAAGTTCTTCTCATCTCGGTTTTAAAGGATTTCCCCCATCCTTAAGCTGTGACCCCTTGTCCTGGACTTCCCCAACATCGGGAACAATCTTCCTGCATCTAGCCTGTCCAACCCCTTAAGAATGTTGTAAGTTTCTATAAGCTCCCCTCTCAATCTCCTAAATTCTAGAGAGTATAAACCAAGTCTATCCAGTCTTTCTTCATAAGACAGTCCTGACATCCCAGGAATCAGTCTGGTGAACCATCTCTGCACTCCCTCTATGGCAATAATGTCCTTCCTCAGATTTGGAGACCAAAACTGTATGCAATACTCCAGGTGTGGTCTCACCAAGACCCTGTACAACTGCAGTAGAACCTCCCTGCTCCTATACTCAAATCCTTTGCAATGAAAGCTAACATACCATTCGCTTTCTTTACTGCCTGCTGCACCTGCATGCCTACCTTCAATGACTGGTGTACCATGACACCCAGGTCTCGCTGCATCTCCCCCTTTCCCAATCGGCCACCATTTAGATAATAGTCTGCTTTCCCGTTTTTGCCACCAAGATGGATAACCTCACATTTATCCACATTATACTGCATCTGCCAAACATTTGCCCATTCACCCAGCCTATCCAAGTCACCTTGCAGTCTCCTAGCATCCTCCTCACAGCTAACACTGCCCCCCAGCTTAGTGTCATCCGCAAACTTGGAGATATTGCCTTCAATTCCCTCATCCAGATCATTAATATATATTGTAAATAGCTGGGGTCCCAGCACTGAGCCTTGCGGTACCCCACTAGTCACTGCCTGCCATTGTGAAAAGGACCCGTTTACTCCTACTCTTTGCTTCCTGTTTGCCATCCAGTTCTCTATCCACATCAATACTGAACCCCCAATGCCTTGTGCTTTAAGTTTGTATACTAATCTCTTATGTGGGACCTTGTCGAAAGCCTTCTGGAAGTCCAGATACACCACATCCACTGGTTCTCCCCTATCCACGCTACTAGTTACATCCTCAAAAAATTCTATAAGATTCGTCAGACATGATTTACCTTTCGTAAATCCATGCTGACTTTGTCCAATGATTTCACCACTTTCCAAATGTGCTGCCCTCTCTCTCCTTTATCTGACACTTTGGGCCATTAATACTCCGTGGATGATGGAAATGTGTATGTCCTCCGCAGAATTGTAAAATAAGCTTAAAATGTAAAAATATCACCACCCTTCCCCCTTACCCTTCGGACAATGCCAGTCCACGTATTGCATTTACTTGGGTGTACATTATGTCATTTTCCCCAGCTGTGAGGTGGGGCAGTTAATGAACAGAGGGGCCTTTCCCATCACTTGGCAACAACCAGCAACCGAAGTCTGAGCCTCGATGAGCAATGGTTACTTTGGGCTTTCACCCCCCCCCCTCGTGGACAACTGGTTCAACATCATTTACTGTGGCCTTACTGTAATGAAAATCTTGTAAATAATGAGAATAACTTTGACTTCAAAGAAATTAATGCTCCGCAACTCATTAATGTTTCATCAATTTCAGTTTGTGGACTCCTCCATTCAAGATAGTTGGTTGATTGAAGGGTTGATGGGACATCTGCAAATCCATGGTGTTGTGATTGACTATCTTTTGCAATTAAAACACAAAGTACGTGCTATAACTTCAGGACAAACGCTCAACTAAGAAAGCCAAGACTAAAGCCGTAGTATTATCTAACTATCGAACTAAATATACTAACTTACATGATCAGTCGGTGAACTTGCCCCGGGGGAGGGCACAGGTAACTGCACTGATACAAGATACAAGATACATTTAATTGTCATTTGGACCCCTTGAGGTCCAAACGAAATGCCGTTTCTGCAGCCATACATTACAAACACATAGACCCAAGACACAACATAATTTACATAAACATCTGCACTGGAAGCAAGTATTAAACGGGCTTGTGGAGCAATTGACTACTTCCTCTGAAGACGATGGAAAGAAAAATTGAATCCTGACTAGGTTAACTAAAGGAAGGAGGAAATGGAGGATGAGCAGGGAAGAAAATACATATTTCAGTCATGTGGGGGAGAAGAATAACATTGAAAATTGATAAAGGGGATAATGAAGGTACAGTGGTCAGGGGAATGTCCTGCATGCTGTTCTGCCAGTTAATTTGAGGTTTACGTGGTTGGAATTGGAGAAATGTCTGGGCATCATCCATTAATTAATACATTGCTTGCAGCTCAGTATGTTGGGAGTGCCAATCAAATATAATGAATGATGCACTCAGGCCTCCTGAGTCTCTCGTCTCTGCGCCACACTATCATGTTCTGTGGTCTTCGAGGTGCTCAACGGATTCTTTTCTTATTCTGCATTTCCACGAAGCCTATAAATCTTATGCAAATTGCCAAAGAATTGGGAGCAAAAAGGGCTGACCTAGTCATTTTAATTGCACAGCATGTTGGAACACATTAGAATAGCTGCGGTGAAGGAATATCACATTTAATTACAGCACTCAAATGCAGTTTTGAGTTATTTGATTAAACATCTGTTTTTAAACCATCTATATCTGTATTATCCCTGCTCCAACGGTTTTAGAAATTGGAATTTTCTGGCCGTGCGATGGAATGCGCATTCGAGGCAATGTAGCTGATTGGTGATAGCTCTTCATTGCCATTAACTGTAATACTAAGTTAAACGCATACATGTCTGGCACTGCACAAGATGGAAATGATAAACAGCAGAATGTAGCACGTGAAGCACAGCGACCTAAATTTTCAGGCAAAAAAAAAGATAGAAAGTGAGGTAATTACAAGAGGGAACTGAAGGTAGAAAGCGGCGGAAGTGAACAGCTGACAATTGCCATGGTGATTTTAAGATCCACATGTGAGAAGTGGGAAGCTGCCTTTGCAATCCGGCGTTGGGTTTATCTTGGAATGTGTTCTGAAGGGTTGAGATCTCTCTTTGTGGAAAAGCACTGGGTCCTCATTCGTATTTAGGGCTGTCAACCGTCAATCTAGGTGTCTCCTAGAATGAGACCTGGAAATTTCAGGCACTGTTATTCTCTGATCACAGAATGTAGATAGTTTATATTTACTGTCTTAGCTTTTGCATGCACTTTATTCTAAATTTTAATAGATAAACAAATGAAATGTGGATGAAATTTCAGCACCAATTCTTAAAGGCAAATCACATATTTGGACATGATCAGGACTGAAAAAAAAGTTGGTAGGAAATAACAATGTGGGAGGTGAGTGAACTTACCTCAAACAGTTTAAATGGTGCTCAAAAGTGCTCCATTCATCAGGGGCACAATTTAAATTATAAACACATATCCTTTTGAATTTGATGTGAAGTATGTTATTATTTTCTTGTGCTATTCCTGTATATTCTGAATAATATTCAAAGCTGGTTAAGAGAGAAGCTGCAAATAAAGGAACAATAATTAAGTATGGAGGAGGGAACTGCAGATGTTGGCTTAAACCGAAGATGGACACAAAGTGCTGGAGTAACTCAGCAGGACAGGCAGCATCTCCGGAGAGAAGGAATGGGTGATATATAACCATATAACAATTACAGCACGGAAACAGGCCATCTTGGCCCTTCTAGTCCGTGCCGAGCACTTACTCTCACCTAGTCCCATCTACCTGCACTCAGACCATAACCCTCCATTCCTTTCCCGTCCATATACCTATCCAATGTATTTTTAAATGATAAAATCGAACCTGCCTCCACCACTTCCACTGGAAGCTCATTCCACACAGCTACCACTCTCTGAGTAAAGAAGTTCCCCCTCATGTTACCCCTAAACTTCTGTCCCTTAATTTTCAAATCATGTCCTCTTGTTTGAATCTTTCCTACTCTCAATGGAAAAAGCTTATCCACGTCAACTCTGTCTATTCCTCTCATCATTTTAAAGACCTCTATCAAGTCCCTCCTTAACCTTCAGCGCTCCAAAGAATAAAGACCTAACTTGTTCAACCTTTCTCTGTAACTTAGGTGCTGAAACCCAGGCAACATTCTAGTCAATCTCCTCTGTCCTCTCTCTATTTTGTTGACATCTTTCCTATAATTTGGCGAGCAAAATTGTACGCCATATTCCAGAATTGGCCTCGCCAATGCCCTGTACAATTTTAACATTACATCCCAACTTCTATACTCAATGCTCTGATTTATAAAGGCCAGCACACCAAAAGCTTTCTTTACCACCCTATCTACACGAAATTCCACCTTCAGGGAACTATGCACAGTTATTCCTAGATCCCTCTGTTCAACTGCATTCCTCAATTCGCTACCATTTACCATGTACATCCTATTTTGATTTGTCCTGCCAAGATGTAGCACCTCACACTTATCAACATTAAACTCCATCTGCCATCTTTCAGCCCACTCTTCCAAATGGAAGGAATGGGTGACATTTCGGGTCGAGACCCTTCTTCAGACTCAAGGAGACTCAAGAAGTCTGAAGAAGGGTCTCGACCCGAAATGTCACCCATTCTTTCTCTCCAAAAATAATTAAGTTATAGGACCAATCATTATGTATGACTGTTAGCGGATGAAGTTCAGATTCAATTGAAGGAGTTTGTCAGTGTTGGGCTTCTTAATGACTGCAAGCAGAAAATAAAACTGCCTACACTTTAGACAGGTGAATGCCACAGGGTTTGGTACTTAGATAAATTATAGGTGATGCTATGCACTGCTTTTGGCACAAGTACTTGTGTCGGACATGCACCTTACCACTCAAGTGCAAATGCATATGCACTCATTTGAAATTGATTTTAGTATCATTAATGAGTAGCAATTATAAATACATCAGAACGGCTATATGTATTGCTGAGCACTCATATCCTGCACATTTCTGAATGGCAGCTACGATCGTTTCTAAAAGGGATGGTCTCGGAAGTTAGACATGGTTTCACCAGTTAATTATCATTTCTGTGCACTGAAATGTGGCAAAAGTATTGCTAGTATCTCTCAGATATATTTGCCACTAAAAGATTTTCTTGTTTCGAAGGTAATTCTAAAGGAATGTAGTGTGTTACATTGTTAGAATTGTCCTTTTATATTGTCCAAATTATATTTCTATTTCTTGAAAGAATGAATTGGATTTTTGACATCCTTCACAGAATGGTATTTGTTGATATGATTCAGAAACTGACAGATTTTGCTGAAAGTATAAGAAAGCATTGACAAGAGGTGCAGGTACTTCACATCGAACAAACTGAGTGATGGACATAAAGTCTATCCATGGTGTTCTTCCAACTGCCTGCTGCTTTTGTTGGTGTTGATTGTGTCATCCTGCACCAGCACTCAGCTTTTGCCTGGTTGCACAAAATCATAGTCACCTGGTTCAATTCTGAACCCACTCAGTCATAGAAAAACATAGAAACATAGAAATTAGGTGCAGGAGTAGGCCATTCGGCCCTTCGAGCCTGCACCACCATTCAATATGATCATGGCTGATCATCCAACTCAGTATCCCGTACCTGCCTTTCAGTATCCCGTACCTGCCTTGGAAATAGGAAATAGTCATAGGAAAAGTCTTCTGCAGTGTTCGTTCTGTGTTCCCACGGTCTTGGCCTGGCTTCCTCTTATTTTGCACCTGATGCCCATCATCTGATATCACTGACTCAGTTTCAAGTGTACATTAGCAACTCCCAGTCCCACCCCCCACCACTGCTCCTCTCGACCACTCGACTGCCTCTGATTCCCCAGACTGCTGGTTCAACATTGAATTCTGGAAGGGAAGAACATTTTTCCAGCAAAATATTGGGAAGACTACAGTTATTTTCTTTAGAACTGTTACAAACTCCACTCCCTCGCCATTGAATCTGTATTTACTCTGATAGGTTGCTTGCAACCTTAGTGCTTTTGTTAACTCGAGACGAGTTTTGGTCAATATATCTGCACTGACACTGTGACTGGACTGCACTGCCAAGCCTCAATTCATCTGCTATTAATACTCTCTTCCATACCCTTGTTATCTCTAGGCTTTATTTCAAGGGAGTCTACATTTTCCTACCATGGTTTGCTCACTGTAAACTAATGTCATCTTAAACCCAGCGTGGAGCATAAAGAAACGGAACCGTGACCAGCCCGACACCCAGCCTGCACTCCAGAGGCTGCCCTGCCCTTCAGTAAGATCATGGCTGCTCCTGTGTGTATATTAGACAATAGACAATAGGTGCAGGAGTAGGGCATTTGGCCCTTCGAGCCAACACTGCCATTCAACGTGATCATGGCTGATCATCCTGCCTTCTCCCCATATCCCCTGGCTCCGCTATTTTTAAGAGCCCTATCTAGCTCTCTCTTGAAAGCATCCAGAGAACCTGCCTCCATCGCCCTCTGAGACAGAGAATTCCACCAGACTCTCTCTCTGTGAGAAAAGGGTTTCCTTCGTCTCCGTTCGAAATGGCTTACTCCTTATTCTTAAACTGTGGCCGCTGGTTCTGGACTCTCCCAACATCGGGAACATGTTTCCTGCCTCTAGCATGTCCAAGCCCTTATCAATCTTATATGTTTCAATGAGATTCTATCTCATCCTTTTAAACTCCAGAGTGTACAAGCCCAACTGCTCCATTCTCACATCATATGACAGTCCCGCCATCCCGGGAATTAAACTTGTTAACCTACGCTGCACTCCCTCAATAGCAAGAATGTCATTCCTCAAATTAGGGGACCAAAACTGCACAACTCTGTACAACTTCAGAAGGACCTCTTTGCCCCTATATTCGATTCCTCTTGTAATAAAGGCCAACATGCCATTCACTTTCTTCACTGCCCGCTGTACCTGCATGCTTACTTTCATAGACTGATGTACAAGGACCCCAAGATCCCGTTGTGCTTCCTCTTTTTCTCAATTTGACGCCATTTAGATGGTAACTCTGCCTTCCTGTTTTTGCTACCAAAGTGGATAATCTCACTTTTATCTGCATTAAACTTCATCTGCCATGCATCTGCCCACTCCCCCAACCTGTCCAAGTCACCCTGCATTCTCATAGCATCCTCCTCACAGTTCACACTGCCGCCCAGCTTTGTGTTATCTGCAAATTTGCTAATGTTACTTTGAATCCCTTCATCCAGATCATTGATGTATATTGTAAATAGCTGCGGTCCCAGCACCGAGCCTAGCGGTACCCCACTAGTCACTGCCTGCCATTCTGAAAGAGACCTGTTAATCCCTACTCTTTGTTTCCTGTCTGCCAACCACTTCTCTATCCATGTCAGCAGTCTACCCCTAATCCCATGTGCCCTAATTTTGCCCACTAATCTCTTATGTGGGACATTATCAAATGTTTTCTGTAAGTCCAGGTACATTACATCCACTGGCTCTCCCTTATCCATTTTCTGGTTACATCTTCAAAAAATTCCAGATGATTAGTCAAGCATGATTTCCCCTTCGTAAATCCATGTTGACTCGGACCGATCCTGTTACTGCTATCCAAATGTGCGGCTATCTCATCTTTTATAATTGACTACAGCATCTTCCACATCACCGATGTCAGGCTAACTGGTCTATAATTTCCCGTTTTCTCTTTCCTGCCTTTCTTAAAAAGTGGATAACATTAGCTACCCTCCAATCCACAGGAACTGATCCTGAGTCTATAGAACATTGGACAATTATCACCAATGCATCCACGATTTCTAGAGCCACTTCCTTAAGTACCCTGGGATGCAGACCGTCAAGCCCTGGGGATTTATCAGCCTTCAGTCCCATCAGTCTATCCAACACCATTTCCTGCCTAATGTGGATTTCCTTCAGTTCCTCAGTCACCCCAGATCCTCTGGCCACTACTATATCAGGGAGATTGTTTGTGTCCTCCATAGTGAAGACAAATCCAAAGTACCTGTTCAACTCATCTGCCATTTCCTTGTTCCCCATAATAAATTCACCCTTTTCGGTCTTCAAGGGTCCAACTTGGTCTTAACTAATGTTTTCCTCTTCAGATACCTAAAGAAGCTTTTACTATCCTGCTTTATATTCTTGGCTAGCTTACCTTCGTACCTCATCTTTTCTCCCCGTATTGTCTTTTTGGTTATCTTCTGTTGTTCTTTAAACATTACCCAATCCTCTTGCTTCCCACTCATCTTTGCTACGTTGTACTTCTTCACTTTAATTTTTATACTGTCCCTGACGTCCCTTGTCAGCCATGGTTGTCCCTTTCTCTCCTTGGAATCTTTCTTCCTCCTAGGAATGAACTGATCCTGCACCTTCTGTATTATTCCTAGAAACACCTGCCATTTTTGTTCCACTGTCATCCCTGCTAGTGTATCTTTCCAGTCAACTTTGGCCAGTTCCTCCCTCATGGCCCCATAGTCCCCTTTATTCAACTGCAACAGCTGCAACACTGACACCTCTGATCTACCCTTCTCCCTCTCCAATTGTAGATTAAACCTGACCATGTTATGGTCACTGCCTCTTAATGGCTCATTAACCTCGAGGTCCTTTATCAAATCCAGTTCATTACATAACACTAAATCCAGAATTGCCTTCTCCCTGGTAGGCTCCAATACAAGCTGTTCAAAAAATCCATCCCAAAGACACTCTACAAAGTCCCTTTCTTGGGGTCCAGTACCAACCTGATTTTCCCAGTCTACCTGCATGTTGAAATCTCCCATAACAACCATAGCATTACTTTTGCTACATGCCAATTTGAGCTCCTGATTCAACTTGTGCCCTATGTCCAGGCTACTGTTTGGGGACCTGTAGATTAGTCCCATTAGAGTATTTTTACCATTACAATTCCTTAGTTATATCCATACTGACTCCACATCTTCTGTTTCAATGTCACCCCTTGCAAGGGACTGAATTTCATTCCTCACCAACAGGGCAACCCCACCCCCTCTGCCCACCTGTCTGTCTTTTCGATAGGAGGGACACCCTTGAATATTCAGTTCCCAGCCCTGGCCCTCTTGCAGCCATGTCTCAGTAATTCCCACAACATCATACTTGCCAGTTTCTAACTATTGTTTCACTTCCTTCATCCATCATCTCTGCACTTGCTGTCTGTATTGTATCGATTCTAGATTCACATTTTGGCGTAAAAATCTCTCGAAGGCCTTGCCCCATCCTGTCTTTGAAATCTCCTTCACTCCTATAACCCTATTGAGGGTTGTAGAGGTTGTGTTCCCATACACATCCATCTTCTTTTCAGCAATTGATGACCTCTAGATGCCTGACTTTAATTGCTGACTTGAGTTGACTGCACCTTAAATGACTTTGACCCAAGGCTCTGAACCTCCTTTTCCTACTTTCCTACTTTTGTAGTTCCCTTTAAAACCTGAACTTTGTAATCAATGTTTTGCTCATCTAACAAAGGTGGCCGGATGTCAAATTGTGATTCACTGTTCTCTTCTGTTAATTGCCATGGGATGTTTGCAGTGCGCAGGGTGCTATGAAAATAGAGGTGCCTGATGCTGTAAATCCTAACATAGGTATCAAGCACTTCTTTTTGTGCTCATGTTAGAGATACTGAGGATGTATTTTTCTGAGGTAGGTCCTCAGGGACTCTCAGAATGGCGTTTCCATCCCTATTCTCCAGATCTCAGATGGGCGATGGGGCCAGGATCAGACCAGCAAACTCTGCCATGGGTGTGATGGCAGCTGGGTAGAAGATGCAATGCTGAGGCGTTGGTCAGGCTGTATTTGGAATACTGTGAGCAAATGTGGGCCCCATATCTGAGGAAGGATGTGCTGCCTCTGGAGAGGGACCAGAGGAGGTTTACAAAAATGATTCCAGGAATGAGTGGGTTAGCACATGATGGACGCTTGATAGCACGGCGCAGTACACTGGAGTTCAGAAGGTCGAGGGGGGACCTCATTGAAAATTACCAAATAATGAAAGTCATAGATAGAGTGGATGTGAAAAGGATGTTTCCAGTGGTGGGAGAGTCTAGCACCAGAGGTCATAACCTCGGAATTAAAGAGCGCTCCTTTAGAAAGGAAGTTAGGAGGAACTTCTTTAGTTAGAGGGTAGTTAATCTGTGGAACTCAATGCCACAGAAGGCAGATTTCTTAATTAGAACGGGTGTCAAGGGTTATGGGGAGAAGGCAAGAAAATGGGATTAGAAGGCAGAGATCAGCCATGGTTGAATGACAGAGTAGACTCGATGGACTGAATGGCCTAATTCTACTATAACTTGTGAACTTGTGCAGGAGCTTTGGGAGGCCTTGTGCTCCTTCTGCCAATGTGGCTGGACTTCCTGATGGTCAATTAACCACCCCCCTGACATCAGTCTGAAGAAGGGTCTTGACCCAAAACTTCACCCATTCCTTCTCTACAGAGATGCTGCCTGTCCCGCTGAGTTACTCCAGCATTTTGTGTCAACCTACAAACCCACACGTTTCTGTGACGTGGGATAAATCTTGAACACCTAAGGGTAGCCCTTGCAGTCTCAGGGAGAACTTGCTAACTCCGATAGCATAGGAGATCAGGACTGAACCCGGATTTCTGGCCCTGTGACACATGAGCACCATTAGCCTCACCACTGCAAGAAAAGTCAGGAGTGGCATCGGATCCAGGGCTCCTCATAGGCAGATAGTAGGGTTCAGATGTCAGATTGGGGTTTGGGATGGGAGTGACCATGATCCAAGTGTTGAAGGGAGACACAGATCAGGAACGTGGTTCCTTACCCTGAGGGGGTGCCCGTGGCACACAAAGGGTTGCTTGATCAGAACCCAGGTGCAGAGAGGTTGTTGTATCAATATCTTGCTGGAGCTAATGAACCATTAATGCATTTGCTACATCAACATTTTGAGTATGGATTGGAATTGACACCATAATATGTATTACTGAAATGGAAAATATATCATCCACAGAGTGATTAACTACTGGAGGGATCCACGTTGCATTTCTAATGTGCCTGGTTTCTTTCCCACTGAGGAAAAACAGTGGCAACCTTCCAGATTTCTCGGCCCACACTTTCTTCCTTAACCATCTGCATTGGCATTAATCACTTTTTTCCTCCAGTGCATTCTATAAATGAACTAAGTAATGGCATCCTTGGTGTCAACTTGATTAAAACCCCAGGCCTTGGCTCTTGCAGCAGATGAGTTCATTCCGCCCAAAGTGCCCGCTGTGTCTTTATAAAATCTACTCAATGAATGCCAGCCTATGTTCTTTCACTGCAGGCACATTATTACATTATTATGCTTTGTTCAAACAAGATATGCTTCTGCATTGCCTCTAAAATTTGATACATGAACAAGACTGGAAGTAAACAATATTACCCCACATGCACCGCCAAGTAGTTGTACTATGTTTAAAGTGATTTTGTTGTACTACCTCTTGTTCTAAAGTTAGTGATCGCTAACTGATTTGTTTCATTTCACAGGTACATTCAGGGAGCTGCTTCACCCAAGGACATGCTGATTCTTGTAGATGTGTAAGTACTATCGAAGTACAGCAGAATATTGTAGTTGGTACTTTTCTTGTGGAAGTTAAAATGTCTGACAATTTCTTTGCTCTCTTTTCCATTATGAAAAGGAGCGGCAGTGTCAGCGGACTGACATTGAAACTAATTCGGACGTCGGTTTCCGAAATGCTGGAAACGCTCTCTGATGACGACTATGTGAATGTGGTTTCTGTGAGTATTTACAGCAGTCAGTTGCATTGAATTGCCCGTGTGATAACCTGCTATGGTATTTGTGGCCAGCAAATCCTTTTACAGGGGCACAGATAATCCTACCTCATAACCCCAGCATGGAAGCTACACGCAAAAGGACAGGAGGTCATGGATTGAACCCTCAACCACACTTGAGCTCTACTGTTGTTGCTCTAACATATCTTCCCAGTTGTCACTGCTCCCGACCCCAACGACCTAAATCCCTATCACTACATCTAAAGTCTACAATTCAACACAATGCTGAAGGCATGAAAATAGTTGCAGCAGAAGCTTTGGAAAGAGCATGTTTGAAGGAATAAAACATATTTTATATATAATTCTGCACACAGTTTTAAATGGAGTCAATGCAGAGTAAGAAGCATGTCATTAACTGGTGTCAAACTGTGCTCTGTGGGAGGTCTTAATTATATCCAATATGTGAATCAGCTCCAGGGATCGCTCAGCAGTTTTGATTAAATAAAACATTTATTTTTGAAGTAAATACATTTGGCAGGTTGGATTGAATTGTTTTTCTCATGCACATTTGTGTCTTCCAAGATAATACATTCTCAGGGGTAGCATCCAATATGTGGCTGCAGGGAGAAATTCCCTGTGCCACACAGTTTAAGTGGTGGTTTGGGCATCATATGAGCCCAACGGTGACCATGTTTGCCATTGTTGTCATTGATTGAACATTTAAAACTTTGTCTAATGCAGCAAAGAGTTACACCGAAAGCCACCTGGTGGAACATACACAAGAGACTGGTTGAGGTTTAGATTTATTACTGTCACGTGAACAGCGGTACAGTGGAAACCTTTGTTTTGTATGCGACCCAGTCAGATCAGATAATGCTATATCTAAATCCCATTAAGTTAAACTCATACAGTAGGTAGAGCAAAGCGGAAGATTCAGAGTGCAGATTATAGTCCTCATTGATGGGTACTATCCTCGGGTGATTGATAGTCGGCGTGGACTTGGTGGGCCAAAAGGCCTATTTCTACGCTGTATCTCTAGGCTAAACTAAACAGATACAGTGAAAAGCTTTTGTTGCGGGCTATCCAGTTAGCAGAAAGAAAATGCATGAATACAATTGAATTGAATAAATGTTATTATCCAAGTATGTATACATACAAGGAATTTGCCTTGCTCGCAAGTAACAACACGATATACAGTAGACAATTAAAAATGAAATATTATAATTTAAACATGTGAAGAATGAAATAAAATACCAGGGCAAAAGGAAGCTAGAGACTTTTGGCTGTTGAGTAGAGTTACTGCTCATGGGGAAAAAAGCTGTTTGTATGTCTGGCTGTGGCAGCTTTGACAGTCCAGAGTTGCCTTCCAGAGGGAAGTGATTCAAAGAGTTTGTGGCCAAGGTAAGAGGGGTCAAAGATGATCTTTTATTGCAGTCGTTGGTGTAGAGAGAGTAAAGGAGAGGGGAGAATACACAGCCTAGCGGTGCTCCTATGCTGAGGGTCTGTTGGTCCGAGATGTGCTTTCCTAGCCTCACATGCTGCTTCCTGTCTGCCAGGAAGTTGGTGATCCACTGACAGAGGGGTTCAGGCACAGTCAACTGGGAGCCATTTTTCAGTGAAAAGATACATGATGAGGGAATAACGTGTAGTGCAAGGTAAAGCCAGCAAAGTCTGATCAGGGAACGTCCGAGGGACACCGAAGAGGTAGAGGTAAATAAAAGTGCTCGAGAAACTCAGCGGGTGCAGCAGCATCTATGAAACGAAGGAAATAGGCAACGTTTCAGGCCTATTTCCTTCGCTCCATAGATGCTGCTGCACCCGCTGAGTTTCTCCATCAGTTTTGTCTACCTTTGATTTTCCAGCATCTGCAGTTCCCTCTTAAACAGGTAGAGGTAAATGTCCAACTTGGCTTCTGACAGAACGGCTGCTCCTCTCAAACCCTGCTTTACTTTATTTCCATGGTGGATGACAACAATGTAGTAGGAAGGAACTGCAGACGTTGGTTTACACCGAAGATAGACATAAAGTCCTGTAGTAACTCAGCGGGACAGGCAGCATCTCTGTTGAGAACGAATGGGTCCATCCAGAGGCTCAGTCTGAAGAAGGGTCTCGACCCGAAATGTCACCCATTCCTTCTATCCAGAGATGCTGACTGTCCCGCTGAGTTACTCCTGCATTTTGTGTGTATCTTTGGTAGATGACAACAAAGCAGCAGTAAATGCTTTGCTCATTGCAGAAATTAATGCTATTTGTGGAGTGAATCCAATTGCTGCATTTGCTGGATTCACTTTAGGCGGGAAGGTAAAAATGAATAATTATCATGTCTCTTTCTTTAAGTCCAAGCTAAGAAGTGACAACAGCACATCCTTCAAGTTAAGATGGCATTTAACTTATTAGTGTTTTATTCTTTGATTAGCTGCGGTAATTGTCCCATAAAATTAGTCAATCTCTTTATCTGAGATCTGCGATAAAGGTTTCAGGGCATTTGCAAAACACAGTCCTCAGTTGATGTGAAATCTGTTTCTCTGGGATATCTGTAGGATTTTGATTCCTTTGCAGTAGATTTTGTTTCCATATTCCTTGGTGAATGAATGAGTGTTGAATCATATTCTCCATTTCCATTGTAGCTTATGCACTGCAGGAGAAGTGTTACAAATTGAAAACTAATCAGCAGATTTAGATAAATCCCCAGCACGTTACCTCTCCTCAATATACCATGATATATATTCAGATATTGTCTTTATGGAAACATTGAAAATAATTAGATATTTTTAGTATTTGGCTTCAGTGGATTTATACAAAATTAACATCAATTAATTTGTTATAGTTGCCCTGTTTTTTGACCTAGCAAGAACATTATCAATGTACCCTGTGGTGATTTGTCTTGTTGGAGACAAATAACTTGTACACGCATTCAAAGAGAATGGAAACAGTTACCAATTCTTCCAATTTGTACTGCTGTACCTGTCTTTTTACAATGTTTTTTTTCCATATGTACAGTCAAAACATAATGGAGTGTTTTATCCTGAACGTACCCATAGAATGTGGACACCTACACACCGAAACATATACTATTACTAATGTAATGTAGATATTAAGATCATAAGATCATAAGTGATAGGAGCAGAAATAGGCCATTCGCCCCATCAACTCATTATACCATTCAATCATGGCTGATCTATCTCTCCAAAACCCATTCTCCCCATGGCTAACCTCTGACACCTGCACTAATCAAGAATCTATCTATCTTTGCCTTAAATATATGCACATACTTGGCCTCCACAGCCTTCTATGGCAAATAATTCCACAGATTCACCATATTCTGACTAAAGACATTCCTCCTCTTCTCCTTCCTAAAAGAATGTCCTTTAATTGTGAGGCTATGACCTCTAGTCTCAGACTTTCCCACTAATGGAAACATCCTCTCCACATCCACTCTATCCAAGCCTTTCACTATTCTGTGCGTTTCAACGAGGTCCCCCCTTATTCTTCTAAACGCCAGCGAGTACAGGCCCAATGTCATCTAATGCTCATCATATGTGAACATTAACAGAACTGAAAAGGCAGGATCACCTTTAAAATAATTGAGTTCCAACAGTGAAATTAAACCGAGCGCAACTAGAATCCTTCACCTTATTGACAAGCACTAAATGTTACTGACATATGTGATTCAAGTTCAAGTTTAAGTTACATTCATTGTCACCTGCACCAATCGGTACAGTGAGATTTGAGTTACCGTACAGCCATACAAATAAAATAACACAATAGACAATAGGATTTAACATAAACATCCCCCACAGAACCTCAGGAAGAAAAAAAATGTATAATACATTCACTTTTTCACTTTGAGGTGCAGCCACTGCCAGGTGATGGGAAGAAGTGTAGCAGCCTTCTGGCATGCAGCAAAGTTCCAAGTGAACCATTTGGGTTTTCATGTTGGAACTAGCAGCGTTGAGAAGGGATCACAGTGATAGGCTCAACTCTTCTTCAATGGTGCAATAGGGGCATTTGTGTTTATTCAGAAGGTGAACAAAATGCTGCCACCTCTGAAAGAGTGTGCTTTAGAACCAAGAAGAGTAGAGCAAAGAAAAGGAGTAGGTGACGTTTCGGGTTGAGACCCTTCTTCAAAGTCTTGACCCAAAACATCACCAATTCAATTTTTCCAGAGATGCTGCCCGGCCCATTGAGTTACTCCAGCATTTTGTCTATTTTCAGTGTTAACCAGCATCTGCAGTTGCTTCCTACACATACAACAGTACAGGCCAGGAATAGGCCCTCAATCCGCAGTGTCTGTGCAAGTTAGTTAATGTGATTGATTAGAACGTGAATCCACAATTTGCACGTTCTGAGGCAAGGATGCTGCCATTAAATGAAGATTATCTCTAAATCGAATTAATAAATTAATAGGAACTATAGGTTGTAATAAATCGAGCAGTTTGTTCACAAGTGGGCACCATCAAGTTATAAGTGAATGTGGTCATTAATTTTTGTAGTGAATTATAAGTGTAATGGAGTGCAGGGCAACAGTGCATTTATGTAATCACCTACAATCACAAATTAATTGTGAAGTGAGCTGCACTGACTTAATAAATGTGCAGTTTTGGAGCCACATCAAATCAATACATGGATGGAGCATGGTATATTAGTCAGTTATTGGAGCAGTCGCATATAAAAAAGATATAAGTAAATGAGGAATTGATTGCTGGTGAATTTGCAGGTAGTTCAAGTTTACACTTATTGTCACATACACCAATTGGTACAGTGAAATTTGAGTTACCATGCAGTCATGAATAAAAAGAACACAATACACAATAGAATTTAACATAAACATCCCCACACAGCAGAATCAAGGTTTCCCATTGTGAGGGAAGGCAATAAAGTTCAGTCACCTTACTCTTTGTTGTTCACCCGTGGTCGAGGCCTTCTGAGCCCTCCGCAGTTGCCGCTACGGCGGCCCGATGTTCAGGCCCTCTCGCCGGGATGATCGGAACTCCGACAAACGGAAGAATATTCTCAGCGGCTTGGAGTTTCCGAATTGTTCATTTAATGAAATTGAGTAAGCTGTTGTCAAGCCGGAAAGGGTACAGTGAATATTTACAAGGATGTTGCCAGGGCTGGAGGGTCTGAGCTATGGGGAGAGATTGAGTAGGCTGGGAATCTATTCCTTGGAGTGCAGGAGGATGAGGGGTGATCTCATTGAGGTGTATAAAATCATGAGAGGTATAGATCGGGTAGATGCACAGAGTCTCTTGCTCAGAGTAGATGAATCTGGAACCAAACGACATAGGTTTAAGGTGAAAGGGTAAAGATTTAAAAGGAATCTGAGGGGTAACTTTGTCACACAAAGGGTGGTGGATGTATGGAACAAGCTGCTAGAGGAGGTAGTTGAGGCAGGGACTATCCCAACATTTATGAAACTGTTAGAAAGGTACATGGATAGGACAGGTTTGGAGGGATATGGACCAAACCCAGGCAGATGGGAGTCGTTTAGCTGGGACATGTTGGCCCGTGTAGGCAAGTTGGGCCGAAGGGCCTGATTCCACATTGTATCACCCTATGAGTAGGAAAATTGCTGAAGGGAATAGGTACTGAAACTGGAAATCTTGATTCAATTCCACTGATATTATGGAGGGTTCTTTTAAATCATGTGGAAGGAAGGGTGAACCTTTGATATTGTAATGGTTTTCCATTGAAGGCTGAATGGGGCTCCACAGATGCCTGGGGAACTGTGCTGACATCTTGGTAGCATTTCATTGATAATCTGATTTCCTAGCACTCTTCATTAAATCCAGATTTGGCGCTAATGTTGGCTTATTGTTGTCACATGCACCAAGATACAGTGAATTTGTTCTGGGTACTATCCAGTCACGTGACACCATGCATGAGTACAATCATTCATGTGATGGACTAGGTTGTATCGATAATTCATTGTAATGTCTTGCAGTCATGGGCAGAGCAATTGCTGAACCAAATTGTGATGTATCCCGATTGAATGCTTTCTATTATGCCCATGGGTAAAGATGAGGCATTGGAGGTACAAGAATTTGAAATTCTCTTGACATGATGGAGAGCTTGTAAGGTGTCCCAGATGTAGATGGAAAGCGATATGAGAAGGGGGAATAAGACAATGTTGAGGTACATGGAGATGAGTTCACTTGGGCAAGAGTAACCAGAGTCAATGGGCCCATTAGGGCAGTCCTCTTTCTGGATCTTGGGCAGGAAATAGAAACAGGCAGTGTAGTGATGGGGAACTATCAGGTTGGAGGCCGTGGAAGGGATTAGTTTAGTTTAGAGATACAGCACGGAAACAGGCCCACCGAGTCCATGCCAACCAGCGATGCATGCACACTAACATTATACTACGCACACTAGGAATCATTTTATACAATTGTACCAATTAGCCGACAAACCTGTACGTTTGGAATGTGGGAAGAAACGGGAGATTCCCGGAGAAAACCCACGCAGGTCACGGGGAAAACGTACAAACTCCGTACGGACAGCACCCGTAGTCAGGATTAAGCCCAGGTCCCTGGCGCAGTAAGGCAGCAACTCTACCGCTGCGCCAACGTGCCACCGTGGATATTGCCAGGAATGAAGAGATTTGTGACGCTTTGCGAGATGGTGGCTTTGTGGTCAAGGGGTAGGTATGAGGACGTGTCCAAGAGCTGGTGCATGGCCACAGTGGGGTAGAGGGAAGAATAACACTTGCCTAGATACAAATTTTGCTAACTTGAGCACAACACTGATCTGCTTTTTCGCAAATTGTAGGGTTAATTCCTGTTGTCTTCTGTACTGTAGGATGCAGAGGTAAGTTGGGTAAACTTACAACAATCTAGCTCTTAGCCTAGTTGTTAGTGATGGTTCAATCTGGTTGGGAAACTTAGCAGGTCGTTTTGGCATACACCCCATAGTTTAAACTAATAAACAATGCGCTGGAGAAACTCAGCCAGTCAGGCTGCATCTATTGCGGGAATGGACGGATGATGTTTCGGGTCAGGGCACTTCTTTAGACTGAAGTGTCCAGACCTAAAACGTCATCTGTCCATTACCGCCACAGTTGCTCCCTGACCAACTGACTTCCTCAAGCGCTCTGTTTTATTTCTCAAGATTCCAGCATCTACCGTTGCGTGTCTTTTGAGCTGAGATTAATGTTAGTCATGATTCCTCCACATTTAATGCCCAGCGGGAATGAATAAAGAGCATGTAAATACTGGGGCAATAATCTCTGAACGAGCGTTCTTAAACATTGAAGCCATTGTAGCATCCCGACTTTGTATTATCCACTACACTCAGTATGGGCAAGAAAATGATGGAAATTTCACTTTCCATTACAGGATTGAAACAAATCTGATTTCCCCTCTCACGTCCTATATCAAAGTGTGAGGAGACTCCCTGTTGCTCTCTTGATAAATAATATTAATCTGAAATTCCCTGCTCAGTGGGATGAAATAATATTTAAATAAAAAAATGAAGTTGTTTACCCAAAGAATGGTAAGAATGTGTGAATCACTGTCACATTGAGTAGTTGCATCAGGCCTGGTTAGTTATAGCAAAGAATATCTAGCAGCCTCGATGTACATATGATTCAGGTGGCTATAATAGTGGGGATTTGTTTTGATAATTGCATCCTGACACTCTCCAAAAGAAACACAGTAGGAATCTAATGAGAGTTATGGGGCTGTCCCACTGTATGACCTAATTCAAGAGTTCTCCGAGAACTCGGAGAATTACGGTAATAGCCGCTCGTAGGCACTCTGGGCCCTTGTGGACATTTTTCAACATGTTGAAAAATTATCATGAGTCTTCCCGATCTTACCGCGTTTCCCGAGTACCTGCAGTTAGTGTTACGAGCCACTAAGAGACGTCCCGAGCTCCGACGTACCCGCTCCGTACATTCTAGGTGCTAACCACGAGTTTGATTTTTTTTTTAAATTCGGGAGAGCTCTTGGGTGAACTCGTATAGTGGAACAGGCCTATTAGCTCCAGTGGAGCCCATCAAGCATATGGCACGCCATTTTAAAGGACAACTTAGACCAGTGGGCCAAATGGTCGGCTTCTCTGTTGTTTTCTCAATTTAACAACAGGTAATTCATGTGCAAAAAGGATCTCAATGCTGGAGTAACTCAGCAGGACAGGTAGCATCTCTGGATAGAAGCAATGGGTGATGTTTTGGGTCGAAACCCTTCTTCAGACTCGGGTATTGTGGATCTCGGGGATTGAAATCTGTTTCCATTGTTTGTAGCAAGTGTTATTGAGAGGCAGCCTCTGCTTATGTACAAGATGGAGGTTGAGCAGTATCTCACTTCATCTTCTCAGACCATCAGAACCTTTTGCCCCATGGTGGAAATATCCAACACTGGAGGGCATAGCTGTAAGGTGAGAGGGGAAAGTTTAATGGAGATGTGCTGGGCAAGGATTTTACGCAGAGAATGAAGGGGGCCTGTAATGCATTCCCTGGGGTAATAGTGGTGGCCGATGAGACATTGGTGATGGCTGATGCATTTAAGAGGCTAGACACAAAATGCTGGAGTAACTCAGCGGGCCAGGCAGCATTTCCGGAGAGAAGGAATGGGAAACGTTTTACCTTTTATTTAAACCAGCATCTGTAGTTCTTTCTTACGCAGTCAAGAGGCTGTTCGATAGGCACATGGATGTACAGGGAGAAGAGGGAAATGGATCATATACAGGCAGATGAGATTGGTTCAACTAAGTATCATGTTCTGCACAGACATTGTGGGCCAAAGAGCCTGTTCCTTGGTCGCACTGTTCAATGTTCTCACTTAATCCCAACAGCGATATAACAATGCCTTGTGAGTTATCTCTTTCAATGTCTTTGCACTGCTAAGCCGGGTAATCAAACTAATGCACATCAGTAGGTTAAAGATCAACAATTCCTCTTAAACTACTGGCTGGCTTCACCTTCTGCAGTCAGACAAGACCTGAATCCACAGTGATGTGGACGTAGTTCACTTACTGATCTTGTATTTGGTTACTTGAGACAAAAAAATGTCAAGTATCTGAAGTGAAACTATCATAGGCGGGACTGTTATATGCTGAGAGAATGGAGTGGCTGGACTTGATTACTCTGGAATTTAGAAGGATGAGAGGAGATCTTATTGAAACATACAAGATTATTAAGGGTATGGACACGTTAGAGGCACGAAACATGTTCTGTGATAAAAGGCCGATAAATCCCCAGGGCCAGATAGGCTGCATCCCAAAGTACTTAAGGAAGTAGCTCCAGAAATAGTGGATGCAATAAAAATAATTATCTTTATGAAAAATCAAAAATTACAGTCAAAATATCCTGAAAGTTGATATCTTCAAATACGAGACTATCTGAAATCACACACCCAAGGGAGTATACACAACTGTTCTCTTAACGTTAGGCGCTCGTTAATACAATTTAAAATACTGCATAGACTTTATTATTCAAAGTCTAAACTGAATAAGATCTTCCCAAATGTCTCCCCGATTTGTGATAAATGTCTTCTTCAGGAAGCACCCATACCCACTCTTTTGCCTCATTAAAAGTTACATAATGGAGGGGAAGCCAAAATACTCAGAAAAATGGAGATACAGAATGATTACACTAGGTACGTTGTTCTGAGCACACAGAGAGTTTCCTTACTCTGTGGCAGAAAAACTAATCTTAAATGGAAACCTCAGAGGGCGGATTACAAACATGTCCGAGACACGGTTCTTGTCTGGCAGAAAAACCAGATCAATTTTCAAGACATGGATACCCTTTACCGAATTCTTACAAGATAGTAACACAAATTTGGCGCAACACAAAGGGATTTTATTAGATTCTGGGTTGGGTAAGATGCGGAGGGGGGGGGGGGGGGGGGGGGGGAGGGGGGGGGGGGGGGGGGGCAGAAACTTCTTACTTTCTTTTGGGGATGATCACTTTTTGCCACTACTTTGGTATCTATATCTTTTGTAAATGGCACTTTTTCCCTCTCTTGTTCTGCTGGCTTGATTTTCAGGGGTTAAATGAAGCCAATACTCCTGCACCGAATGTTTTATTTTTTGTCATTTGCTTCTATAATTAAAAAAATGTGATAGAGGGGGAAGAATAAGCATTGGGTGTTTGCTGTTTTGTTGATTTTTCACATCCTCAATTCTCTGCCTCAGAGGGCAAGTGAAACAAAAGAGAGCTCCACATGGAATGGGTAAGGCTTGGAAAGGAAGGGCGGTGGAGACCGGTTCGGGGACCACGTTTTCAAAGAGAAGGCTCTAAACGGGTACTGATTGGGGATGATCAGCCATGATCATATTAAATGGCGGTGCTGGCTTGAAGGGCCAAATGGCCTACTCCTGCACCTATTGTCTATTGAAAATGTGATAGAGACAACATAAGCATTGGGTTTTGCTGTTTTGTTATTGACATCCTCATGCTCTCCAAGTGAAACAGTCCACAAAATAACCTAGAATGAGCTCCATGCCTGTCCAGAACAAGGCAGAGTGGTTTAGATGTAGTTTAGATTCATTTTCTTGGTTCAAAGTAATAACATTGGAGTTTGATTACTGATTTGGCTCGGGAAAGGTTCGAAGGACGGGGGTGCTTCAGTGTCGTAAGCTGAGAATGAAATGAAGTTATTGGCAAGCTTCTGTAACTCTAATGAGATAAGGTGACTGGTACGTGCTGCCCTTGCTGCTCATTATTCCATTCCTCAATGGGAGTGTGATAATTTATTTCTGTCTAGCTTTCTGATCTAACCAGTTTAATGGGATTTCTTGCCAGTGCCATATGCTGTATATTATCTTGTTCTCTGTGACAAAATTGGAAATTGTTCTCCATGAAGTAGTTGCTGTGAAATTAATGCCTGCTTTCATGCCACATGAGTAGCAGGTTCAGCAAAAGTCATTTTATTGCTTCATTTCTGTTCCAAAATATTATTTATTAGTTCTTGTCTAACTGCAACATGATAATCAGCACCTATTTATTTTGAAGCCATGTTGTTGATATTTTATCAGATGTAGCAATCAGTGTTAGGACTATCCCAGCGAACAACCACTCATTATTTCTTCTCCAAATGTCCACTGATCACCTTGCTGTCATTAATCCTTCAGTGGGACAGTGCTGAGCATCAGTGGTTCGCTAGTGTGTTAGTCATCAGGTTCAGCATTGACAGCCATGGGCCACGAAATTGGGGATAAACCAAAGAACTGCACATAAAATGAACAGTATATATTATTGGAGGAAAATAATAACATTCCCTGGAGTGAATTCAAGCAAATAATTTAATGGTGGTTGCTATGGCTTCCTGTGGTGTGTCAGAACTCTATTCTCAAGATTTATAAAGTCTTTGGAATTCATTCAAGGCTGGTTAGTACTTCACATTTTCTCTTTACCCTGACCCGCTCTATTCTAATGATGTTTATGGTCAATTTAGTGAGACAGATTTCAGTATTATTTGTTTAGTGTGCACATTCCTACACCTGCCGACTGAAGGAAGTATTCATCCTGGCGCCATTGAGTTCTGCAGCGCTGGGCGGCATGTTGGTGAAGCGGTGGAGTTGCTGCCTTCCAGTGCCAGAGACCCGGGTTCAATCCTGACTGCTTGTCTGCATGTAGTTGGTATGGTCTCCGCGTGACCGTGTGGGTTTACTCCAGGAGGCTCCAGTTTCCTCCCGCATTCCAAAGAGGTACAGGTTTGTAGGCTAATTGGCTTCGGTAAAGATTGTAAATTGTCCCTAGTGTGAGTAGGATAGTGTTGGTGTGCAGGGATCACTTGGTGGGCTGAAGGGCCTGTTTCCATGCTGTATCTCTGAACTAAACTAAATTAAGCTAAAGTAAACTAAACACTGCATTGCCAGTCATACCCGCTGCAGAAGATAAATCAGTAAAATGTTATACCTTTACCGACCAACCATGTACCCCAGTGATGGTTTTGGAACGTTGCTTTCTCAAATTTTCAATCTAAGCAAAATCTTTTAAAATATATATCCTATGTTTCTATGCCATACACAGTATTACATCTGCTACAATACTTAACCTAACAAAAGCCCCCAACAGCTGTATTCACCAGTCACTTGCCTGGCTTTCGTATACCCCCACACCCCCGCCCTTCTCCTCGATCAGTCTGAAGAAGTGTCCCGACCCAAAACATCCAGAAATGCTGCCTGAGCAGCTGAGTTACTCCAGCACACTAGTGGTGTCCTTTTCTACAACACCTTAGATTGTTGAAAAAACTATTAATCATAGGGTGACATGGTGGCGCAGCAGTGGAGTTGCAGCCTTACAGCGCCAGAGACCCGGGTTCGACCCTGACTCTGGGTGCTGTCTGTACGGAGTTTGTAGGTTCTCGCTGTGACCTTCTTGGGTTTTCTCTGGGATTTCCGTTTCCTCCCACATTCCAAAGACGTACAGATTTGTAGGTTAATTGGCTTGATATAATTGTAAAATTATCTGCAGTGTGTTTAAAATAGGTGAGTGTGTGGAGATCGCTGGTTGGCATGGACTCGGTGGGCCGAAGGGCCTGTTTTATGCTGTGTGTCTAAACTAAACTAAATAGCAACTTTGGCTGCCGAAAACTCCTCTACATAACAACACTGTGATCTTTAAAAAGACGGGAAGCTTGCTCACTCATCCAAGGTTCGATTCCTTTAAGAAGCATCTGCTAAAGATTGCTTGTCAAACCTACTGGAAGATAAAGTGATACTGACACCCAATTCAGGAAATAGAATTGCTTCATGGCCTAAAAAATGTCCATTTTGCGATTCAGAACTATTCGATATACAAGTCATAATTCAATATGCGTGGTTCAGTCACAAACTGCACAAAGTAAATGACCAAATTCCTACCGGAGCATGCAGTGATGAATATGCTGTTACATTTCAATGCTTTTGTCACACTTACTTTATCCACTACTGACCTCCTGTTTTCAAAGACCTGTACACCCCAGCCTTCATTTGGGATAATAGATTTGTGACACTGCAATCAGCAAATATCGTTTATTTACAGTGTGAAAGCACACGGATAAACCTGGTGATTCAAATCTCTGCTGGCTGTAGCTTTCATAAATTGTTGCACTGTGCATCAGGTCTAGATAGTATAATCTTCAGAGTGGAATGTGTGCCCCTTCCTCCAGTAATGTGAACCTCTGAACAATCACTGCAGCCCATGTGCTACTTTTATCTTAATGGTGAATACAAAATATTACTGGTAACATTTATTAGGAATTTTGCAACAGCTCTGAAGGGGCTTTGGAGGAAATCACTTTTAGGATAAAGTCATAGAGTGATACAGCATGGAAACAGGCCCAACTTGTCCATACCGACCAACATGTATCATCTACTCTAGTCACACCTGCCTGCGTTTGGACCATATCCCTCTAAACCTGTCCTATCCATGTACCTGTCTAATTGTTTCTTAAACTTTGCTATATGTCCTGCCTCAATTGCCTCCTTTGGCAGCTTGTTCCATATACCCACTGCCCTTTGCTACCACTCAGATTCCTATTAAATCTTTCCCCCTTCACCTCAAACCTATGTTTCCCGGTTCTCGATTCCCCTACTCTGGGCAAGAGACTCTGTGTGTTTATCTGATCTATCCCTCTCATGATTGAAAACACCCCTATAAAGTCACTCCTTGTCCTCCTGGGATGCATGGGACTGGAAATCTTGATAAGACCTTGGTAACCCCAATCTTAATGTGGAACTTTCAACAAAGGATTCTCGGCCCAGGCATCTCCATCTGCTTTGGTCAACTTTAATTTAGGATTACTTCTGTTAATTGTTCATGCCTATTATTATCAAAGCCTCATGCGCATACTCGATGTGTAGGGATAAACTGCAGATGCTGGTTTAAACCGAAGATAGACACAACATTCTGGAGTAACTCATCGGGAAAGGCAGCATCTTTGGAGAGAAGGAATGGGTGACATTTCTGGTCCAGACCCTTCTTCAGACTCTACGCACATTCTCAATTCACACTCTTCTTCGATAAAAATATTCAGCATGATTATTATTAGTCTACAGTCAATAGCATGTTGTTGAATAAGGGTTTGAGTTCTTTGAGCTGCAGAATGTTTCTGGTGAGATGGTAACTGGGAAATTAGACAATCGATTTGTAATCTCGTCACAATATAATACAAAGTCAGTCCAATTACAGCTGCATTCAGCACCTTATGATACCCCTATATGTTGACCAGTTGTACATGAAATGATTCCAATGCTATTGTTGCGCTGTGTCTTAATGCCCATTAATTTCAGTGGCCAATTAGTTGTGTGTGAAGATGGACATAAAGCACTGGA
This sequence comes from Leucoraja erinaceus, assembly GCF_028641065.1. Lineage (NCBI taxonomy): Eukaryota > Metazoa > Chordata > Chondrichthyes > Rajiformes > Rajidae > Leucoraja > Leucoraja erinaceus. The sequence continues at coordinate 21,503,322 of NC_073398.1, forward strand.
GCATTTGATAAGGTCCCACAAGAGATTAGTGGGCAAAATTAGGGCACATGGTATTGGGGGTAGAGTGCTGACATGGATAGAGAAGTGGTTGACAGACAGGAAACAAAGAGTAGGGATTAAAGGGTCCCTTTCAGAATGGCAGGCAGTGACTAGTGGGGTACCGCAGGGCTCGATGCTGGGACCGCAGCTATTTACAATATACATCAATTATTTGGATGAAGGGATTCAAAGTAACATTAGCAAATTTGCAGATGACACAAAGCTGGGTGGCAGTGTGAACTGTGAGGAGGATGCGATGAGAATGCAGGGTGACTTGGACAGGTTGGGGGAGTGGGCAGATGCATGGCAGATGAAGTTGAATGCGGATAAACGTGAGGTATACACTTTGGTATCAAAAACAGGAAGGCAGATTACTATCTAAATGGCATCAAGTTGGGAAAAGGGGAAGTACAATGAGATCTGGGGGTCCTTAAACATCAGTCTATGAAAGTAAGCATGCAGGTACAGCAGGCAGTGAAGAAAGCAAATGGCATGTTGGCCTTTATAACACGAGGAATCGAATATAGGAGCAAAGAGGTCCTTCTGCAGTTGTACAGAGCCTTAGTGAGACCACACCTGTAGTATTGTGTGCAGTTTTGGTCCCCTAATTTGAGGAAGGACATTCTTGCTATTGAGGAAGTGCAGCGTAGGTTTACAAGGTTAAATCCCAGGATGGTGGGGCTGTCATATGCTGAGAGAATGGAGCAGCTGGGCTTGTACACTCTGGAGTTTAGAAGGATGAGAGGGCATCTCATTGAAACATATAAGATCGTTAAGGGTTTGGACACGCTCTAGACAGGAAACATGTTCCCGATGTTGGGTGAGTCCAGAACTAGGGGCCACAGTTTAAGAATAAGGAGTAAGTCATTTAGAACGGAGACGAGGAAACACATTTTCTCACAGAGAGTGGCGAGTCTGGAATTCTCTGCCTCAGAGCGCGGTGGAGGCAGGTTCTCTGGATGATTTCAAGAGAGAGCTAGATAGGGCTCTTAAAAATAGCGGCGTCAGGGGATGTGGGGAGAAGGCAGGAACGGGGTACTGATTGGGGATGAACAGCCATGATCACATTGAATGGCGGTGCTGTCTTGAAGGGCCGAATGGCCTACTCCTGCACCTATTGTCTATTGTATTGTATTGTAACTCTGCAGCTCAGGCAGCATTTCTGGAGAACACAAACTGGTTACATTGAGGCCTAAAATTCTCACTTAATATTTGAGCCATTATTGTGATCTTTAGAATATCGAAGGAGTAATGATTAAAAATACTTTTTGTTAGCTCTTAAATATTTTGGCAGGATTAAATCTAAGGCTAGGTAAATATATTAAAGCACTGATTCTGTCAGAAGTTCCACTAAATAATTACCTTCTTGATCCGGTAAGATTAAAAATCATCAGCTTCTTCGTTGCAGTTGTAAGACAAACACTAAAACTATTCCAGTAACATTGCTTGGTTATCTGGGCCTGCTTTAATAGTGTGAATTTATTATATGAATCTCGACTTGAATTTATGCAGTGCTATTCATGACTTCTGGGCATCCCAACATATTTGCAACAAGCAAAAATAAGAGAGGGAGCCAATTGACAGCCAATGGAACCAGTTTCTCACAGCGCCAGAGACCGAGGTTCAATTCTGACCTTGGCTGCTGCCTGTGTGCAGCTTGTACATTCCCCCTGAGACCGTGAAGGTTTAGTCCAAGTCCTCCAGTTTCCTCCCACATCACAAAGGACATGCGGGTTTGTAGTCTACTTTTCCACTGCAAATTGCCCCTGATACGCAGGTGAGTGGTAGAATCTGGGGTCAATTTGATGAGAATGAGGGGAGATTAAGAAGTGCGATTAATGTCGGATTATTGTAAAGGGGTGGCTAATAGTCGGCACGGACTCGGTGGGCTGAAGGGCCTGTTTCCGTGTGGTGTTTCTTTTTGACTGAAATTTTTTTGAAGTGTGGTCACTGTTGCAATGGAGGAATTGAAGTCAGTGGATAGAGACATCAGGAGGGATGTTAATCAGACTTCCTCCAGCACTCTTTTGACAGCATTGCACAGAAGCATGAATCCTATGATTATTAAAGCAGCAGAAGTTATCTTACAGGATGCACTCTGAAAGAAACAACATATTCTGATTCTACTTCATCTCAAATTAGGTGACAAGTGGTTTAAATGGCCTGGAGTTCACAAGGTGCCTATTACCCCCTGTGTGCAGGTGGTTGATGAGGGAGTGGGATAACATGGAACTAGTGTGCAAGTGTGATTGATAGTTAATGTGGACTCGGTGGGCTGAAGAGCCTTTTTTTCTGCTGTATCCCCAAACTAAATTAAACTAAACCAAACAAATAGTATGTTGACTGTAATTGCTTGAGGTTTTGAGTACAGGGCAAGGATGTCATACAACAATTATACATGGCTTAATGTCTCCTTGTCTAAGAAAGGATACACTTGACACAGAGGGAATGCAGAGAAGTTTCATTAGACTGACTCCTGAGACACATTCGTGCTGGCTTGAAGAGCCGAATGGCCTACTCCTGCACCTATTGTTTGTTGTCTATAAGAAACTGCATTTGCTGGTTTTTCAAAAAAGGACAAATGACTCGAGTAACTCAGCATCATAGGCAACATCTCTGGGGAATATGGATGGCTGTAAAATGTACACACAAGGAACAGCAGATGCTGCCTGACCTGCTGAGTTATTCCAGCATGTGTGTCTTTTCCTGTCATATGAGTTGAGGAGAGGTCATTGTAGCCTATATCCAATGGTGTTTAGATGGGGTCTCATTGAAAAGTAGGCTGGATGAAGACTGCAATGTCTGGAAGCTGGATAAGACACTGGGAAATGGGATAAGGAGAAAATTCTTCTCTGGTTTTCACAAGCACACCTCTATTAGCCTATCCAACTTTTTCTCAACTGAACTCTTCGGAGCTTATAGGCTTAGTCTGGGTTTATGCAGAAACCGCTTTGTATTTGGTCTGATATGAATGTGTACATGGTCCTTATTATGCCAGTGGAAATTATTTTGAATATATTATATCTTTCCAATAATATGTTAAGGCATGACTTTAAATCATAAGTGCTGTAAGCATTTTACCAATCCAGCTTGAATTGTCTCTCAGTCCTTCCCAATTACACTTGGCTGCTGTTCATGGATTGCTGCAATGATCGGTCACTTACTTGCTGCCTGTTGTGTTCCACGAGACACTTAATTTGTCCTAATTTCTGCAAAAATTCACCAGAGTAGGTTTCCTGTGAGACAATGTTTTCTATCAATCTTCAGTAAGAAGGAACTGCAGATATGGTCACAAAGCTGGACACAAAGCTGGAGAAACACAGAGGAACAGGCAATATCTCTGAAGGGAAGGAATAGGTGATGCAACCCTTCTCCAGACTGGTTAGGTATAAGGGAAACGAGAGATATAGACGGTGATGTGGAGAGATAAAGAACAATGAATGAAAGACAATTTTTGCTGTTGTAGGTTGTCGCCAGGTGTCGTAGGTGAATTCCATTAAAACTAGTCCCTGGCAGTCGCCTAAAGAGTCGCCTAAGTGGGACAGGCCTATTACTAATCAACACCTTTGTTAGAACATTGACTACATTTACTGCTTGTGTCACTGCATGAACTTTGTGAATGGTACAGTTCTTTAGAGGCTACCAAAAGACTTCAGTTGGATATGGGCAGGTTAACTGAGTGATTAAGGACAGGGTACGTTGAATATATTATGTGGACAAATTGTGAGGTCATTCACTTTGCTCAAATAAAAAGGCATCAAATGTGTTTCCATGTGATTAGCGGTTGAAAGTTATTAGTGTTAAGAGGGGCTGCCATTCTTTATATTCATCACTGAGAGTGAACCTGCTGCTGGAGCAAGTAATTGGGGAGATTAATAGCACATTGGTTTTTATGCCACAACAAGTTTACAGCAATTAGATAGAGCCCAAATAAGACCACACTTTGGAATGTTGTGGAGAGGTTGGTTCTTCTTACTGAAGGAAGATCGAGTGAGTGCAAAGAAAATTGGCTCGACTGCCACCTAAGATGGACAATTTGACTCGAGAATTTAGAGATGCAATGTGGAAACAGGCCCTTTGGCCCACCAAGTCCATGCCGACCAGTAATCACCCCATACACTAGTACTATCCTACATTCTCGGGACAATTTACTAATTTTTTACCAATGCCAATTAACCTGCAAACCTGTACGTCTTTGGAATGTGTGAGGAATCCGGAAAACCCAGAGAAAACCCACGTGGACACAGGGAGAATGTATAAACTCCATACAGACAGCGTCTTCAGTAAGGATCAAACCCAGGTCTCTGGCGCTGTAAGGCAGCAGCTTCACCACAGCACCACCCATTGAGAATGGATTTGGCAGACTGGGTCCAGATTCTGCAGAATTTGATGGAATTATGTCTCCTCTGACTGGAGTGTCTGGAACCAAACTCAAATTAGAGGTCAATCATTTAGGACAGAAATTAGGAGGAATCTCTGCATCCAAATGTGTGGAATCTTCAGAATACTTTCCCCAGGAGGTTTATGCGTCGCTGAATACATAAAATCCAGAGATTAGAAATCAGTCAATGTGTCTTCCACAGTAAAATGGCACTGAGGTAGAAACTCTCAGCATGATTATATTGAAGGCACAGTAGCCATAAGGGGCTGAATGGCCTCCTGCTTCTATGTTCTAACTTGTAACTATGCAGTCCACTCTTCTGTTGTTTTAAATTACCACTGAATTTGCTTCTGTCCGTTGCTCCATACTTTTAGTCAGCCGGCCATCAAATTGTGCCATATTTTGGCTGTCAAAACACTTTTCTATTCCAACCTGACGATGCTATGGTTCTGATGGAGAATGCAACAATAGGAATGGGACAGATGTATCAGCCATGATTGAATGGCGGAGTAGATTTGATGGGCCGAATGGCCTAATTCTGCTCCTATCACTTATGAATAGCAACTGTGAATCTGTCCACCTTTAGCGTTCAGATTGAGTTTTGCCACGCCTCACCGTCTGTGGATGATGCAACACCAGGTCACTGGTGAGGGCTGCCGTTCTCAGTACAGCAGCTTCACATGGAAGTCCGAATGGCTTGTTTCGTGTGTTTCATTGAACTCGTTCATCAAATAATCCAATCTCATAAGGCATGATCCAACGAGCAGTAAAATTACAATGCAAGGATAAGTTCTTTTCACAAAACAGTGTGGTCACCAATTATCTCATCCTACTGACTCATTGCCTCAAGCTTTTATCTTTCAGCTATTTCTAATACCCCCAAATTAAAGTAATCTTCTATCCCTGTGAATAAGACATCTTTGCCTTGTGCACTCAATATCTGTGCGTCATTAATATACAAACCATACCCATCAGAAGCATTGTGTTTTACACTGTATTTTGGAAGTTCTCACAATTTCACCTTCAATCTCCATAATATTATTTGCTTAAAAGAGTATTTCCATCTGTTTGATTCTCAGTCTTGTTCATACATGCCAAGATTTAAAATATAGTCATTCATACCAGCCATATTATCCCTTCCCATTCAAGCCTTCATCTGTTTGTGTTGCATGTCACAGCCCAGAAACTAGTCATTGCTGGGTTGCCTTGCCATTGTGGCTTGTTCTGCCAAGTATTTTTGCCAAGACATGGTGGAGAATTGTAATTATACTTGATTAACCACGGAGAAAGACTGCAAAGAATTGGTTTTGGTATTGCAAACGCACTCAAAACTTTTAGCAAGAGTTATCGACAATCTCAAGAGAAAGTTAATATCCTTGTCATTTTGCAATCGTCTTCATAATTTCTTTGAAACATAGCGCATATATGTGCAAAATATTGTTTATTGGTTAGATAGCGCATTAAACTATTTACAGGAGAAGACTTTGAGCTGTTGCACAATGTATGTGACAATGTGACATTTAAGCAGCACACACACTGCATGGCTCTACTGTGCAGTAAAATCACAGTGTGAACACACACAGGGATATGGTGAGAACAATATACCATGCCAGAGATCCCTGGGAACTGATGTCTGGCAACAATTAACATCAGAAAAGCAAACGGCTACACGACAAACATTGCTTGATCTTCTCAGACATTTACTTCGAGGTCACCATTTAGTGTCATCGCTTCACCTCTGAATGCAGCCTTCAGTACAGTACTATTATCATTAATCCCCCTCGTTGACACATATTAATAACCTCATCTTTTATTTGAAAAATTCAGCTATTTTCTAACAAACTTCACTGATTTCAAACTTATGAGGAATTTAATTCTGATCCACTTTGAGCTTACTTAAACAATAAACCCTTTCTGCTTCAGAGTTGATTCTTTTATTACTAAGATTTATTTCCTGCCTTTCTATGGATAATTTTTCCCTTTTCAGCCAAACATTAGTTTCAAAGTAATTTGAGCGAAATACCTTGCTTTATATACAATTCTCCAGGTTCTAAAGCAGACTCTTTGTGCTAACCTTTTCCTTCTATCTCCTTGTTCTCAAAAACAGTTTGAATCAATAGTTTAAAGCTTGTCGGATACAGCTATTAAACCACAAAGATGGAAGTGTAAACATTGGCTTGCTTTTAAAAGATAGTGTCAGAAGGATGTTTCCGTAAATGACATCTCCTTGGACATATATCCCAAGGAACCACATGTATCAGGCCATATGTCATTGACTCTGAAAGTAGCCACTGTCATCATTCATTATGGATTAGGATGAAATGGCAGTTGATATGATCTTAGATGATATAATTTCAGGGGTATGTCCAATGAGGATTGACCAGGGGCATCAGCGCACTCTTCTCTAAACCTCTGGTCATGAGGTTCTGAATACATGCACGTTTACCCCAATAATGTTGATAGGTATGTCCAGGTGAGACAGAGCAATGACTGTGACCACATTGGTACTGTATAGCTTTTACTCTTACTGGACAGTTAGTTTAGAGATACTGCATTGAAATGGCTTCTTCGGCCCACCGAGTCCGCGCCGACCATCGGTCACCCATAAACACTAGTTTTATGTTATCCTACTTTCTCATCCTGACCCTACACCCAAGGGGCAATTTGCAAGGGCCAATTAACATACAAACCTGCGCATCTTTAGAACGTAGAAAAAAAAATGGAGCCCCTGGGGTAAAATCCAAGCAGTCACAGGGAGAACATGCAAACTCCAGGGAGACATGCAAACACAGACAGCATCGATGGTCAGGATCGAACCTGGGTTCCAGGGGCTGTGAAGGCAGTGGCTCACCCAGCTGTGCCACAGTGCACTCTAAAGTAGAATCAATTCTCATTCCACAAAATGTCATCTTCCCCATTCCCTCTTCATAGGTCGGTCTCTCATGCTTGGAAATAATCTATTGAACCTGTGCTTCACTCTCATTTTTTTAATTCAGTTCAGTTTAGTTTGTTGTCATGTGTACCCAGGTACAGTGAAACATTTTGTCGTGTGCTAACCAGTCAACAGAAACACAATACATTATTACAATCGATCCATTTACAGTGCATAGATACATCATAAGGGAATACCGTTTAGTGCAAGGTAAAGCCAGCAAAGACCGATCAGGGAAAGTCTGAGGGTCATCAAAGCTTCAGCCTTGCTCTCTGGTAGGATGATTCAGTTGCCTGATAACAGCTGGGAAAAAAACTGTCCCTGTCATCACCACCATCACCATTGGCAAAATACCAACCAGGTATTCTGCTGTTCCCCTATAGTTTCATACAATACACCAACTTCCCTACAACTTCAGACTTGCAAAACAGAAAACAAGGAACTAAGAAGATTACAAACTGGCCAAGTTAATGGTCGTCTGCCTTTCATTTTGAAACAACTTAAGGCAGTACTAAATAATAACTATAATTAAACAGCAAAATAGACAAGGTTTAGGATATGTGTGTCATTTGCTGACAGGACATTGAGTACGTAATTACAGCAGTTGCTTCAAAGTCAAAAAGATTGATCTTGAGAGTATAAGGAAGTGATATGTGCACTAATGTGGCATTAGTGAGCCTGCATGGGGAGACAAAAGGAGCTCCATCTGTTGTTGGGAAAAACAAGATTAAAGGATGATAATAATTAAGAGGATCAATAAGATGAATGTAGCAAGGCTTTCTGTGTACAATCAGAACAAGATAATCAAGAATGCGATTAGTGTAGAAGCCGCAAGCTAAATGCCACGTAGAAACCAACTTCTCCGTGCTCAGTGTTTTAAAATTGCAAAATAGGTTCTAACAAAGCAGATTCAATCCTAATAGTCACAAGGGAATTGTGATTCAGAAGGATAAATTACAGTCTGCGGTAATGCAGAAAATGAAAGCAAAATGTGAATACATTTTATTGTAAAATTGCAGTGTGCAATGGAATTTTGTTTTGATATATATCATTCTACCATCATAAATATTACTGGACAAAGAAAGGAAAACAGCAATTTAACTTAACATGCTTGCAGATATCAAACAATGCATGGATGTCTTAATGATTTTCAATGTTAATGGTGTTTAGAGTGAGGACCTTATGTGATTGTTCATTTTTATATGTAATTGAAGTTTCCTAAACATCAGCTAGATCCTGGTAAGATAATCACACTGAAGACAGACACAAAATGCTTGTGTAACTCAGCGGGACAGGCATCATCTCTGGAGAGAAGGAATGGGTGACATTTTGGGTCGAGGCCCTTCTTCAGACTCTGATGGGGAGAAACCTTCAACCATTAGTGCTATTGTTTCTAGGCAATGTCATTGGAATCCCTGTTGTGAAGTAATCAAATCAGAAAAGAGATTTTTAAGCATATGATTTAAAAATCAGCAAGTCAAACAGATGGCGTCTCCAAATGCACTTCACTTGCAACACAAAAGCATTGGATTTGACCTTGCTTGTTTGAAAGAAAGTTCTTGCCTTGAATATTTGCACAATTGTTATCTTCAAAGGAGGAAAGGTCAAGCTAACACTGTGAAGGTGGTATTCCATGCACTGTCGCTTTGACATTGCCAGACTTCTCTGTTTTGCAATCCACATTAAAGATTGAAGGTTGCAAAAAAATGTGGAAAGTTATTGTTAGTATTGTATGCACACAACATTCTATCTTGTGAATTCTAAGCCAGATTGTTTAATCAAACATTGTTTAATCAAACATTGAGCTGTGAAGACCAGTCTGAAGAAGGGTGCAAGGAGGAACTGCAGATGCTGGTTTAAACCAAAGATAGACACAAAAAGCTGGAAGAATGTACAAACTCTGTGCAGACAGCACCCAAAGTCAATTTCCTAATAGTTTGCTGTCAATTTTATGAGGTTCTACTTTAACTAATATTTGGTTGAGAAGGATATTTATTTAATAGCCTCTTGTAATCTGTACAAAACACATCCATAGATACCTTATGATGGATATTTACAAACCTGAAATGTTAATTCTATTGGTTTAAGCAGATGCTGAATATTAACTTAATATAGAAACAAAATGCTGGAGAAACAGCTGGACAAGCAGCATCGCTGGATAGAAGGAATGGGTGACGTTTGAGGTCGGGTTTTGATCTGTTACACTTCCTTATCTCTACAACCCTCTCCTCTAACGCTCAGTCTGATGATGGGTCTCGACCTAAAACATCACCCATTCCTTCTATCCAGAGATGCTGTCCCGCTGAGCTATTCCAGCATTTTGTGTCCATCTTCAGTGTAAACCAGCATCCGCAGTTCCTTCCGACATACGACGCCTGCTGAATATTCTTCATAAATTTTAATTTTTATTTAAGCTTTCCTACATCTACCTTTTATATCAATAAATGTCTTCCTGTCTACCATCTATACCAATGGGTCAAGAATTTTGTTGGTTTTTTCAGGCCTGCCAATCTTTTACAAATCTAACCAGGTTGTCTTTGATCACCTACAAACTTTCATGTGTTCTGTCTCTATCCTGACAATATACTGATAATGGATGACAGGCTAACTGGGTGTAAATTCCCTGGTTTCTCTCTCTCGGCTTTCTTAAATAGAAGAGTGACCTGCGAAATTCTCCAATCCAAGTGAATTAAATGAACTTTGTAGCCATCTTAAATGTAAACGTACACTATTCTTACTTACGATCCTAGAATGGAAACAGCATGGTTGTGGAAATTTGCCACATATTTGTGCCTTTCTGAAATTTTAAATTAATTTCCATTCATTAGTTTTGCTCCATAGTTTTTGCTTTGATTCACAAAAACAAAACTGAAATCAGACGTAGTTGTGGGAAAGGGTAGGAGACGGAGGAGGAGGATCATCTCGAAGAAAGTCTAACTGGCCATAAGATGTGTCAGTGCAGGAGATGTGCAAGTTTCCTAGCGCAGCGGATGAATGATAATGTCTTGAGTCGATTTTAAGTAGAATACACTACTTGAGCAATCAATGTTTATTATTCATTGAACTTTTCCCTGATGTTTTGAAGAGAGACGTTGGGCCTTTTAGATGAGATTGTTGACAGGATTAATCTTAGCAGTGCTGTGATATTTCTGACCCTTTGCCAACTAATTATGGCAAAATTGTCACAAGAATTGGCATTGTGATCTTCTGGAGACTGACAGCATGAGAGAAGCGAATTTGCAGACAGAGCTAAGGTGAGAGAAAAGCTGAAGTGCTCTCGGTCTCTGATTGTATCTTTATTGATGTTCCTTCCCATCCTCTGCCTCCGTAATTTCTCTGTGCTGCTGGCTCTGATCTTGACAAGGGACTGGATGGTAGGACTGCAGCTGAAGGCGAATGTGGGCGGTAGCAGGTCACTTATGCTCCTTCAGTAATCTCCAATTGATGTTTTACTGCCGTGAAGTGAAAAGCCGATAAAGCTGGAATGGGTTTTGAGTGAGACGTCAGCTTTTTATAGCTTTTTAAATGTTATACAATCTCCCCTCTCCCATCAGCAAAAGAGAATAAAAGTGTGAAAATGCACACCTTCAAATTCAGGGCCAGTTTTTTTCCCAGCTGTTATCAAGCAACTGAATCATCCTACCACAACCAGAGAGCAGCGCTGAACTACTATCTATCTCATTGGTGACCCTAGGACTATCCTTGATCAGACTTTGTACTAAACATTATTACTTTATCATGCATCTATACACTGTAAATGGCTCGACTGTGATCATATATTGTCTTTCTGTTAACTGGACAGCACGCAACAAAAGCTTTCACTGTACTCGGTGCACGTGACAATAAACTAACTGAACTAAACATTTGCAGAAGCACTAGAGCCCGTCATGCCTGATCCCACCCTGTGCGCTTGTGGGTGGTCCCTGCCTTCAATTAGTGGAGCCCAACTTAGTGGTGATTGCACACAAGTCATGTGAGACAGATTGGATTCTGCCTGACCAGAAACTACATGTTATTCTTGGCAGCTCAAAGGTTTCCTGAAACATCCTCTCCCCATCATGGAAGTGCATGCTAATGCCCTGATAACTGAGGCCAGTTTTAGTGGCTGCAGTTCCTCTCATGCTTTAGCTTAGTTTAGTTTAGACGTACAGCGCAGATCAGGCCATTCAGCCCACTGAGTCCATGCTGACCAGCGATCCCCGCACACTTAACACTATCCTATGCACACTAGGGACAATTTACAATTTTACCAAGCCAATTAACCTACAAGCCTTTACGTCTTTGGAATGTCTTTGCCACCAAAATGCAGCACAACACAAGCATGTAAAGAAATGGAGAATTTACAAAATAATAATTTAAAGTCTTTGGGCAGCACGGAGATAGGTAGTGCTGCGCTTGCCTAGTGCTGCTCTTTAACTTACAATTTTGTAGATTCTCCATTCCGTTACATAATAATGACCACATGCAAATTCCTCCAGGCCCTTCAACTTTCTCCCATATCTCGTGTCGTACTAATTGTTAGGTTGATCGGCGACTGTTCCTCCCCTTGGTGGGGGACTCGAGGCATGTGAGAGAAAATAGGTTACAGGGACATAAGTGAGGCAATGGCATGGGTCTGAGTGCTGGCATGGGCTCAATATTACTCAATGGTCAACTTTGCATTGTTAAAAATATGAGAAAACAATCTGGGCTGCATCTGTGAGAATCTGAAGCTGAAATGAAAGTTTGAAATCCAGTTTGGTTGTAAAATGGGCGATATCAGAATCGGCTGCCTGACGCCCACTTTGACTTACCTCCGCTGATTAAAATATAGAAAATAGAAAATAGTGGTGATAGAGCACAGGAACAGATCCTTAGGCCCACAATGTTTGTACCGAACATGATGCCTTGTTCAACTGATCTCATCTGCTGGTACATGATTCCTTTATTCCCTGCATGTCCATGTGTCTATCTATAAGCTTCTTAAACACCACTATTGTATATGCCTCCACCACCACCCCTGGCAATGCGTTCCAGGCCCCTGCCAATCTGTGTAAAAAAACGCCCTACACATCTCAATTAAAAATTTCCTCTCTCACCTTGAAGCTATGCCCTCTAGCGCTGGACATTTCCACCCTGGGGAAAGGGTTCTGACTGTCTACCCTTTCTATGCCTCTCTATAATTTTACAAGTCTCTCTTCAACCTCTGACTTTCCAGAGAAAGCAATCCAGATTTATTCAACCTCTCTCTGTAGCTGAAACCCTCTAATCCAGGTAGCATTCTGGTAAACCTCCTATAGGGATCTATTAAAAAAGTTTAATGATTGAATTGTTGCATATTACCCGCTTTACACCTCTGTCAGAGTGTGTTGGAGATAAATCTCTAATAATTGGAGGGGCCTAATTTCCTAGATAAGGCCACTTCTGTTCTCTGAATGCTATAAACATTTTCCTTGCTTATTAGTGCTTTACTTTTTATTTCCACATTTTTTACAAATGACTTTTAAAAGTAAAAATATCTTACTTTTCATTTTGTGCTATTACTCATAACTTAACAGTGTATTTTGTTGTATTTCGTTGCAATTAGTCTCAACACTCAATTCTGATTTTGTGAAACTGGATACATGAATCTTACCTACTGCTCTTGTGTTGGGACTATTTATCCATGTGAAAGATTATTAATAGTTAAACGTTTATTGCCATTATATCCATGGTATTTGTTTACAAAATAACTAGCGAGGTCTCTATTGCCTGATGATGAGTTTTCTTTTAGAGCAACTTGAAAGAATAGTTTTCCCATGTTTGTAATAGTTAATTTTCAATGCCGGGGCCGATAAGCAATCTTTAAAAGTCACGAGCCAAGAGTGATTCATTTTCTTATTTCCTGAAATGAAACAATGACATTCTTTCTTGCAACAACACAGCAGGTTTGTAACACGGTGCTCAATAGGTAATATGATAAACAAATGACAAAAAGCCTATTGACTTATAAAACTCCACATCTAAATATTTTTTGGGAATGATTGGCTTGATAAGGCAGCACAGTGGTGCAGCGGTAGAGTTGCTGTCTCACAGCACCAGAGACCTGGGTTTGATCCTGACTTTGGGTGTTGTCTGCACAGAGTTTGTACATTCTCCCCGTGACTGTGTGGGTTTTCTCCGGGTGCTCCATTTTCCTCCCCCATTCCAAAGACGTGCAGGTTTGTAGGTTAATTGACTTCTGCAAATTATCCCTAGTGTGTAGAATAGAACTAGGGTATGAGTAATCACTGGTCGGCACGGACTCGGTGTGGCAAAGGCCCTGTTTCCACGCTGTATCTCTAAACTATACAAAACTAAATAAGTTGAGGAATTACTTAATTGCAGAGGGAAGTATCAGTGCTGGAATTGGGGGGGGGGGGGGGGGGGGGGGGGAGGATAGGGCATTGCCAAGGAGATCCATGCCCCCTGAGTTTGAGAAGTAATGGTGCCTTTGCAGGAGCTATCCATTGAATTTATACCACCTGCACAAGCAAGCGCACTGTAATTATTATAACTCCTGACTACTTGCCAATTCCATCTATTGCAATTCCTTTGAGATTGTAAATGGTTATTACGCAAAGCTCATCCTGAATAGTGTGTAAATGGGAAAAAGTAGTGCCATTCTACGAATAGACATTAAAAGCCCAGTGGAAATAAATATTTAAACAGTTTGCAAAACTGAAGTCCTGTCCAAGTGGAATTAGAGAGACCCACGGCATCAGTGCCCTCTTGTGGCAATACGTAGGATTTCTTTTGTGTAATTATTCCTTTGTTTTCATGTCAAGAGAATCAAGAGTCATGAGTGTTTTATTGCCATATGTCCCAGATAGAACAATGAAATTCTTACTTGTTGCAGCACAATATGTAAACATAGTACACTGTGAGCAATATAATCAATGAGAGAAAAAAAAGTTCAATGTGTATATATACACACACTCAGGTGTATATATATATATATATATATATAGATATACACACACACACACACACACACACACACACACACACACATATATATATACACACACACACACACACACACACACACACACACACACACAAACATACACACAGCAATCAAGCAATAGTAGTGCAATAATAATAATAATAGTCTATTGTAGTTCAGAGCTTATTTAAGGTTGTAATGTTTAATAGCCTGATAGCTGCAGGGAAGAAACTGTTCCTGTACCTGAACTTTACAGTTTTCAGGCTCCTGTACCTTCTTCCCAATGGCAGGGGTGAAATGAGTGTGTGGCCAGGATGGTGTGGGTCTCTGATGATGCTGGCTGCATTTTTGATTTCAATAAATCCCTTTGATGGTGGGGAGGTCAGAGCTGGTGATGGACTGGGCAGTGGTCACAACCTGAAGCTTGTGGTTCAAGCCTTTTAAGTGCTAATTGATACTGGTATCATTGATTAATGTTTGAAATATCTTTTTCAATTCAGCTTTCCCAAATTATTAGTGTGAGGAATTCACCTTTGCTCAGGCTCTTAACATGCATGAGTATATCGGCTACTTGCCCCTTGAGGTTTTGGCTCTGATCCCTTTAGTAGAAACAAATGTGGAGCTAAGAACAACCGGCAACCAATAAATTGCATCAATTTATCACTGACATTTTCCTTCTCCTTTGCTGTCTATAATGGGCCTAAATGGAATGATCCCAGGCAACAGAAACTAACAGAGCACTACAATGTTTCCTCGATTTTGTGAGATTGTAATATCTTTTCAGACATTCAGCACCATCTGTGTTTTTTCAGGACTGCACGCTGCTTTTGTTCAGATGCTTAGCTGCTCCTGTCTTCAGAGTCTTTCCGTACTTTAAATGGGCTGAATCAGCTCTGTACTGAAGTAATGCCAGCGCTAACTCCATGTTGGTTAGTGTGACCCCTCAGCATCAGCTTCTGGCGAGAGAGTGTTTGAGAAAACGTGTACTGTTTTTCCCTTTCTCTTTGCTGTGTTTCCTAGCAGTCCAGTGCTAAAATGCACTGAGACCACAAAGCTGTCGCTGATACCACTGTGCAGGGATTTGTGCATTGCCATCATTTATCAAGAGGGGGCAATCATCTTTGGCCCTTGTGTGAATTGAGAATTTAGGGGAATTAAATAGAATGGAAATGAAATGTGTTAGGGGACAGGTGAATGTAAAGGTCTGTGGATATGATGAGCCATGGAGGGTGGCACAGTAGTGCAGCTGGTAAAGCTGATGCCTCACAGCCCCAAAGACCCAGGTTCGATCCTGACAAGAGGTGCTGCCTGTGTGGAGTTTGCAAATTCTCCCTGTGACCGCATGGATTTTATGACCAAAAGCATAGGTCATAAAATATCTTTATTCTCCACGGAAGGACGTGTGATCTAATAATAAAATCCAATATTTTAGCAAAGGACATAAATTCTCTCAAAGGGAATTTGATAGCTGCTTTATGTGGGGACTGCTGTATGAAATGGGGACTGAGCATGACATGGGGGTTAGTCCAGTTGGCTCCTGTGGGATAAACAGCTTCCAAGAATTGGACTATTGTGACCTGACACATTGAAATTACACAACACCAGCAGTGGAGTCTTGCAAATTCTCCCTGTGACCGCATGGATTTCTTCCGGGTGTTCCGGTTTCCTCCCACATTGCGGGATTGTAGGTTAATTGGCCTGTGCAAATTGCCTGTAAGGCATAGGGAGTGCATGGAAAAAGTGAGATAACTGAACTGGTGTGAACAGGTCATCGACGGTCGGTGTGGACTTGTTGTGCCGAAGGGCCTGGTACCATGTTGTATCTGTTAATCAATTCAATATTTCCTGTCTGACTATTAAGTTATGGGGAAATGTGGGAATGGACCATCCTAATCAGTTCCATCCCCCTGCCTTCTCTCCAAGTCCTGATTTTGCTTTTTAAAAAAAAATAACTGCTAATTTATTTTTGCATCAGCCATAACTACAAAGAGATCAGTCACACTGTTATAAAAATACACAATATGTCCAAGAAGTCAATCTGCATCTGTAAAGAAATAAAAGGAAACACCATTTCATTCAGAGACCATTGACTTGAAACATAGACCCGTTTCGCTCTCCACAACTGCTACCAGAACTGTTGAATATTTCCAGTTTTCTGTTTTTATTTTTGTCTTCCAAAAGCATTTCTGCACCAATTTGGTTTTAGGCAGTCAGCTGTGTTCATTGTTCCTTTTGTCACCTGTAGTTGTTGCATTTCTGCTATTTCCATCAGTCTCTTGTAAGATGAAGTTGGCTAAAAACTAATTCCACACTGACAGCCTGAAGCTTGCTTTGTAGCCATGTCACCATGCTGTACGCAGTTTCTCAACTCCATTCCTCTGAAGTCAACAAAATTAGTTTTGGTAGTACTGAAGGCTGCTGAGATTGCTATGTAACTTTTATGAAGTATAGAGCGTTGAGGTTACTATGAAACACATCCACCATGGGAGTGAATGTTGTGGCAATTGTAATCTTGCGAGAAGGAATTTACATTAAGCTGACATCCGACCCAAACACCACTGCTGAGAGTGCGGCAAGACTCCACTGCTGGTGTTGTGTAATTTCAATGTGTCAGGTCACAATAGTCCAATTCTTGGAAGCTGTTTATCCCACAAGAGCCATCTGGATTAACCCCCATGTCATGCTCAGTCCCCATTTCATACAGCAGCCCCCACATAAAGCAGCTATCAAATTCCCTTTGAGAGAATTTATGTCCTTTGCTAAAATATTGGATTTTATTATTAGATCACACGTCCTTCCGTGGAGAATAAAGATATTTTATGACCTATGCTTTTGGTCATAAAATCCATGCAGTCACAGGGAGAATTTGCAAACTCCACACAGGCAGCACCTCTTGTCAGGATCGAACCTGGGTCTTTGGGGCTGTGAGGCATCAGCTTTACCAGCTGCACTACTGTGCCACCCTCCATGGCTCATCATATCCACAGACCTTTACATTCACCTGTCCCCTAACACATTTCATTTCCATTCTACTTAATTCCCCTAAATTCTCAATTCACATAAGGGCCAAAGATGATTGGCCCCTCTTGTTAAATCTATTACAGCAATCTATTACTGTTTAGCTTCTTATTTACCTTGTAGTGTTGAAGATCTTAATCAGGTAATTTCCTCCATTGTGATAAAAACGCTTGCATTTCAAGTACCTCTTCATAATAATGGCGTCCCGTCTACAATAATGGGTCAGTTAACATTTATTTAATCCTTCTGTATTAAAGCAGATTATTGGTTGCCCTCTCCCCTCCCTGATGGATATCTACACCTCCCGCTGCCTTAGCAGGGCAAAGAATATCATCAAAGACAGCTCTCATCCTGCGTTTGGACTGTTCGACCTGCTGCCCTCTGGAAGGCGCTATAGGTGCATCAAATCCAGGACTAATAGACTCAGAAATAGTTGCTTTCCGAAAATTATAACTACTCTTAATTCAAATTCACACATGCAGTGATTTCACAGCCTAACACCCGGACTCCCATCTGTATATATGTATATAGCGCCGCAAAATTGTGCACCTATCCACCCCCCCCCCTTCTCCCTTCTGTTTTTTGTTTTTCTGTTTCATGTTTTTTGTACTAAATTATATGTATGCACTGAGTACGAGCAGCTTTCAATTTCACTGTACATGTATAATGACAATAAATGGCATATCTATCTATTATGAAACTTTGGCTAAAAGATCTTGTGTAAGTTCAAGAAAGAACTGCAGATGCTAGAAAAATCGAAGGTAGATAAAAATGCTGGAGAAACTCAGCGGGTGAGGCAGCATCTATGGAGCGTTTCAGGTCGAGACCCTTCGTCAGACTGAAGGAGGGTCTCGTAAGTTCATACCCTTTTTCATTCTTCAAAAATCAACGGATTCTCTGTTTTGTTTGAACTGTGTAATCTGGCAACATTTTATTTGTGTTTAGTGATCCATGTATGTGCACACTTCCTCTCCCTTGCATTTAAAGTCTTGCTGTTTAAGGGGCAGTCACTTTCCTCCTTCTAACCTCCTGCTTTATGCCGCATGTCTGATGGTCCTGATGGGCCCATCGTCTGCTCATTGCAGTCCGTCACACGCTCGCACAGAACCTTAGGGAAGGGGCCTCAAGCTGGGTGCTGCTGAGGCCCTGTCCCCCAAAACTCCCTGACAACCTTGTGTGCACTAACAAATGATTAAAGACTATTAACATGAAACAATGTGGTTTGTATCCTATTTCAAACGAATGAATGCTCCGTTCCTTTGACATAAACCCACCCACTGGATGCATCCATGTACCCTCTCCTCAGGGACAGTGACAGTGTGGGCAGCCGGGTGTGATAATGTCCTACCTCCAGCACAACTCCAATGCCACTTTTTACTGGAGCTGCATGGCAGTCCAATACGTTTTGAGACAAAGGCAGCCAATTGCGGGAGGTGTCCATCAGAATGGCTGCCTGTCTACCAGTAAGATTCAGCTCAAATGTTTTCTTGAAATTGGATTGAGCTAAACTGTGAACCAGAAACAGTTGGAGAGCAAGTGGAACTGAGTTAATCAGTTACAGAGGGACCAATGCCAAAGAAGAGTGGACACATAGATCAAAGGGATGGTGAGGGATCAAAACAGTGGAAGGTGATTAAGTGGATCACTGGAGGGATTGCTTTTCTCCAGAGATGCTGCCTAATGCCCCTGTCCCACTTAGGAAATCTGAACGGAAATGTCTGGAGACTTTGCGCCCCACCCAAGGTTTCCATGCGGTTCCCGGAGGTTGCAGGTGGTTGCCGGAGGTTGCAGGCAGTGGAAGCAGATAGGGAGACTGAAAAAACCTCCGGGAACCGCACGGAAACCTTGGGTGGGGCACAAAGTCTCCAGAGGTTTCCGTTCAGGTTTCCTAAGTGGGGGCAGGGGCATTACTTGCCGAGTTTCTCCAGCATTTTGTGTTTACCTTAAGAATATCGATCAGGAAATTGGTAACATGGAAGGTAAAGGCAAGAACAGCTTTCAGGTGACAACAGTGACGATGTGGCAAGGTCAGATAGAGGTCCTCTCTCCAGTTTTATCTACGCCAAATGTGAAGCATTTTCATGCACTTCGTCCACAGGCTCAGAATTGAAACAAATACTTGAATGAACTGTTCCAATTTATCAACTGAAAAATGTATCAGTTGAGTTCTTTCTTCAATCCATCATGTTGAATAGACTTGCAGAAAAAGGGATTTCAGATTTTGAGGAAGAAGAGATTGACCAGCGAATACTGAAGAGTAAATTTTCAACAGGATGCTAACGCTGTTAAAAGGAATATTGTTGGAATTTTTTTTTGGTTGTACCAGTCTCGTTCATTGTCATCTTGCATATCATCCAACAAAATAGAACTGATATTGGTGAAATGAAAATAGTTCTGTATGTTTAAAAGTACATTTGCACGAATAGCAGTCATGTTGAAAACATCATCTATGTTGCTTTTAATTATCTCAGGAATCTCCTTTCCAGCAACAAAATAATTAAAAGTAAACACTGAAATAATGGAAGGGAATTCTGGTTAGCAGTCATAAGGTCATGTGATAGAAACAGAATTAGGCCATTCGACCCATCAAGTGTACTCTGCCATTCGAGAAAGGATGATTAGTGTGAGGAGTTGGTAGGTTTGTCTGGCCCTCTTTATGAAGGAACTACTTGCAATCTTCAGCCTCTTTTTGTTTTAGCATTTGTACCATTGTACCGGACAGAGTTTATCCTTCAAAACACACCATTTACTCTGCTAGCTCCTGTTTGAGACTTTCGACTGAACAAAATATAAACATGACTAAATATAACAGATGCCAGAAAAAATAATCCAGCTTCTTTTTATTATTGTTTATTTTTCTAGCATTATCCATTGTGCATAATAATAGATTTTCTCATAATGCCTCTGAACTGTGTGTGGATTTGTGGCAGTTTGTAAATGCATGCCATTTATTTGACAGTAAGTGCTTAATCCGCGCCATTATGCACCTACATTCAGCTGTGCGGTGATGAAGAATTATAACAGGTTTCCTTCCCTTAATGTATGTTCATGTAAAGTAACCCCGTTATCCTTTGACACCATTGTGGAATAAATAAACAAAATTGGTAGGAGAAAAATCATGCTGATTTCATGTGCGCTGTGCTGAAATGTTATTTTGGCAGGTTGTCAGATCCTTTGTCTGTATCAGATGCAATAAGCTCACCTCGACACAGGAACATTTCCACTGATAACGTTGACAGGAGCCCATTCCATCAGAGTGGCTGGTGAGCTAGGCAGGCAGCTATGTTTAAATACACTTGGTTTAAAAATAGAGGCAGCACTAGATAATATCAAATATTTTTAATGTCCCTGGTTGAAATACATTCTGATAACACAGTGAATCTTTTGACTTGCACAAACTAATTTTGTATATTTTCGAAACTGATGAAAGCTTTTTACTTAGGAACCAGGATTTTCATCATTCCATACAAGAGCACCTGGTGATAGAATCTCTTGTTAACACGAATACATTTTATTTTCAAATGCATTGTGCAGATCTTTTCATAACACGCTCATTTTGTGGATTCTTATTTTCCCTCCTGCCTATTTTTGATGGAATTATAATCCCAGTATTGCATTCATCAATATTCTGGCATTATTTTTTCTATCACTGTTTGTGTTTAGAGTTGAAGAATTCTGTTCCCAAACATGACAATTGCCCATTGCCACCTAGGCTTAGTCCCTCTTAATTTCCACCTTTTCCAATATTTTGTTCATAACGGAAAGAAAACAACAGGCTACTGATCCCAACAACTTTGCCTATTAAACAGAAATACCAGATGAGGATGCCTAATAGTAATTTAAATTGGTATGATTTAATATATTTCCCTTGATTATGATATTAATTACATTCTATCAAATCAGCTATTGCTAGGAACTGACTCTGTGCTGATGCCTGATGTTAGCCTTTCCTTTAGGGCAATGACAGCAATTTGAGGCTCAGTAATTACCTGCAGGGAAAAAGCTTCAGGCCAAGTATCCATAAAATGCTGTGCATCTTCTATCAGCTTTTATTAAGAATACTGAGAAACTCTAGCAAATGAGGCTGCTAGCTGAATGTTGGGTTATGTTATAATTTTTTTTAGAAATGCTGATAAAACAAGCTACACTTGAGCATAAATCAGCCTCTGTTTTTGCCAATGTTATTGCATTGAGTGTGTTTTATCGAAGTGATCGGTAATCTTTGGGTGAACATTGCAAATTAAAATGTTCAATATTCTTTATAATACAATATTGTAATAATAAGACTTGTGATAGCTGCATTTGCCTTAACCATTAGGATTTCCCCAACATTAGCTTTATCAAAACGACCTGCAGATTAATAGCTTTTGATTATTTGTGTTCCATCAGGAGATTATTGCGACTGACATCATCTTTAGTCTTATGATCCTTTGTAAAATACAAAAGTCTAATGAAAGATAGGTGGGCCGAAAGTCCTGTTTCTGAATTGTATCTCAAATCAAATAATTGAATGTTCAGCATCTGAGACGCACTGCTGAAGTTGTAGTGGAGACAGATCCGACTGTGGTATTGAAAAGGGAGCTGGATTTATATCTCAAACAACTTAATGTTCAGGGGTTATGAGCAGAGGGCAGAGGAGCAGGTCTCGTGAAATTGCTCATACATAGATCCAGAATGGACCCAATGAGCCAAATAACTTCTGAGAGTCTGTGCACTATTAAGCTCATGCCCTTCAATCAGTGCAACTCCATAAAAACAATAAATTCCAATACAGTTAACTTTAACTATTTAAAGCGCTAGTTTGCTTTCAGATGAAACCATCAGGTACCTTTGTGATCTGAGAAATAATTTTTGCCACCTAAATTTTTGAATGGAGCCAGTATCAGTGCAGCTTAACAGCTCCACAATAATTATCATTTGTTGTTCATAAGAAGAGATATAAAACAGCACACAGTGGTGCAGTGATAGTTCCTACCTTACAGCACCAGTAACCTGGGTTCAATCCTGACTACGGGTGCTGTCTGTATGTAGTTTGTATGTTCTCTCTGTGACCGGGTGGGTTTTCTCTGGGTGTCTCGGTTTTCTCCACATTCCAAAGACGGCAGGTTTCTAGGTTAATTGACCTTTTTAAATAAAAACCTAATTTGTAGTTTACGGGTGATCATTGGTCGGCATGGACTCAGTGGGCTGAAGGGCCTGTTTCCACGCTGTATCTCTAAACTAGACGGTAACTGCAGTATAATTATCTGGCAACATATTTTAAAAACATGAAAGCTAGGCATTAGATATAACAACAAACGAGCATTGGTGTGAGCTGTGGCTGTTTAATTTTGAAGTTGAAATAGATCATTTTGCCTGAGGGGTTTAATGAGGATGTTTTTCAAAGATCAGGCTCTCTAGAAAATGAATAATTTTGTCCCCAGGGTCTGATTCAGACAGCCTCAGGTTGACAGTCATCAGCCTACCTGAAATATTATGACAGGGTAATGAATCTCAGTGAATTATTTGATGAAATCTGAGGCTGTTGAACGAGCTGATCAGACTCTACCTGGGTCTCAGTGCTACTTAATGACAGGAAGCATTTTGGAGCTGCACCGTGCTGAGTGCCACCTCTGGAAGGCTCGTTTTTCTTTTGTTCAGTGAAAATGACAGAGAAGCGGCATCAATTGCATGCATTCTCATGTCAGCCAACAATCATGGGTGAAAACCTCCTTTGGCAAAACGACGAGCTGTTTTCCAAATCAAAAACACATGAGAGCTTGTGCTTCTTGGAGTTATTCTCCCAGCGTAAACGGAGCTCCTGATAAGCGCGCAGACTCTGTGTAGAGTTTGTGAGTTCTCCAAACCAAATTAATATGGTTCATAAATGGAATGTATTGCTTGGTTTAATATGTATTGTTCTCCCCACACCACACTTATTGCTCTGAGCAGTTCCAGTTCCTGTGAAGATTCTTGTTGGTGTTGAGACAAGCATGTAATGGCACTGAGTGGCGATAAGCCTGCACCGTTGATTAATAATTATTGATTCTTATTAGAAACATAGAAAACAGGTGCAGGAATAGGCCAGTCGGTCCTTCGAACCAGCACTGCCATTCAATATGATCATGGCTGATCATCCAGTATCAGTACCCCGTTCCTGCTTTCTCCCCATATCCTTTGATTCCGTTATCCCGAAGCACTAAATCTAACTCTCTCTTGAAAACATCCCATGAATCGGCCTCCACTGCTTTCTGTGGCAGAGAATTCTGCACATTCACAACTCTCTGGGTGAAAACGTTTTCCCTCATCTCAGTTCTAAATGGCCTACCCCTTATTCTTAAACTATGACCCCTGGGTATGGACTCCCCCAACATCATGAACATTTTACCTGCATCTTGCCTTCCCAATCCTTTAATAATTGTATATGTTAGTACCAAAGACTAACTCATTCTTGCTCAGTGAACAAGTCATCTCATCAACTGTTCTCTCCTGCACTTCATGCCCCCCCGCCCCCCCCCTTGATATCACACAAACTTTACGGATAATATAAAAGCGAGATCTAGTTGAGGAGGTAGTTTTTAATGTTATTGTATGCAGGTGACTGAATTCAACTGAATGGGAACCATGGGCAGGTGTGTAGAGAGGTGCAAGCTAGCTGCTGTAAAGGCAACAGTGAGTTCTGGATTCAGGATTCACTGACGATCGTATTTTGACAAATCACTTTTGCGCCGTTGAATGAAATGTATGTGGAAGAGACACTTGTGTAACTGGTGCATGGTTTTCATATATGCCGCAAAAACAGACAAGCCAAACGAACAACACAATTTACGTTATTGTAACAGCATTCTTTTTTTTGTGGCAGAACTATGGTGTACAAATGCTTAAATTAATATAAAAGACAAAAAAAAAATGTCTTAACCCCTGTGAAATAATGCTGTTTCATATCCGTCTAATGGGATGAAATGGTTCCTTTCTAATAAAGTAATGACTTCAGAATTAAGGGACAGAAGTTTAGGGGTAATATGAGGGGGAACTTCTTTACTCAGAGAGTGGTAGCAGTGTGGAATGAGCTTCCAGTGGAAGTGGTGGAGGCAGGTTCATTGGCATCATTTAAAAATAAATTGGATAGGCATATGGATGAGAAGGGAATGGAGGGTTATGGTATGAGTGCAGGCAGGTGGGACTAAGGGAAAAAAGTTGTTCGGCACGGACTTGTAGGGCCGAGATGGCCTGTTTCCGTGCTGTAATTGTTATATGGTTATATGGTTATATAATGTAATTAAACTGTCCTGCATTATTAAATATTAATATTCAAATATAAATGAACAGAATATCTGGGCATTAGCCAGATATTGTGCAGCTTTATATCAAGCTATGGTGTTTCATATTGGTCAGATTCTGGATTAAAATATATGATTAAAAATTGAAACAACTTGGATTATAAAACTCACAGAATTCACAAACGACATTTATGCAAACCTAAATAAATCGGTGGAATGGCTCTCCCTAAATTTCTTCTCTATTGCTGGGGAACTAATATTAAAAATTTAATCTACTGGATGGACGATACATGCCAACAAGTAAACTGGTTAAAAATGGTGAGGGAAGATTGTTTGTCTTTCAATATAGGTGTGATTCTTCTCTCTCCAATACATCTGAAGAAATCAATGTATGAGATAATCCACAGCAACTTACGAATCTGGAAACAGTTGAAATCAACCCTTAAATTGAGACATTTCTCTCTCCTCTTACCAATCGCCAATAATCCCTCATTTAAACCATCTACTTTAGACAAGGCGTTTGTACAATGGGAAAGCCTAAGAATTAAAAAGCTGGGAGACCGTTATGAGAAGGGGACCTTCCTCCTGTTTCAAGAATTACAGCTGAAATATCATCTGAAAGGTAGTCATTACTTCAGATATCTTCAAATACGAGACTATGTGAAAATACACACGCAAGATTGTCACTCCATGGGTCCAGATATACCAGATGAATGCATGAACAGAAAGGCGGATACAAATAAGTTAATATCCTACTTCTATAAATACCCTTTTAAATGTACATATCCCATCGTCGGAAATAATTAGGCGAGCATGGGAAGACGAATTGGGTTTAACAATTTCAAAGGATAGTTGGGAGGAAAGTCTTTTATATATACATTACTGTTCTCTTAATGTTAGGCACTCCCTAATACAATTTAAAATACCGCACAGACTCTATTATTCAAAGTCTAAACTGAACAAGATCTTCCCAAATGTCTCTCCTAGCTGTGATAAATGTTTCCTCTAAGAAGCAACTATAACCCATTCCTTTGTTTCCTGCACAAAATTATAAAACTTCTGGAGGGGAATTTTTGATATATTTTCCAACATACTTAAAATGTAATCCCGACATAAAACTGATCACACTAGGTATGTCAGAGGCCTGTTCCGAGCTAATGATATTTCAAAGACATTTCCTTAACTATGGCCTAATAACAGCAAAAAAAAATTACTTAAATTTTGGAAACAGACAATGTATTTCTACAGTGAAGATGTGGATCACAAACATGTCCGAGACGCTACATTTGGAAAATATAGGGCTTGTCTTGGCAGAAAAACCAGATCAATTTCTTAAGACATGGACACCCTTTACCGAATTCTTACAACAATAGCATGGTGCAACACAAATTTAAATTTAAATCCGATGCTGGGTTGGGTGAGGCGGGCGGAGGGGACGAGGGGCAAGGTATATCTCCACTTTTCTTTTTCTTTTTTCTTATTTCTATATCTTTCTGCCACACTACTTTGATAGTTTAGGGGATTCTCTTTTGTTCTTCTTCAATCTATTGTAATTGTAATTTATTTATTTAGGGGACAGTGCATATTAATAAACATTTACATGTAATACGCAAGATTGTAGCCAGTAGCTAATTTCCATCTTTAGTCCCTCTGGTAAACAAGGTAAATACATCACAACACATTCAGTCAATAAGAGAAGAGACAAAACAGAAGTCAAAAACAAAACAACAAACAATAAAGTAAAAAAGTAACATTAAAAGAGTACCATAGGATAATTTTAAGGTAGATTATGATTGCAGTTTTGATTTTGCAGTAACCATGTTTTTAGATGTTTGGTAAATGAGGTTGGCAGATCCCGTATGACGCATGGTATCGCGTTCCATGTCTGCGACGCTCGATATGAAAATACTGACTGCCCAAAGACACTTTTCCTAAACGGGACTATACAATCACCCCTGGAGGCCGCTCTTGTCGACCTATTTGTGTTTTTCTTTATGAAGTTCTTTAACGGAGGTGGGGCTAGTCCACGGAAGATTTTGTAAACCAAAATCAAGTCCGAATATTTTATTACATTTTCCCAGCTCAGCAGATCAAATTTCTTCAGGATGCTACAGTGATGGTACATTCTGGGCTTTTTGTCAAGATTTTTTAGGGCTTGTTTATAAGCAATTTCAACAGGCTTTAGTGTGGACTTACATGCCAGTGACCAAGTTGTTATACAGTAGGTCATGTATGGCACAATCATTGCATTAAAATATAGTTTGGCTGAATCAATAGTTAAATTATTTCTAATATATCTAAAATTGGACAAATTAAATTTAATTAAATTTACTGTTCTTTTCACCTGTTGTTTGAAACAGAGCTGTGAATCGATCACGATTCCTAAATATTTTAACTCGTGTACAATTTTAAGTTTTGTTCCATGTACAAACACATCAGGATCTCCATCAGTACTTGCCTTTTTGGAGAAAAACATACAGACAGTCTTTGACACATTAAGATGTAGATCAGAAAACTGCAACCAGTTTGACACATTAATCATAGCAGCTGATAGGTCTTGTGCAGCTTGATGTTTGTTTTTGGCATGTACATACACAACTGCATCGTCAGCATACATCTGGCAAGTTACATTTGATGTACAGCTACTTGGTAGATCATTAATGTACAGACTGAATAATAGCGGTCCCAAGATTGAACCTTGAGGTACACCAAGAGGGTTTTTAGAAGTTGCAGATTTACTGTTGTGCACTCTAACACATTGTTTTCTCTGTACCATATATGACTCAATCCATTTCATCGTGCTCAAAGAGAGGTTAAAATAGGACAATTTGATCATCAAGATCTGGTGGTTCACAGTATCAAAGGCTTTTCGTAAATCAAGAAAAACAGCTCCCATAACACCACCTGCATCAATTTTGGACTTCATATTTTCCAAAAGGAAGCAAAGTGCCGTCTCAGTGGAGTGAAGCCAAACTGCATTGGGTTTAGGGTATATGGACTATTGTTTAAATGTTTAATTATCTGTCCCGCAACCCATTTTTCAGCTATCTTGGAAATTGCCGGGAGAATGCTTATTGGTCTATAATTACTAATTATAGTGGGGTCTCCTGATTTTAAAATTAGAGTTATTACTGCAGATTTCCAAGAATTTGGGAATACACATTTGTTTATGGACTTGTTGACGATGCTGGTAATTGGAGCAATGAGTGACTGCTTATGAGCTTTAAGAAACATTATATCCATACCAAAAGCATTTTTGGCTGAGACACTTCATTCAAAATAAGAACCGGAGAAGCAGTGTTCAGTGGCATAGCATATCGGACTGCAGAACAGGAACTATGAGTCAAGTTCTTCACAGAATCTATAAAATACGTGTTAAGGGCTGTTGCAATCTCATTTGGATCATTAGTCAGATTTTCATTTAGTTGCAACTCCCTAATGTTCTTGTTGGTGATATTATTTCCAGTTAATTTCCTTATGTTTGTCCAAATCTCCTTAGCATTACCTCTTGCGTTGCTAATAACATTAATAAAAAAGTTTGCCTTAGCATTCCTAATTTCTTTAGTGACTTTATTTCTAAGTGAGGTAAATATTTGTCTATTATGTGCTGCTTTTGTTTTCAGGGATATCTTAAGGGTATGGTCTCGCTGTTTCATCAGTGACCATATTTCACTATTTAACCAGGGAAGATGATTCTTTTTCCGTGGTTTTGGTTTTATCTTTTTCATAAAACAATTCATTGTTTCTTGAATAACATTACAATTTTCATCAACGTGTTCATGGTTAAGGTGATCAGACCAGTCAATTTAATTCAAGGCATTTTCCAGGTTTTTTGTTTCACCCTTGGGTATTCTTAGTTGCTCAGACCTTTTACTGGAGTGACAGGTGAACCTATTTTTTGACAGTTTTCTTGAAAAGAGGATCAAATTATGGTCAGAGAGACCTGTAACCATATTGTATGTTTTTTGTATTCTGTCATATTTGTTGCTGAAGACCAAGTCTATACATGTTTCTGATGAGCTACTTATTCTAGTAGGTCCTGTAATTAAAGATCTGATTGAACTGTGAGAGATCAAAGCTATTTGTTATTGATTTTAATCTTTTCATCATTTTCACATTCTACTTTTTTTCTTTTTTGTTCTCTTTTTCTTTTCTTTTTTCATTTTTATAATTTAGGTTATAAGGTTAAAAATGAAGCTGTACAATAATTGTATAATTTTAGATGCTGAATGTTTTATCTCTGTACAACTGCTACTAATAAATACATAAATAAATAAATAGAGATTGATACAACTAACTTTATGAAAATCATTTGTCAAATACAACGTTATTCTTTGTCCACCCTGTTCACTTTTGTATTTCAGCCAAACTTGTATTTTGTACCAAATTGTGATTATTATTGACAAAATTAGAGAATAAATTTATCGTATATTCATGGAGATTCCCTTTAACAACAACAAAAGCTAATTTACACTTTAATTAAATTACTTTTGTCTGGTGTACAGTATTTATTAGTGTACAAAACAAAGGTGCCCAAACATTGCTCTCTATTGAAATGTTGTTTGCAGATTGTTTGAGTGAGGGTATTAGACACAGTGTGGAAACCGACCCTTCTGCCCAACTTGCTCACACCGGCCAACGTGTCCCAGCTACTCTAGTCCCACCTGCCAGCATTTGGTCCATATCCCTCCAAACCTGTCTTATCCATGTACCTGTCTAACTGCTTCTTAAATGTTGAGTTGGTCCCTGCCGCAACTACCTTATATGACAGCTCATTGCATACATTTACCACTCAGTGATAATGATTTTCTATTATGTGTTCAGATTTTCTAATGGGACGTGTGTTGTTTTATATTAAAGTATGCAATATTTAAGAAGTGCTTAGCTGCTTTTTAACAATATGCTGCAATAAGCTGCTTTTTGCTATCCTAAAGCCCAGATATGTACCAAAGCATGACTCCATAGCATATGATGCCTTCAGAAATTGGAGTTAAATGAGCCCAAGGAGGGGTTCTGTCACAATCTGTCATCCAGTTGCACAAATTTCCCATTGGCTCCGACCACAAAACCAGAATGATCAATCGATGCTCAATCGTTCCCCCTGAGATCCATTAAACAGCACACGATAATGATTCACCCCATCTAGCCTGGTGGTTGTCTGTGTGGTTTAGCCTGCATTGGCTGTGTGGTTTAGGTTGTGTACTTACTAATTGAGCATTGAAGTGTGAGATTAGAATTATTTCTCCTTTTTTATGACCTATGTTCTGATTTGATTTCTTTAAACTTTTGCTTTCAGTTCAACAACATAGCAAAATCTGTGAGCTGCTTCAGACACCTTGTGCAAGCTAATGTCCGAAATAAGAAGGTCCTCAAAGATGCAGTTAATCAAATACAGGCGAAAGGAATCACTGATTATAAAAAAGGCTTTACATTTGCTTTTGAGCAGTTGATGAATGTAAGTACACCCAATCTATTTGAAATGATTATGACACCACGTTGAGTTTAGTTTTGAAGTCAGGCTGTATGTTTGTTATGCATGTTCAATTTTGCAACAATGGAATTATTGCAAATGATTCTGGTAATAATTTTAAGGATTTAAAAGAGGAAGAAAATAAAAGCGGAACATCTTTTGAGTGATCAGTGAGCAACCCGGCGGCAATTAAATTACATTTTGTTCTGAAACATGCTGTGATTTTTAAAAAGAAATTAACAATTAACAATATGAGCAATGGACCAAGCAAATTTTTATTATTGAGATTCGGCATTCTCAGAATCAGATGATCAGACAGCATTGAAGGTCTATTCCGCAGCACATTGTGGGAGAGTTATTCATCTGTTCCACTCACATGTTTTTCCCCCCACACCGTCATTTGAATGTTATCATTCAATCTGTGTCCATCGTTCTTTCACGATAACTTACCATATATGGGAATTGTCACCTTGTCACTTCACATTCGGTTACCAGTATATCTTCAAACTGTATCATCTGATTACCGACACGCCCCTGGAAACTGCTTCGCCCAATTTACCTGATTTCTTAACGCTTCCATTGATCGTGCCAATAGTAACAAGAGCTGCCAGTGGAAGTGATACCTGCTGCGACACGATTCCAGATGATGTTCCCTCCTGAACATTTCAGTCTGGCAGCAAAGGTACACAATGCCCAGTGAAGGACGCACCTGCCATGCAGTCCGTGCTAAAATAGCTTTTCCACATTGATAGGTAGGATGAGATGTACCTGATCACGAGGGGCATGGATAAAGTGAACATTCACAGTCTCTTTTCCTGGGGCATAGGCTTAAGGTGAGAGAGGGGAGATTTAAGAGAGACCTCCTGGGTGACCTTTTCACTCAGAGGATAGTCTAGATCTGGAATCAGTTGCCAGTAGAAACCTGTAGAAACAGATACAACTTAGCTTTTTTAAAAGACATTTGGATAGATATGTGGATAGGAAGAGTTTATATGTCCAAATGCGTGCAAATGGGATAACTTGTCCAGTAAGACAACTTTGTTGGTATGTACAAGTGGGCCGAAGGGCCTGTTTCTATGCTTTTATAGGTCAATGACTTCATGACAATAATGACAGTCTGGCATTCGACAGGTGACCCTTGGTCGGCGGTCGATCAGAGTGTGGGGGAGAGGGGAAGAACAATTGACCTGACGTGGGGGGGAAGAACAATGGAGGGAGGGAGGGAGAACAAAGGGGAAGCCGGCGTACTTTGAAACTTTGCCAGCACCGTAGGTGGCCGCTATTTGTATACGCTGGGTACTACGGAAGCAAAGAATTTCACTGTGCCTTGTCGCATGTGACAATTAAAGTTCCAGTATGGCCATTTAACCTTCTCTGTTCAAAGGAAGGCTGTTTCTTCGACTCTTTTCAAGTTTAACGCCAGTCATTCCAAGTATTCTCTGTCGATCCAATTGTCATTACAAACATAACAAAGAAGCTAGCATCCAGACCATGAATCCTTGTTGAAATTGGATATGTTCCATTCTGTAAAGTCCAGAAGTAATACAAGGGAATCGAGGTAGTTCAAATGTTGGAAATTCCTTAAGTGTTTGTGTATATTATCAGCGTGTGTATTATCAGCATTAATTTTAAGGTAGTACTTTTAAGAACTGAGGAATTCTACTTGCAGAGCTTGCAATGTATAATGAAGCAGCATTTAAATGACCAAACTCTGTGTTCAGGCTGCATTTAACCAATAGCTGTGGCAATGGTCCAGTGCAAAACCTCTTCATGTGGCCACACTTGCATTGTAGATGTTTTGTTGAAACCAAGAAAATAAGGTGATAAAAGTATTAGGGGTTGAAGCAATAATGGAGTATCATTATCAGGTGGGTGTCCAGGTGCTGGATTCATATCTATAGATGTGGTTAGAAGCTCGTTTTGATGCGACACAGTCCAAAATATAATTTTGTTCTGGTCCTTTAACGGATGGAGAGGCAAGGCCACTGAATCTAAGCAAAATATTAAAATAGCATTTCATTATTTTCTATGTTCTGAGGGAGCCTCATGAAATCTATAGCAATCTTACATTTATAGCTATAATATGCCACATGAATAGAATTCACTGGATACAGATTTGGCTTAATGGAAGGAATCCGAGGGTGTTGGTAGAAAGATGTTCTTCTTGGGCGTGATGCCTGTGACTAGTGGTGTGCCTCAAGGATCAGTGCTGGGACCATTGCTGTTTGTGGCTTATCTGTGATTTGGATGAGAATGTAGAAGACATGATTAATAAGTTTGCAGATGATACTAAAGAGGGAGGTGTCATTTTGAGAAGTCAAACCCGGGCAGAACCTTCACTGTGAATGGTTGAACCTCTGGGAGTGTTGCAGACTAAAGGGGTCTCAGAGTACAGGTACATAGTTCCCTGAAAGTGGCATCATAGCTCAGGTGGTAAAGAAGGCTTTGGCACACTGGCCTACATCAGTCAGGGAATTGTGTATACAATTTCGTACATTATGTTATAGTTGTGCAAGACGTCGGTGAGGCTGCATTTGGAGTATTGGTTTCAGTTTTAGTCACCTGCTGTGGAAAGAATGATCTTAAGCTGGAAAGAAGTGCAGAGAAGATTTATGAGGATGTTGCCAGGACTTGAGGGGCTAAGCTATAGGGAGAAGTTGGTCTTTATTCCTTAGAATGCGGGAGGCTGAGGGGTGATCTTATAGAGGTGCATACAATCATGAAGGGAATTAATAGGGTAAATGTAGTCTTTTATCTAGGGTACCGTATCATGAATCAGAGGCTAGAGGTTAAAAGTGAGAGGGGAAACATTTAATATGAATCAGAGGGGTGACTTTTTCACATATAGGTGGGTATATAGAATGAGCTGCTGGAGGAGATAGATGAGTCAGGTACTATAACATCATTTAAAAGAGACTTGGACAGGTGCATGGATAGGTTTAGAGGCAAACACGGGCAAATAGACCTAGCTTAGATGTGGCATGGATGAGTTGGGCTGAAGGGCGTGTTACTGTGCTGTATGACTATGATTATGATTACTTCTATTAATTTGGCAGATTATTGTCAAATAATTCAGATGAGTAGGCTATTATCTTCCACAAGTCCTTTGTAATGTTGGTTGACTGCCTTCGAGAAGATCGTATAGTGAAAAATGATATTTGAAGAGGACTTGAATCCAATAATGAGGCATTTCTCTTTGGTTCCTACCTTTACAACAAATTACTTGGATATTAGGGAGGATATAATTTGTCTTGGGCTGTTTGGTACAAAGCCTCATCAACAGAGATGGTGTGGAACGTTAAACTTGAAAAGAATATCTAGGATAAAACTCAAACTTTGTAATAGAATCATCCGACAGGCTTGCAAAGCTGGATTGGAGATCAAGATGTCTGAAATATGTACCGTTATTTAGTTATATCATGCTGAGTGATTTAAGTGCAATTTAAAATTGAAATTGAATAGATGTTCCCTATTATTTCTTTGTAGTTCAATGTATCCCGAGCGAATTGCAACAAGATCATCATGTTATTTACAGATGGCGGGGAAGAACGAGCCCAAGAAATCTTTACAACATACAATCAGGAGAAACAAGTAAGTACTTGTAAAGCTTATTAGTTTTGATACAAAAATACCGTGGCTCCAATAATAGAATTGATTTTGACAGTATTGGCACGGATTCCAAAATTTCCAAATTAAAACCAGGTGAGTTTGGTGCAATAAGGAGCACTTTGTAATTCAATAGGGGGCATATTTTGTCTTGTTTGCAGAGAATTTAATCCAGTTTTTCTTTGGTCCCTATCTCGATCCAAGTATTATTTGGAATAACTTCAAAATGTAATGACATTGTAGAATTATTTTCCACGGGAAAACTGAAACAATAATTGGAATTCCATTAATTTTTACCAACACTTTACAACATAATTCTTTGTTATTTTAACACTACTTCTCCTATTCAATTAGTGTGCTTGTCAGTCAAATAATATTAGTTCTGAAACACTATCTAACCAAAGCAAGGCATCACCAATGCATTATACATGAATCGAGCAAATTCCACTCGGATAAATAATCTTGCCACAAATTTTGTCTGTAGATTTGAACAAAGGGCACTAACTCCCTATAAGAGTGGCTAAGCTTTGAAATCAGATAGGCAGTTATTTGGAGTTGAGTTATTTCCTTCTGATTCTCATTATTGGTGAATCTTTCAATTTGCCTCTATTTCTGCATTTCACTTATTTTAATTTATGTACTCGATTCTTCACAGAATTTGGGGATCAGTTCCTAGCTAGGATGTTTCATGGCTCTTTGTCTGTGATGGTTGGTGTAACTGCTGTTCCTGGTCACACTGGTCCAAGAGGATGTTGCACCAGGTGGGCTAACTTAACCCAGCAAGATCCCGTGTAAAGGCCCACAGAAACATTGCAGTCAAGAGACAGTGTAGTAAACACGGAAGATAGGCACAAAATGCTGGAGTAACACTGCGGGTCAGACAGCATCTCTGGAGAAAAGGAATAGGTGATGTTTTGGGTCGAGACCCTTCTTCAGACTAACACTGTGTAACTAACTAACTAGTAAACACTGTGCAGTTTGCTCTTATCTTACTGCAAGATGAGAGTACTGTTATTCATTTTTGATTTGCTCTTTTACTTCTTGATATTTTCAAATTTCACTAATTTTTCTGGGCTCATCAACCTTTTTTGTTGCGTGCAACCACAGTGGAAAGACTATACATGATTACAAACAAGCTGTCTACCATACTCAGATACAGGATGAAGGGAATAATGATTAGTGCAAGATAAAGTCCAGTAAAATCCAATTAAAGATAGTCTGAGGGTCTCCTATGAGGTAGATGGCAGCTCAGTGCTGCTCTCGATTTTGGGATGGGGTGGTTCATTTGCCTGATAACAGCTGGGAAGAAATTAAATCTGGAGGTATGCGTTTTCACACTTTTTGTAAACTAGCATCTACAGTTCCGTGTTTCTTTTCATTGGTTCTCCTTGAATCCAGAAGGCTGATGGTTTGGGGATGGGAAGTGCTTTCTCATGGGGAAATAACTTTATCCACAGACAATAATGCTTTGCCGAAGTTGCATTCGATAAAACAGAGTGGCTGTTTGCACAGATTACTGACCATTTTTCTTAACCTGGTCAATGCCAGGACTAACCAAGCCATTTGTGTAAGTGGTTTCCACTTATATTGCAAAGGAACAATTAGTAGAAAATAAACTTTGAGCAGGACTGTGAATAAAGCATCAGTTTGATTTGGAGTAAAAAACCCTTTGCATTTCAGATTTAGATTTTAGTCAGTCAGCTTATTGTTTAATTTGAAGCTGTCATCCAATCATTTTAACGGTATTTATCCCAGGCGATTCTGATTAGAAAAATAGAAAGATAGTACAAAGTGCCTGGAAAACGAGCAGTCATTTAACACAAGCTGCTGTTCTGTCATTATTTAGCTCTTCCCAGATGTGATGTTATGTTATGTTTGCTGTATCTGTGTATCAGTTGGATGTATGCCGATTCTAAAAGTGAACATGAACTTGCAAACCTAGCAAACTGAAGACTTTTCCAGGAAACTAAATGTTTCAGAGAATCCTCTGTGATGTTGCATATATTGGGTCATCTGATGACTGGAAGCTTGATGTACATCTTGTCTTTGATACAAAATGTAAATAAATAAAGCCACATGGCCACTTTAATTGTAACCTTTGAGTGAGAGCCAGCAGCATTTTAGTAAGATAGACACACAGTGCTGGAGTAAATCAGGGGGACAGGCAGCATCTCTGGATAGAAGGAATAGGTGACGTTTCGGGTCGAGACCCTTCTATTATTATTTAGCTGCTTGCCAACTTGAACAGGCACTTGTGTAGCACTCGTGTTCCTTCCCATCTCAGAGTCGAGAATTGTGATCTCCAGAACATGCCTGTTACACCTGGCAAGGGTAGAGTGAAGTTCTGCATCCGACCTCTTGATCAATATCTAGCAGGAATATTCATTCACATTTGGTGGGAGAGGTCCTCTTCCCTCATTTGATGGGTTCTGAGAAATTCTGAAGTTCTAATACAATACAATACAATACAATACAAAGCACTTTATTAGTCCCCGAGGGGCAATTTAAAGGGCGCATTACAGTAGCTTTTTAAAAAGGGACACAATCAACAAACATAAGCAACACACGAAGAGACAAACATTCAAAGCTACCCTCTGCACTGACCGGTCGACCACACGAGCAGTGACCCGGAAGGCATACTGCAGCCATACATACAAAACGAAAAGATCCGAGTCACAACATAATTTACATTAACATCCATCACATCGCTGTGATGGAAGGCAAAAAAAACCAAAAACTTCTCTCTCCACTGCACTCTCCCCTCCCCGCCCCCCCCCCCCCATGTCAGAGTCAAAGTCAAAGCCCCCAGCTGGCGATGGCGGTTGTCCCGCGGCCATTAAAGCCACGCCGGGTGGTGCAAGGTCGCACACCGGGTCTTGGTGTTAGAGCCCCCGGCGTGCGCTCGCAGAGTCCCGCGGCCATTCCAAGCCGCGCGGGGCGGTGATGTCAGGCCCCGCTCCAGGAACTCTTCAACCCCGCAACTCGGCGGGAGAAGTCGCCGTTGCGGACGCCCCGAAAAGCGGTCTCCCTCCAGGGACCCGCGGGCTCCCGGTGCCGCCGTCCGCCAGACCCGCAGTTGCAGCCTCCGAATCTCCGGAGATCGGGCCGCAGCAGCAGCAGCGCTCCACCACCGCTCCACCCGCTCCGGACTCGGCCAGCCCCGCGACGGTGAGTAGTCCGCAGCTCCGCAACTGGAGTCCACGGTCGTTCCTGCCGGAGGCCGCTCCACGTTGCCCAGCCTCAACGACAACGGAGACCCGACAAAGAAAAGGTCGTGTCTCCCGTGCAGGAGAAAGATTTTAAAGTTACCACCCCCCACCCCCACCCGCACCCCCCCCACACACACACACCCCGATAAAAAATAACAAAAAACTACATAGAAACGAGACAAAAATAATAAAAATGCAGACGGACTGCAGAGGCCGCTGCTGACGAGAGTCGCACCGCCCACCTCCTAACACAATTCTCCATCCATTGGTTGGTGAAAGTTAATTGCAGATCTGCTGATATCGTAGCCAGTCGGAGTGTTCATCCAACACTTCACCACACTCTCCAGATAAAGGGAATTAAGGTAAGATAATTGATCAACATATCCAATACAGTGGCACAGCGGTAGAGTTGCTGCTTTACAGCACCAGAGATCCAGGTTCGATCCTGACTACTGGTGCTGTCGTTATGGAGTTTATAGGTTCTCCCTGTGATCGCGTGGGTGCTCCAGTTTCCTCCCACACTCTAACGATGTAGAGATTTGTGGGTTTATTGGCTTTTGTGAACTCCATAGTGTGCAGGATAGAACTAATGTATGGGTGATCGCTGATCGACGTGGATTCAGTGAGTCGAAATGTCCTGTTCCAATGCTGTATCTCAAATCTAATCTAAAACAATCCAACATAATCTACACATTGCAGATCAAATTACAGATACAACATTTACAGGACATTTGGAATCGGTGCATGGATAGGACAGGTTTAGGGATATGCGCCAAACGTCAGCAGGTGGGACTAGTATAGATGGGGTATCTTGGTCGGCATGAGAAAGTTGGGCCAAATGGACCTTTTCCGTGCTGTATGACTCTGACTCTAAAATACAGATACACCAGAATACAAAATACTGTAGATCCTAGGCATCTGATCCACACCACTGGTCAGATTCTTTAAACTTTACTGCTGCATCTTGCAAGCTTTTGTTTCATTAAAATAGCCATGGAGGTATGTATTCTGTTCCTTTTGAAGCGCCTTTTTGACAGGTTGTACTTGGCTCTGTTTATTATTTCACACTATATCTCCCCTGTAAGGCATCTTTCTTTAAAAAAGGCAGTGATCTTTATTGTATTATCTTCCACTGGGAGGTTTCACTGAGGCTTCTTCCAAAATTAGCTGTTCTTGGCATTATGTGTTTGTTGCAAACAAGCTAAAGCAGAAGATAAATGTTTGTTTCACCTTCATTGGTCATGCTTTTGATTGTCAAATAAAAGTCTGATAAAATGCACTAAGAGCGAACATTGTAAATTAAATCATTTTAAAGACTAACTGACATGTTAGGGGCAGTGGGTTGCCTTTTGGTATGTTCAAGCCTTGCAGTGAAATGTAGGTGAGAAACATATTGATTTATTGGGGCCTATGACGTTGAACCAATTTGCAAATCCTCTGCTATCTTCAACAGCTGCGGCTCGCCTGCAGTCCGTCTGTTTTCTTTTGTCTTGTTCTAGTTAAATTTTAGTTTATTAGGTTGTGCATATGTGTGTGTGTGTGTGTGTGTGTGTGTGGGGGGGGGGAACATGTTTTTTTGTCTCTTCGGGGGAATGCGACTCTTCTTGTCGTATCCTCCTTCTCTGCCTCTGTCTGCGCTGAGGCCTAATGGCGGAGCTGGTGGCCTCCAACTGCAAACTGACCTCAAGGCTCTGGAGGCAGAGCCAGCCAGGACTTACCAACGCGAGGCTGTCCGAATTCGTAGCTGAGGCGGCGTTCCGGTGGTGGTGGCCCGGCTTCGGGGCTTCGCGGCTGAGGCGGAGTTCCGGCTGAGGCGACCTGAATTCGGGGCTCAGCCGCGGGCCCAGTGGACGGCATCGTCGGGAGCTCGCAGGTCACAGGTTGGTGACCTGTTTTTCCGGAGCTCCTGCAACTACAGCTGCGTCCGCTGGACTGGAAGGTGGCAGCTTTGGCAGCTTCTACCACCCCAGGCCACGGAGCTTGAACCGGCCCATTCGCGGAGCTCAGTTGAGCTGCGGGACTTATTCACCATCATCCAGTGGGGTCACAACATCTGAAGCCTGGATCGCCTCCGCACAGAGGGAGAACAAGGAGGGAAGAGACAGAGACTTTTTGCCCCCATCACAGTGAGGAGGTGCCTGGTGAACTCACTGTGGTGGATGTTAATTTTGTTTATTGTATGTTTTGTTATTTATTATCATATGTATGACCGAAGGGTCTGAATGACAATAAAGGAATTCAATCCAATCCAAAAACCTCTTGATGTGGAGTAACTAACGCAGATGGTTTTGTAGTAGTGGGTCTAAAATAGCCTCAAATTCATCCCCAACATGCCAAGAATGAGAAGATACCTCCATCACTGACTATAATATGACCTCTGCGAACCCCTTCAGGCCTTTGTTCCTATTCTAGCCAATGCTATGCCTGAGGCCACCTTTACACACCCCACCATACCCTCCTCCCCATCTCACTCATATTCCCATCCGCATTCTATCACCAGCTGCAATTTAAACATCAAGGAATTCAGCCACTTAGACCTTGCACTTTGCAACTCCTTTGCCGTGATTTATTTTGTATATGAATTACTTGAAAGGTTTTAGTAAGTTTTATACACAATTTTTCTGCGCCCTGGGCTTTATGCCACAAGGTAAACACAAAAAAACCATTTCCCAAGGAGAACCCAGAAGCAAGGTCACGAGTCTTCAAAGGGTTTTCCAAGTAATGCAAATGAATTGATTGCATTGACATCTGAAGTCATTCAATTGGTTGTGCTTTTGCTTCTAAGAGGGTTGGGGGAGGACAATGGAGGACCTGGCTTTGGTGGAACCGCCGTGAGGGCGGGGTGGGTGAAGGGGAGAACAAAGGGGGACCTGGCGCGGATACTGTGTATACTTTGCAACTTTGTCAGCGCTCTTATGTGGCGACTGTTTGCATACCACGGGTATGCAAGCAAAGAATTTCACTGTGACCTGTCATATGTGACAACCAAGTCTTCATTCACTCATTCAAGTCGGTCTTGAACACATACATTTGTGCTGGAACCTCTGCGGGCGCCTCAGGAGGTCTGCTCTGAGGTGCTATTTCAGATGAAACTGGAACATACGAGACCTTGCGTGGCCTCTTGATGGATGGAAGCGACGCCATTCTCAAAGAAAATGCGATTATATCTGGTGTCCTTGCCAATATTTATGGCTGTCAACAATTGATTAATTTGTTGTGTGCAAGCTAGCTCCCAAGATTCCATGCATTTCAAATTGACTCTGTTGGTTGTAAAGCATTTTGAGATGTTGTGAATGGGATGTGATACTGTAATCCCCATATCAATGCAATTCATTATGGTGCAAATTTCCAGCACATGTCTGATGTATTTTGTAAAATGTTTTGTCACTCTTCCGTGCCATTGATTTGAACTTTATATTAACCAAAATCAAATCCTGGTTGATTCAGGCAGCAAATGGTTGATACTGGATTCTGAGGGCAGGCTTTCAGAAAGCTTGGAAGCCATTAAGACAGAAGTCAAGTTTTACTTATGAGTATGAAGTAGGAAGATAAATAAGGTGATCCAACTATGAGTAGTCTTATCAGTTGATCATTTATTTTTGTTTTTATGTTGTAATGTACAATATCTCAATTTCATCTGTATTCAGTATACCTGAAAGAGGGCAGAGAACACAAGGCAACATAATTTACATTATATCTTTCAGTGGCAATAAATATTTATTGATTGAAAGATACAGCTTGGAAACAGGCCCTTCAGCCCATCAAATCCATGCTGACCATTGATCATCCATTCACACTGGTTCTATGTTTTCCCATTTTCGCATT
The DNA here is from genome assembly GCF_028641065.1 of Leucoraja erinaceus. Taxonomy (NCBI): domain Eukaryota; kingdom Metazoa; phylum Chordata; class Chondrichthyes; order Rajiformes; family Rajidae; genus Leucoraja; species Leucoraja erinaceus. The sequence goes on from NC_073398.1 coordinate 21,544,007, forward strand.
GAATCCCTACACACCAGGGGCACCTTACAGAGGCTGAAACCGTCACATCTTTGTGATATGGAAGGAAACCAGAGCACACAGAGGAATGTCACAGGGAGAACATGAAAACTCCAGACTGACAGCACCCTAGGTCAGGATCGGTCCTGGGTTTCTGGCGCTGTGAGGCAGCAACTCTACCAGCCGCCCCTTTGTGTCGTCCTCTGTACCACTGCACCTTCCTCATAAAGTAGCAATTTTACCAAATTTTAAAGTTTAAAAAAACCAAGTCTGCAATTTATCCCATCAGATAAAGCATAAAAAGAAGTTTAATTTGACACCTAATTCACTTTCATATCTTCAGTATTAAAAAAGTTATGGCCATTTTCATACTCGGAAATTAGCATCTTATTTCCTATCGCTTTTCCATTGACTTAACACAAAAGCTGTGATCGAGGACAGTCAAAAGCCCATAACATTCTTAAAAATCAAGAACTGAATGAAATTTTCAGTTATTATAGATTGAAGCATTCTGAAACAAATATAAAACATCTTACTTGGATGACCTGAAATTAAAGCATATAATTAGTTAATTATCTAATTGTAGTTAATTACAAAATTGCCCGTTGTGACGGAAATAGTAATAAACACCCAGACTGCCTTGAAAATTCAAAAATGTGATATTCTCAAGATCAGAACTTTAATATTATTGTATTATATGCTGTAAGTCCGTAACAGATAGGTAAATAAATTACAATTTCTAGCAATAGACCAAGTCTTTATGAAGAAGATCAGTTGCTAGCTGGTACATTGGCATATCATAATCAGTAGCATCATCATACTCCTCAGATTGTAACCAATAAGCAATTCAGTACACCTTGTTGTTCCTCAACTTTTCCATTTTGGCATTGTAAACTACAAGTTTTTGCTCTCAAACCACGCATGACATGCCTTTCTGCCCACTACTTTCCCATTAAGAATGTCCTGTACATTCCATTTCTTAAGAAAATGATATATTTTTAAAATAGCCTAAGTATCCAAATAACAAACTAATCGCATTCACACAAGAATTCACAATAAAACATGATTTTTAAATCTCACAGTAATGAATTTATATGCCAGATGGAAGGAATTTAATGTTTAATTCCCATAAATTAAGCTAGAAACATCCACTCAATATAATTAAAATCATTTATTTTTTTGCACAATACATGGGACTAAAACTGATATTTAGTATGAAAATATTGACTATGGATAGACAACAACACAAAATATAGACGATTGAGATGCTCTTATGACATGTTTGTCTATAAAAAAAGAGCATTTAAATCACCTTGCGAGTTGGTTTTCTGGAACACGATCGATTGGAACGTTGCATTTACGCCGAATTTGAACCCCATATCGGCAGAAAAAACACTGTCGGTTCGTATGCGGCCCAAATCACATGTTTGCAATGTAAAATTTGATTAAAGCCATCCCAAGAAATAAGATTATATGTAAAATAAACGATTTACATTTTGTTTTGTCCCGTTCTTGCGATCCGTCACATTGTAGGCGTTGAGGGCATTAAAAGTCGCTTTTTATTTTAATGTAATTATTAAATTGTCTTGCGATTTAAAAAAAAAAAAAATCGGGAACGGAAGTCGGATCAATTTTTCTTCAGCAGCTAGCAGCCCGAAGAAATCCGCCTCCGATAAGCAGTAGAAAACGGCATTTTAATCCCACCCCCCCCTCCTCAAAGTCGCGCACACGGCCAGTGGCAGACCTGCAGCGCCGCTGAAGGTATGTTTTGTAACATTGTTACATAAAGAACAAACAATGCAGGGCTGTGGAAACATTTTGTTCATTAGTTTTATAATTCTCAGTCTTCATTGAGAATCTGCTCCCTGTACAAATGAGAGTGTAAAACGTATTGGTTTCCCCATATACTGAACAAATCTCACTATTTATTTTAGGTGCGAGTGTTCACTTTTTCAGTTGGTCAGCACAACTACGATAAAGGGCCGTTGCAGTGGATGGCCTGCACTAATAAAGGTATCTGTAACCTGACATTTTAGCAATTCCGATTCCAATTTACACCAAAATGATTTTTGATTCTGTTTAACATGTTTTTGTTTTATATTTTCAGGCTACTTTTTTGAAATCCCTTCCATTGGAGCAATTCGTATAAACACACAGGTAGTAATATTAAAGTGTAATTTACTACGTCGAGCTTGCTTGCTACTTTGTCAAACATGCTTCAAGTAAAAGATACAAGCTGGAAATTCTCAGCAGGTCCAGGCAACATCTGTGGAGAGAACCCCTTGATGACTTTTTGTGAAATGTCCTCCTGTTTCCTCCTGCACATACGCTGCTTGCCCTGCAAACTATCTGCAGCATTTTATGTTTTATGTTATAATTGGACAAAGAATAATTTGTTGGTAAATAATGTTGGAAAGTTTTCATAAAGTTTTCATTCATTCATTCATTCATAAATTATTTGGTAGTGAAATTGTGTAGTGAGAATTTTCAATTATCTTTGAAATATCCAAGAATAGCAAAAACTGACCAGAGCCAAGAGTTTGCTTTTATTTTGTCATCAATGATTTATCTATGCTCACCTTCTTCCATCCCTGTTAGTTATGAAGAATGATATTGCTTCAGACCTGAGTGAATGCACGAGAGTTCAGACACACTCAATCTAGTTAGGTTGCTGGTAGAAGATCCATTTACTCCTGTGGCCTGAGATTCTGAAATGCGTAGTTGGTAAATCTGAGTTAAATCCTTAAGTTAACGAGCCTTCAGCTCATCAATGCACACATGTTAGCATTTATGACAATTATTTTGGAGGTCAATTATTTTGGAAAATAATGTTGGGAGCTGCTTTGCCAATGTACATTAACCAATCTTGTTTCTTGCTTAATGCCAAAAGCAGTGCTCATGAAATCCAGCTGTACCTCGTGCCAAATGAAGGCCTGTTTTACTCGTGCCATAGACTAGGTTTATTCAAGGCTGTAACAGTATGCACTGTAAACACTCTGAGAGAACCCAGTGTTTCAATGATCCGTAGCACTTGTATATACACATAACACAATGGTTACAAGTGGATCTTACATTTTTGAAATTATTCATCGTTGATCAATGTCTCTGTACCCTTTCATCTTAACCTTAACCTCCTGTTCCCTGTTATTTAAAAAACCATTCTCCCATTTGTCTAACAAATGAATGCAATAAAATACACAATTTCCTGATCAGTTTTATTGCTCTCAGCCTGGTTTACAACCCCCGATAGTTTAACTTCAGCAAGCTATGCCTTGGAATCTAAATGTACTCACAAATCTTTCTAGCCACTGCCAATGATCCTGAAATTCCCTTCACTAGGTTGCTCTTTTCTCATCATGCTTCCCCAAAATTTAAGCTCTGGACTCAGTAGGTCAGGCAGCATCTCTGGGGAAAAGGAATAGGTGTCGTTTTGGGTCGAGACCCTTCATCAGACTGAGAGACAGGGAGGGGGATCAATCCCTGATGGTTGCTCACTGCTGAGAGTTCTTTCCACCTGGTCAGACACCTTGGATGTAGGGACTTGGTTCATCTGATCCTGCACATCCAAAGAGACTGAATCCGGGTAGGCAGCCTTGGGGCAGTGAGTGCAAACACAGAGCCAAGATCAGCACCAACTGGCCCAGTGAACAGAGGGTCAGCTTTATTGAAGCAGGAAATTTAGTTCATGAATCACTGCAGTTCGAACAAGACATTTTATTCAAGATACAGATGAAAATGTTGGTACTTCTGAACTAAATCTGAGACTGCTGAACTCCCTCAAGTCTCCAAAAATTCCCTGACCAAACCACAATTAAAGTTTCTGACTTCAAAGGAGCAGGTCGTTCTAAACACAGCTACATGCTGTACGGCAGAGCAATAAGCCATGCTGTAATGATCCTGTTATTCCGAATCCAGGAGGTATAGGAGTTAATATCAAAGACATTCACTTGCTGCATTCTTAGACCCCAGGGACGGACATTGTGCAGAGCCTTGACCAGACTCCATCTGTATTCAGTTTACCACAGGATGGTTATATATTGGCTGGAAAGGAATTGAAGCTTATTGGATTACTGGCTGCAAGATTCTGGCTTGTAAACTGTGGAATGTTGAAGTTTGAAGGATGATCCTCCCAAGGGATACGATGGATTAATGCAGGGAAATTATTTCTTGAGGGACAGTGCAGAACAAGTCAGGATATTCCCGAAGTGAGGGCCGGGACATTCAATGAGCACTTTTTCACACATAGAGGAAATCTGAAAATGTTTACGATTGATAGATTTGATTGAAGTTTGCATGATGGACATCAATAAGTTCTTGTTGAAGGGTTGGAAGCTCAAGTGTGCTTCAGGAGAGATTGCGCTGAATGCAAAACATGGTGTTGGGGGGGGAAGTGGAGGGAGCAGGGGTTGGGCTTGTGTCCCTCAAAGATGGCTGCCTTACACATGGGAGAGCCTTTTGACGTTGTACTAATGACTATTATATGTATGATACTCCAAAAAACCTAAACTGTCTTTATAGGTTAGTTGTCGGGAGAATTAATCCTGGCATCCTTAAAGATGGAAGTTGATCAAAACTAGGGACTCTCCCATGCGCGTATTTGGAGGGCCCTGCACGCTCTGACATTTGGGTTCATGTGCCCCTGGGCTCCGTCACCTCCTTCCTGACACCCTGCCAAGCTTCCATTGTCTCTCAGTCTCATTTTCCTGGAGGAAGCAGACTACAAGCTTTATCTAAAAGCAAGCTTCTTCACATAAAGCAGAATTTTAATTCCAGGGTGGTAACATTGCAATTTCCAACAACTAAAACCTCTTGAGTAAAAAAAAATAATTCCACTTGCATTCTTCACCATTTCTCAGCAAGAAACTGCTTTGGTGCTACTGATCAACCAAACAATGGCTTAAAAAACACTAATACACTGAGTGCTTTGTTTCCTTAATGATTCACATCCAGAAAGTTGCACCAGAAAGCCAGAGTTATTTTTTGTGCGTTACATTGTCGAGAATTTCTGCCGACTGGTTTTGAGTGATACGTTATTCCATATTCATTTATTTAGGAATATTTGGACGTACTGGGGAGACCGATGGTTTTAGCCGGCACAAAGGCGAAGCAAGTTCAGTGGACCAACGTGTACCTGGACGCACTGGTATGATGTGAACACTTTACACTTGCACAATCTAGTAATTGTATTGCCATAGACTTGCCATAATAATGGCCCGCATGTTAGTTTAGTTTAGAGATACGTCATGGAAGCAGGCCCTTTGGCCCACTGAATCCACTCCAATCGTTGCTCAGCTGCTCTCACTCGTCTGTTATCCCATTTTGTTCCCACTCCATATGCACATGGGTCAATTTTATACAGAGGCCAATTAACCTACAAACTCGCACCCATCTTTGGGATGTGGGATGTAACTGATGTGAGTTAGCCTGAAAATAACTCGTTATTGTTTGAGGAGGGAACTGCAGATGCTGGTTTAAACAGAAGATAGTCAAAAAGTGCTGGAGTAACTCAGCGGGACAGGCAGCATCACTGGAGAGAAGGAATGGGTGACGTTTCGGGTCGGGACCCTTCTTCAGACTGATGTCAGGGGAATGTTGCATGTCCCGCTGAGTTACACTAGCACTTTGTGACTATCTTCGTTATTGTTTGATTTGTGTTGTAATATCAAAATTATTGTTAGTCCAAGAAAGAAAGTTTGACACATGATTATTGCAGTTTTATGCCAAGGGTATTTCACAAAGGTGGGGATTTCAAAATGTTTAAACTATGATATTTTGGTTTCATAAGTGTTCATCTAGTGGCACAGGGCGCAGCGGTAAAGTTGCTGCATTACAGCGCCAGGGACCCAGGTTCAATCCTGACTATGGGTGCTGTCTGTACTGAGTTTGTACTTTTCCCTGTGACCTTGTGGGTTTTCTCTGGGTGCTCTTGTTTCCTTCTGTGCTCCAAAGACCTACGGGTTTGTAGGTTAATTGGCTTCAATAAAATTGTAAATTGTCCCTAGTGTGCAGTTTAGTTCCAGTATACAGGATGATCAATGGTCGGCGCAGTAGGCCAAAGGGATTGTTCCTGTGCTGTATCTCTAAAGTCTAAACTAAAGTCTAAAATGTAATATTCAATTAATATTCTGGTTTTCTTTCTCTGGACAATTTTCAACGTGATTAGCTGCTGGGGCTGCTGGTGATATCAATGTTGCTATTGACAGGGACACCTCTGAACTGTGACCAGACTTCAGCAAACGGGAAGATCTTGCCACAGAGGTCATTAGATCTTGGTGGGAAACTTCACTGCTGGTGGCAAATGCTTGACATTATTTTAAGAGCAGTTAAAAATAAACATAACAATGCTGCTAAAGAGTACATATTACTGGAATAATACTGATCTTGGTAACATGTAGCTTGTCGTCTTAAATTAGCGGGATAAAGGCAGTTGATGATAAGAAACAACGCGTGTAAGACACATTGTTCACTTGCTTGAAATAAACAATATGTGTGGCTGGTGGGCACTTGAAAACCCTGTTCTACTTAATGAAACGTTTATTCAAGGAAGGATGAAGATAAAAGAATGAGATAAAAGTAAACTGCAATAATAATAAACCCAGGAAGGTTGCCCAGTTGACTGAATCATTTCAGTTGGAAAAACCTGACATTTGGACGATCAACAAATAACCAAGTATTTCATCTTAATATGCAGTGAGTAACAGGATGAGGAAGGAGGACAAGTGAGAAGGAATTTCTTTGGCCAGAGGGTAGTGAATTTGTGGAATTCATTGTCACAGATGGCTGTGGAGGCCAAGATATTGGGTAGTTTTAAAACTGAGATGAACTGGTTCTTGATTAATAAGTTATGGGGAGAAGACAGGTGAATGGGGTTGAGAGGGAAAAATAGATCAGTCGTAATCGAATGGCGGAGCAGACTTGGTGGGCTGAATGGCCTAATTCTGCTCCTATGTCTTATGATCGAGGATTGTGCTACATTTAAATTGAACCTCTGCAAATTGATTTACATATTTTATGATTAATCATCCCCTTTAAAAATGTTTTGAAAGTTATTTAGAGCAGATTTTTTTCAGAGATGTAATTCTATCAAAAAAAAAGATTTAATTCTTAGAGTTTATTTTCATCTTGTAAAACTGGGACTAAAACAGGATAGGAATATACTAAATGAGAATGGAATGTTTGGCATCGTTGGTGTTCATCTCTCAAAGAGCACATGGGCGGTGATATAAATGAACATGAGTTGGTGGCCCTATCTCTTTAAAAGTAACTAGACCAAGTGCAGACCCGCTGGGTCTGTTCCCCCAACGCACGGTTGGGTGGGGTGGGATGGGGGAGGGGGGTGCTGCGGCTTCACACGCGCACTAACCACCCCACACACACACACGGGGTAGAGGGGGGTGAGAAGTGGGTAGTGGGAGAAGCATTGGGGAGATGGGAGGGGAGACCGCTGGGTGAGGGAGAGAGAGAGAGGGGGGGGAGTGAGAGATGGGGGAGAGCGAGAAGGGGGGAGAGAGAGAATGGGGAGAGAGAGAATGAAGGGGGGAGTGGGGGAACGGCTTGGGAGGGAAGGGGAGGGAGGGGGAGGGGGAGGGGAGGGAGGGGGAGGGAAGGGGAGGAGAGAGAGAGAGATTATAGGGGAGAGAGAGATTAGGGGGAAAGAGAGAGAGAGTAAAGAGGGGGGGAGAGAGAGGAGGGGGTGAGTGAGGGAGGGAGGGAGGGGAGGGGGGGGGGAGAGGGAGGGGAGAAGAGAGGATGCAGAGGGGGGAGAAGGGGGAGAGATGAGGGTGGATAGGGGGGGTGGAGAGGGGGAGGAGAATAGGAGGTGGAGGGGAGGAGGAGGGGGGGGTAGGGAAGGGGTGAGAGGAGGGAGGAGAGAGGGTGGTGGAGGTGGGGGGGGGGGGAGAGGGGAGGGGGAGAGGGCTGAGGTGGAGAGAGATTGGAGAGGGAGAGAGTAGAGGGGGGAGAGGGAAGAAGGGGAGGGAGAGGAGGGGCAAGAGAGAGGGGGAGGGGAGAGAGAAGGGGAGAGAGGAGGGGGAGAGTGGAGAGAGGGGGTGAAAGGAGAGACAGAGGGAGAAAGAGAGGGGAGGGGGGGGGGGAGAGAGAGAGAGTAGAGGTGATCGAGATGAGGGGGGAGTGAAGGGGTGTATGAGGGGGGGGGGGAGGTGGGCAGGGGAGAGGAGAGGAGGGGCAGAAAAGAGGGGGTTGGGGGGGAGAGAGAGAAGAGGAGGGAGGGGGAGGAGGGGGGAGAGAGGTGGAGGGGGGAGAGATGAGGAGGGGGGGGAGAGCTGGAGGGGAGAAGACAGAGAAGGGGATGGGAGGGTGGAGGAGGGGAGGATAGGAGGGGGAGTGGTGGGGGGTGAAGAGAGAGGGTGGTAGAGAGGGAGGGGGTAGATAGGGAGGGGGGTAGGACAACTTGTTCTATTTGATTTTATTTGATTGTGCACACCGTTTCAAAACAAAACGTGGAGGAGGAAAAACTACAGGAATTTGTAAAAATGTCTCCGTTACTTCAAAGGGTGGAGGAGTAAATCCACAAATGCCTTAAATGAATTGGCATTAGTATAGATGTGTCCTCATTGATTAGCAAGGAACTCAGCAGGTCAAACAGCATTTCAGGGGGCGAAAGAAATGGTCAACGTTTTGGGTTGAAACCCTGCATCAGGATGCCGACACCACAGATGCTGCTCGACCCACACAGTTTCCCCAGCATATTATTTGTTAACTCAGTGTGATTATTCCCAATTGTAAATTAGGTATTTTTTCCCTCTAATTTGAACACTAAGCTGTGTGTTTTTTTTTAATGCTGGCAGTGTATCCAATTGCATAAATACCCTGTTCTTGTGTGTGGACACTTTGTGATCCCATTATGCGGGGTGATTACTTTATAAGAGTCTGGAAGAAGCTTAAAGACTCAACATGTGTGGAGACGATGCCTTCTCCAATCTAAATACATGTGTACCGGTATCACAAGAATTGGATCTCTGCTTGTATCCATGTTTTTGAAGGCCTTTGTTGACCCTTAGTAAACTTTAGTTAACTTGGAGCTCCAAAATGAATTCCGATGAACACTCATGCAATTTTGTTGGTTGAAGGCCTTCATCCGTAGTGCTGCGCGTGCATGGCACAACAAACCATGATTCAAGGAGTAGTGAGTTTATCCATCACCTGTACCGAGCAAGTTGAATCCATTGCATCTGAGTTGGAGATGATGCAGACTCCAGGAATTTAAGTGACAAACCCACAGAAGTACAACAAAGAAACAGAATCTTCTTGGAGTTCAAATCCAGAACCAAACAATCTAGGCGTGATTTAAAAAAAAAACTGTAAAGAGGGTAAAAAGCTCGTTAGGTACTAGGTTATATTAGTCATTAATTTCTTGCTGTGCAGGAGAGTCTAAAGGTGTGTATGCATTTTAATCATGCCTGTAATTCTCAGTCCAATAGAAGAGGTTAAAAATAGGCACAAAAAGCTGGACAGGCAGCATCTCTGGAGAGAAGGAATGGGTGACGTTTCGGGTCAAGACCCTTCTTCAGACTGGTGCAACCCAAAACGTCACCCATTCCTTCTCCACATTTTGTTTGTATCTTCGGTTTAAAACAGCATCTGCCATTCCTTCCTACACAGAAGAGCTTAAAGATCTAGTCTTTGTTTGGGTTAAGTGTTTTGCTTTGCAGATAAACCTATATCTCTTGTAATGCATTAGGAAGACATTTACAAATATTGTAACCTGCATTCAGTGTCAGCAAGGTTGTTGATTTCCATAAAGTGGTTTATCAATCACATCTGGTTCCATTAGCCAAACTCCCTAAGTAGTTCGGAAGTAGCTGCATATCACTGGGATTAATACATCTGCTCTGGCTTGGCAGATCTAAGTTGGCACAGAATTAGTTCAGAAGAATATTGATATGATTCAGCTAGTGGCTGCAGGAGAAACTGCTTAAATATTGGACGGTGTTCCAAGAAATCTACAGATTGCTGTTTGATTTTATCAAGCTTTCCCCTCCAGAAAAGAGCATGCTATACTTCCACGGGAGCTGGTGACCCACTTTTCTTTTGACTTTCCTTTTCTGAAACATGCATTGCCCTCGCTGCCGTTCATTGTTCCGCACGTTGAGTCCGTTCCTCTTTAGTGAAAGCACACTTGAAAGCCCTGGCTAGAGTGAACGTGGAGAGGATGTTTCCACTAATGGGAGAGTCTAAAATCAGAGGCCATAGCCTCAGAATTAAAGGATGCACCTTTAGGAAGGAGATGAGGAGGAATTTCTTTAATCAGAGGATGGTGAATCTGTGGAATTCATTGCCACAGACTGTGACGGAGATTGACAGATTCTTCATTAGTAAGTGTGTCTGGGATTACGGGGAGAAGGCAGGAGAATGGGGTTGAGAAGGAAAGATAGTTCAGCCATGATTGAATGGCAGAGTAGACTTGATGGGCCGAATGCCCTAATATTGCTCCTAGAACTTACGGCCTGACCTCCTGATAATTCCATCATCTTTGGGTTTTTTTAATTTTGAATTTCCAGTATTTTTGGTTACCATCATTGTTGCTGTAGGTCTGTTGCCAACATTGTGTGAGTGTGGATTACCCATTTAATTTCCCCTCCGTTGTGTTGGGGGTGGCAGAGGATGGTGGTTGCATTTGCCTACGGGCTCATTACTGAGCAAGGATTTGGTGGGTGTAAAAGACACCACTATTTAATGAATAATGAATATAGAACTCCAACCACTAGAACTATTTTTTTTATGTACTAACAATGTAAATTAGTAGCAATTCCCTTGTAGCTGGTAAGCAGGGTAGACATCTGCTAACCAGATGTTCAAACTGCTGCGTGTGGACTCATTTATTTTGCAGTTTGCTTCTAAACATACAGTTCAACCACTTCTCAGTTGTCCTCAACAAATTTCCTGAACTCGCATATGGCATCATGCACAAATGTTGCTAATTTACTTGACCTACCTCTTGATGAAGAATAGACAAAGAATGTAGTCCAAAGGATTTGTCTCATTGCCTCAACTGTGCTCTTCTCCCAGTGACCTTAGTTTAATTTAGTTTAGTTTAGAGATACAGCATGGAAACAGGCCTTTCGGACGTCCGGTGGCACCATGATAGCGAGGGCTGTGTAGCCGACCTGCTCTCCAAACCAGCCATAAATAAAACAAATATCGAGCCATACGTAAAGAGGCTTCAGAAGGCACTAAACAGAGACTAGTGACAGTGGAGGATAATGTGAAGGACTTAACGGTTCGAATTGAAAAGTTGGAGGGGAAAATGAAGGAAATGGAGGACAGAGTAAGTTCAACAGAAGACAGGGGAATGCGACACGAGAGGGCTATCAAGTACCTGCTACACAGAGAGGCTAAGCTAGCGGAGAAATGCTCGGACCTGGAAAATCGAGCGAGGCGTAAGAATCTGCGGATATACGGAGTTACAGAGGGAAAGGAAAAAAAGACATTTGTAACTGAACTGCTGAGGAACTCCCAGAAGATTTAACTATCGATATTGAGAGAGCACACAGGTCCCTCGCAGACAGACCAAGAGCGGAGCAAGCCCCACTAAGATCCATAATAGTCAGATTTTTGGACTATTACATGAAAGATGTTGTGTTGCTTGGAAGCAACGAAAGATAACATACGAGGGGGACAGAGTTTATTTTGACCAAAATTACTCGCCATATGTCCAGAGAAAGCGCAAGGAGGTACGACAGGTGATTAAGCAACTGCGGGAGAAAAATATCAGAGCCAAGTCTCCATTCCGGCGCAGCTCAGGATCTTCCTAGATTCCGGAGTTAAGGCCTCCAAGACACTGATCGAGGCAGCGCCCACACTGGAGAAGATGGGGTCACCAAGTGGTCAGCAATAAAGCCAGGGGGCAGAGAGGAATGGCAACTTTGTCAGAGGACGATCTTCGCATTATTTTGGGCATCATAAGAGAAGGACTATAGACAGGTTAGAAACAACGACAGAAACGTGGGTCCTAGGGTAAAATAACATCAAAAGATTATTGACACAATTAAGCAGATAAATAATATGTATATATATATTGCTGTGTTGTTTTGAAGAAGGCTAGCTATGCCATGTTAAAGTAGTATGTATAAGGCTGGTTTTGTATTGTATTCTATTTTTCTACTTGATTTAAATGCACTATTTAAGAGAGGGATTGAGGGGGGCTCTCTCGTGCGGGAGGCTATACCTGCCATTTATTTATAACTGTAATTTAGGATTCCCAAAGTGGGATATTGAGCAACCTTACATAGTTGCAACCACACACAAGTGGGCTTCCCCAGGAGAGTCCTAGTCATATCTCTTCTCCTTTTTACGAGGAGCTGGCACACCAGTTTGTTCGGGGTGCCCAGCTGGGTTGGTTAGGTAGGAAGTGTCCTTTTTTCTTTTTTTTTTTTTTCTTGTCTTGTGTGCAAAGTTTTAATGTTCACTGATTTGTTTGTTTCGCAAATGTTCTTTTATGTAAGGAGTAATACTACAGCATCGCAGTCCAGTAAATCATATTGTGAGTATAGCGGACATCCACAGGCCAACCAGAGTAAGAAACAAAAATGGTACAGAAAGCAACTAGTGGAATACACAAAGATGGATAATAACCAATTTAAAGGCAGGAAGCTATAATGTTCATGGTCTAAATCACCCTATAAAGAGGAGAAAAATTCTAAGTAAACTCAAAAACCTAGGATGCGGAGTCGCATTGATACAGGAAACTCATTTGGTGGAAACTGAACACAAAAGGCTTAGAAAGAGTGGGTGGGTGAGGTATTTAGCACCTCATATGGCAAAAGGAGAGAAGTGGCCATCCTTTGATAACAATGATAACAGTGAAGTAGCACCATCCACTCTTTGGAATGGCGCAAAAGAAGTAATAAGGGGTGAAATGATCGAAATATCAAGTAGAGTAAGAAAGAACAGGCTGAAGAAGCAATCTGACCTGGAAAGTAATATAAAGGTATTAGTAGAACATAAAAATAACAATAAAAATAAGAATCTTTTAAACGAACTAAAGCAAAAAAGACACGAGTTAGAAGAGCTTTTAACATACAAAGCAGAAGGAGTCCTGCGATTTTTAAACCAAAAAAATACTATGAGAAGGGAAATAGGGCTAGTCGCCTTTTGGCATTTCAGCTGCGCAAGGAGCAAGCTAGTCGAGCGGTTTCCAAAGTTTCCCACCCGACCTCTAGAAATTTAGTTTCACAACCACGAGAAATTGTAGAAGCATTTGCATCCTTGTATACAACTATACGACTCTCCTGAAATCATAGATACGGAGGAAAAGTTTAGAACTTTCTTTTCTGGATTAAATATACCCTCCCTTTCCCAAGAAGAAGTGATAAACATGACAACACAAATAGAAGAGCAGGAAATAAAAGAAGTAATTAAAAAATTAAAGAATAACAAGTCCCCGGGGACTGATAGAATTCCGGGAGAGTTTTATAAGTGTTACAACGACGAGCTCTCTCCGATTTTGGCCAGAGTCCATAATTATGCCCTTTCTGAAGGTAACCCACCTAACTCATGGGCTGAGGCTATAATTTCTGTCATCGATAAGGAAGGGAAAGATCCCACTAGATGTGAAGGCTATAGACCGACAAGTCTCCTATGTAACGACCAAAAGATACTTAGTGCTATATTAACAACGAGAAACCAAAAAATTATAACACAACTGATAACATCCTGACCAAACAGGGTAGACAGGGAGCTAATAATATCAGGCGTGTCCTTAACATCATGGCATGTGCAAAAAGGAAGCATCAGACTTCAATGTTACTTAGTTTAGATGCCCAAAAGGCTTTTGACAGAGTAGATTGGGTCTATCTTGAACATACAATAGATAAGATGGGGTTCCACACAAAATGTATAAATTGGGTGAAAGTACTATATTTAAATCCAAAGTCAAGAAGAGTGAGGGTGAATGGGTGTTGCTCTGAGTTTTTTGAATTGAAGCGGGGAATTAGACAGGGGGACAGTCGATTTGCTTTTTTGTGGGGAAGTTTTGAAATCATATGATCATCTTCAGAAAGAATTCAGTTTGTCAGGGATGGACTTTTTTAGATTTCTCCAAATACAGCACTACCTGCAGACACACGTAGATTGGGAGCAGATTTGTAAATTACCTTCTAATTTGGAAAAGATCGTCCTGTTGACTATGGAGGGAGAAATACAAAAGAATCTGATATCCCACATATAAAGGACTTCAAGATTATGTAAAAGGAAACACTATAAAAACGAAACAGAAATGGGAATTGGAAATGAATATTATTATTACTGACGAAATGTGGGAAAAGACATGTCTTTTGGGTCATAAGTTAACAAACAGCCCTGGCTGGAGTTTGAATGGAAAACTAGAATAAACCTACAAATCTTGATGATTTGGGGATATGAGAGGAAACCTCAGAGAAAACCAATGTGGTCATAGGGAGAACATTCAAACTCTGCACAGACAGCACCCATAGTCAGGATTGATCCTGGGTCTCTGGCGCTGTAAGGCAGCAACTCTACTGCTGCGCGACTGTGCCACCCTTTCCCTAACTGCTGATTTGCCTGTTCTTTCCACTAACGCATTTGCTTTCTCACATTTTCTTAACTGGTTCAGAAGAAGAATTATTGACTTGAAACATCCACCCTGTTTTTCTCTCTGCTGGTTGTGCCCGACTTACTGAGCACTACCAGTGTTCTTTGTTTTTGTCTTGTAATTAGTATTTTCTGGATTAAGGAGTCACTGGAACATCTTGATAATGACAACTGACAATTGGTAGATAAGAAATAGAATCACAAGAGATTTCAGATGCTGGGATCTTGTACAAAACACAAAGCGTTGGAGAAACTCAGTGGGTCCGGCAGTAACTGGGAAGGGAATGAACAGATGCTGTTTCGGGTCTGTCTGTTCATCTTCCTTCACAGTTGCTGCTTGATCCACTGAGTTCCTCCAGCGCTGTTTTTGTACACTTTGTACAATGAAATTAAAAAAGTGTTTGAAATCCATTGCAGGACTACTGACTGAAAATAGGAAGAAGTGGATAATGTACTAGGATATTAACTTACTTTCACCATTTGTAGATATTTGCAAACAAACCCTGTGTTTTCATGATTTTCTGTTATTAACTCCAGATTGCTAGCATTTGCAAGGGGAAGGACTTATATTCTCTATAACTGTTGAAATCATATACGATAATTATGGAACACGACTATATCTTTTGAGATCAAATTAACACTTATTGCTTCATATATAGTTACAAATACAGGAAAATTAGATTTCAATAACCAGAGCATTTAATAACGTTGATAAATTAAAAGGAAGTTAATTGTAAGATAAAGTGCTGCTTTGATGTTTGTGACAGGTGTGTGATGTATAAAGTTAACGAAAATGGATTTTAGAAGTGAACACACACACACACACACACACACACACACACACACACACACACACACACACACACACACACACACACACACACACACACACACACACACACACACACACACACACACACACACACACACACACCCCCCATGTTGTAAGTTCAACGGATGCAACATCTCTACCTGGTGTAGCTTGAACCTTTTTCCTTTTGATCCATCTTAAAGACGAAACACACCTCAATGATTATCTTGCCACCCCTCCAACAAAGTATTTTCTGGGAGAAGTTCCATCATTAAAACAACGAGACAGTGAAATGATGTCTGTTGTCAATCGCAATAATAAGTTGATTAACTGGTAGTGTAGAAAATGAACATTTCCCTTTCAGCGGGTGAATCTGTGTAATCATAAGTCCAAGTAGTGAATCTCAGCACCTAATTAGGCTACTAGCACAGCGAAGTATAGATATGAAGATGAACTTCAAAAGGTGGCTATTTTTTCGACTTGATGAAGCAGATAGCAGAGTGATAAAATCATGTTCACATTTCGAAAGACTTTAGATTAAAAGCTGAATTCACATTGTGGCAATTCTGTTGAGTTTTAGATTGATCTCTTGAAATGGATACTGTATTTATAATCTGGGCACGTACCCGCTTTATAAACTAGTAGCCCAAGCTCCCTGATTTAGTGCTTTAACTTAAAAGCAATGTCACGTTTAAAAGTAAATTCTATTTTTACTGACCTAATCACTCCATTTCATTAATATTTGAAATCTAGGACATCTTTGATATTAATGCAAAATAAAATGTATCAGAGGATTGACAATCTTTCCAATCCTAAACTCTGCAGCTGGACTGAACGACCTTGTTCATTCTACCATATTGGAATGGGAATAGGGGATTACTTTACTTTGCAGAAATCCCAATCTGTCATTTACAAAAATTAAAATGAATCATTCCAATTAGCATTTCAAAAATCTTGAAGGAAAGTCTCTCCCCTGTGACTGTTGTCTTTTATGCACTCATTGTCAAAGCATCGACACATTCTGCTTTAATGCAGGTGTCTGTCTTTGATAGTGTTGTCTCCACATGCGCCACAGCTGAAGTATCAGCAAACATGCCGTAGCCTGTTAATGACTCTGGAAACCATGCTGAATCCTGCACATAAGCCTGTAAAATGCTTGTAATTTCCACTTATCGTCTTCAAGTATATCAGTAAAAAGAGAATTACCAAAAGTGAGATGGACCTCCAGAGATTGTCAATTTACATATCATCAAAGCCTGCAGGGGCATTCAATCAGCACGATGCCAATAGATGATGTTAGAAAGAAGGTATATTCTGCCGAGGCTGAAGGTAATAGGATGGTTAATAAACTGCGGAAGGCAAAGCAAAAGGCTTGATCAATACATCACCAATGCACAAGTTTGTAACTGCCTTGTTAAAGCAATACCCAACAAATTCCCATACATTAACCCTACCTCATAGAAAGTTAATTCAATGCAAGTTCCTCAAAAACTTTCTTCTACTATTTTGAAATTAGCCCTTCTAGAATAATAGTCATGTAGTCATAAAGCACGGAAACAGGCCCTTCGGCCCAACTTGCCTGTGCTGAACAAGACGCCCCATCTACACCAGTGCTGCCAGTCCCCATTTGGCCCATATCCCTCTAAACCTGAACCTTTCCCACTCCAACAGTCATAGAATATAGATAAGTACCGTTCAGGATCCATCCTAAATACGAAGCACACCTCAATGATTATTTTGCCATCCCTCCAACAAAGTATTTTCTGGGAGAAGTTCCATCATTAAAACAACGAGACAGTGAAATGATGTCTGTTGTCAACCGCAATAATAAGTTGATTTACTGGTAGTGTAGAAAATGAACATTTCCCTTTCAGCGGGTGAAATCTGTGTAATCATAAATCCAAGTAGTGACCCCCCGCCCATAATTTCATTGCCGATCATGACATCAACTTAATCTCCTCTGCTTGCACGTGACTTGTATTCCACCATCCCTGCACACCAATGTGCCTTGATAAAAGCCTCTTAAAAGCCATGCTGGTATCTGCATGCATCACCTCTCCAGGCAGTGCATTCATGGCACACACCACTCATCCTTACCTGTGGCGAGATGCAATACTTAGGCATTAAAGTTCTCAAATATTTTAATCAGGTTACAAACTCAGGTTAGTAATTTACTAACGGAGACAAACTCAGGGTGAAGAAGGGTCCTGACCTGAAACCACCTATCCACAGTCTCTAGATATTCTGACTGACCCGCTGAGGTATTCCACCACTTTGTGTCGCTTTTGTAAACCAGCATCTGCAGTTCCTTGTTTCTACAAACTCGGTCCTTCCCCACAAGAATTTCTACAAGATCCAGTGATGACTTTTGCTCTCCTGCTAATCGTGAAGGAATTTGTTTTAAACTAATTGTACAGCTGCTAAAAATGGTTTGCCTGACCTGCTTCTTCGGCTCTCTTGTATTTATATTCATGAAGTGCAGGCTAGTTAGAACAAATTTACTCTTCATCAGTGAACGACAATCAAATTAAAAGGGAAATAATAGAGTTCATGATACTTTATAACAATTAAATAGTTGGGCGGTTGATGAATTGCAATCATTGCAAATTGAGATTTTTGTTCATCTAAACTGGATTAGTATGTTTTTTTAAATTGGATTATTTTCACCGATATTCTAACCTGTTGCTATTTTTATGTGCATCTGTGTGTCTTATATTCCTGTCTCTCTATATGTACCTGTCACTTTACCGTTACAATAGGAACTCGGTCTTGTTATCACAGGAACTCTGCCAGTCTTCAACCTAACGAAAGATGCTAGTGGAAACCAGGTATGTTTTACATTGGAGAGTGCGGTATTGTCTGCCTTTTTCAAAATATTGTGGAACAGTTTTGCTACAAAAGCTCTACTGCATATTATACTTGGCGCTGTTATGACGTAGAGATTCTGTAAAAGACTGTTCAAATTTTCACATATCAACAAACATTTCTGCTATTTGTAGCATAACTTGAACATGTGCTGATCAGAACTTCTGCAGAAGCTGCCTTGCAGTCTTTCAACCAAACCAGGAATTAAAGAAACATTTTTACAATTACAGACTTCAGACGTGATAATGCCAAGTTGAAGATGAGCCCAAACAATGAGGACCCGGAAGGTCTCTCTTGATAGCCTTTTAATGGGTCTCATTTTTTATCCTCAGTTTAAAAGGCCATGTGGTCATACCTTCCTTCAGAGAGAAAGTTTGCCATGGTAGTCTGGTCCTCAATATGTCCTCCATGCTCCTTCACAATTTGACTCTGGCTCCAAGAACATAATTCTTGCGAGCACTTTATCTTTTCCTGTCTTTCCACCATCCTTCTTCCAGCCACCGGTGAAGGACAGTAGCTAATCCATTGGGCTTGATTGCCTGGTGATGGAATAACCGCGGGAGTCTGCCATGAAATGTTCAACATTTCAGTGCTCACATAATGCTCAGTGTGGTTTTTAACCCTGGGGAATATGGTCGTAGCTCTCAAGAGTGCGTTTAATAGCAAGCACCATCCAGTAGTCAGTAAGAATTTCTGGTTGCTTGACATTAATCCACTAGAACTCTGGCTGAAAACCTGCCTACTTCCTCTCACAAACTACTGATAGCAAGTGAGACAAGTGAAAAACAAGCCAAAAGAGTTGCAAAAAGAGACCAAAATAGTTAATATAGATTCTATAGAAATTAAAATGAAAGAGAATGGTGAAGTAGAATACAGAGAAAAACAGTTTGCATTTTTATTGAGCCTTTAATATAGTGAATTATCGCTTGGGATAAACATATTAGAATTATGGAATATGTTGTTCGTTCTTTTTTCATTACATCTCAGATGAAGGTTATAACTAATTTCAGTTTTGTTGTAATGGTGCAGCGCCAAGAAGATTTTAAGTAAAATCAATTTGAACTTCCCAGATCTGGCACACACCAGCTCATATTAATAACCACCTTGCGACCATGATAACTTTTTGACTCTAAAATATTTTTGTTGAAACATCGGAAAATAATTGTGATAGAATAGCAATAGATGAAATCTTTACAATGCTTTATGCAAGGGTGATTTGAGTTAGTTTTGTACAAAACACTCTTCACCACACAATGATTAACGTAAGTATCAAGGATCCTGCAGAACATTTAGATTTAAATAGCCAATGATTAAAATCATTGTTTGCCTCCATATCACTAAATATAAAATGCCGAATGCTTATATAAATATATATAAAAGTGAAATAAATGAACATTGTGTAAGAGATAATATTTTTTTGGAAATATATTGAACGGTATTTTGACCATCTGAACTTTCAGAACCAGTTGATTCTTGGCGTAATGGGCATTGATGTATCTCTAGCTGATGTAAAGAGGCTCACACCGCGTTACACTGTAAGTATAGTTCGGAGATCCGCTCAGGACATTCGGCACTCCATTTAACCCTGCCTCTGAGTTATTGCATGGCATTGTGAAGATACTGTATGTTGGCTTTAGTTTAGTTTAATTTAGAGATATGACACGGTAACAGACCCTTTGGCCCACCAAGTCCGCTCTGACCAGCGATCCCCACAGTTTAACACTATCCTATACACACTAAGGACAATTTACAACTATACCAAGCCAATTAACTGACAAACCTGTATGTCTTTTGAGTGTGGGAGGAAACCGGGGAAAAACTCACGCAGGTCACGGGGAGAACGTACAAACTCTGTAAAGACAGCACTCGTAGTCAAGATTGACACGGGCCTCTGGCGCTGTAAGGCAGCACCTCTAGCTCTGCGCCACCGAGCTGTCCCCTGTGCAGAAGTGGGTAAGTGCCAGCAAATTTTGGATTTGCATGTTTGAATGTGCAAGCCCCAAACTTCCTGGTTGTTAGTTGCCAATCATTCCTGGACTGTGGCCAAGTCTTGGCAATTCCCCAGCGCTAACATTAGAGAATCTGGCAGCTGGTTCCTACTGTAGGAACAGCATCCTCCATCAGTTCAATGGTCTCCAATGGACTAAAGTAGTTCTTAACTCATATACTTTATTTTTCATTGAATTTATTTAAACATTTGTTTTCGTTTCCGGTGTTTGGAAACTAATCATTGAAAAAAGAGTTATTTTGCTTATTCCTGGATGATCTTGATGGAAGAATCATGTCTGAGCCAGGGATGTGGTTTAATAGTCCAGTTTTTGTCATATTGTCCAGCAATTTGGTGGCCTTTACTCTGCAACTTGCCCCATTCTCACCACACTGTTTCCATTATCCCCCATCCCACCTGCCACAGCAGGCCCATCCATGGTAGGGAATGGGATGAGGAGCTATTGGCTAGGAAATTACATCTGATAAATGCGGACCTAATGGTGAGCATAGGTGCCTCACCATTGACCAGAGTATTTAGTCCATAATGGATCAGGTTTCCTGCCCATGATCATTGTCTTGCTGCCTGTTTTATACATTGTATCTGCGAGTTTCTGCTTTATACACAGACCTTCTATCCAGTGGGCTACATGTTGATGCTTCTGAAGAAAATATAATTGCATTATCTTCAGAGTAGGTTTACATCAGTAAATGGTTCAAGTAATGAATAGAATAGCTAATTCAACGTTTAAAATACTTCACTTGAAAATTATATCAAATGTTTAATGGATTTGCCGTTATAATTCAGAGTCGGCTTTGCTCGCATACTGAATGTGCACTAATTACTTTAAATTTGATAGGTAATTATACTTAATTATAGTTATACCACATTGGCATAAAGACAGTCTAAACATCCAGAAGTTCAGCTATAATCTTCTGAAAGTGTATGCTTGCACACTAGTAACGTACCACTGTATACTAATGAAATGTAAATCTGCATTTTTTGTTGAATAACATTACAGTAATTTAAATATTTTCTTTAAATTTGCATAAAATCCATGATATTGAATTATAAAAGTATTTTTACTGTTACAACAGCTTGGGCCTAATGGATACTATTTTGCAATCGATCCTAATGGTTATGTATTGCTTCATCCAAATCTTCAGCCTAAGGTGAGTTACTTTAAAATTAAATATATTCTCATTGCAAATGCATGAGAACCTTCTAGCTCAGGCTTTTAAGAAGACAGTGACTTGTAATGAAATCATTAAAATGGTAGCATGCTAGATATTTATTGATTTTGGTTATTTGACACTCACCACTTGCTATTCAGATCAATAACTATTGTGTGACTGTGATAACCCTTTGACACTAAAATATTTTTTTTGTAACATTGGAACATAATTGTAATACAACAACATGAGATTACATTTTTATTGTGCTTTACTTGAGGGTATAACCTGGTGATTTGATTTAGATTTGTGCCAAATACTCTTAACCACACAATGATTAATATAAGTATCAGGGGTCATAGAGACCATTTAGATTTAAATAGCCAAGATTAGGTTCCATTTTTATTTGAACAGGTATTTAGTTGGCTGCAAAAAGAAAATGACCACATTTGCACCTTTACTTTGAATTGGCCTTCATCTGTCAAAATTATTTAATGCAACTTCTGTGTAATTGCCTATTAGCCTAGTTTGATGCTGGGTGGAATTTTGGAAGCAGGGCAATAATGTGATCTTGTTCTCGTAAAATATCCAGCTGAACGTGCTGAGTTAATTGTGAAGATGACTGTATTATGTATAAGCCGCGATTATTAATAATGTGGCACCTCTGTAATGATAATAGTTTAACCTATTTAGAAATGTATGCTCTACTTGTTTCTAACTGGTTCTTTTTCCAATTAATCTTATCAGAATAGTACCTTCTGATATATTTTGGATATTCTCAATTAACCACTCTGTGCTATATTGTATAATATCAAGGCAAACATGATAAATGATATGTGCAGAATATAAAGATGAATGGAACTTAACACTTTTGTGGAAGTTTTATTCTGCGTAAATAATAGGAATATGAGTTATAAGGAATAAAAGGTTTTAACTATTGTACTGATGTGAAGAAAGTAAATCTGTGGAGATCAGTGCAAATCTGTGCATATCTCACAACAGTGTTGTTGTGTTACAATGTGGAAGCCAGGAGTCCTCTGGGTGTCAAATGCTGACTCCCCTGATATTTTGCTGGAGGTTATTTGAATCAGATTGCTAACTTGGAAATAAAAGGTAAGTAGACAGAACATTATTAAGTATATTTTGAAATAATAAATTTATATTTTTTATCAATGATTTTTAAATTATCTAACTTAGTTTCAACTGTGTTTTGATGTCTCTTGTCAAAGGAGACATTTAGGAAGAGTTGAAAAGGTCTTTGATAAAGACCATCAGGCCACTCTGGAAACAAGGCCACGTGATCCACCAACTGAGATTGAGTCAGTGCTTGCGAGCACTCGGCTTAGCGAGGATAGACACAGCAGTGAAACCTGTATGTTGTTTGCACAGCCAGAGCAGGTTAATGTGGCCGCTGAGATAACATGGGGAGTGAGTTCAAGGGATGAGACTGGTCCTGAACTGGACAGAAATGAACATGGGTGAATACAAAGATAGACACAAAGTGCTGGAGTAACTCAGCGAGTCAGGCAGCATCTCTAGAGAAAATGGATAGGTAGCGTTTCTGGTCGGGACCTTTCATCAGAGTGAATGTAGTGGGGGGGGGGGGGGGACTGGAAGTAAGACAAAAAGCAGCACAATTTGGGGCCGACAACAGCTGACCTCAGGCAAAGGAGGTTCCCTGATAGGCTGATTGTTTGCTAGTGACAGTCTGAGCTCAAGAGAGATATATAGTTGTGAACTGTACAACTGGTTAAAGGAGAAAGATCGGGTGAAGGAGGAGGTGTTTGTAGTAGTTACCTAAAGTTGGAGAATTTAACTTTCATACTGTTGGGTCGCAAGCTACCCTAACAAAATATGAGGTTCTGTTCTAATTTGTGTGTGGCCTCATTCTGGCAATGGAGGAGGCCCAAGACTCTGTGGGAATTGGAAGGGGAGTTAAAGTGGTTAGCAACCGGAAGATCCAGTAGGCCTTGGTGGACCAATGCAAGTATTCAACAAAATGGTAATCAAGTCGACACTTTGCCTCGCCGATGTACAGGCCCTAATGGGAACACCGGATACAGTAGGTAAATCGATGCAAATACATTGGAAAAAACTGAGTACAAACTTTGTGGAAATGACATTGTACGAAGACATTTAAAAAAAAAAGCCAGTTTTTCCCCCCCATTTGGTAAAATTCCCAACAGAAATGTTGAAGTGTTTCTGCAGTTTTGCCAGTTTGCTTGTCATGCTACATGTCAGAGAGGCTGCTGAAGGAAACTCCTTCCAGAGTTAAGTGTACAGTAAACACATCTGACTGTCATTAACTAGCAAACTAATAGTGGAGCGAGGTAACTGGAATTATGTACTGACTTGAAAGCTTCAATTTTATTTTTTCACTAGAAATTTATTCATATACCTAAATTAATCCAGTTCATATCATACAAGGAGGTGAGCATGCCTGAGTGTGTGAAATACTTAATAGAAAGATTGCTTTTCCTAAGAGAGTAATAATTAGGGATTGAAATTTGCCAAACTTAAAGGTAAATAATATATCATCACAAAAGTAAGTTTCACAAATAATTCCACTGCTGTGATTGATATCAGGCATTGATACTTGGGAGATAGAAAAAAAAACACTTTAATACTACTTCAGAAGCCCATGGATGCACGAAGAATTGGTAAAGGTCCATCTCTGTCAGGGAAGGACTTATCCCTTTTATGCCACCTTGCTCCAAACTCATCGGTGAAAAATTAATATTGGGAAGCACGGCTAAAAAACGCTGAACAAACATCAGCTGTGTGCACTGGAGAATTCTGCCCATAAATTCTGAATCTTATTGAGTGGCTTATTAGATAGTCATTATTCTGGCTTATGCAGTCAACCGTAATTTCACCTGCTTGTCTGATTTTGTTTTGCTCACCTTAGGAAGTTAATAAATCTTTCATCGTTGCAATTTATAACACCACTTGTGTGGCGTCTAAAGTGTGGAATTGTTTCTCATCATTCCGGTCCTCAGACATCACCACCCTTTCAGTTTTGAAGTCCCCGTGTAATTGTTACCAGAGCAACAGCACCTCTTTCAATCTCAACGAAAATTAAACTGTCAAGGCTGCTTCTACAGCTACATTTATCTGAAATGTTGCCAATTCATCCAACACTTTCCTCCAGCTTCATATGGATTTGTCATGCATTTAATACAGTAGGCAAACTGAAATGTTCAAGCTTAAATCCTAGACAGTGCTCATTCTTTAATCTTCTTTGTCAAATTGCTGCAGATATGAGGACAAGCTTTTTAATCAAATATCCTCCTGTCCTATTTTCTCACACCCTGTTTTCACATTTCCATATCAGAGGTTTATACAACATCCTGAAATCACAATCCTTCAGCCGCTGTAAAATGACATTCCACTGGAATATATACTTTATGGTAAATCTATTGATAAGCAAACTCAGCACAAATTATTTCAATGTGTCCTATGTATGAACCACCATCACTTATGGTCTGTTTGCAAAACATTTGACAGCATGAAACATTTTTTAAAATAATTGGTCACCAGTGATTTTTCAGCAGAAATCTCTCTCAGTACACTTGTGTGGTCATTAAACATTTAAATATTTTGAATATTTTAGTTTCAAATTTTATTTGGCAAATATTAAATTGCTATAATTATATGATATTATTTTATATTTATGCATATATAAAATATGTTATTATTATTATTATTTCACATTTGTCATACACGTAGTTGGAATTTGCCTGGTATTTGTTCATGTGCTCCTGAAGAGTTTAATTTAAATAGGCATTAATTTTGCAAGCAGTGGCAAAGTGACTGCACCCGCTGCTAAAATCACAGATCTCGTGATTGCTACGGCACCAATTTCTCTTTCCCCCAACTGTAATTATGATGCCATGAAGCCGACCGTGTGATTAAATATGTTGAAGATTTTGCACAGGCAGCACAGCAGGAAGGAAAAAGCACAATATTTGACTCACACTTTGAGCACTTTGAGTGTGTAAAATAAAAAAATGAACGTGCACGTTAGATTAAGGTACAACTCTCATTCTTTAAGATTATATAATTATAATCTGTGAAATAAATTTGATGGAATGCTAATCTGCATAGACATGAAATTAATTTCTTGGGAGCAAGACAAAATTGCCAAGCAGTATATCAGTAAAAATCCCAGCTCATGCAAGAAAACATAACTTTTTCAGGCTAATTGACAGGGACCATTGCTAAATACCGGGACACTGATTGCAGTGGGGACTGTTGAAGAAGAGCTAGTCTACAGAGAAACACTTCATTGCTGACAGCAGCTTTGGGATTTCTGGGTTGAACTCCACATACACACAGTCCCCCGAACTTGCTGTCAGTTCCACGGTGTCATGACGGCACATTATTCCGAATGTAAAATGTGAGCCAATTATATTTTCATCATTTTCAAGTTAGGTCTGAATTATAGGGAGTTAATGAGCAGTTCAAATTGGGTCCAATTACATATTCAACATTTAATCTAAACTGTTTCTGTCAGTATAAACAAAACCTGTGACATTCTGCCAAGACCTCTCATTCTTTGAATATATTTATACTTTTAGAATTGTGTTCAAGTTTGGAGCTCAGTGCACTGCACTGGGGTATGGTATAGGGCATGGTCTGATTGTTGATGGTTGCAATACCTTTTATTTAAGGATAAGCTGAATAATGAATATTTGAATAATGCAAGCTTCAGGCAACGGCAGTAATTCATGTGTCCTTTATGTTAAATGGGGATGATCAGCCATGGTCACACTGAATGGCGGTGCTGGCTCGAAGGGCCGAATGGCCTGCTGCTGCACCTTTTGTCTATTGTTATAAAAATAATAAATAAATACATTCACTGGGAGTTCTGGTTCTTGCAACCATTAAAAGTGTTTAAAATGTGCTCATTGGCTTTTACAATGGAAATTTAAACAGTTAAAAAGAATCAGCAATCCAGATTGAGAAGCAGATGAATTGAAGGGGAGGACAAAACATCAGTCTGTTCTTAGACTTCCAGATCACGAGTGTCAGTGCCTGACCATGGCAAGGCATGTTAATGAAATATGAACCCACTAATACACCAAAAAAAAGGTGACATTCACGAAACAAACTATTTGTTATGAATTAATTATGCGGACTTCATTAATGCCTGATTCATAAAATCTTCTAACTTTCATTTTACAAAAATGAGTTGCTGTGTTTTCAAGGCAAATTTCAATCCCTATGATTAGTCAGTAGTTCCGATACAGCTATCAAAGTCTATTTTAGATTTCTATAGAGTTTATACATTGTTTGTTTAATCCATGACCTCTACAATCACACGATCAAACTATATTGAGTGGGGTGAGCTCCACCACCACTCCCCCAGGTTCTGTTTCCATTATTTCAGGCATTAAGCCAACAAGTTTATGAGCACCGATTAAGCCGGAGGCAGAAATTAACAATAAATGTTGGAGATGAATTAAACCAACATTTATTTTCTCTGTGCAATATTCTGCTGTTTAAACATTCCAACCTTGATAAGTGGAATTAATTTTCCTGACTCGTGTGTTTGTAAATCAACATCGTATGTTTTGTGTGAGCGTGCAGATGTGTTATGTAGAAGTGTTGATAAATCGAGTGTTCAATACTAAATGGTTAATGAGACTAAATTACAATTTCAATCTATCCTTGCCAAACTTTTGAGGTCATTAAACCACTCTGTACTCCATTTCCTTTTCTCGTCAATATACAAAGAAAAAAGCTCCCTCATAAATAACAATGTGAATTAAATGCAGTACAAAGATAAAATCAATTAACTCAAACAATTCTACAGCAATTATCACAACCATTTCTAAAGAAGCAGCTAAAGTTACAAATTTTGCCCAGAAACACAGTTGTAAACACTTTTTTCGTCTGATCTTTATTTTTAAGAGATTATTTAAAGAGATGATCAATTGAATAAGGGGGAGGTGGGGGGGGGGTTCCTCCTCACTGCCAAATGAATGGAAACATGGGGCCAACTCTATTTGCCATTTAGTTCTGAACAGTCAGGGCAAAGATGTGTGATCCGGAGATAGAAATAGAAGTAACCTGACATTTCAACAATTCAATTACATCATAAACTGTGTGTTTACTTTTCAAATGGCAATCTTCATCTCAATTTAAACTTGATTGGACAACTTTGCTTGAAAATGTTCAATTCTTAAGTTGCAAACAATGTTAATGTTCATCATTGGAATTAGAAAATAAGCATACTGAATGTTCTAGATATATGTTGAATATGTTTGTACTTACATTGGTTTGTTAAAGATGCTGTAAGTTAGGCAGTTGCCGGGTAATTTTAAAGTGAGTAGATGGTTAGCATTCTGTTTGATGCAAATGATGGTTTGTGGTCCAGAACTACAAGCAAACACTTTCAACATTTCAATTACTCTGGAATGTTGATTTTTTTTTTTTTCTTTTCCCCTCATTCATCTATACAACCCTACTAATTGTAATAATGCCACTGAAAATATATGTCTCTTTCTTTGTTAACAATCGATACCTTCAACTTTTTAGTTGCGAAGTGGTAGAATTTCATTGCAGAATGCCCACCATTCTTCCATCTTTTTGGGGCAGTCTTTTCTTAAAAACTTGCAATAATGATCGACTTTGGAGCACAATCAGAAGTTTGATAGGACATTTTATACCTCAGCATGTTAACAAACCTTAATCAATGGCAGGATCCAGTAACCTCTTGGCAAGTGAAACTTTTTTTGATCACCTGTAAAGTGTGTTGAGACAAAATGGCAAAGGTAGAGAGATCCTATCATCGAGGACGATTATCATTCAAGGCTGGTAAACTGGGACCTGATTCTGATATCGGTGCAGTACTTGCCTCAGTGAGTAGACCCAAGCTCAGTTCAAAATTGGCTCCTGGGCCTCACGATTTAGGCAAGTTGTTATTTTTTTTCTGTCTGCAGAAGGAGCAAACATTGCTTTCAGCAAATTTCAGGCAGTGGTCCTTGGGGAAGAATCAGGAGCTAGTGGCTGGACGGTTGGTAATGAGATGTGCACTGATTATCACTAAGGTCTCATTGAACTAGGAAGAGTGCCACTGATTTTATACAAGATATTTAATTTATTGGCCCTTTTACTCTGCCTGTACAACTGAATTACCCTCTCCGAGGCAGTATTGAACTGTTATCATCATTTTCACACTACTGACGCCTACAACTCAGCCATTGGGAGTCATTCGCAACTTTGAAAAAATAGTTCAAAACAGTCTCAGGTCAGGCATCTTGCGAGAATCTTTTTGTACAAAAAATAAAGGCAGGAATAGGGAGGCCATTCACTCCTTGCCCATTCTTGTCATTCTTGTCTTGTTAGCTTTAGGATTTAATCACTTGATTTGCAAGCCAGAGATAATTAATCTTGGGTTTGTGTTACATTTAAACCCAATTCTCCATGGGAATAGAATGAAGGTATATCTATAATACAAAGCAAAACATATTTAAATGTAAATTAATTATTCTCCAGTGCAGCAGTGACTGAATTTCACAAACTCTCTTTACAAAGTGCGGGGCAGTGGTAGAGTTGCTGCCTTATCACGCCGGAAACCCAGTTGTGATCCTGTGCGAACAACACGTCCATGCCTTTATTTTAAAACAAATCTGGGTTTTTTTAAATGAAAATGTTTCTGCTATCCCTCAGTATTGTTACTCAATACTGAGGGATATAATTACTCAGGTTTGGTATGTTCTCCCCATGACCTGCGTGGCTTTTCTCTGAGATCTCCCACACTCCAAAGACATAGGTTAATTGGCTTGGTAAAAATGTAAATTGTCCCTAGTGTGAGTAGGATAGTGTTAATGTGCAGGGATCGCTGGTTGGTGTGGAGTCAGTGGGCCGAAGGGCCTGTTTCCGCGCTGAATCTCTAAACTAAAACAAAAATTAATACTTGCAGTAACGAGGATGATTTCAAAGGATCAATGTGGACTTACTCAGACATCCCATATTGACAACTGGACTGCATTTTAGCCATTGAAATACATTTCATGTTGATTGGTGTTATAATAACGCAGCAATATTGCTTTTTTATTACCTCAGTCAATTGGTGTCGAGATCCCAAAGGTTAATTTAAGAGAGAGACATCCGAAGGCACAGGTAACGTGGTGACAATAACAGTGGTGCTGCAAAGCTGCCAGGATTGAAGCTTTAGGAAAAGAGGTTTGGCAGGCTGATGTGCAAGGGCCGAACAGTGATACTGGCTACCGAAACAATATATGAGCATGACTTTCTAAATGCCTCAATGATAACTAATCTATTTTATTAGTTTAGAGCTAACATATGAGATAGTGGCTCTCTTAGCTGCTCTGTTTGGACACAGTACGAGCTTAAAAATAAAGTTAATATTAAAGATTACAATGGATGGTTTGCAGATATAGAAAAGTGGTTGGTTTTGCCTATGACAGGTGCTGTCAATGGTTTACCGTGGACACTGCATGCATTCCTTGCATTTGTCTGATGACCAGGGCACACATCCCTGTGTGATGATAAAATGATGGACAGTTATTTTTCTGCTGCAGGCTTGTTTGGACAGCCCATCATTGTCATTTTCCATAGCATGACGTTTTCCTGGTAAATGCCGCTCGAACAGATGGAAAGCTGCAGCAACTAACTGTTAAAACAAGTATATTTGGCAACGAAAGAGTTAACTGTTGCTTTAAAACGTAAATAATGCCTTACCTTTTGAATTGTTCTCAATGTATAACAAGTATTTCTACACTTTTTCCTCCATGTATATCTAAATTGTAAATTTTTCTTCTCCGTTTGAGAGATCCATTTGGACGATGTATCAACATCTAACGTCATTGCTGGTTTTTAATCACCTATGTTGAATTATTTAATTTCCCACTTTACCTGCTTCTGATCAGTGAACTCTTCCCAAGGATAATGCTCGAAAGAGCACCCGTGGTGTCTTAAGTCCTGTTCCACTGAATAAACAATCTGTGGACATTGCACTTGTTCTGCCTGTGGACAAGTACCTGTTCTGCATTTCCTAAAATCTCTAATGGTCTAATTGTAATAAGGTGTTCCTGGAGTGGAAACTGTGAACCAGAACCATGTTACACTGTGCTGTCTCATAACCATATGCCAGAGAGACTGCCCCAAGGGTGTAAACTATTGAATTAGTAGCATATGATAAAATTAGTTCGGCAATAATGGTAAATTCTTACAGATTTTTTTGTGAACAAAGGTGAAATTTAAACCAGATTTGTACCCATGAAAGTGGAATTGAAGCTATTCATTCATCCTTGATAATCGTCTGCAAAATAACCTTGTTTTCATTCTGAATATTATTGAATACATTACTACCTGTTCACACACACACACACACACACACACACACACACACACACACACACACACACACACACACACACACATATGGCTTGTCCATTTTAAAATAATGTAATTAGTAATGGAATGGGTACATTTCTTCTGTATGGAGAACAAAATTAACGATTTTGTAATCTGCATTTCCAGACCATATTTCCAAACTCATTTACCATGCTACTATCCTTGAAATTTAAGAAATGTAGCTATGAAAAGTTAGTATAAAGGCTTGTGCCAATATTTCTTTGTCAGATATTCATCACGATGTCATACTCATTTGCAGTCCAAAGCACTTGCACGAAATTTGGTGCAAGTTGATGCAAAAGAGCAAGGGCATGTGGAACTTAAATGCTATCACCTGAAATGCTTTGAATCCTTCCATTTAATGTGATATCTTCTATTGATTTAGTTTGTTTTTGATGTGCTGTTTGTGTTGGCTTTCTGTAGGTGTTCCTTTGAAGTACTTGCATGGGTGTGTTGTGCAAGATGGCAATATAAGCTTGCTGCCTGTTGTTGATACCTTTTTGATGTTATCATTGATTAACTGAAGTACAGTGGAAGATGCTGAGGAATCTGCAATACATTTCTGATAATGCACTGGAGGCTCCTGCCATGGAACTCACTCATTTAGGAATTTCATATTAACTAAAAAATAAACTGTAATGGGCATTAAATTCATTTACCAATAGATGATTGCAAGTGGCTGCAAACATCTCGTGATATTCAGTCCATTTGGAGTTGAATGTGTAAAAGTGAATAAAACATTTATCCAACACTCACTTCATGTCAAAGCCAGTAGCCAAACGCACATTTTAACCTCTATGTATTTCCAAATCTAGTTTTCACTATTCTTTCCCCACTCCAGTTGCCATGGAAAGGTTGGAGGCTCCTCTTCCCGAGACTAAATTTTAGGCATGAAAACTTATGAAGACACAAGAGGCCGCAGATGCTGGAATCTTGAGCAAAAACAAACTGCTGGAAGAAATCAGCGGGTGAGGCAGCATGTGTGGAGGGAAATGGACAGATGACGTTTCGGGTCTCGTGGAGTGTCCAGACTGACCTGAAATGTTGTCTGCCTGTACCAAAACCTGTGCCTCAAAAATCTCACTAAATATTTCAACATGTAATCCAGTTGAAACCCCCTGAAAGATGGACTTCTTAAATCAAGAGTCAAGAGTCAAGAGTCAATTTAATTGTCATTTGGACCCCTGGAGGTCCAAACGAAATGCCGTTTCTGCAGCCATACATTACACACAAATAGACCCCAGACACAACATAATTACATTTTACATAAACATCCATCACATAGCTGTGATGGAAGGCCAAAAAAACTTATCTCTCCACTGCACTCTCCCCCCCCCGATGTCAGAGTCAAAGTCAAAGCCCCCGGCTGGCGATGGCGATTGTCCCGCGGCCATTCCAGCCGCGCGGGGCAGTGGTGTCAGGCCCCGCTCCAGGAGCTCTTCAACCCCGCAACACGGGCGGGAGAATTCGCCGTTGCAGGAGCCCCGAAAAGCGGTCTCCCTCCAGGGATCCGCGGGCTCCCGGTGCCGCCGTCCGCAGACCTGAAGTAGCAGTTCGCATCAGCAGCCTCAGCGCATCAGCAGCAGCAGCGGCAGTGGCAGCAGCAGCAGCAGCGCTCCTCCACCGCTCCACCCGCTCCGGTCTCGGCCAGCTCCGCGACGGCAACGGTGAGTCGGCACCAGAGTCCCCGGCTTCTTCCCGTTGGAGGCCGCTCCTCGTTGCGGCCTCAACGACACCTGAGACCCGACGAGAAAAGGTCGGGTCTCCAGTGCAGGGAGAGATTCAAAATGTTTCCCCCCCCCCTCCCACCCCCCCACCCCCATCCCCCCACACACACACCCCAACATAAAATAACAAAAACTACATAAAAACACAGACAAAAAATAATAAAACGCGGACAGGCTGCAGAGGCCGCTGCTGGCCAGAGCCGCGCCGCCTACCGGATTAAATGCATTGTTCTAAAGATTGCAGAGGATCGATCAAATCTTCACCAGACGTGACATACTCTGTAGTTATACTGTGGGGTGGAATAAGAAAAATAAGCAGTGGACTAATATAGAACCAGCTTAAGGATGACCAGGGGTGAAGTCATTTTCTCTTGATTGTTTTATATCCGAACATGTGCGAACAATACGTCCATGCCTTTATTTTAAAACAAATCTGGATCTTTTTAAATGAAAAAATTTCTGCTATCCCTCAGTATTGATTCCACTAATAATTACTCAGTTTCTTACTTCCTCTCTTTTTACAACAAGATTCTTTTAATCTTTTGCCAGCAATTCTCTGGCTAAGGATCATTGGAAAGAAAAATGGTGATCAAGCTTTTGTAATTGATTTTTTTTAGTACCCTCAGGTACTGTTCATCCGTACCTGGTGATTTATCCACTTCCAAAGATCCAGAACCACATTACCCTTTCTTTTTTATGAATCGTACATTAAAGCAGACATCCCGTCCTATCCTAAGCCACATTGAAGTGGCTGACAGGATGTTATTATTATGCAGTAGCACTGATCTGCAGTTTTGCTCTAAACTGCTTGTTTCTGCCAAATTGGCCATATTATGTTTCACACGGTGTCAATGCAGTGCAGTGCAGTGAACAGCAGTGGATAGCTGCAAATGGGATGTGAATTGGAACTGCATGTTATTAGGGTTCTCTCTCAGCTTAACCCAACTTTCTCCATGCTTTGTCTGATATAAATGCACACCGGAGTATACCCACTGTTATCCCTCACGTAACACCCCAGGCTACAGTCATCTCCCACTCGCATACACCTTTGCTCAGGTGAGGAGGAAGCTGAAGCTGAGGACAAAGCTTTGCTGTGTAGGAAGGAACTGCAGATGCTGGTTTAAACTGAAGATAGACACACAATGCTGGAGTAACTCAGTGGGTCAGGCAGCATCTCTCAATAGGTAATGTTTCAGGCCGAGTGCTCTCTTCAGACTGTTTAATAGATAGCTTTGCTATTCAGATATTCAGAGGAAATTGAAAACATTTTTTTTAATGTTCATTAAATCACCTTAAAACATTTAATGGAAAATAATTTGAAATACATAAAACAAAATAAGAGTTACGTAATATAAATATAATTATCTACCACATTTTATTGTTCAAAAACCACCATTAAAATGAAAGACCAAACTAACGCCATATGTAATAGGTTTGGGATCAGAGAGGCAATTTCTCTGTGACATGGAGTCCAGTTGCACAGTGGAGTGAGAGAGGCTGAGGCATCTAAGACTTGCAATGTGTTCATGCAGGTCTGGGAAGATGTTTTGGAAGTGCTGTCTATAACCGGGAAGATTCAGCCCATTATTTACATTGGTGCTTAACAAAGTACAATAAAATAATTTGATCAGACTTATTGACACAAAATTCCAGACTTAATTTGATCAGACGTATCCAGCCCACATCGGCTTTTGGTTTATGTTTGGCCAAGAGTCATTATAAAGTGGCCCAGTATCTTCCTCTGTAATTCATCAGTGTTATTTTGTTGCTGTCTAAGCTGCCTTTGTATAATTGCTTCTGACTTTAATTTTTTTTTTTCCCATGACCACACATTTATCGGAATGTGTTGTGACCTGCTTGCCGGATCATATCTTGATGCATGCTGCATGGATGGTAATGTCCTGGGGTCTTCTGTGCACGGAACTGTTGTCATTTAATGCTGTCTCATTCATTATTTAATGAAAGCAAACTATTGTGAAATGCAATACAGCCCACATCTCTATTGTTATGTCAGGAGCATCTACTCTGTGCAATTGTAGCCTTCCCTGCAAGAACTGAAGGGAACATTGCTGCATTAGGCAGATGCAGGAAGGGGCTCGTTGATTCATAGATAAACACTGCAAAGACCACCAATCCACTTTGACTCCCTACATTGAACACGAGTTTCACTGATGCTGTGGGAAGAACAATTAACAGATGTAAACAATCAAAGTGCTGGAGGCCCTCAGAGGGCCAGGCAGGATCTGTGGAGGGAAATTGACAGATGATGTTAAGGGTTGAGACACTTCTTCAGACTTAAGGAGGATCTGAGGCAGGGTCCCGACCCAAAACGTCACCTGTCTACTTCCTCCACTGATGCTCCCTGACCGCTGAGTTTGTTTTTTGCTCAAGATTCCAACATCTGCAG
The DNA here is from genome assembly GCF_028641065.1 of Leucoraja erinaceus. Classification (NCBI taxonomy): domain Eukaryota; kingdom Metazoa; phylum Chordata; class Chondrichthyes; order Rajiformes; family Rajidae; genus Leucoraja; species Leucoraja erinaceus. The sequence continues at coordinate 21,578,931 of NC_073398.1, forward strand.
TTCCTTGTGCCTCCTGTTAATTGATATTGTTGATGCATATGCAGTTAGATGAAAGCAGAGCAATTTGATGTGATCTTGAGTTCCATTCCTCAGCTAGAAATGGTGGTTTACTTTTTCACTAAATGTGAATGGTGTGGTATGGAATTAGAAGGATGAGATCTCTCTGCTGATGGTGCGCAGATCATCATTGGACCCTCGAAAATAGACACAAAATGCTGGAGTAACTCAGCGGGACAGGCAGCATCTCCTGAGGTGACGTTTCGGACCGGGGACCCTTCTTCAGACCTGAAACATCACCCATTGCTTCTTTCCAGAGATGCTGCCTGAATTATTCAAGCATTTAGTGTCTAGCCTTGAACTAAACCAGCATCTGCAATTCCTTCCTACATCATTGGGCTCTCATTTATTTCAACCCCAACCACATTCTCACTTGAACGCCTTCAGCCCAATCCAAAGAGCTGCATTAAGGAGGAGCGATGGTTAAGTATGTTAGAAAAACAATTCTGTCTGTTGCTCAGAATGCGGCTTACAATTAAATTGTAAAATTGCAATTGAAAATTGTTCTCCAATTCTTCAACCAAAGCTCTAGTGTTTAGCAAAATAAAGTTGAACCCCCCTGTTCAATGGTGATTGTGATTAGGATTCATTTACGATTGGCTATGCCTTGTAATTCTATGGCCCTCCTGTGTGAAATAATTCTCAGAGTAAATTCCGCATCAAATTGCTGAAAGTGGTGCACTAGTCGGATGTACATTTGGCATTAGCAAGTGAAATACCACCAGTCTCGTAAATGTTCCCTGTGATCCCAAAGGGACAGTTAAAATGGATAACCTGACTCCACGGTTGCTGATAGTTAGTGGAGATTAATTTTACAGAACTTTGCTCTCAATGGGTCATAAATTAAGTAAAACAAACCAATAAAAAGTGTTGATGTATTGCTTTTAAATTGGACAAAAAGTGAGACATAACCTTACAAAGCCAAGATCTTTTGTAATTGCCACCAGACCGAAACAACAAACTGCATTATTTAATTTGAGCTGCCTTAAACAAAATTGCTTTCTTCTGATTCTGAGAACGCATTGTCCTTATTTTTAGGGTATTATTACTGAAGTCATTAAATAGAAAATATAAGCATTGCTGGTATAATTAATTATACTTTTTCTAACGTAAAGGTTAAATTTCAGCACAATTAGTCGGAAGCGTGTAATGCCTGTGGGTGTTAACATGGGGCATAGTTCAAACAGCAGCCGTAATCGGGTTGGTAGACTAAACTGTTATCTCATAAGAAAAATTATATTATGCACATGTATATCATAATAATCTCCAGTCAAGGTGAATAGGGGAAATGATTTCCTAAACAAATGTTTGTGTTATCGGCTACTAACCTTTTATTTAACATCCTTATTTAGAAAGGAAAGAAAAATATATCCGTGCTTTACTGGTTCGGGATCAAATGTTGAACTTTATGTCAACTTATATTTTCCACTTATTGCTTGATGATTATTTCTTTCGGTTTAGAATCCCAAATCTCAGGAGCCCGTCACTTTGGATTTTCTAGATGCTGAACTGGAGAATGAAATTAAGGTTGAGGTAAGATGATCTTGAATGGCCACTGGCTACTGAGAGTGACATGTCTAAGCTTTTTAACCCTGTGAAGCCTGGACTCAGTTTAAACACAATAAATATCATGTGAACAGATTTATATGCAAATCTCCTGTTTTTTTTGTTCTGGCCTTTTGTGTGGTGCAGGTCATATGTTTACTTGAAGAATCTCTGCAGCTTTCACATTGAATGTAACAACTTGTCTGTGTAATCGTGAACAGACTTTGGCTGGCAAACGTTCATCAATGAAGAGTTGTGGACCTCACGACTGACCGTCCGTCCAGGACCCGTTTGTGAACTATAGCGATGGTCAAATGTGTAGGAAGAAACTGCAGATAGACACAAAATGCAGGAGTAACTCAGCAGGACAGGCAGCATCTCTGGAGAGAAGGAAAGGGTGACGTTTTGTGTCGAGAACCTTCTTCAGACTGATGTCAGGGGAGTGGGCGGGACAGACATAGAATGAAGTTGGAGACAGTGACTGGTGGGAGAACTGGGAAGGGGGAGGGGATGGAGAGAGAGGGTAAGCAAGGGGAACCCAATGAAATATGAGGTGCTGTTCCTCCAATTTGTGCTGGGCCTCACTCTGACAATAAAGGCGGCCCAGAACAGAAAGGTCAGATTGGGAAAGTGACAGGGAGTTAAAGTGCTGAGAAACTGGGAGATCAGGTAGATTAAGGCAGACTGAGCGGAGGTGTTCAGCGAAATGATCGACGAGTCTGCGCTTGGTCTCGCCGATGTACAGGAGTTAACACCTGGAACAGTGGATACAGTAGATGAGGTTTGAGGAGATGCAAGTGAACCTCTGCCTCACCTGGAAAGGCTGTCGGGGTCCTTGGATGGGGGAGGTAAAGGGACAGGTGTTGCATCTTCTGCGGTTGCAGGGGAAATTACCTGGGGAGGTTTGGGTGAGAAGGGACGAGTTGAACTGAGAGTTGCGGAGGGAACGGTCTCTGCGGAAAGCAGAAGGGGATGGAGATGGGAAGATGTGGCCAGTAGTGGGATCTCGTTGGAGGTGGCGAAAATGTTGGAGGAATATATGCTGTATGCGACGGCTAATGGGGTGGAAGGTGAGGACAAGGAGGACTCTCTGTCCTTGTTACAAATGGGGGGGGGAAGAGGAGCAAGAGCGGAGCTGCGGGATATCTATGAGATCCAAGTGAGACCCTCATCTATAATGGAAGAGGGGAATCCCCATTTCTTAAAGAATGAGGACATCTCCAGATGCTGGTTTAAAACGAAGATAGACACAAAAAGCTGGAGTAATTCAGCAGGACAGGCAGCATCGCTGGAGAGAAGAAATGGGCAATGTTTCTGGTCGAGATGCAAAAAAATAACCATGATAAAGGAAAGGCCATTATTGTTAGCTATTGATCGGGTTAAAACGAGAAGGGAGAAGGTGAGACTTGGGTGGGCAAGGGATGGAGAGAGAGGGATATGAGATGTTGTTCCTGGTCATGCTGGTTAAATACCACAAATGGAGCTTTGGAACTCCAAGAGTGAACCCAGATTGTTTAATTTAGCCGCAATACGTTACTCTTTCCATGAACATACTCTGCAATTATCCATATTTTTCAAATAATCTCATCACTGTTAAGCTTAGTTATTGCTATGCAAACTAATACAATGTGCATAGGATCTTGAAGGGAATAGATGGAGTAGATGCACAAAGTCTTTAACCCAGAGTAGGTGAATCAAGAGCCAGAGGATATAAGTTGAAAGAGGAAAGATTTAATAGGAATCTGAGAGGCAACTTTTTTCACAGAGAGGGTGGAGGGGATATGGAATGAGCTGTCAGGGGAGGGTGGCGAGGCTGGTACTATTACAACATTTAAAAGTCCGGTAGGCGGCGCGACTCTCGTCAGCAGCGGCCTCTGCAGCCCGTCCGCGTTTTTATTATTTTTTGCCTATATTTCTGTGTAGTTTTTGTTATTTTTTTGTTGGGGTGTGTGTGTGGGAGGGGTGGGGGCAACTTTTAAATCTCTCCCTGCACGGGAGACCCGACCTTTTCTTTGTCGGGTCTCCGTTATCGTTGGGGCTGCAACGAGGAGCGGCCTCCAACAGGAGAAGGCCGGGAGCTCTGGTGCCGACGACTCACCGTCACCGTCGCGGAGCTGGTGGGTCCGGAGCGGGTGGAGCGGTGGAGGAGCACTGCTGCTGCTGCCCGACCTCCGGAGATTAGGAGGCTGCAACTGCGGGTCTGGTGGACGGCGGCACCGGGAGCCCGCGGGTCCCTGGAGGGAGACCGCTTTTCAGGGCTCTCACAACGGCGACTTCTCCCGCCCGAGTTGCGGGGTCGAAGAGCTCCTGGAGCGGGGCCTGACATCACCGCCCCGCGCGGCTTGGAATGGCCGTGGGACTCTGCGAGCGCACGCCGGGGGCTCTAACACCAAGACCCGGTGTGCGACCTCGCACCACCCGGCGTGGCTTTAATGGCCGCGGGACAATCGCCATCGCCAGCCGGGGGCTTTGACTTTGACTCTGACATCGGGGGGGGGGGGGAGTGCAGTGGAGAGATAAGTTTTTTGGGCCTTCCATCACAGCGATGTGATGGATGTTTATGTAAATTATGTTGTGTCTTGGGTCTATTTGTTTGTAATGTATGGCTGCAGAAACGGCATTTCGTTTGGACCTCAAGGGGTCCAAATGACAATTAAATTGAATCTTGAATCTTGAATCTTGAAAAAGGCATTTGAACGGGTATATGAACAGGAATGGGTTAGAAGGATGTGGGCCAAATGCAGGCAGGTGGTACAAGTGTAGATGGGGTAGCTTGGTCAGCAGAGCCAAGTTGGGCTGATGAGTGTGTTTCTGTGCTGTGTGACTATGATTCGATTGTTTAGATTCGGTCATTGGCATGGCATATGGCATTAGATTCGGCATGGGGAAGTTGGGCAGTAGGGCCTGCCTGTGGAGGGTTTGCATCTTCTCCCTGTGACTGTGTGGGTTTTCATTTGGTGCTCCAGTTTCTTCCCACGTCCCAAAGAAATGGGGATTTATAGATGAATTGGCCTCTTTAAATTACCCCTACTTTGTAAAGAGTGGATGAGAAAATGGGATAACAGAGAACTAGTATGAACAGGTGATCAGTGGTCGGCGTGGGCTCAGTGTGCAGAAGGCCTGGTTTCCGTGCAGTATCAAGATAGATATAGCTCGTGTTTAAGATATTTGTGGTAAGTAAATTGCTGAGGATTAAATCCACAACATTTGATATAATATTCAGGAAGCCCTGCGCTAGTCCCACAGCCACACTGGGGTTTTATTACAGTAGCTCATACTGTCTTTCAGACCTTGTCACCATCAGTGTCCCAGGAAGCTGACTGGTCCACAAGCACTGGGTCATAAGTGGCAGAAAGTGAGGCGATGCCTACAAACAGCCCAACTACCATTATCAGGCAACTGAACGGTCCTCTCACAACTAGAGAGCGGTCCTGGCCTCCAATCTACCTCATCAGAGGCCTTCGAGTTGTCTTTGATCGGACTTTACTGAAATTTACCTTGCACTACCCTTTATCATGTATCTGTACACTGCGGACAGCTTAATTGTAATCATGTATAGTCCTTCCACTGACTGGATAGCACACAACAAAAAAGTCTGAAGAAGGGTCTCAACCTGAAACATCACCCATCCCTTTTCTTGAGAGATGTTGCCTGACCTGCTGAGTTATTCCAGTATTTGGTGTCTATCATTGGTGTAAACCAGCATCTGCAGTTCCTTCCTCAACAAAAACCTTTTCACTGTACTTCAGTACACGTGTCAATCAATAAACTAAACTAAACAGCTCGAAAGAATCTAGTTAAATGCATTAACCTGTAAATGAATTAAATGTAAAATGAAACAAGAAATAAATGCAACAAATATTTACAACAAAAGTTTATAATTCATAGATGTTCTTTTCCCATTCCTTCTATTTATCTATTATAATGCTCTTTAATATCTGTTATATGTGACAACAAATTCATTGTTGCGTGAATGCTTCATGGTAGTACATTGTTCCTTCCTATAACACTGCCACTCACTGCTGTTGTACTCTCGATCCCTTGCATCATAGATTTAGAAGCAAGCTCGCCTTGGGAAAAGCTTTATTGGGGTTTACAAATAGTTGTAATGCAAAGTAGTTTGGAGATTTGCACAATATTGAAGGGATGTAAATTATTTTTTTACCTTCTAGATACGACATAGCATGATAGAGGGACAAAATGGTGAGAGGACCCTCGACACACTCATCAAATCTTACGATGAGGTACAGCCTACAGCTAATTGGATATTTAATCAGTCTCTGTTGATTTAGTTTGGTAAAGCATGCAAGAATTGTTTCAAGGAAGGAAAAAGCATTCCTTGTTTATGACGTTTCAGAAGTGAACAAAACATAATATTCTTCTTGCGTATGGCGTGCACTGTCTAAAGTTGTGGGACAACTTGTTCTATTTGATCTTATTTGATTGTGCACGCCAGGTTGATTGCATTCGTTGAAACAGGGTGGACCACGTGAAGGTTGCAATCTCCCACACCAAAATAATATTGAAGATATGGCCTTTGCCACAAGCATCCAGGACATTAAAAGGTTAACAGTTGCTGTGGAATGGACTTTAAGCTAGGACATGGTTTCCAAATCCTTGCTAATGATAAAACACTGTTCATTATTTTGCCTCCCTACAGTTTGCAGTGCACATATGTTTTTTCTTCCCTTCTGAGGAATTGATATTCCCAGGAATCTGTTTCTTCCAGCACTCCCAAGCCTTCAGTAGCTCTCTGCTTAATCTGCATTACAGTGAGAAGGCTGGAGGGAGGCATCACGTGTATTACCATGCATCAAATATACAAACTGTATTCTGATCATTCTAATCATTTTTTCCCCAGTGCTCTCCAAAACTGACAATCCCTTTGAAGGGAACACTATGAACTAATATTCCATGTACCTGACCTAGAGTTCCCTTGCCATCTCTACAGCCCAAGCACAAAACCATCTGCAAAATACTACCAAGGCATTATTCTTAAATAATCTCGTCACTGAGACTCATGGAAATCTACAGTCAGTTTGCAGAACCAATCCATCCTATTAAATGATGCTTAAAATGTCAGCGTTATAATAATAAAAACAATTCAAATGTTATATTTGCTCCCTTGGTTTGCATTCCAAGAATGTGCAGGTTTGTAGATTAATTGATTTCTGTAAATTTCCCCTTGTATGTAGGGTATGGATGATTGTTGGCTGGCATGGACTCAGTGGGCCGAAGGACCTGTTTCCATGCTGTATCTCTAAAGTAAACTAAAGTAATATATGTTAGTTCCAGTGACATTTATCCAATTATTGGCCTTTTTCCTTCAGGAGCAATAGCTCTCAAACCAGTTCTCTCAATTATCCCTGGAGAGAAGAAGTGTTGTCAGCCCTCCTGGCATCATTGGTCAAGATTTATCTCAAAATCAATGGCACTAGCATACTGACAATTATTCACAAAGCTCTTAATGGAGCCTTTAATAGGTTACACCATTCTAACACCAATGATCACTCTTCAAAAGACCTCATCGGCTGTTAAGCATTTTGGTGATGTCTCGAGGAGGTGAAGGAGATAATATAAACGCAATGTTCAGTTGCAGGTCACAATGCATGAATTATAATGAGGGCACGGATACTGAAAATAAAGTTATATTCATTATTAATAACCTTTTCTTGTCATTTCAGCGATATATTGACAAAGGGACTCGAACATACACTTGGACTCATGTGAATAGTACAGAATATGGGTAAGAGTCTTCAATAATTTTTTTGAAGAAATGCTATTTAAGTTTTGTTTAACATTATTTCTTGGGGGGAAACGCAGTTGGTTTTAAGGACTGTTATGCAATTGTCTGAAGCTGGTTTCAAGTGCATTTCTAGCAGGTTAGCCTTTCTGTTTGTCTTTTACATGATGCATACGCAATGTAAAAACTTTGCAGTGAGGGATTTGGGTAAGTGACCTGCATGCTGAGTGTGCAGCAGTAAGTCACCTGAAACTATTTGTCTTCATGCCACCAGTTTAGGAAATCCTAGCACAATCCACTAATCCTCGTGAGGCCATGATGAATATTACATAGGATCTTTTCAGTATTGCCACAAGGCAAGTTTGTTCTCATTTTGGGTGAAGCCATGTAGGAAGTGCAGATATAGGAGTATTGCTTACTCAGCGAGCTTCATGTGAACAAGGGATTTCATCGTGCCATGGTATTTATGACAATAAACTAAATGGAATCTGAATCTGCCGTTTGGTGGAGTCCAGTTACGTTTGTGAGGGAACAAAATATGCCTCACCTCTGTATTGATGTTGGGGTCGGGTTGGTTGGTGGGGTGGTACTGAATACCTTTCTGGGATAACGTTAAAGTACATTGTGTATCAATGCAGAGAGTGCTTTATTCAGTACCTTTCTCGTGCTTAACTCTGAACCGCTTGAGACTCACACTGAAGCTATGCTTTCTGAAGACAATTTCTACATGTTAGCTCTTCCAGAAGGTTGGGAAATCTGTCGCTCTTCAAGGGAGATGCTAAATGCATTTCGTTGTCTCTGTACTGTACACTGACAATGACAATTAAATTGAATCTGAATCTGAATCTGAATCTGTCCTGGGACCCTCTGCTTCATGTCTGATGACCAGTTTAGGACCAAGGATAACTACTGTGATGCAATAGCTTAACTTAGAGGAATTATGCTGGGTCACAGCATGGCATAACTTAACCCTCACACATTTCTCATTGAAAGGAAGCACCCAGGTTGAGGTTCGGTGGTTTTTTAAAAAGGAAAAATAATTTTATCTCACAAGGAAAGTTTTTTTTGCCATTCCTATTATGTTGCCATATTGATTATTTCTACTGTCACTTCTAACCGAAGCGCAGACTCGGCGATCGTTTCGCTGAACTCCTCCGCTCAGTCCGCCTAAACCTACCTGAACTCCCGGTTGTTCAGCACTTTAACTTCCCCCTCCCATTCCCACATTGACCTTTCTGTCCTGAGCCTCCATTATCAAAGTGGAGGAACAGCACCTCATATTTCGCTTGGGCAGCTTACACCCCAGCGATATGAACATTGACTTCTCTAACTTCAAGTAACCCTTGCTTTCCCTCTCTTTACTTTGAACAGAGATTAAGGAAAAAATGCAGCTAACTCCCAGCTAACCAGGGTTCTACATTTTCCTTGATCTCCATTCCCTTTGTCCTATTTTCACACCTTGCGCTTATCTATGTATCTCCCTCTCCCCTGATATCGGTCTGAAGAAGTGTCTCAACCGGAAACGTCACCCATTCCTTCTATCCAGTTCCACTGAGTTACTTCAGCATTTTGTGTCTAACCTTATTGAGTTTGGAATTAACATAATTCCTCTAGAGTTGTTTTTGGAATATGTTTAGATTACTTTACTTTAGAGATGTAGCATGGAAACATCTCTTCGGACCGCCTAGTCAGCGTCAACCAGCGACCACCCGTACACTAGTTCTACCTACACACTAACAATTAACCTACACACCTGCACGTCTTTGTAATGTGGGAGGAAACCAGAGCACCCAGAGAAATTCCATGCAGTCACAGAGACAACACCTGCAGTCAGGATTGAAGCCTGATCTCTGGATCTGTAAGGCAGCAACTCTACCGCTGCTCCACTGCATCACCCTTAAATAGATTTTAATGGTAATTAAAACCTTACTCTGTGATACTTTTAGTTCGAAACATGTTTGATTTCCAAAGATCTCCATACATCACTCTACCCAATAGCCAAAGAATTGAGGCTCTCGTTTAATATGGGAGGCAGGAAGACTCGGGCAGAATATCCGCTCATGGGCACTCATCTATGAATCAGCCTGGAATTCTCATAAGGGGTACATTGGATAAAGTTCAGCAAAGCAACATAAAGTTGATGTACTTAAACTATATAGAGAACATCACCTAAATCTACAATAATGAAACTTAACCCAGCAAGGACTCAGCATCTTTGGAAGAGTGGGGTTGGAGATGTGAATCTGAAGTAGATATGTTCATGTGAAAGGCGTTCATTGATGTTTAAGTAGATTTATCTGGCATGCAAATGAAAACATGTTCTGCTTGATGCCCGCACTGGTCTGCTAACCTTCTATGCATCGGAACAGAGGATGGAATGGAGAATTGTGATTTTGTTGGGAGTATTTCAGAACATCTGAAGTGCTCAGTACCCTGTAACGTCTGAGAAGAGTGAAATGGAGCTTGTGTTCAGGTTGATCCTGAACTGCTAACTCTTTCTCTCTCCCCAGATGCTGCCTAACTTCCTGCATACTTACAGCATATTATATTTTTTGATTTACAGCATCTGTGTTATTTTGTTTTCAGTTCAGGGGAAATAGATTCAACAAATTTGGTTGTTTAAACGCTGCCTGGAAAAATTAACATATCAAATCATAGGTTTGCTGCCACCCATGCAAATGGATGGATGTGGGAGCATTAATGGCAGTGTGTTTCGTGTGGTAACAATGCCATCTTTTGTCCATGCTGTTATTTATGTGCTAACTCATCACTTCCAGGAATCCATTAGTTATACGAAAATTTCTGTCTGTTTTCTCTAGTTTGGCTTTGGTGCTACCACCTTATGGTTCTCACTACATCAAAGCCAAATTAAACGAGGCTATCATCCAGGCTCAACGTAAGTATTGGAAAGGTGCTCGCTGACTTGGAAAATGCATGCAGGAGAGGGCAAAGTATTGATACTGCAAAATAATAAAATATCTCAATAATAAAATATACTTTGAAAGTTTCTGAAGGATTAATAAGTAGATTGTCAGATAGATGTATTCCATAGTGTGAAGCAATGATTCTAAAATATTGGAGAAACAGACATGCAAGGATGTAAACGACTGCATGGATGAAGTTGCAAGAGTGCTTTTTTCTATCAAAGTTCCCTTACTGAATATGCACAATTTCCCTTGCCATGTAATTTTAGAATCATTGTACTGCTGTACCTTCTAGTTCTATGCATCCATTGAAAGGTCTGTTTATAGCAGTTGATTAATAAATATCTTGCACGATCGTTAAAATGGCCTACTATTGTTAAATGAAAAGAAATACAGCCATAAAATTCTTAATTATTTGCCCAAGTTTTGTATCAAAAGGGTGGCCAGGCTCATGATGGCCACTGCTGTTGAGGTGTCAATTAGAAAGTCACTTTCTGGATTTCTGCTAATCCAGGAAGTCAGTGCTCAACTTTGTTGAGGAAGTTAATCGTTTGCTGCACAACCGGATAATCAGTCAAAACCAAATTTCCCTTTCTGCCGTGTGCAAGGAAGCCATCCTAACACAGACTTCCAGGACTCTTAAAATTACAACCCATACAGTGGTTATTGCAGCCTATGTGCATGAGACACCCTAATAATGCATCCACACGAAACCTCCATCATTCAGTTCCAAGATTGTGGATGTGCATTTTCTTGACCAATCTTAAATGATTTATGGATTATTTTTTGACTGATCAGAGATGACATATTTTCCTCAATCAGTATCTGATCAAAGCAAAATATCCATTTGATTCAACCAAACAGTGTCACATCTCTTCAAAGATAATTTATACCCATCAGCTTGTTATTATTGGTGCTAGCGACCATGTGTGTTTCTGAAGTTATCCCAACTTCAGCATTCCCACAGAGAGTTGTTGCTTTTACGACCAGATCTATAACCCAATTGCATCTCAGAAATATTCCATCTATGCGCAATGAAGTCAATTAAGTCCTTCACAGTCTGTTAGCTCAATTACAGAAGAGAAAGTTAGGCCATGATCAATTTTAATTACTGATGAGCACAATTTTTTGGCACTGAAAATTAATTTCTTCAGATTTTAATTATCATGGATCTTAAAAGTTTAAACTTGTTTCTATCTCATTTAACTTAATGTTATCTTTCTCTCTCTTTTGTTCATATTTTGTGCCTATTTTTACATTGACACACACACTTACTTCCTGCCATGTTTGTATTCAGTTCTTGGTCTGATTGATGAAGGAGATACCCAGTTGTCCTGTTCTCTCCCCTCTGCAACCCAACAGAGGGCACTATGCTGCTGTGACTATCGTTGCTGCCAATTCAAAGGCCCTGACAGAATCTGGCTGCAAATGAAAGAGCAAGCACCTCTTATTTGCCACTGACTGCAAGATCCAAACTGACGGGACACCAGCGCTGCTTCTCCGCGCTGGCCATATTTCCCGCAACCCCAGGCAGGTTAACCTGGCGGGGATGTCGCCCACCTCTCAAAACATGGGGGGGACGTGTCCCCTCTGGCCCCCCCGGGTTTTCCGCCCCTGATATGGTGCGCATTGCCCTGTGTTATATTTTACTGCTCTGGGATTCATTCAGAAGATGACCTTATTACTGGAAATGGTCTTGCAATGTTAAGACTATTCAGTACAAATGTAAATATCACAAGCGCATACAGGGAAGCATCAACTTCAAGAATTGAAAATGCTATTTACAGACCATGTATAAAATCAGAAATATCGGATGAATTCAAAATCTCCTCTGGAGCATTCGATTTCTCTGGGTTTTTAATCTTTGTGGAGTTGACCCCAATCCTTGCTTGTGCACTTTAAAAGAACTGAGTTTAGATTTTGTTTGATTTAATATTCAAGATCAACAGGAAGATTGTTGACCATAAAAACAGCCTCAACCCCCAAAACTAATATTGGGAAGATTTGTAATGAGTTGACAAAGAGAGAACAGGCACCACATGTCTGCGGCTCATCTCACTGCATCCATTTTGCAAACTGCTATTTCCACATGTGATTGAAGAAGCAAATTTTATTGAAAGCTAAAGTCCCTTCCCCTTTCACAGGGCTGCAATGTTGTTGTATTTAACACTGTGCATGATACTGTCCAGTCTTAGGACTTTGGATACCACCAGACTCGTATTATCTTTGTGCTGAAGTACAGTTTGATGCTCTGTAAACAAACCTTAAAATGATGCAGTTTCTCGAAGGTAACATTAATGGTGATCACATATAGTTTTCAGTCTGCAAGCGAGTGTGTCTTTTTCAGACTTCTACTGTGCATTAAGTCTCCCAGTATAGCACAATATTTTTATTCAAATACTCATTGGATAAAATATTGTTTTATAATCCCTTCTACTTGACCCTTTTTCCTGTTCCCTGCTTTCTCTTTCTGATGGATTCTGACAGCCAAAAGCAAGGGCAAGTATCTTTTTGTTAGTCAATTTCCTCATTGTATTGTCTTTTAGAGTATACTGTAATGCACTGGAGCTCCTACCCCTGTTGGATATTTTCCTGTGTTTATCGTGTCTGTCCTTAATCTATTAGCTCTTGGTGTCTCATTATCATTACATTAATAGCTTTAGTTTACTACTTTTATATAATTCTTGCTTGCTGTCTGTGCATTTTTTTATAATGTTGCATTATGCAATTTACTTGGATGGTGAATAATTATTTTTGCAGTTTTTGATAAGAGAAATTCTCTTCCGACTGTTCAATGGCAAGATCTGGCTACGCAAAGACTACGATTGGAAGCAATAATGAGCATCTTAACAATTATTTCTTTTCAGAATTACAGTCAATAATGCCCGATAGCTTCGAAACTGCAGGATATGTATATCTCGCACCAAGGTAGCTCAGTTTAATGCTTTGTTGTGAGAGAGCATGTTAAGCATGACTGTTTGGGGATAGAGGGGCTTGATTTGCTGTGACTTGAGAGCTCATAGCGCTGGACTAACTGAATTTGAAGGTGTCCAGTTCCAACTTCAAGAGATTTCTGAGTTTTGGACAGGGTTTCAAAAATGCTGAGGTGTAACTCTTGATGAAGAACGTCATTCTTCGACCTGCATTTCATTTGTCCTGACAGGCCTAAATTCAACAGCTTTCCATCCAAAAGAAAAGACATCCATCCTTCATTTGCAAAGAGGATTTTCAAAGCAACCAGTCACTGAATGCTCAACATTCCTAGCACAAGCAGTCATTTTTTTGACAAAAATATGGTCTTGGAAACCTGGAGATTATCCAAATTGAGCAGTGTGCTTGAATATATCAAATTTAAAACAATTCATGTGTGTCATGTACAAGTGACCTTGGCGATGCATTCAGATTATACATTCACAGTAAGCAGAGACATTATCAAATGCAGAATATTCTACTGTATTTAGAATTCTACTGTGATGGAATTAAAGCATAGCATCATTTCAATTGCTTAACACTTATCCAAACAGACAGAAAGAAAAATGTAGATATAAGAAATACAGGGAACTTGCAGATTCAGATAAGAAGCAGTATTATGAGAAATGAAACAATATAATTCGGGGAAAGAATCAAACATAGCAGAAGTAGTAATTGAAATATAGAAGTCAGATTATTTTTGAAAGACTTTCAGGGAATCTTTTGAAAGCAGTGATTATCTAGTTGGTCACCTGCAGCCTGGAACCTGACTGCAAACAGTAAATTGCATTCCTGGCCCACTGACCACACAATGACTCAGCATTAACACCCGAAACACACAGGTTAACATTGTAGACGGGTCTATTGGTGCAATGATAGAGTATCAGTCCGAATGTAGCACGGAAAACTGATGATCCTTCACTGAATATAGATTTGTATCTATACAACAAAATGAAAATAATTTCATTTCAAATAGCACCAAACTCTAAATAAGGGAAATTGATTTGTAGCAGGAGACAGCATATCAAATCCTCCACAAATTTTCCTAGTTAAACTTAAAAACGGATAAATATGATGCATTTAAATCTACACCACACGCATATCCCCATGTGTCGGGTGCATGGGGAAATCAGTGAATAATATTTATGAGTGTTCCTATTGAATAAGCTACGACAGATGTCTTTCATCATCTTATTCAAATGTTTTGCAGTTTAAGCCTTTAGAGCAGCAGAAACTCTAGACTAGAGCAGGGGTGGCATTGCACAGTTCTGCCGAGCTCTGCAGACTGATGGATAATAAGAAGTGCTGTGGAAAGTAGTCTTTCATCACAATTGTCTCAGCCCCTATTCTGCTGCATATATAAAACCATTAATTTCTTGTTAAGAAGTATTTTTAGTTTGAGTTCTAATAGTAACAATGTTCTTGGTAGGTTGTAGAAATTGGCTTTGATACTGGAAAAAACTTAGTCGCAGCCAGTTTAGTCGCAGCTGAACGAGCTGTTAAGGAGATTCATTTTGTTACATTTTGATTTGCAAAATATGTGAATTTATGGCAGAGGTAATTAGGGATCCTCTGTTAGCCAAATGGTTGAATACATAAGAGTGTAGACGGGTTGAATCCCATGGTTACCTCAGCTGTTCTTAGTTGGAACAGTGAAGAACTGACCCAGGACTAAAATCAACAGGGTTTCCATCTGCTGCCTGTTATTAGTGCCACTTTTGGATAGTATGGTTATGAGAGGCCACGTGTGACCTTAATTCCACCTCCCATGAATAGTCCATTCACTGCCTATGGTCATTTAAGCATGAGGCAGATGAATAATGTCTTGGAATGTAGTTGTCTCCAGCAAGTGTCTGAATATTGGCTGTTAATTTAAAGAAAGCAAAATAAATACTTTAGATAAACGAGGAATGGCAGTTGCTGCATTAGCGCCAAATGAACGAGTAACTCAACGGGTCAGGCCCACTGAGTTACTACAGCACTTCTGTATCTTTTTAAAATAAATACTTTCTCTGGAACTTTGATACTAAACTAAATTAGAACCATTTCCCACCCCCCCACCTTGGTAGTGACAGCCCGAACTGTGTCACTTAGTAAGTGATCAGATGCCACAGAAAGTTATAATGTGGGATGATAGGTTAGTTGATTATAAAAATGTAGTCCTAATCCTACTTAGAAAGTGAAAGTAGATTTTTTTTTTTTAGATTGAAAAATAGAAAATGTTCAGCAGGTCAGGCGACATCTGTGGAAAGAGAAGCCGAGTGATTTGGTTCAGATTTTCGATATTGCTTACCTGTAGATGTTTAGAAAGTAGAATTGTCAACCCATTGCCGGCACCTTTCGAGCCCAGCTCTGAGAGTGTTGTTCAGTAACTAACGCCCCCTGTGTTTAATGTTTGCTGTGCTCTGTGTGCTGTGATGTGTACAACCGGCTAATTTTGTGTGTTTTTGTCGCCGTCAACGTTTGGTTGTGCGTACTTATCTCTCTCATCATGGCAATGTTTGTTTATGTGTGGGAAGACCAGTATAGTGTGTGTATGTGTGTTGATAATGCCTTTCAGGGAATACTGCCATGGACTGACTCCTTCAACCAACAACACAGCGTTCCTGGAGAACTTTATTAATCTTATCGACCGCCAGACTCCCAGTTCACCGAACTGTAAGTACCGTGGGCCGATATCTTTGGCGGTCATAGAGTTTTTTTTATTTGGACTGACAGAAACATGCCAAAAGATCAAAAGTTATGCTGCATGCTCATAGATTAAGAACTGTAGGGTAGTAGGGAAAATCATGTTGTATCCCACAGCCATCTTCAAATATCCTTGTTGTGGACTGCAGACATCCGGTTCAGCTGGATCATTTTATTCATGATTTTTGTGCAGTGAATTCTGGGATTTTGGGATTTCTCCAAGTTCAGTTACATATTCTTAGCACATGGCAGAAAAATAGACCATCATTTATTGCCCAATAAATGCATTTCAAAACATTCTGCTGCCTGATTCAGTTTATCAGGGCACGACTGTATACTTCATCTTTGTGGAGCAGACTCTAGGCTTGCAAAGCATAGAAATACATCAAATCAACTGAATTATTGATCCTAGAGCACTCCCAGCAACACTTTAAACCAACGGATACCATTGAAACAATCTGGTTCAATTTTATTCATGAGTGGAATACTTACAAATCATAATCATAACTGCTGATTGCAGTTGGAATCAGCAGACTCAGACAAGCACGGGTTGATTAGTGCGGGTGTCGGGTTTATGGGGAGAAGGCAGGAGAATGGGGTTAGGGAGAGAAAGATCAGCCATAATTGAATGGTGGCATAGACTTGATGGGCAGAATGGCCTAATTCAGCACCTACCACATGAATGTATGAAGCATTCAGTTTTATCCCCTTAATATAATTCTTAGAACTCCATTGTAATTTTCCAAACCTGATTCCTTATAGGCTGAAAAGAGAGGGCATTTCTTTAAAATTGCTCCTTTCAAAAGTGGCAGTCAATCAAGCAGTTTGCCCAGTTGACGTAAACTTAGGGTACTGTTTCAGGAGGTGAAGTTCTGCTTGTCATGTATTGGCCCAGAATGATGATGGTTTTGCTGCAAACACATAAGGCCTAATTATATTTAGGCCAATGACAGGTATTGATGGGTTGAATTGTTGATGAACATATTTTAACAAATGCATTGAGAATCAGCATGTATCCAAGAAGGTACTTTGCAAGGCAACATAAAACAGTATGTTGAACCTTTCAGCTCTGATATAGATGGTATATTCCCGATTACATGTGACAATGCTCTACAGTATTGCTGAAAAGAAACAGATCACGTGATTCTTCTGTTCACAATAATGAATACATGCATGGATATATAGAGCATGTTCATACTAAAAGATATATTGTAGCCCAGGACAATCTTCACTATGGCAAACATACAAGGCGATTTCATATTCTTTGCAATGCTATAATTATTTTTAGTTTATGAAGTAATTTGTTTTAATATAATGTCTTGCATTTGAAGTTGGCCTTGAGGTGCCAAGTTTGCAAGCTACCCTGGAGAGACTAATTCACAGGATGTGGATTTCACAACATTCGTTCACAGGATGTGGATTTCACTGGCAAGGCTGGCTTTGTGGTGAGCCACTGTCTTGAACTGCTGTAACTCTCATAGCAAAGATATTCCCACACTACTGCTAGGTGGTGAATTAACGTCTAATAGTGAATACATCCCCATTTATAGCTTGTGTATTCCAAGATTCAAGGATGAAGGAGCAGTGAGATATGTCCAGGTTGGGATTAAATGCAACCAAGAATGAAACTTGGTGTTAGTGGTATTTCTGGGTGCCGATCATCAACATTTTTAATGGTGCTGTTACAGAATTGTGCTGAACTGTTGCATCTGTGGAATGAGCCAAAGGAAGGCCCAGGGATGGACGGAGTGCATGTTTCTGATGGTCATCAGGCAGCCTGCTTTTTGTCAAATAAAGCTGAGCTTGTGTGTTGCAAGTTGAATTACAGGATATGAATATGATTCATGGTCCCAGATACATTATTGATCCAAAGCTAATCTAAACCTTTGTCAGAGTGTCTAGCTGAACTTGGTAGATCATCCCTTCAATCTAACTGAGGGCGTTGAGTTTCTTAGCACTTGGCTAGGAGTGAGCCAAAGCCAATCACGGCTGCATTTGTCTCTCCACTCTGACATGGTCCAATGGTAAAGTTCTCCTGCTGGGATTTTACACTGGGGAATTGGCCTCTTCAATCTAATGTCAATTAACTCAGCCCAGGATCAGCCCCATACATTTCAAAGGGATTCTCAGGCTGGGTACAGGAACATATTTTTGGCAGTTATTTCCCTTTAGTTTAGTTTAGTTGAGAGACACAGCATGGAAATAGGCCCTTCGACCCACCGAGGTCACACTGACCATCGGTCACCTGTTCATACCAGTTCTATGTTACTCCCACTTTCTCATCCACTCCCTACACTCTCGGGGCAATCTACAAAGGCCAATTAATCTACAAACCTGCACATCTTTAGGATGTGGGAGGAAACCAGAGCACCCAGAAGAAATCTATGGGGTCACAGGGAGAATGTGCAAAATCCATACAGACAGCGCCCAAGGTCAGGATCGAACCCAGATCTATGGCAGTGTGAGGCAGCTGCACCACTGTGTCCACGCACTGCACCACTGTGTCACGCACTGCACCACTGTGTCACGCACTGCACCACTGTGTCACGCACTGCACCACTGTGCCACTTGTAGTTTAATTTAATGTTCTACTAAACAAGTCCAATGATATTCATGCAATGCTAAAGTTAACTTTAAGAGCTTCTCAAGCTGTTCTAAGAATTAAATTGGAAAACCAGGAATTGCAGATGCTGGATTTCTAAACAAAAAACAAGTGCTGGGGTAACTCAGCGGGTCAGGCAGCAACTCTGGAGAACATGGATAGGTTCATTTGCTCATGTGTCAAACGACGTAAAGCTCGCTTTTGGCTTCCGTTGTCGTCCACCATGTTGACAGAATTGGTCGCCGTACACGTCACTGAGTGCATCGTGTCGTCGTTGCCGGGTATCGCCGAGAAGAGGCTTCTGCCATGATCCCCACATGGATAGGTGAAGCTTCGGGACATTTATTTTTCCTCACACCAAAATCAGTTGAAGAAGGGTTCCTTTCAGCTTCTCGTATTCTCCAGAGATGATGCCTGACCCACTGAATTACTCTTTTGTCGAGTACTCTTTTGACTTTTTTTGTCGAATAATTAAATTGTTTGGCAAATATATCCAGCCTGGCCAAGCAAGCATGCTGAACAGATGCCATTTGTCTATTAAAGGCAGCCTTCTGTTGGGGACGATAATTGTTCCGAACAGCAGATATTAATCCCCTTATAAAAATAGAGGTCAGAGTCCTAGTATTAATAGGACAGTAAATCTTACTCCATTTCGAAACCTGATGGAGTTAGCTAGGAAGTACCAAGTCACCAGCATGAATATATCACATGTCTTCAATGTTCACATGAGTCAAACTTCCTGTATCCTGCCCTGCGTAAGCAAATAAACAACAGCTCAAGGCTTTCTCTAAAATTATTTTGATTGCATTATTTGGAGAAACCTGGAGCAGACTTGTAAATCTCCTGTTGCCGAAGTATGGATATAATTCCAGTGGTGTTCTTCAGGGATGGATTTATTTGTGTATCCTGCACTCCAGTTAAAATTTATGATGAGGCCATTTCCTGTTTCTACTGGAAATAAAATAATTTTTTGTCATTTGACTAAAGAAAATATACCGCTGGTGAGTTTTAAGGTACTGCTGGGAAATCAAACTCCTGCAAACCTGCCTGTGAGCTACTTGTTTACTGGTGTCAGTGGGGAGATGTTGCAGTTTGTCCAAGAAACGGTGTTGCACAAAATCGAAGCGAGCTGTCATCGATGTCTGATTGTGCAAATGGAGGTCCCCGTATGAAATTAGGCCCCACACAGGTGCAGTGGGAATGTCTAAGGTCTGCTCCCTCAGGTATGCCATTGACAGGAGAGCTTAGTTTTAGTTTAGTTTTGAGATACAGAGCGGAAACAGGTCCTTCGGCCCACTGAGCCGCGCCGACCAGCGATCCCTGCACACTAACGCTAACCTACATACACTAGAGACAATTTTCAGTTATACCAAGCCAATTAACCTACAGACCTGTATATCTTTGAGATGTGGGAGGAAAGTGGAGATCCCAGAGAAAACGCACACATGTCACGGGGAGAAGGTACAAACTCCATACAGACAGCACCCGTAGTCAGGATCGAGCCTTGTTCTCTGGCGCAGCAACTCTACCATAGCGCTACTGGGCCGCCCTTGCAAGCGCTGTTGCAAAAACTACTTGGCAGAACAAATCCACACTAGGGATGTCCCTTGAAGGGAAATAGAGCCACTTTAACTGTCATGGTTCATATAGTTTAAGACGCAGCAAATTTAATTGCGCAATATGAATGATCAGGCCGTTAAGTTTTTTTGTTTTGGAGGCACAGGAAAAGGGACTCGTCCAAAAACGATGCCTGTCCATTCCCTCCGCAGATGCTGCCTGACCCGCTGAGTTCCGCTAGCACTTTGTGTTTTGTTCAATCTTCTTGTTTTGTCAGGTTCATCCTCAATGACATGGTTTGGCCATCTCGAGGTTGAAATGGATTGGATTGGATTGGATTCCTTTATTGTCATTCAGACCTTTTGGTCTGAACGAAATTGCGTTGCCTGCAGTCATACATATAATAATAAATAACAAAACATACAATAAACACAAATTAACATCCACCACAGTGAGTTCACCAGGCACCTCCTCACTGTGATGGAGGCAAAAGTCTTAAGTCTCTGTCTCTTCCCTCCTTGTTCTCCCTCTGCGCTGAGGCGATCCAGGCTTCCGTTGTTGTGACCCCGCCAGATGATGGTGAGTAAGTCCCGCGGCTCAACCGAGCTCCGCGAACGGGCCAGTTCAGCTCCGTGGCCCGGGGTGGTCGAAGCTGCCGAAGCTGCTGCCCTCCAGTCCAGCGGATGCAGCTGTAGTTACGGGAGCTCCGGAGAACAGGTCACCAACCTGTGACCTGTGAGCTCCCGACGATGCCGTCCACTGGCCCGCGGCCGAGCCCCGAATTCAGGTCGCCGCAGCCAGAACGCCACCTCAGCCCCGAAGCCAGGCCACCACTGCTGGAACGCCACTTCAGCCCCGAAGCCGGGCCAACGGAATGCCGGAACGCCGCCACAGCTCCGAATTTGGCCAGCCTCGCGTTGGTAAGTCCTGGCTGGCTCTGCCTCCGAAGCCTCGAGGTAGATCGCAGTTGGAGGCCGCCAGCTCCGCCATTAGGCCTCGGCGCAGAAGGAGGCAGAGATGGGGGATACGACAAAAAGAGTCCCATTCCCCCGAAGGAAGAAAAACGGAAAAAAAACATCCCACCCCCCCCCCCCCCCCCCCCCACACACATATACAGCCCTAATAAACTAAAATTTAACTAAAAGAAGACAAAAGAAAACAAAAAAAAAAGTAAAAACAGACGAACTGCAGGCGAGCCGCAGCTGTCAACAGCTCCGCCACTGACCACTAGACATGGATTTCAGTGAGTTGCAATGTAATTTCACATTTCAGTGTGTTACAAATGTACCACTAGACATGGATTTCAGTGTGTTGCAATGTAAAATATACATCGTTGGCAAAGCCTCGGCGTATGGGAAGAAGTCAATGTCACAAATGGTTTTTTTTTAGGATGAATGAGATAATGGAAGATCACTCTACGTAATGTAATTTCAGAAGCTGTGTGAAATCTGACAATTAGGCTGTCTGCAGTGGGCTGATTGGTGTTTAATTTTCTCACCTCCCTGATAGTGCTGGGGAAACATTTGATCCTTGTGTGCACTTCTTATCTCACTTGTGGTTAGTGGACATCTGCACTTAGATTCAAAGTAGGTTACTGAAGAATTTCTTCCACAGCTCAACATAAATACCACTGATCATTGTCATTGTAGGGAATTTTTTAATGTTTCCACCTACACTTGGCTCTTATTTCATAACAATAATTTTGGATGCATATTTAGCTATATACATTTCAGTTCACATTTCAGCCTGTGCAACATGTGCACTGGAAACTATGAATTTCCATTCTTGCATTTCACCGAGACCAGACTGAGTTCAGATTCAATCACATTCAAGCTGGAGTAACTCAGCGAGTCAGACAGCATCTCTGGAGTAAAAGAATAGGTGACGTTTCGGGTCAAGACCCTTCTTCTGGACTTTAATAGATCATGAATTATGATGTGATAACCACCAGTCCTATATACTATTGACTACAATTATTTTTTGCCATGTTTTTCTGAACATTATTTCCATAGTTCCTGTCATCCTTTGATTGAATGTAT
This sequence comes from Leucoraja erinaceus, assembly GCF_028641065.1. Classification (NCBI taxonomy): domain Eukaryota; kingdom Metazoa; phylum Chordata; class Chondrichthyes; order Rajiformes; family Rajidae; genus Leucoraja; species Leucoraja erinaceus. Next base: position 21,601,056 of record NC_073398.1, read on the forward strand.
TTGTCTTTGGTTTGATCTCCAAGATGAATGGAACTCCTTAATGGAAGCATCTCAGGTTCTCCCTGCTTGTCCCACCACTCTCACCCCCCGTGGTGCTCACCTCTACCAGTGACCCAAGCCTTCATCATCAGTGCCACCCCAATCCCCTAAGGTCCCGCCTATAAGCTTTAAGGCAAAGATAGACAAATTCTTGATTTGAACGGGTGTCAAGGATTATGGGGAGAAGGCAGGAAAAAAGGGATCAGGAGGCAGAGTTCAGCCATGATTGAATGGCGGAGTAGACTTGATGAGCCGAATGGCCTAATTCTACTCCTGTGACTTGTGAACTTGTGAAGCTAGGATTTATATGTTTGTGCTCATTCCAATGCCCCCAGCCTCTGAGAGTAAAGTGGTAAGGGATTGTGGATGGAATTGGGTCAAAATTGTTGTTAATCTGGAAGCACAGGGGAGGCACTTTCCGTGGGATTAGTGGGGTAAGCAGTGAATAATTGTGGTTGTGTGTTGTAATTAACTTCCATAGCCATCCTGTTTTTAATGATCTGTTCTTCAGTTTCTGGCACTTCACATTTTCACTGCATGAAATGGAATGTTGGAAGTGTGAGGGGCAGGCACTGTAAGGCTGATGCCCACAAACAACCAGCATAGAAGCGGACAACCACTTTGGGTGCTACTACATTGCATGGGCAGAGGCTTTTCTCAGAGCTTGAAGCCTCATTCCTTTGTGCATCCAACCAAAGTTAGACTGGCAAAGTGGCAGCAATTCTAAGCAAATGCTTGCTCAGTGTTTCCCACAGAATTCTGGTTGTGGATGTAGTGCAGTGCAGGGGATGGCAGGTACAGTGGGGTCAGGTCCAGTGTAGCATGGGCAAGGGAGAATGAGTGGGGACAGCCAGGGGGACAGAACAGATTCATGGATAGAGAGTCTACTCGGGAGAGTGAAAGGACTGAAGCAGTTCCCTGTGTAAAACGTGCCAGGAATGATGGCCATCTTGTTATGCTCTTCCTCACCAGATAACTTGAAAAATGAATTCCTTCTGAATGATATGAAGTAATAATTACATAAGGCTGCTGCAATTTACAAAATTTTGTTTTCATTAAAGACCTGTGTCTAGGTCGATTGCAAACAGTGGATGAAATGCTAACTGATCTGGAAGTCAAACTTGCTCCAGATGCTGCCATAAACTCATTGGCATGCAGTTGTACAGGCAGTCGTCACCCCTTCCAAATGGTGCATGCAGCTCAGCGGAGGTAGTTCTTAATTGGAATTGTAGATTTGTGGAAATTGCAACTAATTAGAATAACAAATCATTCTGATCTGTGGGGAAATCAAAGAGAGTTTTTAATTTCAGCTGGTAGCAGTGGAAGTATTAGCAGTTTAAAGAAAGATCAAAATGATTTTTTTTGCGGATCAAGAATGTTTGAAAACTTGGCTCTAGAGGATATGGACAATGTTTCGACTTTGCGATCTGCTGCCATTCAATATGTTTATGGAAACGAATTGTTGGGTGTGAAGAGAACCAGTATTCGTTTTTTCCGACAAATGGCTTTAAATGATACAAAAAAAATTAACTTACTTTAAAAAAATGTTACCATGTGAGCTGGTAATATTTCTGACCTCTACTTGGAACTGTTTGGTAGTCCATGGGTCTAGGAAGTGTCAGTGGTAACAATGGGGCAGGGATCCTTAGTTCCAGTATTTTTCTTGTAGTTCCGGTGCAGATATATTCCTTTTTCCTCATCTGTGCCTTTGCCCTCTCTCGCACTCTATTTACGATTATGCTCTTTCTGCACTTACCTGAATGCAGCCTTTTCGATTACTTTCTGTGTTGCTTCATTTCTCTGCCGTTTTTCTCTCGCCACAATCCCTGGTCAGTAAAGGAATTCACTGCCTGAATATTTAAGCGCTGGCTGTAAGTGTTTGCAATGGTGCACTTAATTTTCCAGTTATTGGAGCCAGGAATGTATGTTTATACTCTGGCACAGGTTGAGTTTGCAACTGCTTTGGGCAAATCTGATTTTAAGTGATGCTTTATCATTTGCAATCAAGATCAAGAGTTCAAGAGAGTTTATTGTCATGTGTCCTTGATAGGCCAATGAAATTCTTGCTTTGCTTCAGCACAACAGAACATAACAGGCATTGACTACAAAACACATGAATAAATAAACTGATAAAGTGCAAATAACAGATAATGGGTTATTAATGTTCAGAGCTTTGTCCGAGCCAGGTTTAATAGCCTGATGGCTGTGGGGAAGTAGCTATTCCTGAACCTGGTTGTTGCAGTCTTCAGGCTCATGTACCTTCTACCTGAAGGTAGCAGGGAGATGAGTGTGTGGCCAGGATGGTGTGGGTCTTTGATGATACTGCCAGCCTTATCGACACCGCGACTGTGATAAATCCCCTCAATGGAAGGAAGGTCAGAGCCGATGATGGACTGGGCAGTGTTTACTACTTTTTGTAGTCTCTTCCTCTCCAGGGCGCTCAAGTTGCCGAACCAAGCCAGCATGCTCTCTTCAATCTTTGAGATGGTCATTGCCTTGCCATAACTATGTTGCAGCCATTATGTTTTCTGTAAACCTGTGTATGATACTAGTATTACACTAGTATTTTAGTACAATATATTAACTTCCTCTGATACTCCAACACATTTCTTGGCTGTAATTTGAGCTGTCTGCACCTGTCACCTTCCACGCTGAGACCTATTCTTAAACTAATTGATGGAAATATGCTTTTTTCCCCTTAGTTTGACATAGAAGTACATAGTCATTCCCATCTTGTATTAGTAGGTAGAGTGTAAATACTAGTGAGGTGCTCTCAACAGTGTAGCCCTTTAGATGCCCTGAAACTCTCAACAATGTACCTTCGATCAGTTTTTCTTGGTGTGGTTTATGTTATTGTGTTGATGATTGTGATTGGATTGATAGGGGGTGTAAATGGCAAATTTGGATATGTTATAGTTTTAGAGGCAAGAAGATGTAACTGGGTAAAATTCAGTCAACCACCCAGAGGTTTCTTCTCAACTCTAAGAAAATGTTCTGTACTGTTACAGATGAACCTGCTTTGAGCAATTGTTCTCACTTTGCTAGGTGGCATAGCATCCATCCAGGAATTTAACTTGGGACCTTTTGCTGGGTTTACAAGACAGAACTTCTCCAGATAATGCGAGCCATAGTGTAGATCACAGAATACATCTCCAGTGTGATATGCCATACCCTGAAATGTCACTTTTTAATTACTCGCATCAATTAAATTTTACCCAACAATTTCCCATGAAATGCTGTTATTTATCTTGCCCACTATGACCTGTGGCTATCGAAAACCTCAAATACAGCTGCATGTATTTGTCTGACTTCTTTGTTCATTGAGATTAGATCACTGTTCATTCCCAGTTTAATAGTCTCAGGGTCACTCCAGTCTGGTGTCGTTCTTCTCTGCCACAGCTCACAATATAAAGTGCTTGGCCCTGTACGTTCGTTGTGGGCTACCTATCCTCTCTTGGTGATGAACCAGCTCTGGACCCACACTATATCGCTTGCCTTCGGTGCTTTTAAATCTTGTTAAACATTGAGAAGTGCTGGCTTAACAGCTAAGGGAGGGCAGTAGATTTAATTAATAGGACGTTTCCTCTAAAGCTACAAGGGATAGCAGAATTAGGCCATTCGACCCATCAAGTCTACTCTGTCATTCAATCATTGCTGATCTATTTCTCCCTTCTAACCCCATTCTCCTGCATTCTCCCCATAACCTCTGACACCAGTACTAATCAGAAATCTATCCCTGACGTAAAATCATGGAGTAGAGAATCACTGGCTTCTGGCTACCATCCATTGTGCTCCAGCTTTTGCTAGGTGTGTCCTGCTGCTCAGCCAGGCTTTCTCAGCGGTGGTTGTGCCAGTGCCTGGCACATTGGCTCAAAAGTATGGTTTCTGAAGTACAATAGGTCAGTTGGTAGGTGGGCCAACTCTCCAAACCTTGGAGCTAGTTGTCAGATATTGGTGTAGAAGGCATTGCAGGGCTAACTGGGTTCACAACTTTGTCATGTCTGAATCCAATGGCTAGAACACAGAAAAGTACAGCAAAATAACAACCATTTGGCTAACAATATCGGTGCTGAACCTGATGCCAAGATCATCTCCTGTCTATTTGCACCTAACCTATATCCCACCATTCTCTACATATCCACGTGTCTATCCAAAAGCCTCTTAAATGCCACTATCGTATCTGCCTCAACCTTGAGCACTGGCATCACATTGCAGGCAATCAAAACCCCATGTTTAAAATTGTTGCCCAAAACATCTCCTTGAAATGTTTCCCCTCTCACCTTTAAGCTATGCCCTCTAGTATTTGATATTTCCATCCTGGGGAAAAAGGTTCTGACTGTCTACCCTATCCATGCCCCTCTATCAAGTCTCTCTATAACCTCCGGTATTCCAGAGAAAATACTTCAAGTCTGTCCAACATCTCCCTGTAGCTAATAACCCCTAATCCAGGCATCATTGTGTTAAACTATCTCTCCACCTGACACTACATCCGTCCTGTAATGGGGTGGCAAGAACTGCACACATTACTCCAAATGCAGCTTAACCTAAGTCCAATAAAGTGGCATTAGGTCTTTGTGACTCTGTACACGTTTACCTCAGAAAGATTATGGAAGGGATGAACTTGTGCCAGATTTTCTACTGAGCTCTGGGAAATTTGTTATTTTTTCTTCTTCGAAACAGAATTGAAAAGCTCTATAAAGTCATACAGCAATGTAGACAGGCCCCTCGGCACAACTTGCCCATGCTGACCATGCCTACATGTTTATAGAGTCATAGAAACATTTAGAGAGTCATAGTTATAGTCTCTATGCTTCTTGCTTGATGAATATTGCATTTGTTGCCTCTTTGAGATGTGGGAATTCCGTAATCCAAGGGCTAATCTGCGGTTCCAGAGCAGGTTGCTTGGACAAGAGGATGTAGAGGTGCTCTCAGTGGATTGGGATCACTTTTGCATATCAGGTGCATCCATGTTGGCTTGTCATTGGATTTAAAATGACCCTCTTGCGTTCTGGAATATTAGATTCGAAAGGCAACGGTTTAAAAGGTTTGTTTTGAAACTGCTTTAAACCACGATGCTTCTCATTCTTCACATCTCTGTGGCCGGAGGACATTCAACATCAATAAATCCTTCTTTGTTAAGTCAACGCATCCTGCTTTTCATTACTTTGGATTACCATCTGACAAAGTATAGAAATCATTTGGAAATTATTACCACTTTTGGGATCACGATCGTACTCTTGTTTAAAAAAAAAGGAAATTATCCGATTTGCTGTGTGTTTTTCTGCTGATATAGACACAATTGAGGCAAGCAAAATGAATGCATGTGCAAAACTGCTTTGGTCCATATCCATAACATTTTTCATGTGGCTTTAGTTCTAGGAAGTGGAGACATTTCTGTAACAATAATTTAACCAATGGTCTCTGCTGTTCAAACAGAAACATCCAGTTTGTGGACTTCCATCTGTGCTCCAAATGGGATGAAGGTCCCAACTATGTCAGGAGCTGAGTTCCAGAATCAGACTCAGTTGTTAATTCTGGTGCAAATTGTGCACAATATTCATTTGCATTTCACTGCAATGAACAACCAGACTTGAACATTTATAAATGTAATTTCAATGTTAGATTTGACTTTTCAGAGTCATTGAGTCACACGGCATGGAAACGGGCTCTGCAGCTAAACTCATCCATGCCAACAGTGATGTCTACCTAAGCCAGTCTCATTTGCCTGCCCCCTCCCACTCCGTTTCTCTGTCCTGGGTCTCCTCCATGACAGCGAGCACACGGAAATGGAAACAGGTTTGGGGAGTCTGCACCCCGGGGGCATGAACATCGAATTCTCCCAATTTTGTTAGTCCTTGCTGTCTCCTCCCCTTCCTCAGCCCCCCTGCTGTCCAACCCATCCCCCAGTGGGCTGTCTACCCTAAGCCAGTCAGTCTGATTTCGCCCGAAAAGTGCTATTTCCTTCGCTCATAGATGTCCACCCGCTCTCCAAAACCTCTTTGCCTGCTTTTGGCTCATGTCCCTCTAAATCTTTACTATCCAACATACCTGTCTAAATAACATTGAAATTATACTCAGCTTCCTCTGGCAGCTCATTCCATGCAAACCAGTCTCTCGATACGATAAAGTTGCCTCTCGGGTCCTTATTAAATCTTTCCCATCTTAACATAAACCTATGTTTTCTAGTTTTAGATTTTGTGCCTTGGAATTAAAACTGGGATCTATCCCAGTTTTATGTACCTCGAGAAAGGCTGTTCCAGACATTTATTTTGCTGGCAATTCTTGGATTTACTGTTATCATATTTCAGCACATCACATTAGCACATGCCTCACTGACCATATGAATATTGACAGCACTGTCCAATAATAAACATTGCTTTTTGCAAAGAGCTTAACTTCTGAATCCCGATTTAGATCGAAGTGAGCATTAAAGGGCCTGTCCCACTTGGCCGTCCTTTGCGCGCCATTTGCCGTCCTGGTAGCGTGTGGGTAGTGCGGGACGGGTGCATGGAGTGGCGTGGTGGAGTGTGGAGTTGCACGCGGTATCGCGCAGCGCTCCAGGGTTTAGTTCTGCACAAAATCTTTGCGCGCCACCAGCCTGTCGCGTAAATGACAGCCAAGTGGACAACCTGACGCGGCGCAATGTCTCACCTCCAACAGCAGCAGAAGCAGGCAAGCGATCATCGAGCTCGGCCTGGGGCTCACGGCCATTGCGGATCCGGATCCGCCCCCACTGCTACCAGAGCGGGGCCAAGACGATTGGAGATAGACACAAAATGCAGGAGTATCTCAGCGGGCCCGGCAGCATCTCTGGAGAGAAGCAATGGGTGACGTTTCGGGTAGAGACCCTTCTTCAGACTGAAGAAGAGTCTTGACCCAAAACATCATCCATTTCTTCTCTCCAGAGATGCTGCAGGTCCCGCTGAGTTACTCCTGCATTTTGTGTCTATCTTCAAATGATGTCACACGCTCCAGACGGCCGTGCGGGCGCATGATGAAACGTGCGACCGTCATGCGTCAGTCACTACCGGCCTGTCGCGTAAATGACTGCCAAGTGGGACAGGCCTGAGAGAAAGCATTGTTTGAATGAGCTTGAAGATAAAGTAACAATTTTTTTGCTCATTTTATCAGCTACTGTGTGCAGAGTAAGAAAATGTGCACCTTCACAATTTGTTGGAATTCGATAAGACAACTGACTTTCTGGAGTTTATGGTGGATCTGTTTGATCAAGGAATATATTCTATTGTGCTTGCTCTGTCTAATTCAAATAAATACTGGGAACATACTGGCAGTTTGGATTACAGACAGTTGGCACATTGAGTGTAAGTCCGGCTTGCAGAATGTGTAGGAAAGAACTGCAGATGGTGGATTAAATCGAAGGTAGACACAAAATGCTAGAGAAACTCAGCGAGACAGGCAGAGATGCTGCTTCCAGAAGATAGCCACTCACTCCATTAACTACCTAGCTTCTCCACAAGACCTTTGTGTTGTAAGTGCTTGCTGCTTTTGTTTGAACCTTTGGCATCTGCAGTTTTTTTTAATTAATTCTAATTTTGCCATTTCCTTGTTTTGTTAGTAAGGCAGTCAGTTAAATGTTGCCTATGAGCTTTTTACCCTTTTTACCATCATCTAAAATGATAAATTAACTGAGAATGAGTGCACAAATGATTTGGTTTGATGGACAAAATTGAATTACCTTAATTAATTTGTATTCATCAGCAAAACATTATTCTCTTTGGTCAGAAATAGTATTCCGGAATTCTATCTCCTGAACAATAAATACTGGAGACACAGGAAACTGCAGATGCTGGAATCTTGTGTAAAACACAAAGTACTGGGGTAAATTAATACCTCAGGCAGCTTCTCTGGAGAACCTGGACAGGTGACGTTTTGGGTTGGGACCCTCCTCCAGACATGCTACTAAATTACTCCAGCACTATGTGTTTTCAAACAATGAATACTATTATTTTTACCTGATTATGTTTAGGTATTCCCTTGTCGGGATGATTTTGTTTCAGTGTGTATCCAATCTTATTGTCTCCAACCAATATTTTTACTGATGAATGCATAATCTCCACCTTGGCCGCAGCATTGTAGAACCCCGTCTTAAATGGGAAATATGATCATGTAATTGAGCTATCCTTGATATTTTGTTTTGCACAAAAACCGAAGTAATATTAAATGAAGGTAGAAGGGACTGGAAATGGAATGATAATTTCTAACATGACACTTCAGAAGAAGTCCTCGCTGCCGACTGTGGGGGCCCCAGTGTGAGACACTCTGGGAATTAATTCAGCAAAATTGGTCATGCATCTAACTTGCATGATTTGAGTATTACCAGCGAAATGGGAAATATTACATTCCACACTTGGAAAGCTACCATATCCAAGCCACTGATTAATGCACCTCAAAGATCGTTTGGTTAGCTGTCCCATTAAAACAAAGCATCCAGAGGTGTCATTGCACAGGAATGCCATGAATAGAGAAGGGGAAAAAATGAAGCATTAAAACACACGCTATAATATGACCTGAGAAGAAAAACACCCCCTTCCCCAAGTGGTGATTTAAATCTGGTGTTTTAACTACTCACTTGTTGGGAATGTCGTGTCTGATGCTTGGTTACTTCAGCGGTGAGCCCATATTGTGAGTTGAAATTGCAGCATGTTGCCCTGTTCAAATCATGGCTCGCATCCTTACTTCCTGGTTCGCTTTACACAGTAAACATGCAAGTAAATTGGTTCTGATATATTTAATTCTGGAACTCAGGAGCTTGCAATGTAATTTGCTGTGTAAATGGTAAGAGGACGAACTGACATAATTACATGCACGTGCATGTGTACATGTACACATGTGTGTGTGTACATTTGCATGTGTACAACCTCCTGCGTTCCGGAATTAAATATATCGGAACTAAGTTTACTGTGGAGGAGGTTGAACCAATTTTGCAAACCAAAGAGAATCCTAAATACTCTGTCTGAGACAAAGATTTATTTAGACGGCTACTTTATTGATCTTTGAAATAAAACTGCATTAGATTGGTCACAAGGAATTGCTGGTCAACAGGAACAACATGTGTACACTTCTGTACTGGGTATTTTTGAAAGTATAAAAATATTTTTAAAGTAATTCAACGTATCTTAAAATGATAAATTTTGCTGGCAGACAAAGTTGATGAAAAATTACAAAATTCAATTCAATAAATCTGTGGCTTAATTCTTTAAATCCCATTCAAACCACATTATGTAATATGTCATCCATTCAGTCGGCGATGGTTCCAAAATGAAATCATAAAATATTCCAGCACCCCTCAAGACCACAACTACTTCAGTCTGCAATATCATTGTGTCAATTTCTGGCACTTTATCAAAAGAACTTTATAAAGTTGATTTTTTGGCTTTCCCTATCAAACAAGCTTACGACAATGGAAAACCAGTGATCAGAAGGTCTAATGAACATGCACATGTGGCAGCAACAAGGCCCACATGAACAACAAGAAGCGACTGGGAATGTTATGACTGATTTATGGACTCATTCATTGCAATAGTTCACACATTTACAGTAATCGCTTCCCCTGATGATTTGCAATTATGTATTGATCATTTCTTACTTTAACTGCACAAAATTATGGACTTGTTGGTGAACCTCAAGTACTCTAGGGTAACAGGAAGGCATTTGAAACATGGCATATAATTGTAAATTGTTGGCAATCGTTAACTTAGCCAGACTATCCTCTTATTTTGTTAGCTGTTCACAGATTTCAATCTATGCTCTGTAAATGAAAAGTACTGTTGCAGCCAGAGTTTCTAGACATTGACATTACTCATTCGGGGGCTCGCTGCAGAACACAATGTGAAAATTGAACCCACTGTTTACAACCATTGGACAGAAAAGTAAAATCTCTTACGTATCATAAAGTAAGTGCTGGATACTGCTAGATTTCTGGTAAATTTCTGGTATCTGGCCTGGTCTATGTGTGACTTCAGGCCCACCAATTGGTTCATTCTTAATTGCCCTCAAAGTTCTGAGATGGAAAATAAATGTTGGCGTTGCCATAAGGAGGAAGGGATGTTGGTGGAAGGGGAGGAGGAGGAACTTGCATTCCTTCTTCTTGCTTTACAATGATCCCATCCTCATCTTGCATCTTTAGCCTCATTAACTCTGGCATGTGTGTAACCATCTATCTACCCACCACCACTCCCGCCCCCCTTACCTGCATTCACCTATCACTCACCACCCTATGTCCTGCCCCTCCTCTCCTCCAGCTTTGCTACCCCCCACCCTCCTGGTCCTTCACCCACCACCATCATAATCAAGCCGGAAATGTCACATCCATGTTCTCCAGAGATACTTCGTGCTCACCTAAAAAACAGCGAACATAGTTCCTTTTTTGCATATCTTTCATCCATTTGTTCTATATCTTTCTACATCATTGTCTATTACTCTTGTTTCCCTTTCCCGTGATTTTCAGTCTGAAATAGGGTCTCGACCCGAAACATCACTCATTCCTTCTCTTCAGAGATACTGCCTAACCTGCTGAGTTACACCAGCACTTTGTGTCTGTCTGTTGCATGATACGCTGAGTTACTCCAACACTTGCCTTTAACATTTTTCTGGCTTTCGCATAGACGTGAGCGAATATTTACTTTTAAAAAACACACTTCATATAGTGCTTCATGTAAGTGTTTTGTACTAATAAATCTGTAAAAATAGTCAAGGGGCTGACATTTGAAAGTGTTATCTTAAATTCAGAAATCCCTCGTACAGAAGTACAGTATGCAGTTGTTTTTTTTTGTTGGCAATCATGTGTTCAAAATAAACTCGGTTTTATGCAGAGGAAGAAAACATTTTTGAAGCAGGTGGTCACAAAGTGCTGGACTAACTCAGCGAGTCAGGCAGCATCTCTGGAGAACATGGAAAGGTGGCATTTCAGTTTGGGACCTTTGTTCAGACTGACTATAGGAGGTGGGGTGAAGGGGTGGGGGGGAGGACGGGAAGAAAGCTGGGAGAGAGCTGGAAGAAGGGTCCTGCCCCGAAACATCACTTCTCCTAGGACTCCGAGAGATTCTGCCTGACCTGCTGAGTTACTCCAGCACTTTGTGACTTTTTGTGCAAGCCTGCATCTGTTGCTCCTTGTTCCTAAAGTTTTGAAAGATGTCTGGGTGGTCTCTTACATCTCAACTACCATAGAATTGAGTCTTGTTGATGCTTGTAAGGGTTCCAGTCTTGGCACATTTGGTGGTGTTGTATATACAATAACTGTTCAGGAACATGATATTACTTATGGCTGTGAAGACGGCATGATCTGAAAGTACAGCAGTTGGCAATATGTTCAGTTCATTAAATAAGGTCAGGAAATCTGGGTTAAAAACGTTGCTATCGTGCGATGATGTCAAGAAACCACTCTGATTGTTGTAAAAACCCATCTGTACCCATTGCGAACTTTAAAGGATGAAATCTGCTTCCCTTTCCCTCTGTAGCAAATAGTTGACTGCAGACCACAAACAATGTGCCTTTTAAATCCTTGCACGTTATTAAACTAAAGGCAGATTATCGATTCAATTCTGGTCTTGTTAACAATGCTCAAACCCTATGATTGAAACAGAAAGATAGATCCCAGTGAAACCACAAATGTGTCTAACCCCTTTAATCACACTGTGCCTAATTCAAGATAGACACAACAAATGCCTGTAACTTGGAGTAACTCAGCGGGACAGGCATCATCTCTGGAGAGAAGGAATGGGTGATGATTTGGGCCGAGACCCTAGTTTAATTTAGGTTAGTTTAGAGTTACTGTGCGGAAACAGGCACTTCAGCCCACCCAGTCTGCGCCGACCAGCGATCCCTGCACATTAACTCCATCCTACACACATTAGGGACAATTTACATTTATACCAAGTCAATTAACCTACAAATCTGTCCGTCTTTGGAGTGTGGGAGGAATCCAAAGACCTCTGAGAAAACCTACGCAGGTCACAGGGAGAACGTACAAACTCTGTACAGATCAGTTAGGATCGAACCTGGGACTCTGGTGCTGTAAGGCAGCAACTCTACCACTGCGTCACCGTGCCACCCCGTGGCAAGGTACTAAATCGCACTATTGCTGTACAACATGTGGATTATGTAGTTAGGTGACTTCACATGGTGTGTATGAACATACAGCTTTGATCGTACTAAACATTCAGTTCCACCACCACCACCAATGCACGTTGACTGTAATAGCATCTCCGAAACACATGCTCCCTACAACCAAGAAGGATGAGAGCATATGGCACCACCATATGCAGGTCCACCTCCAAGTCTCACACCATACTAACATGGAAAATATGTTGCCAGACCTTCATTACTGTTGGGTTTCAATCCTGACACTCCATCCTCAAATGCATTGTCGGAACACAATTAAAATCATTAAAACTGCGCATGCGCAGATTGGTCTCCTCTCCTGTCTGTCACCCCCACGGCCGGGACGACGACGCCACTTCCTGCACCATCGCCGCACTGATTGGCCACATCCGCTGTCGGTCACCGGCGGGGCCCGCCTCACCCAGCATTGCCCGGCGCCTCAGTCGGTCAGCAGCGGCTGGAGGGGATGGTCACATTTGCCGGAGGGCACAGTCACAGCCGCAGCCGCCGGAGGATGTGACCTGTGGCGAGGAGAATACTCCAACGTGAAAGAGAAAGCTGAAGGAGCGGAGTGCCTAAGAGACTGGGGGAGAGCAAGGAGCGGAGTGACTAGGAGACCGGGGGAGAGCAAGTGGATGGATATGACTTCCTCCGTGCGGCCCGTGTGCCCGCCTCTCTCCACTGATTAATGATCCGTGTTCTATCAGGATCAGCGTTCGTGTCGGGGAGAGGAGGTGCCGCTTGTGGGGGCTCGGGCCCAGACCAAGTCGGACCCATTGGGTTCTTGTCACATGGGAGGTCTTGTCACCCAAAGCAATATTGCACCACTCACCCATAGCCCCCAACTGCACTGACGTGACAAAAACTTGTTAAAAAATAAGATCAATGTGAACGCAATTCACTCTACCTCTTCAGTCCCTTATTCATCTCCATTTTCCTCACTCTCCCCACCTCCTTCTGCTTCCTCCCCTCACCCCCTATTTCCCCTCCCCTCTCTTCCCCCTCCTCTCCTCCATTACCTGGTGAGATGGCTCTCCTGGTAAGGAATGAAATTCAATCCATGGCAAGGAATGACATAGGATCAGAAGGTATAGAATCAATGTAAAAATGGCCCGATTGGAGTTATATATAGGCCTACGAACAGTAGCCAAGATGTATGGTAAGTGGGAGAGGTTAGGAGGGAGAGTGGGGGAGAAGGGGGATAGAGGTAGAGCAGGGGGATAGGGAGGGGAGAGGTGTTATGGAGGGAGGGAGTGACTGAGGGTAGGAGAAAGGAGAGGAAGAGAGAGGTGAGGGAGGAAGTGGGGGAGGGGAGGAGGACGGGAAAGAAAAGGGAGCTGAAGACGAGGGGGAGGGAGTCCTGTGAAGTGAGGGGGAATGGAGGTGGATAGTAGGAAGAGGGATGGCGAGTTGATGAAAATATTAAATGCAAAGTTATTAACCTTATCTTCTGCTGTTAGTGCGGGCCCGTCAGCCGATGAAGCGCAGTTGGGGGCTATCGCTCAGTGGTGGAATATTGCGTTGGGGGACAAGGCCTCCCGTGTGACAGGGACCCAACGGGTCCCACTTAGTCTAGTTGAGGTTTATAAAATTATGAGGGACCTAAACAGGATAGATAGAACATTTTTTCCCTGGGCAAAGTAGTCTAAAATTGGAAGCCACAAGTTTAATATTAGGTGGTGAGATTTAAAGATGATCTGAGGGGCAAATGTTTTCGAACAGAGGGTAATGATTACCTGGAACATGCTGCTTTCAGAAGCATTGGAGGCAGATACAATTACGTAGTTTAGAAAGTGTTTGCACGGTCACTTAGGAACGGCATAGAGGAATACAGGTTTAATGTGGAGAAATGTGTAATGTGTCATCACGTTGGCAAGAGTGAGGTGGGATGAAAGGACCTTTTCCTGTGCTGTACATTCTTTTGATTCAAAACTCAAATGGGACTGCAATTGCATAGTCTTCCCAGGTTACATCCATAATTCACATTGACAAACACATTGACAAACACTTGCGCTTGGTCCGCCGAGCCCTACTGGATCTCCGCCTTGCTAACCATTTTAATTCCCTATCTAGCCTTAACCCAGGATTGAGTAGGCTAACCTATGTTGAGCGTTTGTCAGCACTGGGCCTGTTCTCGCTGGAGTTTAGAAGAATGAGGGGGAACTCATTGAAACATAGAGAATAGTGAAAGGCTTGGTTGGAGTGGATGTGGAGAGGATATTTCCTCTAGTGGGAAAGTCTAGGACCAGAGGTCATAGCCTCAGAATTAAAGGACGTTCTTTTAAGAAGGAGATGTGGAGAAATTTCTTCAGTCAGAGAGTGGTGAATCTGTGGAATTCTTTGCCACAGACAGCTGTAGAGGCCAAGTCGGTGGATATTTTTAAGGCAGAGATCGATAGATTTGTGATTAGTACAGGTGTCAGAGGTTATGGGGTGAAGACAGTCGAATGGGATTAGGAGGGAGAGATAGTTAAACCCTGATTGAATGGCAGAGTAGAATTGATGGGCCGAATGGCCTAATTCTACTATTATGACCTTTCCCATTCCCATACTGACCTCTCTGTCCTAGAGTCAGGCCACATGCAAACTGGAGGAACAACACTTCATATTCCACTCGGGTAGCCTACATCCCAACATTGTAGGAACATTGAATTCTCCAATTTTAAGTAACCTCAAGCAACTCTCCTCCAGTGCCTCCCTTTCTCCTCCATATTCAGCCCCTCCACCCTTTTCTTCCCCTCCTCCTCGCTGTGTCCCACCTGGACTCACACCTATTTCTTCCCTCCCCTTCCACCCATTTCCCTTCCTCTTGCTTCACAAGTCGCAACTCTTCAATCCTTTTGTCTCACAACTTCTGTTTTAATCGCTGGCCTTTGATCCAAACATCTGCCTATTAACATGCCCCCTCCCCTTGTCTTTGTCCACCTATTGCCTGCCACGCTTTGTCCTGCCTCTCCTCTCTCCCACTTTCCTTACCCTCTGCCCCCTCTACAATGTCTGAAGAAGGGTCCTGACCCGAAATGTCACCTACCCATATTCCCCAGAGATGCTGCCTGACCCACTGAGTTACTTGAGCACTTGTGTCCTTTTACATAATATTAAGTAGTGACTTATTATTGGGGCCATTCTCCAAATTATTACTAGGAATGTGAAAAGCCTGAGGATATCTAACATTGTTGAAAAGAAAAAGAAAACTTTGCAGATGCTGAATAATACAAAGATGATTAGAAATACTCAGCTAGCCAGGCAGCATCTGGAAGAAATGAACAGATTTAACATGTGTTTAAGAAGGAACTGCAGATGCTGGAGAATCGAAGGTTACACAAAAAAGCTGGAGAAACTCAGCGGGTTTCTGAAGAAGGGTTTCGGCCCGAAACGTTTCCTATTTCCTTCGCTCCATAGATGCTGCTGCACCCGCTGAGTTTCTCCAGCTTTTTTGTGTAACCAACAGATTTAACATGTTGGGTAGATGATGTTTAGTCAGTTGGACAGTTTGTACAAAATGGAAAGGCTGGTCTGGATGAAAGGTCATCTACCTGTAATGTTAACTCTGTCTTGTGTCTGACTCCACGGATGCAGACTGACCTGCTAAGTATTTCCAGCATTCCTTTCTTAATTTCAGTTTAAAACATCAGCAATGTTTAGTATCTCACAATGCCAATATCATGTGTTCAATCTCTAATTTTCTGCCATCTCCAGTTTAAATCTCATCTGAAATGATCAATTGTGGTTAAGAAGCCTTCACTGCCCAATTTCAGCAGGGTCTACTGCCTTTTCTGTCATCAGACATTTCTGTAAGATCAGCCATTCTATAACATTTATATTCACTGTGTAACATTTATTACAGATTTGTTTGTTTGTCACCTGCCTGTATTGACACATCTTACAAGGGTTAGCCACTCATTGTCACCTCAATGGGAACCTATTCACCAATAAATAAAAGTGGGGTCATAACAGTATGCAGCTCACATATCTTTTGTTTTCATTGTTGGAGAATTCTGGATCCAAACAAAAAGTCCAATTTTGTAGTGTCTTTATTGCCAATGCAAGAGTCAAGAGGGTCGCATGTTTTATTGTCATATGTCTCAGATAGAACAATGAAATTCTTACAGCAGTGAAACAGAATATAACCATATAACCATATAACAATTATATGTAAACATAGTACACTGTACACTGTAAACAATAAAATAATGAGAAAAAAAGTTCATTATGTGTGTGTATATATATATATATATATATCATAAGGTCATGTGATAGGATCAGAATTTGGCCATTCGGCCCATCAAGTCTACTCCGCCATTCAATCATGGCTGATCTATCTCTCCCTTCTAACCCCAACACACATACACACACATGTGTATATATATATATTCACAAGTACACAGGTACATATAAAAAAACCATAATAATAGTGCAATAATAACAATAACAGGTAGTTCAGAGCTTAATGGAGGTTGTAGTGTTTAATAGCCTGATGGCTGTAGGGAAGAGCTGTTCCTGTACCTGGATGTTAAAGCCACCATCTATCCCCAAGATAAACAGCTCAATTTACAGTAGAATGCTGTGGAAATAGTTGAAACTATTTTAGTATTTGTTTGTATTCTGTGTAAGAAACATTAAGCATAGCAGATGAAACATTCACCGAAGGCACAGTTTTAGGTACGATTTAGTTAATAAAGTTGAAAGATGTAATCGGCAGATTGAAAACAACAGAAGTTTCCAACTTGATCCATGGGTTTGCAACTAATGTTGCATGGTTAGTGCCCCATTCTAGGCCTGAGGGCACGGTCGACAAACCCTATCCCAAAAATCTTGAGATTAAAATCCTAACCTAGGAAACGTAGATATCTTAAATCACAGCAGTTGGATCTTTGTATTTCAAATGTATTTAGGCAGCATGATGCATGGTGAATTGTGCATTGCAGATTCAGATTTTGTACCTCTTGAAAATATATAGGTGACGTATGAGCATAGACATCATCACCACAACCTCTCCGGATCCCATATAAATTTCCCTTTCACATGATGTCTGGGATTATAGCAGTAAACCCGTTGTTATGTGAGCTCTTTTATGCTCCCTGTGCTGCACAGTGACTCTCTACTTTGTAACTTAGTTTCCAAGATGCACTTTGTACTCTTTGAAATTGTTTTGATGGCGATGACCTTCTTCATTTAGGAAGATAGGCTGATGAACAGTATAGTGAAACCATACACCAGTAACCTGAATCAATATTGCACAGGAAACATCAATGAACAGAGAAGCCATTGAATAATTGCTCTTCATTACAAAATAATAGTAGATGCAACGTCACTCCGGGTAATTATACTTGCGGATAAGATTATTTTTTCTGAAACTAGTAAAGAATAAACTTTAGACGGGAGCTCTCACTTTCTGACCTCCTTACAGAATCGCTGCAGAAATATCTTGCCAGGAAAGGAAGTCAGAGGCTTGACCTCTGACTCTCCCTATAATCCATGCTAAGGAACTAGTGAGTCAACTTGCTAATTAAATTTGCTAGTGCCCTTGGGTCCGGGTTCCAAGCGGCTGAACCTTTCATGAATTAAGTGTTCCAGCACATCCTTCTTAAAGATTTACTGGAAGATCTTTAATAAAACGACCTTTATCTGAAATCAATATGGTATACAGGAAACGCTATTCCGGACTGATAATTCTGTTGAATACTACTCCACATTCCTGTGGACAAATTAAGACAGGAGGGGTTATGCTAGATGTGTTGATTAATGAGCAAAATAAATCGAGAACTTTTCTGATATGAGTAGCATGGAAGCGGTGCGGTGATGTTTATAATTTTAAAATAACTTAAAAGAAAATACAATATAAACGTGGATTTGATTTCCAGTAATGGTGAAGTGGAACAAGAAACGTAATAGATTTCAGGAAAAGAACTAATTATGTTCTTGGGTATAAATTGGATTTTGGGCCATTGTGACCAAGAAAATGCAGTGAACCAGTCTGTTATATGAACCACACATCATCTTCTGCTTGAAACTTTGCTTTCATTGTTGCAGCTCTTTAGGATGGATAGACATCAGATGTTAATACATTTGTAATTGATTGTCCAAAGGCATCAAAGTATTGTCCTTCCAAGTAAAATGATTTGAGTAAAATCTCATGTCAGTTCTAGCATTGTGAGCGGCTACTAGTTAAAATCTTTAAATTAGTCAAATTAAGGTGTTCATGTCAAAGTGTTGGTATCTGACTGGAGGTTCCATTAGAGTCCTCCCTAACCCTGACTTTGGTTTCATATTTAACCTATTGTCACAATCCCTTCCTTACATCTACAAATACTGTATTGTTTCTCTCCGAAGTTACTAGAATCCTTTGTCTAAGCTTCGTGTTGGCTGAATCTTCGACTTTCCCCTGCTCCCTCTGCTCCACATATGACAGCCATTCACTCTCTAAATGTTTACGTCTCATTTCCTGCCTTCTCCCTAATTTTCTTTTCCAATTTGTCTTTTTACTCTCCTTCACCATAATCTATACCCACAATTCCCAAACATTCTCAAGTTCAGCATGATCGTTGCTGCTTCTTGCTCCGCCTGCTGATGACATATATCAAAGCTTAAGTTTTGAAACAAGGCCTTATCCAGTCAACCCGAAGGGCAATACACTGCTAAAGAAATCCTTTAAATTACTGTTCAATTTCAAATAAAGATGCCATAGAAAATTGTAAAAATACTGTCTTTGGTTCATTGGATTACAATTAAGCAAAGCAATTTGCTATTCCATGAGCAGTAAAGCAGGATTTTACTGATCTACTTACCAGCCAACCAGAAAAACAATTCTGACAGTGAGTTTTATATAGTTATATCAATGGACAATAGTTGTAAAGTTTTTAAGATATGATAATCCTGAAATATCTTGTGATCAACATATATCTGTTTACAATCTATTCTTTCTTTTCAGTAGATGTAATCTTTTTTTATCAAGCATGATTTGACGGAACAAAATGTGTTTAGTTGATATTTCACACAAAGGGTGGTGGGTGTATGGAACAAGCTGGCACAGGAGGTAGTTGAGGCTGGGACTATCCCAACATTTAAAAAACAGTTAGACAGGTACATGGATAGGACAGGTTTGGAGGGATATGGACCCAACCTAGGCAGGTGGGACTAGTGTAGCTGGGACATGTTGGCTGGTGTGGGCAAGTTGGGCTAAAGAACCTGTTCTATGACTCTTATGATATGATTAATGTAGGAATATAAAGTGATTCTGCGTAGCATTCGTTATTTCACCAATACCTTCTTCATGAATTTATGGGGGGGAGGGGGGGAGACCATTACCTGCAAGGTCAGCATTTATTGCCCTTGCCTTATTTACATGAAGTCTGACAAATCTGGTAAGCCTGCAGTTTTGTTGTCCAGCACACTGAAGATGGGTGTTGTTGACATGATTGGGTTCTGGGCAATAGACAATAGGTGCAGTAGTCGGCCCTTCGAGTCAGCACCGCCATTCAATGTGATCGTGGCTGATCATTAGCCATGATCACATGGGCAACGTGCAGCATCTAGGAGGGATAAAGACCACCATGCCACGAGCTTTTTTTTTAATAGGAACTGAAGCTGTAAAGATTGCACAGAAAAAACAATGTGTTGCCTGAATTTATTTGAGAACTTGAGCCATTCTGATTTTTTTTTTAAAGTACATTTGTTTTCTGACAGGACTTTTTCATTATTTTTTCAGGCAAGACTGATCTGATCTTTAATCTTTTGCTTGATGCTGGATTTACAACTGAGCTGGTTATAAACTATTGGAACAAAACAAGGCCGTAAGTTTTGAGCTTCTGGTTTGCATGAACTGCACCTCGTTAATTTGACTTCATTCCCATGCAGAGGACTTCTATCTGCACCAGATGGACACATAAATGCAGAGAAAATAAGCAGTGGTTGATGGCAACCAAAAAAAGCAATTATTTTGCACAGGCTGTGTATGTTGGCCTCGAGTGAAATAAACGTTAAACACTGTTGTATCTGTTAAAAATTTCAGGACAACACTTCATTTTAAAAATAAATTAACATTGGCGATGAGTGTGGAATTTGCATTTGCTATTCCATGAGCAGTAAAGCAGGATTTTACTGATCTACTTTCCAGCCAACCAGAATATTTGCTGGCATCCGTTGACCTTGAATTTCCCACACAAATATATTGGGTGCCTGGAAGCAGAATAGCATGTGTATATTCTTTTCTGTTTGCCATTACTGTTAATTAAATTCCTTTGATTAATTTAAACCTAGTATAATGGTTGAGCATTAACAGGCTTCAAATTGCATTTGGAACCATATTTAACTTTGCAAAGGCAACATGAATAGTTTCTGCTCCGGCGGAGGAAGTGCTGGCAGCAGGGCGACTGGTCGGCTTGCAACAGGTGGTTCCCACAAAATGAGTCTAATGCACTCAAGTGGAAGGTGACAAATTATACTGTCAAGGGACTAGTGAAGAATATTTGTGGTGGCTTGGTGGTGTAGCTGGTAGAATTGCTGCTTCACAGCGCCAGAGCCATGTTCAGTCCTGACCTCAGGTCCTGCTCTGTGTAGAGTTTACATGGTCACCTTGTGACCACGTGGGTTTCTTTCAGGTGCTCCAGTTTTTTTCCACAATCCAAAGACATGCGGGTTTGTAGGGCAATTGGTTTTGGTTAGCAGAACATAGACCATAATGTGATTATGGTAGTTGATGAGAAAGTAACATAACGCAGAACTAATGGGAACAGGTATTCAAAGATCAGCTTTGACTCAGCTGGCTGAAGGGCCTGTTTTCATGCTGTATCTCTAAATTAAACTGAAATAAATTTGTTTCTTGACTGCCTGTGGAAATAGCCTTTTTTTAGATCCAAGGATGCAGGGCAGTTGCAATGAAAGCTTGCTTTGTTAATGATATTGCCTTAAGGATTTTTCTCTGTTGAGCTTTAGGATGATGGTCTAGAGTTGGAACGGGGTGGGTCCTTAGCTTACCCTTCCTAAAGTCCACAAATCACCTCCTTGGTTTCACTGACATTGAGAACAGTGTTGTTGTCACCATTCAATCAGGCGATCACTTTTGTGGCAATGGGCGTGAAATTCAGTCAGTTCCACAGCACAGTAAATGAACATGAAGAAGGATTGCAATGTCCCAACAAAGACCATAAACAGTATATCAGATAATTTTGTGATGTTGCCATAGTAATGTCCTAGAAAATATGATAATCTAACAACTCTTTCTAAATTAGAGCTGGAGTTCTTGCCAGATTCGTAGCAACTGATGGTGGTATCACACGAATTTACCCTAAAAGGTAGGATTACTGAAACAAATTGCATGTGTGGTGGGAATAGTACACACAGTTTTAGTGACGGCATGCAGTGTTTTGTTAGGCAGAACCCCATGAGAACCAAATTTGACACTGAGTCTTGCTAGAAGCCATTACAACAGGTAAAGCATAGTCAAAATGGTAAGTTTGAGGAAAAAGCTGGCAAAAAATGATAGAGAGGTTTAAGGAAAGGGGTGGAATTCCCAAGCTCGGGAATGTGAAAGCTGAATATCTGGCTGTCCATGGTGAAGCAAGTCACCTTGCAGATGAGCAGGAGACCAAAATTAGATTAAAGGGTCGTGGGATTGGAGGAAATGATTGAAATAAGGTGAGACAACATGAAGCGATTAATGCTGCATCTTTCATGATTTCAACCCATCCTTAAATCTAAAATCACTGACATTCTTTTGATGTTGTAGTCACTGCCACAATATAGAATTTTCACCAACTTGCCTTCATAGTTCATGCCAAAGTTTAAAAGAAAAATACTTTTGCACCTTTGTAATTACACAGCAAATGTAATTGAACGATGCAAGGGATTATTTTAAACCATCTGTTGTGATATGGCTGAAAAACTAAATAATTTGGCTCTGCTACAAATACACAACAACATATAGGCACTTGGATTATACTCAAAATCCACTATCCACAATTACAGCACCAATATTTCCAGAACAGAATTATTGTTAACTGCTTTTCATTTGGATAAGTGTGTTTGTTGCTGTATCCAGGAAAGCTGAGAAATATAACATGGCAATTTGACTAATAATCAAGTATTTTGGAGCAGAAAAATTAGCCTCATGCAGCAGTTCAAATTAATATTGAGTTAGATTTGAATTGGAGGCTTTTTTTATAGCAAGTTTCAAATTTAAACAACCATATTATTTCATTTAAACAACTTTGATTTGCCAAGAACGTACGCCACACTATTTATAAACGTGTGACTTTTGTATAACCTTAACCCAAATGCAAAGAATGAAGCATAATAATGGTCACAATCAGTCATAAAGAAAGTAACAAATATTCTTTAACTTTTCATCCAAGTGTAGCCTAGGTTGATCTGCAATTCGCAGGTGATTAAATTGTTAGGTGTTGGTTTATGAGAGCCCTGATTTGTGCCATGACCTGGGTTATCCATGTAACTGAACCTCTGGCTGTCTGCAGTCCAAAAGTGGATGTTTTGTTCTGGATGCACATAAATGTTCGGGCTTATCACTACGAGTTCACTTGATAGTTAATGAACAACAAGATCATAAACGAGTCCTTCTCAGTACGGAGATGTGTACTACCGCTATACACTTGTACTGTATCTGACACGCTCATCTAAGATGTATCTAAGTGCTAAAATATAGTGATATTTGTACTAGACTGTCTACAAAGATTAATTTCACTGTACCTCGGTACATGTGACATATAAAGTACCATTGTAACCATTGAAAGTGAATTTTGAGGCATGCAAGTAACAGTAGACCGAAGCAGTATACCAGACACAGATTCTGAAGGTTTCAAATGAATACAAATAAAAGGTACGGTACACAGGAAACAGAAACAGGAGTGGGATATGCCTGTTAGCTCTTTGAATCTGTTCTAATTATGGCCAATCCAAATATTGTCTCCATACAATTTTCCCATGCGCTCTCCATATTTCTGAGCCCCTGTCCCAGTTTAGGTCTATTGTTAGTGTCCTTGGTCAGCCTATGTTGTGCTTCCTTCCATCTTCTGGGCTGTGGTAAGTGAGTGGGATGGTTCAGGTTGCTGCTCTGTCAATTAGCTCGAAGAAAAAGCCAGGGCAAAGTGAGTGTCAATAGGTTAAAATAGAACGTAAAGCAAGAAATAATCTGAAAATGCAAATAATTGGCTTTTAACTGTTTTGTATTTCTTAACATTCCACACATTGATGTCTAGCATCTGTCACCAAACACTACTGATGATTAATCTGTACTAAGAACAAATTAATTGCACTTTATAGCTTTTCCACTGGATATATTTTATACAACTTAATGGTTTTGGCTGGTTCTTGCCATTTGCTGTTGACCACAGTTGACTTTGGTGTGGAGCTGTTGACTTTCACAAGGCTGAAATCATCATGTGGAATCGTAGGCTTGGTCACATTCCTTGTTCTACGCAGGTCTGCTCATGTGCCTTTGTACGCAGGTATAGATCTGGGATGCACATCTGTTATAAAGATTACTTTCTATCCCTTATCCAATTACAATCTACCTGTTTATTATGTGGACTCACAATCAGCCTTAGTTTCTGATGGAGAGAGGCATTGCAGAGTAGATGCAAAAGTAGCAGCAGCGTAGACTTGATGGGCCGAATGGCCTAATTCTGTTCCTAAAACTTATGAACTTATGAAAAGAGAAAGAGTTGGCTTTGTAAGTAAACTGCACAGAGGGTAGAAACACCCAACACCACATCAATGGCATCTACCCGCTGGAAGCGCTAAGCAATGCAACATTGCTCCTCTTTCTCAGCTGTTGACCATCACATAATCAGCTCCCTTTACCTCTCATGGAGCAAAGACCTCAGATGAAGATAATCACTTTCCATTACTCTGTTTGACAACTGGTGAAGTAGTGGGGGTGGTTGGTGGGGGGGGGGGGGTCTAAGCTGCATTTGAACAGTTTTGTTGACACCATTGAAGGGATGTACTGAGTGCAATGCCAGTGGTAACCTGGGAATTCCACAGGACCAGCCTCCTTCATGTCAGCTTCACTGGTATTCCCTCCTCCCACATGAAGTGGAGTCCTGTCTAATTTCCAAACCACTCCTTCATTCAAGCAAAGAAATATCACAATCCGATTGGAATCCTGGGTCTTTTACATAGTAAGCGACTTGTTTCCGGATGGAGAAACAAGGAACTGCAGATGCTGGTTTACAAAAAGAAAGACACAAAGTGCTGGAGTTACTCAGCAGGCCAAGCAACATCTCTGGAGAGCAACCCCCTCTTCCCACACTCCCTTCTTCCCACAAACCCCCTCCCATCCTTTCCCCTCACACCTTACCCTCTCCTCTGTGCCCCACCTGGACAAGCCCTAGTACTCCCCTCCCTCTCCCCTGCCGCCTACATTCCTTCCTCTAGCTTCACATTTCTCAACCCTTCAAACCTTCTGTCTAAGCTTTCCGTCCTTTCATCTCTGGCTTTTGTCCAACCATCTGCCTCTCAACCCCCCACCCCCTCCCCTCACCTGTATCAACCTATTACCTGCCAAGCTTGGCCTGCCTATTCCAGCTGAGTTACTCCAGCACTTTGTGACTTTTTTTAACTTTCTGTTGGATGGCTGATGGCTGGAGTAAGGTGACAAAGTGGATATTTGTCTAATGGGATGACAAGGACATAGGGTTATTAACCTATTGATCTGCAATTTTGTCCCAAACCATTCTGTATTTGCAAATTCCTCCTTCCCTGAAATTCCATGAAATTATAAAATTAGGCTAAGGATTTGAAACATTTTCATCTTTGGTTTAGCAGCAAATGGATGTCGGCCTTGTATCATGTTAACACTATCTCTGTTGCAGTGCTGGAGAAGAGTGGACAGAAAATCCTGAGACCTATGAAGCAAGCTACTACAAAAGAAGCCTTAACAACAACATGTACATCTTCACTGCCCCTTACATCAACAGTAAGATTACCTTGCTTTGCTCAATAGGGCATATTATTAATAATAATAATAATAATAATAAACTTTATTAAGGACTCGAGGTCCAGACAAGGGGCAACATTACATAAAAATGCATTGCATATTATCATAAAGTACATATAAAATCTTAGTATATCACTTATAAAAGCATCATAAATTAAATATTAAAAAAAAAACACAATACATGAATTAAAAATCCAGATTATAAGAATGATCAATGTCCTACAACAAGACAACGATACCAGTGTCTCCACAGCTGGGATTCGTAGCGTGTAGTGCTAACCCGTATGTTTGACACGGCCACAATAATTACATTTTTATAGTAATTTATCCTGCAAATGAATTTATATATGTGATTTCTTAGGATAGCTTCTAAAGTACTGACTCCTGCAGCCACAAACATATTACTAGCACTACACCATCTAAGGTTTCCTTAGCAGTGTTCTCATGGCATTGTTATATGTCACCTTTACTCTCTGCAAACTTGTCTTTCCATAGTTCGACCACAGGTGCGCAGTGTAAAATGGTGTGCAGTATGCTCTAAATAGCGACATCTTCACCACATCTGCACATGCACATCTGCACACACACGCACATTAACCAATAAAGTTTGGAAATTGAGATAATCATGGAAAAATATTAATTTCAAGACCAAGATCTCGGTCTAAATTTTTCAATCATCCTCTCAACCAAAATGTGTGGGAGTGATATCAGGGCTGATGGGTGGTTGTGGGGAGGGTGTGAAAGGAATGCACACCAGCTAAGGTCAGCCCTGAGGGAGGTGGTGCAGAAAGAATAGAGAAACAAAGAACTACAGGTGCCGTCAAATACACAAAAAGACACAAAGTGCTGGAGTAACTCAGCGGGTCAGGCAGCATCGTTGGAAAACATGGCGACATTTTGGGTCGAGACCCTTGTTCAGACTCAGAAAGGATATTAGTCATACAGGAGAAGTCAAAGGCAGATGATTATTTCTAAACTTACAAAGGCTTGATTGTATTCATGTATGTCATTATCTGATATGATTGGATAGCACACATGCAAAAGTGTTTCACTGTATCTCGTGACAATAATTAAGCAGAGAACCGGGTTTGATCCTGACTATTGGTGCTGTCTGTACAGAGTTTGTATGTTTTACCTGTAAATGCAGGTTCTCCTGTGGTTTCCTCCCACATTCCAAAGACATGCAGGTTTGTAGGTTACTTGGCTACATAACCTATTGACTTTAGACTTTAAAGATACAGTGTTGAAACAGGCCATTTTGGTCCACCGAGCCCACGACGACCTGCGTGCACTCCATACATTATCTCTATCCTCCACACTCGGGACAATTTACAGAGGGCAAGTAACCTACAAACCTGCATGCCTTTGGAATGTGGGAGGAAACCACAGGAGAACCCAGAGAAAACCCACGCACTCACAGGTAAAACATACAAACTCTTGTATACACAGCGCCGGTAGTCTGTAATCTCTCGCATGTCAGTGTGGTCTCGGTGGGCCGAAGGGCCTGTTTCAACACTATATCTTTAAAGTCTAAAGCCCTGGTGTTTCTCATCAGAGTGCAATGGTTCAGGAACAGCTTCTTCCCTGCGGCTGTTACACAACTTAACTCTGCACCTTGGTGAATGCCAATCACCCCCCCGGACACACCTTCCCCCAGAAAAATTGCACTATTGCTAATGTATGTACATATATATATTTTGCTGTTCCATTATTCTATGTTCGCTCTTCTGGGTGAGATGCTAACTGCATTTCGTTGTCTCTGTACTGTACACTGCACAATGGCAATAAAGATTGAATCTGAATCTGAGTCAGAGTGGGCACAGAGTGAACCTCCCCACTCAGTCAACATGGTGATGGCGTGCTGATGACAATATCAGGCTCCAACATTTCGCAAAATATGTTTTTATTTAATCTGGGCTTGAGGCTACAGAATAAAATGCAACTCTAGCAATGGACACATGGAACTGTGTCTCCTGGGAGGGTAACTGTCAGCATGGATTAATTAGATGAATAAACTGTTTCCACATTGGGAAGTGACCTCTCATCGGCACCTATTGTTTTTTTTCTCCATAGATGAAGTGTGATCCTCTGAATATTTCTAGCACTTTTTGTTCCTATTTCAGATTTACACGAGTCTCATGGGTTTTGTTTTTGTATTTAAATGTTACCAATAGCTGCTTTTCTTTTCTTTGGACTTGGCAAAATTCTCACTGTTAACCTTGTGACGTTTGCGGGTTCTGGCACACTGCTGTTCAGTGGGCATTTTGGGCTGGGAACGGTATTTTACACTTCTTCAGTTCTTCGTAGCTCAAAGAAAATCCCACTTTTCTGCTTCATGGCGGAATATTACTGCAAGTAGCAAAATAGTTTTCTCATTCTCCGATCATTCTTATTGCAGAAACCTGGGATGGAATACAGAGCAGCGTAGAATCTGGCATCATGGTCAGCAAAGCGGTCGAACTCAAAATTGACGGAAAACATCTGAAGCCTGCAGGTGCGTTGGTAGTTGTTTTAACCCTCTCACTGTGTACCAATCCTTTGTGTATTTGTCTTTTGACATTTTCACAGCACCCTGTGGAAAGTTTGGGGCTGAATTTTGGAGGCCGTCTTGTCACTAATCACGAGCTCTGGTTCTCCTTTACCCTGATACTGTCCTGTTGAGTGTCGTTCAGTACGAGGTATGAAACGTGTCCCTGAAGGCACTGCGGAACATGAACTGTGCTGTGGTGAGAAATGTTCAGGGTAGCGGGACCAAGGATTTAAATTATCCCATTGCATTTGCCCCCTGCAGCAGTTGGCCGCATGGATTCAAATTGACAGCAGTGTTCAGGGAGCTGCCCTGACCATGGAAAGGGTGTTGGCCCAACTCGATAAAGCAGCCAAAATTAATGGAGCAGTCGTACCAATCGTATATTGGTATACCAATCGTATATTGGTATCGAGTCCTATAGAGTTGTCCCTCCTGCATTAATGCACTGTGAATGCATCAGTCTGGTACCAGCCATTTATTTTTCTGCACTGAGATACAGTGTTGACACTTCTCCATCTTATTGCAAGACTGTGTTTGGGGAGTGAGTGGCATTTGCGATCCTATGTCTATTTTGGTGTGGGATATTGCACATTGAGTGAAAAGCAAATGTCAGGTTGATTTACAGAACGAGTCATTCCACTTCAAAGCAAATCCATTTCTGAATTGCCCAGTCAAAGCTAGCCTGATTCCTTTTCAGCCATCATCACTGCCCACTGCTATTGCGTAGGAGGCAACTGCGGATGCTGGTTTACACCGAAGATCGACATAAAATGCTGGAGTAACTCAGCCTGTCCCACTGAATTACTCTAGCATTTTGTGTGTATCTTCGGTGCCCACTGCTTTTGTTTGCTAACCAACTTACATGATCATTCCGGCAGTTTGCTGCAGGGATGATGGTTGAATAACACAAGCCCCGACTGCCTCTCCTTTGTCTGCTATGAATGTAATGGCCAACAGCACAGGCCCCAGTGTGGCCCCATCCAAAATCAGTGTAGTAAAGATTTGCGCTTGGATCCAACACCATGCTGCAGGGCTGCTGCAGCTGGAACCTGCGTGAACCCGTTTTAAAGATTTGTATTAGAAATGAAAAACAAGCAGATATCCACTATTGAAACAAGGAACATTAGATGCTGTTTTACCAAAGACACACAACACTGGGGTAACTCAGTGGGTCAGGCAGCATTTCTGGAGAGCATGAATAAGTGACCTATCGGGTTGGGACTCTTCTTCAGACCGATGGTGATATCCGTTGTTGCCGAAATGTGTAGGAAGGAACTGCAGATGCTGGTTTACACCGAAGATAGACACAAAATGCTGGAGTAACTCAGCTGGACAGGATGCATCTCAGTCAACTTCAATACCACAACTCCATCATGTGGTGTGGATTTACTTAAAAAATAACTAAATCTTGTTTCACTATAAAATAACCAACTATTAGAGGATGGATTCTTTGTTTTGTTTATTTTACTCTGGCACCTTGTTCAACACCCAGGAACAAGAGGACCAGTGGATCAGCATGATGAGAGTTCATTGCAGCATTTTTTACAGATCGTTATGGACATAGAGATGAGTGAACTACGACTAGATGTGCCACTGTTGAAGACCACTGTTGAGCTTGTTACCCTGGACAGGTAGCCGGCCAGGAGAGAGTAATGCAGCCAAACAAAAAGGAGATGACAGCCGGAGGAACAGGATGGTCTATCAGTGCAACACATGAAACAGCTTGCTGCCAGTTCCAGCAATTGCCTGCACTCACTGTCCCCCTCTCCCCGCTTCCAGACTTCCTCAAAAATTGGGCATTCATAGACTACTCTCATATCCTCATTGGTCACTCACGGCCAGGAGTGCTCAGTTGGTTTCTGAGAGACACTCTATGCTACCCATCCACAGTGGTCTCCAGTGGTCACTGTTCTTCACTGTGCACTTCCTATCTTCCCTGGGAGTCTTCTTCCAATCCCCTCTCACCATTGATCCCCCTGCCCCCTCTTCCATTCATGCAATTTTTATTACTCCTGAGTAAGAACTATAAAAATACTGCTCTGTACAGTGGCATGACCCTTTAGCAGTGGCCTGGAAAGCTTGCAGCTGCTGAATTATGTTATTACAACCATAACCCATCCACAGAGAGTTGAGGGGCTGATACCAACGATGTCAGGTTTGCACAGGGTGCCAGAAGGAGACCCAGCACTGTGTTCTAAGAACCTTGCAATTGAACCTTACTCAGGGTGACTCACAATTACAGCAAAAAAGCTTGCAGGTGTTAGAAATCCCCAAAAAATCCCACAGAAAATGCCAGAAACATTCGGCAGTTCAGGCAACTTCCGTGGAAAGAGAAGTAAGGCTAATATTTCAGGTTGAAGATTCCACATCAGCAAAGAAATAAATGAAGTAAACTTTAAGTTGCAGACAGAAAAGGACAATGATGGATAGGACAATGGAAATAACTCTGATAGGGTGGGGGCCTGGGTGCATTGAGGATGAGCTATAGGTGAAATCATCAGTTTATAGGTTAATAAAGGAAGATAGGACAGGGAGCATGAGAAAAGATAAATTATATGAAGGAACATTTATTGATTCTGAACTTAACTTTAAATTCTTAAAGTTCTTAACGGAACTACTTAACTAACTCACTTTCTCTGTATCAGAACTGGCCTGTGCTGCAGCAGTCATTTACCTGTAATCTTGGTTCTGTTTTCTCTCACCGACTGCCCTGCCTGATCTGTCGGGCATTTCTTACAGCTCTGCCTTGTGCAGCCTTCATGATCATTTGAGTTCTCCCCAACTACCTTCATTCCTCACTGATCAAGTGATTCCAGCTACAGTTTATCCCCATGGAAACCCCGGCCTTACTTTATCAGAGATGTTTTCTTTATCCTAGCCACAACCTCCCTGCTTTTTCTGCAACAAAACAAATTGTTTTCTCATCTTACCTTGTACCAATAAAAGCAACTTTGACTTGAAATGTTGACACTTCTTCTTTTCCCAGACGCTGCCTGACCTGGTGAGATTTTTCTGTTATTTAAGCGTGCCCTATAATGCTGTTTTGATATAAAAAGGAAGCAATTTGTAAGCCTTACTCCTTCGTAAGAAGCAGTAGGCTGTTGTCTTGTAGTTTGTTTACAGAGGAGACGGAATACAGGAGCATTCCAAAATCCTCTTTGACCAGCAGCCATTGGAATTGTCCATTTGCAGATTGTTACATTGCGGACCGATTCAAAGCTGATGTTTTTTATCCCAATTTATTGGAAAGTACATCAAAAAAGATATTTCAGCTGATGAATGAAGACAACTTTCTCATGGTTTCACTGATAATACATGGCTCAATAAAGCTCTCGTCTCAGCCAGTTTGAATCACAGGGAGGGAAGAGCAATGCTCGGACTTCACCTGATATAGAAAAACCTCTTCTTGCATTGTTCAAAGAACAGCAAGCAGATTATTTGGGGAATGAAATACTCAAGAAAGAACGCACAATTCCTACAGGTTCCTCCTCCGTGACACTGACGCATGTATTTCTGATTGGTTTGCAGTAGTTGGAGTGAAGCTCGACGCGGCTGCCTGGATGGAAAACTTCACAAAAGTAGTTAGTAAGAGCAAGGTAAGAGCATGAAACTAGGGATTTCCAGGTCAGATCTGGAATGTGAGTGTGCATAATGCAAAGCTGCTTTTAATTTTAATTTTTTCTCAGAAACAGTAATCACAGTTGTTATGAAAATAGAAAATACTTTAGACAATCAGGCACAGATAGATCAATCAGTCACAGATTATTTCTTGTCAACTAATGTTCTTAACACAGACCTGTTCTATGCGTGAATTGTTTTCATTGATGTACATGCGAGTTTTGTTTTACTTTGACGTGCCCAATTCTCAAAGCACATATCTAAGTCTTAGAATTCCTGGACCTGTGAATTTGGCCCTGATCAAACTGGAATATGGGTGGCATCTGAATCTCTACAATCCATAATGTTGTCTGAAAACTTTGTGGGGGCAATGATGAGTTGTGGAATGAATCCAGTTGTGTTTGTGGGTATGTTTGGGAGTTTACAACATTCTCTGGAAATTACATGTGGGAGTGTAAAAAGGCTTCTCTGCAAGAAAAATGAAAACTGTGAAATGACCAGATTGCTGTAGAAACTCATCTGGCTCACTGATTCTCTGGAAGTGACAGCTGGTCTGGTCCGTTTGTGACTCTGGACCCATCATTGAAATTAACCCTTAATTGTTCTTGAACTGAGGAAGCAGTTAGGGCTAGAAAAAAAATCTCAGCATCGCCAGCGACACCAACACCAAATAAATACGTGGATTGAAAACTCTCAATATCTGAAGAGTTTTGGGAGCTTCTTTCTTGAGGTCTTCTGAAGGCTGTAACATTCTCTGGAGTACTGGTATGCTGGCATGTGGAACAGCACTCTGGGTATAGCTGAGGTGAGAAGAGATGTATTTTCAGTGCACTTGTTCTCAGTGGTCCTGTTCTCAGTTAATTCGGGTACTTTGCTGTGCTTTTTAACACGTCTCTTCCCTTGGTCTTGAACATGCCCTGAGATAAAATTGTAACCTTGTCCCCAGTTTCCGTCACTTGTCTCCCATCAAGTTCAACCATGAAATATGGGATGCCTGACATTGTCAGTGACCCTTGTCCATTGCAGATGAACCTTGAATTGAATGGCTTGCCGGGCTATGTCAGTGGGCAATTAAGTGTCAACCACATTGCTGCAGGTTCAGCTGTCAAAGAAAGTCCAAGTGAGTGAAGGTACTCCAACCCAAAATTACATGTGGTAATCCGATGGGTTTCGTAACATTCCAGCAGTTTCCTGGTCACTTGTTTTGCCATTTGACCCTAATTTACGTAATTAAGTTTAAAGTGCTAGATGTTCCTTAGCACAATTTACTGCAATATCCAAATCATTGATATAGATGACAAACAGTAACCGGGCCCAGCACTGAACCCTGAGGCATACCACTAGTCACAGGCCACCAGTCCGAGATGCTTCCTTCCATAAAGCCAATTTTCTATCTAATCAGCCATCCTTGCATCACGTGCAATCTGATATCTCTCCTTGGATCCCATATGATGCAGAAGATCTTGATCATGTTGTAGTTTTCATAAACAGCATTAGGCTGATTCCGAAAGTTGGTTTATTGTAATTGAAATGTAGTAATGCAGTTTCTAGCCCCAAATCCAGGATATCATTATCTGTCACAGTGAGAGATCTGTCTACTGAACTTTAGATTACTGATCCCAGTTCCAATAGTACTGGTGCTAACAATATAATCATTATGCAGCTATTCCTATACTCAAATCCATTTTGCATCACCAAGAAAGAGACCCTTTGATTCGTCTGCTCCAGATTTAATTATATCTTTAGCAGCAGTTGGCAAATTTAGCATAGGTGTCGGGTGTAAATTGCGGACACCTTTTGAATGTACTCATTATTTGCTTTTTGTTGCAGTGTTACCGAGAGATCTGTGACTGCACAAAGAATAGCCAGGTAAGACTTTTGATCACACACACCCTTGTAGTCAAATCAGAACACTCCGTCAACTTGTGTGTTGGCCTATGGTGGTTCAATTTTGCAGAGATTAATTTATAGGGTATGTTTTAATCTAGCTGGTGGTGGGCTTAGTTCTCTGAAGTTACGCAAGCCACATCAGAGGTGGGGTTATCCCAATTCTGTTGTACAGGGTCCATTTCCTCACCTAACTATGTGTGTATACATCCATGTAAGTACAGGCAAGTTGAAAGAGTGGTTCGTAAAGCAAATGTGATTATTAAATAGAGCCTGGGAGCCAAAGGAGGGAAAAGCCAAATTATTTTTGACTTCATAAACAGTATGTGATTTATAAATAGAGTATTGTATCTGTGCTAAAGGCTTAACCTTTAAATAAATGTGTGAAGATCCCAGAGACGGTGCAGAAAATGTTTAATGCATTGGTTCCAGAGTTGAGTGATGTTAACCACAAAGTCAAGCTGGAGAAGCTGGAGTTGGTCTGCTTGGAGAAAATAAGACTGAGTGGAGACTTCTTAGATCATGGCAGCACTAGTGAGGAACAATTAAGAAAAGTTCTATTTAAGAACCTGGGTTGCATATATTTGTTAAATTGGCAAAATATGTAAAGGAATTGCAATTATGAAAGAATAACTTCAAGGGCAGTGTGGAGAGATGGTAATCAAGGGATTGCAGTACCAGGAGCCAGAATCGGCTTGATGAACCATCTGTGCCAAAATAATACTTTTCTCCAGAGGTCCAGTTCTGAACTGGAGAGACCCCTTTCTGTACTGAAAGTTTTGATATGACCGTAGCTGGTTAATTGTGTACACTGCCCAGAATGTCTCATTGTATTATTTAACACAGCTTCAAAAAGTGAAACTAATTGAATCCAGCTGTTGTTTTCCCATAGACGACCAAGAAGCATTGTGTGGTAGTCAGGCAGTTAGCATTTATAAAACTGCTGACAGGATTTTAATAGTGGGAGCTTAATCTAATAGTATATCATGAACAAGAATCATTTAAAAAAAGTTAAGAATAGCTTTGATTTGACAAACATGAACGAGCAATAAGCATTGCAGAAGTTGTGCCAAAGGAAATGGAGTTAATCCTCAGGCAATGGCAGCCAGATTGGAAAGCCAGGAAAGGAAGCTTTTTAGCACCATACAACAAAATAATATTTGGTAAATTATGTTTAAGAGAAAGACAGGCGTGATAAGTGATACAAGGCATCCATCAACTGCTGATGATTCTCTGATTAAACTTGGTCCATGGAAAATTATCAATTGGATGCACTGCACCTTCTGCATAGTTGGCACAGGGTTACCTTTCAGTAAATCCCATAATTATACCAGAAGTTGTTTTTTTGGTGTAATAGCATCTTAAGGTGAAATAGCATCTTACAAACATTATTTGGCTAACATATAACATATAACAATTACAGCACGGAAACAGGCCATCTCGGCCCTTCTAGTCCGTGCCGAACATATTATTCTCACCTAGTCCCATCTACCTGCACTCAGACCATAACCCTCCATTCCTTTCCCATCCATACACCTATCCAATTTATTTTTAAATTATAAAATCGAACCTGCCTCCACCACTTCCACCGGATGCTCATTCCACACAGCTACCACTCTGAGTAAAGAAGTTCCCCCTCATGTTACCCCTAAACTTTTGTCCCTTAATTCTCAAATCATATCCTCCTGTTTGAATCCGGCCCCCTTGGGCACAGGCCCAATTTGGAAAAATCGGTCCATTGGCCTAAGGCCGGCCCTGACTCTCTGCTATCTCCCATTCAGCCACTGTTGAATCCATCTTGCTACTCCACTATTAATACCCAACAATTGAACCTTCTTAACCAACCTTCCATGTGGAACCTTGTCAAAGGCCTTACTGAAGTCCATATAGACAACATCCACTGCTTTACCCTCATCAATTTCCCTAGTAACCTCTTCAAAAAATTCAAGAAGATTAGTCAAACATGACCTTCCAGGCACAAATCCATGTTGACTGTTCCTAATCAGACCCTGTTTATCCAGATGATTATATATTTTATGTCTAAGTATCCTTTCGATTAATTTGCCCACCACTGACGTCAAACTAACAGATCGATAATTGCTAGGTTTACGCTTAGAACCCTTTTTTAACAATGGAACAACATGCGCAGTATGCCAATCCTCCGGCACCATTCCCGTTTCTAATGGCATTTGAAATATTTCTGTCATAGACCCTGCTATTTCTACACTAACTTCCCTCAATGTCCTAGGGAATATCCTGTCAGGACCTGGAAATGTATCCACTTTTATATTTTTCAAAGGTGTCAGTACTTCCTCTTCTTTGATCCTCATAATTTCCATAGCTACCCTACTTGTTTCCCTTACCTCACATAATTCAATATCCTTCTCCTTGGTGAATACCGAAGAAAAGAAATTGTTCAATATCTCCCCCATCTCTTTTGGCTCTGCACATAGCAGTCCGCTCTGACTCTCTAATGGACCAATTTTATCCCTTGTTATCCTTTTGCTATTAATATAGCTGTAGAAACCCTTTGGATTTACTTTCACCTTACTTGCCAAAGCAACCTCATATCTTCTTTTAGTTTTTCTAATTTATTTCTTAAGATTCTTTTTACATTCTTTATACTCCTCAAGCACCTCATTTACTCCATGCTGCCTATATTTATTGTAGATATCTCTTTTTTTCCAAACCAAGTGTCCAGTTTCCCTTGAAAACCATGGCTCTTTCCAATTATTACTCTTTCCTTTCAACCGAACAGGGACATAAATATTCGGTACTCTTAAAATTTCTCATTTAAATGTCCTCCATTTCTTTACTACATCCTTCCCATAAAAGAAAATATCCCAATTCATTCCTTTTAAATCCTTTCTAATCTCCTCAAAGTTAGCCTTTCTCCAATCAAAAATCTCAACCCTTGGTCGAGTTTTGACCTTCTCCCTAATTATATTGAAACTAATGGCATTGTGATCATTGGACCCGAGGTGCTCCCCAACACATACCTCCGTCACCTGACCTGCCTCATTTCCTAACAGGAGGTCCAGCACTGCCCCTTCTCTAGTAGGTACCTCTATGTATTGCTGCAAAAACTATCCTGCACACATTTTACAAACTTCAAACCATCCAGCTTTTTTACAGAATGTGTTTCCCAGTCTATGTGTGGAAAGTTGAAATCTCCCACAATCACTACCTTGGGCTGCTAGTGATTGTGGGCACAAGTGTTGCTACACCTTTCCCATTTCTCAGTTCCACCCAAATAGCCTCCCTAGATGAGCCCTCTAATCTATCCTGCCAAAGCACTGCTGTAATATCTTCCCTGACAAGCAATGTAACACCTCCACCTCTTGCCCCTCCAATTCTATCACACCTGAAGCAACGAAATCCTGGAATATTTAGTTTCCAATCACAGCCTACCTGCAACCATGATTCACCAATCGCCACAACATCATACTTCCAGGTGTCAATCCAGGCTCTAAGCTCATCCACCTTTCTTACAATGCTCCTAGCATTAAAATATACATATTTAAGAAACCCACCACTTCTTAATCTGTTTATTATCTTTTTCTTCTTTCTCCCCTACATGTTGGGTCTGAGTGCTTCCCTTCTCGGCCTCCTGCCTCACATACTGTCTACTAGCTTTCTCTAATTGAGTCCCTCCCCCCAGCCATTCTAGTTTAAAGTCTCCCCAGTAGCCTTTGCAAATCTCCCCACCAGGATATTGGTTCCCCTCGGGTTCAAGTGCAACCCGTCCTTTTTGTACAAGTCACACTTTCCCCAAAAGAGGTCCCAATAATTCAGAAATTTGAATCCCTGCCCTCTGCACCAGTCCCTCAGCCCTGCATTTATCCTCCACCTCACTCCATTCATACTCTCACTGTCGCGTGGCACAGGCAGTAATCCTGAGAGTTTTAATTTTGCGGTCCTTCTCCTTAACTCTTTTCCTAACTCCCTAAATTTTTCTTTCAGGATCTTATCTCTTTTTCTACCTATGTCATTGGTACCACGATGTACCACGACCTCTGGCTCCTCTCCCTCCCATTGCAGGATATCTTGGACACGTTCAGACACATCCCAGACCCTGGCACCAGGGAGGCAAACTACCATCCAGGTCTCCTGAATCGCCTATCTGACCCCCTAACTATAGAGTCCCCTATTACTATTGCTAACCCTCTTCCTTTCCCTACCCTTCTGAGCAACAGGGCCGATCTCTGTGCCGGAGGCCCGGCCGCTGTTGCTACCCCCAGATAGTCTGTCCCCCCCCCCAACAGTACTCAAACATGAGTACTTATTGCCAAGGTGTACAACCACCGGCTTACTCTCTAGTCCCTGCCTCTGCCCCTTGCCCCTCCTAACCGTAACCCACTTGTCTGCCTCCCGTGATCTTGGAGTGACCACCTCTCTATAACTCCTCTCTATGACCTCCTCACTCTATGGCCAGTCAATGCCACACAGTTTGATGGTTTATTAGAATTATATAGTTGAAGTATCTTCCCTCATTTAGATTAGTGTCTTTACTCAGACAGACAATTGATAAAATATTCACTTGTGAATAATAGCAATTGGAGCCATTTTGACAGTCTAAACACGTTGACCATGATCCACAATGCCAACCATGCAGCCCTTGATAACTAGGATGGGGGACACAATCCGTGAGTTGTTCACTGTTCAGGGTTTCTGCCTTTTGTACGGTTGACAATCTAGCCCAGATTGCAGCACTTTAAGAAGTGTTCACTTTAACTTCAACTTCTGCATTTTCCTGAATGTAAAATCCACCATGAACCTCTGCAAACATGCACCATTTTAATATATAATCGAAATAATAACATGGTCTTGATATGTTCCTTGTTATACATAAGAGTAATAAATTGGTGGAGTTTGTTTAATACAACTGAAAATAGTTTATCACAAAGATGAAAATTTTTAATCACCGTGTCGATCTGATAGTAAATGGCTAAAAAATGGTTTAAAAAAACAAATAACACCATCTGGTAGTTATTTTGAGGTGCAGTAGACTTGAAAATTCATATTCACTTCAATACATGTCTGAATAAGCCAGTGCATGGAGCCCCTGCACCACTGAAAGTGTCATGATTCACAATCTTTTGTATAATTGAGCATGTTAACTGAATGTTATTCTGCACGTTAGCCACAGTCCTGTCAGTGTCATTGCATTGAACTCTTGCAGCAGCCGGGTCAACTCCGAGAGTTGCTGGGACTTGTGGGATAGTTTAAGATTAACTGGTGCAATGAGTGCAGTCTGAAGAATGATTTTGTCCCGATACGTCACCTACTCCTTTTCTCCAGAGATGCTGTCTCAGCCACTGAGTTACTCCAGCTTTTAGTGTCTGTCTTCTACAAAAGTGCATATAGGAGTCGGCCCTCCACTCCTCCAGGGGGAAGTTGGTGATTTTGATGGTAGATGGAATGTTTGAGGATTCCGTTAAAAATGAGGAATTCCTCATCTGAGTTACTCGTTGAAGATCATTCAGCGGTTATAACATTATGGGGAAATAACATCCATTAATTCAAAAAAGACCCAGACTTCAGAATATCTGTTCTAATGTGCATTGAAAGAAATAACCAGTTTTAAATTGACAGGACAGCTTTGCAAACACACAGGCTAGACAATCTGTCCTTTTAATTTCAAACCGATTAGTTATCTATACTCAATTGACCTTGAATAGAATGCCTTTTATTGTCATTCAAACAGCTTGGTTTGAATGAAATTGCATCTTCTACAGTCTTATATTACAAAAAAACCCAAGACACACACTTAACACAGTTTACATAAACATTCATCACAGTGGATCTCCAACACCTCCTCACTGTGATGGAAGACAGTCTTATCTCTTCCCTTTGTTCTTCTCCCGCGGTCCAGCAGTCCAACTGCAGCGTCGAGGCGAACTGGGGCTCCCGATCTTAAAGCCCCCGGCAGGCGATAGTAAGTCCTGTGGCCGTTTAAGCTATGCCGGGCGATGTTATGCCCCGCTCCGAGTCCTTTCAACCCCGCGATTCCAGCGGGAGAAGTTGCCGTTGCGGGAGCTCCGAAAAGCGGTCTCCCACCGGGGACCTGCGAGCTCCTGATGTTCCTGTCCACCGGACCTGCGGCTGAAGCCTCCGAAACTCCGAAGTCGGGTCGCAACCGCGCGCCACCACAGCTCTTCCCATTCCGAAATCGGCCAGCTCCGCCATGGCAAGTCCGCAGGCTCCGCGACTGGAGCCCTCAGGTTGGTCCTGGCCGGAGGCCGCCGCCGGCTCCACGATGTCAGGCCCAACGACATCGGAGACCCGACAGGGAAAAAGTCGGGTTCCCATACAGGGAAGAGATTAACGGTTTCCCCCACATCCCCCCCTCCACCCCCCACATATACACAGCTAAAAAAATAATAAAACTAGGCTCAAGACATACATTTAACAAGACAAAAATAAAAATAAAGACAGACGACTGTAGTCGAGCCGTTGCCATTAGGCGCCGCCACACCACCACCAGATTCCTTATTTGTTCTGTGAATAAATGAATGGAATTACTCAATAGGCCAAATGCCAATTGGTTTGCCTTGGGGGGGAAATGACTCGTTGTGGGTGACGCCAGCTTCTAGCACAGTGTTTCTAAATTGGTGCAAAAGATTGCAGAAACTTTATTATTACATAATCTTATTTGTGCTTAAACATCCGGAATCTTCTTAATGGATTCTCTTAATGAGTGCCTTTTAAGGCTGTACTGTGTTACGAATTGGATGGCCATTGATCAGCCGAACACAGAGACCCTTTGTTGCACCACCTGAGAAACTACCCAACCACCCACGTTAGCCTTAGTAGCCATCTCAGAATGCAGAAAAACAAAGTTGAGGAACCTATCATTGATCCTTTGGGACTAACTCAGAAGAAAATGTGGATTAATATTGGGTCCACAGCTATTTTCAATCCTATGTACATGACATGGATGAAAGTATGGACAGGTATACGGTTAGAAAAGATTTAGAGGGATATGGGTCCAACGTGGATAAATAGGACAAGCTCAGACAGGGCATCTTGGTCAGCATGGACGAGTTGGGCCAGAGGGCCTGTTTCTGTGCTGAAGATGATAGTTGGGCTATTAAATGGAAAATGTGAGAAGAATAAAAGAAAGTGAGAACTAATAAACATTGGGGCCACGAGGATCTGGATGTGTTTACATATGTGTTAAAATATAAACATGCAAGCGATTAGAAAGGCAAACTTTTTATGGCTTTGGTGCTGGATAATGAGAGTAAGGACATTTTTCAGCAATTATTCAAAGCTTTGGTGAGGCTGCTCATTTCCGAAGGGGTTTGGTTTAAGTATTGAGTAAAGGATATGTTTGATTGGAGTAAGTGCAACACAGATTGACTAGGCTGAATCCCACCACATGTAGGTGATCCTTTGCTGAAACTGAGTAAGATTGGCCTGCTCTCGCTGGAGGTGATCTCTATCAATGTCCTCAGCAGGGTCGACAGATGATCAATGCCTGTCAGCTATTTCATCTGTTTGGAGAATCTAGAACTATGGGTGTTGTCGCACAGCTAACAGCTTGCAGGAAAAATGTTTCTGATGTTGGGGGAGTCCAGAATCAGGGGTCGCAATTTAAGAATAAGGGGTAGGCCATTTAGGACTGATAAAACAAAAACGTTTTCACCCAGAGAGTTATGAGTCTGTGGAATTCTCTGCCATGGAAGGCAGTAGAGGCCAATTCACTGGAAGTATTCAAGAGAGAGTTAGATATAACAGAACCAAGGGATATGGGGAAAAAAGCAGGAACAGGGTATTGATTTTGGATGATCAGCCATAATCATATCGAATGGCGGTGCTGGCTCGAGGTGCCGAATGGCTCACTTCTGCACCTATTTTCTATGTCTCTATGTTATAGTTTAGCACCGAGATGATGAGAAAATTCTTCCCTCTAAAGTTATTTTTCACCTGTGGTGTTCTTTATTTTCTGCAGCACTTTGACTGTGTTATATTGGATGATGGTGGATTTCTGCTAATGTCAAACCAAGACGATTACAACACAAAGGTAGATGCTCTACAACTTTTCGAACGTTAATCTTTTGATTCACCTTTGTTATCTTTTGGGTGATGATCATTATTTGTCTCTAGTACATGTTAATAGGTGTGATTTTGAAGTGAAGTGAATTTAATCCAGAAGAAACATTGACAATAATCTTAAACTATGGGAGCACTGTAACATTGTGGGTTGGCGTCTTTGTGGATGAGCATGTTGTGATGGGGATGTTGTGACTGCAAAAGGATATAAATAGGTTGAGTGAGTGGGTGAGAACTTGACAAATGGAGTTTAATGTGGGAAAGTGTGGGGGCATGCACTTTGGTAAGAGAAATCAGAATACAGATTATTAGATGGCAGGTGAATGGCGTTGAGAAGAAAAAAATAGGTCAGCCATAATTGAATGGCGGAGTAGACTGAATGGGCAACTAGCCTAATTCTGTTCCTACAGTATGTCGTTTGGCCTTAATTA
This sequence comes from Leucoraja erinaceus, assembly GCF_028641065.1. Lineage (NCBI taxonomy): Eukaryota > Metazoa > Chordata > Chondrichthyes > Rajiformes > Rajidae > Leucoraja > Leucoraja erinaceus. The sequence continues at coordinate 21,642,694 of NC_073398.1, forward strand.
ATATCTAAACGGAAACGGTTGAAGTGCGGAGGGATCTCTGTAATTGCAAGAAGTAAGCAGCATGTGCAGGAGATGCTTAAAAAGGCAAATGACATATTGGACTTTATTGTTGAGGAATTGGAGTTTAGAAATAGGATGTTGTATAACAATTGTACACTCTGCTGGTTAGGACACAGGTGGAGTTTTGCAATTGTTATGGTCCCCTTACCTATACTAGCATTGGAGTTAGTCAAAAGGACATTCATCAGGCTAATTTTGAGGATGAGAGTAACCTCCTACTAAGAGTGATTCAATTTATAATCTTTAATGAATCAAAGCCTGTAATCTTTGGAGTTAAGAAAATGAGGAATGATCTTATTAAGAAATATGAAACCTAAAGGAGCATAACAGGATAGTTGCTGAGATGTTGTTACTTGTGGAAGAGTATTGAATGAGGTGACCAAGGTTCAAAATAAGAGCCCCATTGTTTACAGAAATTTCTTCTCACGATGGGCGGTGAATCTCAGAATGCTCTGCCTCAGAGAGTTGTGAACGCCACATCATTAGCACGTCATTTAATCGACCAATCTCTCTTCTACAGGAAGGGCACAGTCCTGATTTTAGATTCTGGCCCACTTACATTACCTGATTATACAGAGCACAGTATTGTAAGGGATATTTCAGAGATGAGGGCAAAAATTCCAATGTACAGCTATTTGACTGGCATCGTTTAACCAATCTTAAGTGAGAAGGTACATGATGAGTTACTGCTGACATCATTTATCCTTGTGTGGCCATTGTGTAACGAACGCCTGCTTCTGGTCAAAATCTGATCACAACAAGATTTCCTATGATTCAGTCGGCACTTGATTATTGTTAACCACTTTCTTCAGAAGTCATTTATGCTCAAAAGGCCTCCTATGTCAAGCCACATCTGGTGACCATCTGTGTTTAAACCAGCACCTCAATGCATTTCCGCAGAGATTAATTGTCTCAGGAACGGGCCTTATGATTATTGTATTTTCACTACAGGGCTATTTATTTTAGGAGAGACCCATTATCTATTTCCACATTCTTTTGGGCACCTTTTTTCCAGGAAAGTTTAGGTTTATTATTGTCACATATAATAAGCTCCTGGTAAAAAATTTGTTTTGCATGCTGTCCAAACAGATCTGATATACCAGACATAAATACGATCAAGTCAAACTCAAGTACAATTGATAGAGTAAAGGGGAAGATACTGTGCAGAATATAATTCTCAGCATTGCAGCGCATCAGTTCCCTAGACAAAGTCCAATGTCTGCAATGGGGTAGAGGTGAATTGGACAGTACCCTAGCTTATGGCATGACTGACCAGCAGCCTGATAACAGAGGGGAAGGAGCATACGCATCGACTCAAAATGTGTTCGCTAAGAAACCATGGCATGCAAAAGAGGTAGGTCTGGAATTTCCTTGATGCCCCCCATGATCAATCACTCAAAATTCGCAAAAACAAAGGTCTCTGATTTCTGGTGACTGCTCGAGAGATTTCATGAGACACTTCAGTTCAAATTATTTTCTCAATTACCATTGCCATTTCAGATTGGCAAGTTCTTTGGTGAGATTGACTCAAGCTTGATGAGACGTCTTCTGAACACATCCCTATACGCCTTCAACAAGTCCTATGATTTCCAGTCAGTGTGTGATCCAGAAAGTGAGACAAAAGCAGCGGCAGGACTTCGTTCTGTCTACGTTGTAAGTGATGCTCTCCATATTAATTCCGATGTAGCCTATGTTTTAAAACAACTGCATGCTGAAAAGATGGAAAACTGGAACAGATTACACTTCACGCTTCTGTTTTTTTTTCCAAATTTATCTTGAGGAAATTTTAATTGAAATTTTTATTGTACTTTAGAAACTTGGTATTCTTTATTGATTTTATAATGAGAGAATAATTGAAAGCCGTAGAACTTGTAGAAGAAGCCTGTTACGAAATAGTGGGCTGCAGGGAAATCTAATTGTGTTCCACCGCATTGTGGGTAAAATGGCCTTATGGCCAGTAGCTGACTAAACTGTGGAAACCCCAGCTCCAAGGAGTGAAAATCTAAAATTCTGCCAAGGCTGGAAGCCTGAAATAAAGAATGATAATGAAAATGATAGAAATACTCGGCAGATCATGTAGCAGCTGTGGAGACAGATACAGAGATAACATCTCAGGTCGGAGACCATTCATCATTTCTAATTGGAAACGTGAACTCAGTTCTCCGCTCCACAGATACCGCCTGACCTGCCAGGTGTTTTCAGCATTTTGTTTGTATCCTATATTGTATGTTCCTGATGCCAGTGTGAGGCATTAAACAGCATTCAATCAAGTAAATATGTGACACCATGAGAAACTGGACTTTGTGAAGATCAGGGAAGATTCAGGTTGAACATAAAGGGAGGTGTTTGACACGACAGGCTAAGAACATGGCTGTACATGTTCCACAGGAGAAATCGCAATAGTATATTCCTGAATGATCTTGTGTTAATGTAAATCATTTAATATTACGTTGGGTTAGGTACTGCTTACGCAATCAATGTGCTAAATTAATAATGCTGTTTCTGAAATTGTTTTTAGCCCAGCATAGTCGAAATTTTGAATATAGGTTGGTGGGCATCCACTGCGGCATGGTAAGTAAAGTAATTTTCTTGTCATCCAATATCACACTTGCTTTGTTTGAGATAAGTTAATGCTTTGGTGAGTTTTGAAGGCAGCAGGAAGCAGTCACCTTGATAGGGCGCCCAGTAACCTGAATCCATTGTGCAGATGTTTAAGATTTCACACACATAGTTTACCACGGGATACACCCTGACATTTGGGGAAAGCTTTTCCTGGATTTTAATCTTCTCTGTAGAATATCTAATTTGATGGTGTATCCTTTGCCTACATTTGTTTGGATAAGAAGCATCTGCAGATTTTGCTGCACACTCATTGTGAAATGTAAGAGTACAGTCGTTCCCCCAATGCAGGTAGCTGTGATTTATCTGATGGGCTCAGTGCCTATGTACCCCTGCTTCTGCACTGGTGTCTAATGTTGCTGGATTGACTCATTTAAACAGTGCAGTTAATGTTGTTTGCTAGGTCAGTTGTAAGCATATCTCCGTCACTAATTGAATCCAGTTCTTTGGACTAACATGCAAACTGCTCTAATAAGCAAGCTTTCAAAATTCTACCAGATGGACCCAACAGCAAGGTAAATATTGGTGATAATGCAGGGTGAGGGTGAAATGGGTGAGTGGCTGCTGCTGTCCCAGCCCATCTATCGGATGCTGGAGCTACCTGCTGGCATTTGCTGAGTGTGCTCGGTGGGACAGATGCGATTTACATAGAAACGTAGAAAATAGGTGCAGGAGTAGGCCATTCGGCCCTTCGAGCCAGCACTGCCATTCAATATGATCATGGCGGATCATCCAAAATCAGTACCCCATTCCTTCTTTCACCCATATCACTTGATTCCACTTGCCCTGAGAGCTATATATAACTCTCTCTTGAATGCATCCAGTGAATTGGCCTCCACTGCCTTCTGTGGCAGAGAATTCTCCAGATTTACAACTCTGGATGAAAAATCTCAGTCCTAAATGGCCTAATTCTTTTTCTTATTTTGTCACTGGGGTAAGATGCAGGTGATGTTTCTATCTGAGGTGGTTTGACATTTCTTCTGAAGCAGCAAGGGAAGGGGATGCAGAAATGTGCAACTTTCTCCCATAAAGACACCTATGTCTGCAAAGAAATCCACAGTAAAGTGCAGTATCAGGTTGAACTGTGAAGCTTCAGGTGAATGTATTGTCTTTCTGCAGCCTTCCTCAGCTGAAAGACTTTGTAGCCTAATGTCAGCTGAAACCATTGCCTATGGTCAGGTGCAAAAATCAAACCATTGGTGGAACTCAGTGGTTCAGACACCATCTGTGGAAGGAAATGACATGACAGAGACAGATTACATTTTGGGTCAGGATCGTTTTTTAGTCTGATGAAGGGTCCCAAACTGCAATGTTGTCCATCCATTTCCCTCCACAGATGCCGCCTCCTCCAGCATTTTATTTTTTTTGCTCCAGATTCCAGCATTTGAATTCTCTTGTGTCTCTGCCTAAGATCAACTGATTGGAGATCAGGCAAGGAAGGATAGATGTTGGCTGATGGCTCTAACTGTGGTCGATTTGATATACATCTCCCCGCCTGGCACCCTGATTTGATTAATGGCAGTAACAGCAGGAGCAGGTGTTTTATTAGTACGCACCACATTTTCTTTTCAGGACTTACCATAAATATTACCAAAAAAATGCAGAAATTGAAATGATCTGGTAAAGTTGCACACAGCAACGGGAATACGAATACATCATTTTACAATGGAAATTATGTTCTATGTATTTGTGGAAAAAATATGCCTGACATAACCACTTTTCAGGCGTAGATTTTTTAATATATTCTCAGTAATTGGTAAATAATTCATGATCTACCAAGTTCTGACATTAACTTTCTGCAGACGAGCTGGGTTAATTGCCTGACCAGGAGTGGAACACAGCAGAATACATGTCCTTCATACCCTTGGTCTGCTCTTTATTTCACCGAGGGGGGATTGCTGTAAAGGGCATGTCACCCACCATGGACAGCTGTGAGGAGGAGAGACTAGCCTTATGTATCCAGTGATTCACTCTTTGATCTTTCTTTTGCTGTCTAGGTCTCTGCTGCAGCAGCTATTCCTCACCCTTACCTTCCCACACTTTCTGGAAGCAGGTACATGAGCTTTTGTTTGGGGCTGACTCCTGGGTTCTGTTAGCAGTGACAATGACTGAAGAGGGATGTGTCGTAGTGTATTCACTCTAATCCTTGATTTTCCACTTTAATTGCATGTTTTAATAATGATACAGGATGCTTGACAAGTGTGGTTTGGATCGATTCCTGGCATGTTACCACAGGACTTCCTCCAACCAGCTAGCCCACACTTCCCCACCACTGGTTGCTTAGCACATCCATCTTTACCCAAGTCTGCCCTCATTCAACAGCTGATAAATCAGCAGACATTTTGTTGCAGTTGGAGAATATTTAACTGAACTTTCTTCCACATCAATATAGTTATAAATAAGTCTTAGCATGCCTGAGTTTACATATACCATGGAAACAGAACCTACGACCCAAATCGTCCACACTGACCAAGATGCCCATCTAAGCTAGGTACCTTTTCCCCACATTAGCTCCATATCCCTCTGAAATTTTCTTATCCACGCACCTGGCTGAATGTCCTTTAAATATTGTTAGTGTATATATGTTAACCACTTTCTTCTGGCAGCTCATTCCATATGCATCATCCTCTGTGTTAGTCCAGAGATACAGCATGGAAACAGGCCCTTTGGTCCACCGGGTTCATGCCAATCCGTGACACGAGTTCTATGTTATCCCACTGTCTTATCCACTCCCTATGCACTAGGGGCAATTTACAGAGGCCAATTAACCTAGAAACCTGCATGTCTTTGGGATGAAGGTACACAAAAATGCTGGAGAAACTCAGCGGATGCAGCATCTATGGAGCGTTGGAAATAGGCAACGTTTCGGGCCGAAACCCTTCTTCAGATGTCTTTTTTTTTTTTTTTTTTTTTTTTTTTTTTTTTTTTTAATTTCCAAAAAATGTATTCAATTATTAAAAAATAATATTTACACTACAATAAAACAAGCCAGAACCCACCACCATAAATACAATACAAACATATATCCATAATAAACTATTATACAATTATGATACAATCCTTATTGAGGATACATTCAACACCCTGCGGAGCCCAGCGGTCCCGAAACTCCCTCAGGGTGCCCACAGACAGGGCGTATTCCCTTTCTAATCCCACCCGGGCATCTTCAGATGTCTTTGGGATGAACTGTATTCCCTTTGAAATCTTTTCCTCTCTCACGTTAAACTCTGCCCTCGTTTTTCATTTCCCTTTCCTGGAAAATGATGGTGTGCATTCAACTTATCTATATTTCTGCGTGATTTTATGCATCTGTGTAAGGTCATCCCCCAATCTCCTACGTTCCAAGGAGTAAAGTCCTAGCCGGTCTGACCTCGTCCTTTAATCCTCTACTCTGGTAACATTCACCTCAATCTATTTTGTAGTCTTTCCAGCTTACTGACGTTTTTCCAATGGCAGGGTACCCAAAGCTGAACACAATACTCCAAGTGTGGTTTCACTAATGTCTTGCACAACTGCAAAATAACGTCGCAACATAACATCCCAACATAACACAAGATTCAATGCCGTGACTGATGAATGTCTATTTGTTAAATGCCTTCTGCACCAAGCTGTCTAGCTGTGACATTACTTTCAAGGAGCTACATACTTGTACTCTGAGATCCCTTTGTCTAACAACATCCCCCAAGGCCCTACTATTCACTGTGAAAGTCCTACCCTGCTATTTAATGGCATCTGCCAATTTAAGAACCATGTTTTGTACATTCTCAAACAAATCGTTTATATAAATGACGAATAACAATGGTCCCAGCATGGATTCCTGAGGCGCACCACTATTCACAGACCTCCAGTCTGCAAAATAATCTTCCACCTTCGCCCTAATTGCCTGCATCATGCCAATTATATATCCAATCAACTGACTCTCCCTGGATCCCCCGCAATTTAACTATAAATTTGACTTTACATTTAAATGAACTTGTCTAAGTCTTCGCTGACGTTCATATAGACAAAGCCCACTTTCGCACTTTCACCAATCCACTCAGTTACCTTTCCAAAAACTCAAAACAGATATGAGATACAATTTCCCACATACAAATCCATGCTAACCATCTTCAGTAAGTCCTTCTCTATCCAAATACTGGCAGATCCTGTCCCTCATAATTAACTCTAATAGCTTTTAAGGCGGCATTGTGGAGCAGCGGTAGAGTTGCTGCCTTACAGTTACATCGCTTACAGTGCCAGACCCGGGTGTTATCCATATGGAGTTTCTACCTTCTCCCAATGACCTGCATGGATTTTCTCGGAGATCTTCGGTTTCCTCCCACATCCAAAGACGTACAGGTTTGTAGGTTAATTGGCTTAGCATAAATGTAATTTGTCACCAGTGTGTGTAGGATAGTGTTCATGTGCAATAATCGCTGGTCGGCGTGTACTCAGTGGGACGAAGGGCCTGTTTCCGCACTGTATCTCCATAACTAAACTAAACTTGCCCGTCACTGATGTCAGGCTCGTCGGCATGTACTTCCTTGTAATAAGCAAAAGGTGTTCAAAAAATAAAATATTCATGTTAGTATGCCTTCGTCAGAAGCAGAAGCCAGGATAAAGCTTCGGAAAGCAACAGACATACGGTGGTTAGCAAATCTGGTGCCAGCACAAGGCATTTGATCATCATTTGTTTATAGAATCAGTGTTTTTTGGGTAATCAAGTCAAGTTTATTCGTCACATACACATACGAGATGAGCGGTGAAATGAAAAATAATAAACCTGGCATTGATAGCATAGTCCTTCAATAAATAAAAACATCTTACCATTGCTGTGGCATGCTCCTGTGAATACCAAAACATTGCCCAGCACTAGAATTGTGAGAGCTGTAGAGATGGGAAACATGCTAATTGGTGTAGTCAATGGTGTAGTGGATTTGTTTTTAAACGATGAATTCTCAGTCTAGATTGGCTCCACTGAGCCTTATCGAGGATGTTTGGTTTTTCATTAAGGTTTCTTTAAGTTTCTACAACTGTAATGTAAATGTGCTGTTTAGAACATTGTGCGGATTGATTTTTCTCACTTTTCCACGTCTTTTACTGACCGCAATCTGTTCTTGGAATGCAAAATAATTTAGCTTGACATTCATTCACCTTTTATTCTTGCTTTGCAGTTGATGCAGATATCGATGATTTCTCCGAACTCTTATCAAAGTCAAGCTGTATCACTGAACAGACTCAGTATTACTTTTATGACAATGAATCTTCCTTCAGTGGACTTGTGGATTGTGGCAACTGCTCAAGGTATGACTACAGCAAGTGGTAGCACCGATGGATATTATCTATACCGTGGCTTGGATCGGTGCTTTATAGAATATACAATATTTCATAATACTGAAGTGTTTCCAAAACTTACGACTAGATGTCATTAGAAGAAATATACCCAAAAGAAAATTCTCATTAGGCACCAGAAATAAAGTCTAACAGCCCCTGTTACCATCTCAGGATGCATTCTAGGTCTTTATAGCCAATTAAATATATCTGAAGTGTAATACTACTCTTTTTCTAAAGTAGTCCCTCACAGTTATAAAGGATAAAACAAAGGATATTGGGATGAGGATAGGTGATTGTCAACGGGATATTTGTTATACTGATTGTATTGGGAAGGGTGATGGGTTGTATATATGACTAAGATACTGTATAGTATATGAGGGTTTTTTCTTTTCTTTTTTATTTTTTCTCTTTTTCTTGTATGGCTTTGTAAATATTTGATTCGTGTATAAATGTAAATAATTTGGTGTACATATAGCTGCTGGTGTACATATGGTGTACATATAGCTGCTAAATTTGTATAAGATAATTATAAGCAGTTGAATAAGGGGTGGGAATTAATAAGCTTTGGCTTCTTCCTGCTCCTTTTCGGACACATACGATTTCATTTATTTATAGATATTGTTTATGACACTTTATAAATATTCTTGTTTTGTTTTTTGTATGCTGTTCCACACTTGCTTTTTATTCTTTTATTCTGTTCGAAATAAAGAATTAAATAATAAATAAAAAAAATAAATAAAAAAGTTCCCAAATGATGACACTATAAAACTGGAGACACATCCGTAGCGAGGCCAAGAGGTGACCAATGGGAAGATGGGTGGGACTACCTGTGGTAGGCAGCTCTTGGCACTGGAAATAACCACCTACACTGTCTATACATCACCTGGTACCAACATAATAACTTTATTGCTCTTGATAAAACTGCTCCCATGCCCGACAAATGGAACAATAGCTAGTTGAGAAGATACTGCAATCTCAATTTTACCACACTGATATAATTACCGAGAGGTACAACCGCCGAGAGTTGACATTGTTGATATTTTCTACATGTTACGAAAGAATCTTGTGGGATACTTTTCATTAAGGATGAGGCCTTAATTTCAATGTCACAAGACCATTGTCCACCATTAGGTATTTTAATTGACTGCAGATTATCTGGTAATGAAATATGGTTGTTTTTTTCCCAAGAGTAGCATTAAGTGAATTCATAGTAAATTAATATCCCACTTTACATCATGCCTTGAAAGCAAGGGAAAGTACAATTAGGTAAGGGAGAGAAACATGTTGGTGATTTTCTGATTGTCCATTTCATACAGCGGGTAGAAATCAACTTCAACCCCGTGAATCTGATAAAAAATCATCCAAGTGGGGTTGTAATAGGTGTGGTAATGAATTATCATTACCACACCATGGTCACCATTAGTGACCATGAAATGATAAACGTCCTTCCACCTTTTTCATTATTCATCACAAAAGTATTCTTGTTCCAAAATGACTCCTGCTCTTGTTTCAATATAAATTGATTTCTCTGTTTATTTTTTAGGCTTTACCATGCAGAGAAACTCTCCAACACAAATCTGGTGTTTTTACTGGTGGAGAGTAAGCAAACATGTCGGTCATGTGACACAAAGTCTCTCATGCAAGCAGAGCAAAAATGTATCCTCCAGTCAAAATGATTTGTATGTAAATGCAGGGCTCACGATTTAAGTTTGCTGACGGCACCTAAATCAGCAGACTCGTTAACTTAGAAAAAAGCATTGTGACTGCAGGAAGGGATCAGTGAATTGGTCGGGTGTGTAAAAAATAATTCAGTCTAGAGAATTGCAAGATAACACGTTGGGGAAAGCAAACAAGGCAATGAAATATGCTGATCATAAATAACCAATTGTGCGGAGGGATAAAGGTTCCTGGACTTCAGATAATTAATGGGGAAACATTTTTTACCCAAAGAATAGTGGGGCAGGCACTGTCCATCACTTGATGCCCCTACCCGCAAGGCCACAAACCAAGCTAGAATATAGAAAATAGCATTAGCAGCTCTCTGTGTTACCTGGATATTCTGGGCTAAGTGACCGACTGTTATTTTTTAATTCTTTGAAAGACCTTTTGGAGTCAAAATATATTTTGAATGGTGGAACAAAATGAGCAGCGGCAGATCAGATGGCCATTATACACTATTTCACTTCCATTTGGCGCAGCGGTAGAGTTGCTGCCTTACAGCGCTTGCAGCGCCAGAGACCCGGGCTCGATCCCGACTATGGGTGCTGTCTGTATGGAGTTTGTACGTTATCCCTGTGACCACGTGGGTTTTCTCCAAGATCCTCTGTTTCCTCCCACTCTGCAAAGACGTACAGGTTTGTAGCTCAATTGGCTTGGGTTTGTATACTTGGTATAAGTCTAATTTGTCCCAAGTGTGTGTAGGCATCTGTTAATGTGCGGGGATCGCTGGCCGATGCGGACTCAGTGGGCCGAAGGGTCTGTTTCCATGCTGTATCTCTAAACTAAACTAAACTCAACTAAACTAAACTGTAATGGAAATAGAACCCAAATGCATTATGGGCAACCACTTTTATTCCTGCTTGTTGGACTATCCCTGGTATTTACTGATTCCCACCAAATTCCAAACAATGTTACAGTATCTTGTTTCTGCCACCATTGGTTTAGAATTTTAATGTTATGTGGAATCTCTCCTTTATTTATGGACTTGGTGTCAAAGCTAACACTTATTGCTCGTGTCTCATTGCCCTTGAAAATGTAGTGGTGAACCACTGCAGTCTTTCTGTTTGAGGCACTATTTGAGGAAGAAATTGAGGTAAGAAATTTGAGGAAGGTCCAATGGTGATGTTCTTGGTATTATTTAAGATGTGTTGCATTTGTACCGATTAATTACCCACCAAGCTGAAACTAAATGCTCCCGGCTTAAGATGATTGATCTATTCATTCTATTATTTACCTCTGTACGGGTTATTTAACTGCTTAGTTTCCAGATTGTATGATTTCTGGAAATACTGTTTTGTACTTAATTTGATTTTGTTTTGTAGAGCTATATAAGTTGACTTGTTGGAACTTCTTTTCTTTGCATTGTGTGGCTCTAATTTTCTTAAACTTTAGCTACAAATTGGTGCATCCAGCTGAAACTATGAAATCAGTAAGATGGTGCATTTGCTCAGCCCTAACTTCATTTACATTGAAAGTATGCGTGAATACTGGCAACCCTGCAAATTTGACCAATTCCCCTTGAACCTTTCAGCATGCAGTCCCTCCCCAAATAATGCCACAATATCCACACTATTAATTCACAACGGACAAAATTATTTTAACCTGGAAAATTAAAATGAGCAGCAATGGAGTAACTCCGCGGGTTAGGTAGCATCTCAGGAGAACATGGATTAGTAACATTTCAGGTTGGGACCCTTCTTCAGACTAATCCATGATCTCCAGAGATGTTGCATGACCTGCTGAGTTACTAGCATTTTGTGCCTTCTTTGGTAAACCAGCATCTGCAGTGCTTTGTTTCAACAACGGAATGTGTTTTTGTTTCTCTGGTGTTGTGTTTCTTCCTTAATCAGACTTTTTAGCTGATGGACCAGATCCTTGTATTTTAGCTAAGAATCCCAGACATAGGAAAGGTCCCAAAGACTGCTTTGATTCTGATGAGCGTGTAAGTATGCAAAGTTTGGATTCAAAGAGAAACGAGGAAAGTGAATGGACATCAGGGAGTATTGCTGTTGGCTACTTTTTAAAAGTAGCATCTGGCAAGGATGTGTCCAGGTAGCAACCTTGCACAAATGTGTCATTGCTCTGGACCATAGTTTTTTTATTTTGATAACATATCATAACTCTTTCGGAATGTTAACATAAAATTAACTGCAGCTTTCGATATCCTTTCTCTGAATACTCTACTTTCAGGCAAATAAATCTGGTAAATTGTGACTCGACTTTGTCCCCAGTGCTTGGAGTTTAATTCCTCCTGTACAAATTGTCTTTGTAATATCATAAGACTCTCCAACAAAAGAAGGCCAATCAAATAACAAATCGGTCTATTTCTGGACTGAATTCCATTTAAGGAAGCCAGTCACTGTGTAAGGTAGAGGCTCTGTGGGTACTGGCTATGTTGGATAACAAGCAAAGGAAATCTGCTTGATTTCTCTTTTAAAAAAAAACAAAAATATTGACAGATCCACAAAGCATTCATGGCATTGTAAAGATAATTTCTCATCCTAAATACCCTCAATGTGAAGAATCATTTTTGTAAATTTCCCTCTAGTTCCATTGACTCTATGTCTCTATGACTTTAAATGGGACTGGCGTAGAAGGGACATCTTGGTCGGCATGGACAAGTTTGACCGAAGAGTCTGTTTCCGCACTGATTGACTTTACTACTTCTTATCTAAAACTCCATATGAACTTTGAGCACTTCCTCGTGCCAGCTGTGTTATAGCAGGAAGCATCTTCAAGTATCCTAAGTTGCAATCCCTTCCAAATCTGGAGCAGTAAAATTAGGCAGCCATTCGATTGTGATAATGGAGCACTGTCGAAGATGAAACCCTTTCTGCTCACATGTAGAAGTTACGGTATTTCAGTTTTGTTCTGACTTTTCACATTTTACAATTCTTCTGCCGTGGCTGTCACTCATACGACTGAGGAATTCTTTGTTTGAGTTGAAAGTAGTTAGTATCCTGACATGCAAAGTGAACACTTCATTACTGCAGATCCTGAATGAGATCCATTTGCCTGAGGATAAAGCAATGAAGTTCGATAATCCAACTAGACAGAATATTGCTGTCATCATGTGTTTAGAAATACAGCATTGAAACAGGCCCACCAAGTCTGTGCCAATCAGCAATCACCTGTACACCAGTTCATCCTACATACTAGGGACAATTTAGCCAATAGCTACAGACCTAACCTACAGACCTGAAGATAGACACAAAATGCTGGAGTAACTCAGCGGGACAGGCAGCATCTCTGGATAGAACGAATGGGTGAAGTTTCGTCTTGAGACCCTTTTTCAGACTGAGTCAGGGGAGAGGGAAATACAGAGATAAGGAAGTGTACGGTGTGAAAAGGAGGCAAAAGAGATGCAGATCAAGTACAATGTAGAATAGATCATTGTTAGCTAAGAGAAGGCAACAACAAAGCAAACAGAGATAAAATATACAGACCTACATGTCTTTGGGATGTGGTATTAAACCGGAGCTCCCAGAGAAATCCCACATGGTCACAGGGAGAATATACAAACTCCGTACAGACAGCACCCATAGTCAGAATTGAACCTGGGTCTCGGGTGCTGTAAGGCAGCGACTCTACCACTGTGCTTGGGGATTGAGTCACTGAAAACAAAAGTCCACATTGTGCATCAATGCATGAACTTCACCTACAACTAGCTGAAAGATCTGAACATTCCTCATCTTTCCTGATGACAAAAATAGTTCCCCATAAATTAGATGCGTGAAAGTACAGTAACACTGTTGCTCACAAGCTTGATGTCTTTGCTGATTGATGTGTGATTGTGTGTGTTTTTTAATTTGTTAATAGTGGGGTATTTTCTGTTTTGTGATTTACACTGTGACTTTCTGCTCTAGGTGGATGCCCACATTATCTCTGCCAGCAGCAAAAAATGCATGAACTCATCTTGTTATGTCTTTTTTTTTGTGTTCCCTTTTTTTCCTTCTTGCTACTTTGCCCGTTGTTAATAGGATGAGCCTATATGCACAACAAGTCGTGCCCCTGCCGTGGCGTCAGCTCCTCTCTTCATTTTACTGCAAGTTTTGATGTGGTGCGGAGGGTCAGTTACTTTCACTGGATTTTGTTCTGTAGTTTCCTTCTTAGGTGTGATATTAACATGAAACTAACATCCTGCAAATAATTGTGGTCCAGAGCGAACTTAGACTGGTTTGATATTTCATATTAGTTTTTAAAATTAAGTTTCCTTTCTGAACTAGACTAATTGTTCGTTGAGCTATCAATTTTCAATGCTTCTCAGAACTCAGTAATTGTTTGTGCATTGTTTCTGTGTTCTTTGTTGATATATTTGAATTTATTTTCACTGGCAAAAAATAATTGTTCATAGTTTTTATCTCAATAGATAAAATATAATTATAGCAAATATTAACCACATTTAAGTATTCTTAAATAAATCATGTCGACATTAAAAAACTACTTTTCAACACTCCAATATGTATTTTTGCTTTAAGAAATATTATTTGGAAAATAAGTTTAGATGATGCAGATTTTTGATGGACTATAAACCATCAAAAAACATAAATCGACATAAAAAACTACTTTTCAGCATTATCTGCATCACCTAAACTTATTTTCCAAATATTATTTCTAAAAGCAAAAATACATTTTGTAGTGTTGAAAAGTATCTTTTTATGTCGATTTATGATTTTTGATGGTTCATAGTCAGCATGATTTTTCAAAAGACTAGCTTGCTGTGTTTATTTAGTTTAGTAAGTTTGATTTAATGTGGCCATGAATCTCCCAAGTTCCCTTTACAAGGTAACACTCTTCCCTTTTCAAGCTCTTCTTGTTCTCCATTTTCGGGGTGATGGTGGCGAAGAGGATGGTAGATATAAGAGAAAGGGAACACCTTTTTGATAGTGTGAGGCCAGGGTGGCTGTGGGGTTCATGGAGGCAGTCAGAGGGTTGATAATACAATCAATGAAGCCAAAGGTGTCATGCATAGCAGGGCTATGGGACATGCCCAACAAGGTCAGGCATGGAGGCTAATGCAGAGAGGAAAATCTTGGATAATATTGGTGTGAAGTGACAAAGTTAGAATAGTTAGTTTAACCGTCTGGAATGAGGATCTCATTCTAGCCATATCCTGTAAAATTATATAGTTCAATCCACTCTGTATACACCTAGCCATAAAAATAGTATTGAAGATTGGAATTGTGATGCAAATGCAAATCAGAAACTTTGACAGTTCTGTGCTGTGAACTTTGGGCAGACATTGGGAGTCAATAAGTTGTAACATGTGATACAAAGCTTAGAAAGTAAGAGTCACAATTTTATTAAAGATCCAAATAATGAAGAAGTGACAATAAAACTATAGCATTGATTTGACTTTCTAGAATTATATTTTTATTTTCAAATTGTTTGATTTTTATTGTATCAGTCACTTTATGTTATGATACCCAATACTTAACGCAACTAGATGCTGCTCAGGGCAACTGGAATGAATGATTTTCTTTTGCGGTTAGGCAGCACTTTATCACATTTTATTTCAACGTAAATACTTTCCAATAGTATGACTATTGTTAAAACTGCAAAATAGTTCTTCTTACATAGGAGGAAGGTTACTTAGCTTGTTTTAATTTACCTATTCAGAATTGAATAATTCCCGAAATAATTTAATTACCTGATTTCAACTGGCGATTATTCTTGGAGTGAAGAACTTCCTGACACTAGGTCTAAGTTTACCTTTAGTTGAGCATCGTATCCTTTGCTCTGAGCCATTTCCCAGCTCCTTTCAAGTTTATGGGCATTGCCAGGCCTAGTTACAGAGTCAACACTGTGGGTTGTGAGGAGGGAGTCTCCTGACTTTCTTCCACACTAATTATAAATTACTGATTATAAACAAGCACAGAGAAATAATCAGATTTGGAATAAGTGCCAACCCCCGTCCCTTCCCCCAACAAAACCAACACTGCAAACTAATTCAGACTTCTTCAAGTTCTGTGTATTTTCCCCATTAGAATGTGCATCATCATCTTTACTGGAATAACCTGGCATTCACCTGCAGTCCTGCCATTAACATCACATCACTGGGCCACCTACATCACCGCAGGCCAAGTTACTTAATACACTGCAGGTTTCTGATTAAGGCTGTAGCCAGACGCACCACTACCACAAACATCAAGTGAGGATCCAATGCGTCAGCATCATTTTATTCCCATATCCATACTTTTTTTGTTGGCAGCTGGGCTTCACATGGTTAGCTTGGAACAGGAAAACAAAACAAAAGATGATTTTTTTTTGATTTAAAAAAAAAAAAATTTTCCTCTCTGTATTTCCCAATTGTTCTCTTTTTTCTTGGAACATTTAATTTTGTCCTCAAATCCGGGTTCCTGTGCTGTGGTGTAGGGTGTCATCCACAAGAGAGAGAATGAAGCCTGCTGTTTAATGCTCGGGTCATACCCCACCTAAAGCAGTCTGTGTACTTCAAAGGAAATTACTCATGCTTAAGGAGTGTGGCATGCTATAAAATATGAGAAACATTGTAGTTCGCCTTGTTCTATGCACCAGAACAATGGCACTGTTTCCTTTCAAAGTCTCCCTATCTAATTGAACTAAAATTCATGTTGTGAGAGTCTAAAAAATGCTGTTAGTGCATTGCCTATTTCTTGAGTACAAACACCAGTTTAAGAAGGGAGTGGCAAGGGCCTGTTTGTATAACTGCTTACAGGGTGAAATACTTTAACTTCTCAGACAGTGTAGGAACTTTAGTAACAGCCAAGATGAGATGGAACTGTTACCTGCAAGGGCTGCTTTGATATTGAACACTGGTGACATGATGTCCTTGTTGCAGTTGGTCTTTAGTGTGTGTGCTTGAATGAGTCAGTGCCATGGAATAGGAATAGGAGATTCTAGGTTCTGTATCTCCACAAGTGTGCTCTAATAATCCAGACCTGCCTTGTGGCAGTCAGATGGAATTAAAAGGATATTCAATTACTTGGTATGTGTCTTAAAGGCAAAGAGCGAGTATCTTCACTTCTATGTTTTAAATACATACAATATTGTAGATTAATGGGCAAAATCTTCATTAGTTGCCAGTGCTAAACATTCAGGCAATTGGTTGTAGATATTTCAGACATGTTCAGTGCTGATAGCTTGATTTTATTTTCCTGAGCTTGAGTTGTACACCGATTGAACCAAAGAAATGTTATTCATTTCACAATTCCTTCAATACCGAATCTCAGAGTGGGACTCACAAATGTTTTTTTTTTAAAAAGCCCCATAATTGAAGCAGAAGAAGATACAGAATGTTGGTGAAACTCAGCGAGTCTGGGGGACAAGGATGGGTGACATAATGGGTCAGGATCCTTCTTCAGAGTTTGAAGAAGGGACCAGACCCAAAACGTCGACTAAAGATTGATTTAAAGTACTGGGGTAACTCAGGCAGCTTCACTGGGGAAAAGAATAGGTGACATTTTGGAGCTGGACCCTTTTTCGAAGAAGAAGAGAAAGAAAGGACTCGGCCTGAAATGTCACCTATTCCCTTTTCTCCGGAGATACTGGCTAACCTGCTGAGTTACTCCAGAATCTTGAATCTACCTTTGGTATAAGCCTGCCTCTGCAGTTCTTTGTTTCTCCAAAACATCAACTATCCATGTTCTGTAGACTATCCATGTCCAGACCCAAAACATCTATGGCCTATCCATGTTCTCCTGAGGTGCCGCCTGACTTGCCTAGTTACTTGCTTTGTCTTCTTTTGTAAAGCAACATCTGCAGTTCCTTGTATCTCCATAATTGAAGCAATGCAAATGGTATTAAGACTGCAAAAATAAATGTGCTTAAATGCTGCCTTAGCTTATGAGATCAATTGAGAACTGCTGGTACAGGATGCGATGTGGTCACTAACTTTATGTTTCTCCCCTTGGTAACAGGAGGATGACACTGAGTGTGGCGGGAGCTCTAGTCTGAGCCCATCCTTATGGTCAATGATAGGAATCCAGCTTGTTCTGCTCTGGCTGCTAAGTAGTGCCAGGCCTTATCCATCATGACCGCAGAGAACGGACATCCATCTCAGCTTTCTAGATCCACCACTCTGTAGCCTTGGAAACTTTTGTCCCCAGGCAGTAGAAGACTGACCATATTCATATCCTGGTGTATCACTGTGTGAAAGATTCATCTATGACTCTCCATATGAAGAATGGTTAAGATGCTCCATTGACGAGTTTAAAAGAAATTTAACGGTCATACAATGGTAGCAAATTGGATTGTCAGTACTGAAACCTGCCAGGCAACCTATGGGAACGTTAATGCATTTATACAAAAGAAACAAATGATTAAAAAAATCTAGATTTACTTATCAGGTTCATTTTTTTGTTTAGCCGACTTGAATTCGGATGAAGGATATTTTTAGTTCATGGCTTACATTGGCTGCCTGTAACTAATTTGAACACCATTTAAATGGGCAGGTAACATGTAAGCATGGCCACCTGTCCTAATGGTAATATACATTGGAAAGCTTAAACATTATGAAGGAGTAATTGCAACCATTTCAAGCACCAAAGGCCACTGATTATTCCGTGGCTTTATATACCATTATGTTATCATTTGCTGTTCTGTTACCAAAGGATGCCTGCTGCCCTCATTTCCTCCCATTAAGCCATAATTCAATGCCTGACGCCCTTCATGTTTGCTGAAGCAAATGCTTAATGATTGTTGTACCCCACATAAGAAATAGTGCTAAGGCTTGTGAATGAAAAAGCTGTCATTGTGGCAATTGAGTTTGGACACTGATGCTTTTTTTGCATGAGATGCTGCTACTATTTTCTCTTTTTGTTTCAATATTGGAGTATAGTTAATGTGCAAGGGCGATTGAGTGAGTGAAATGTTGTTGATGTGGAATTTAGATAATATGATGTGATATAACTGTTTCACTTAAAGCAACTGAATATTGTCAAACATACCTCTCTCAAAGTGCAGTGAACAGGCTGAAAGATTGGGAATGATACTAAAAGCCATTCCAAAATTTAGATTATATATTTTTGAATGGCTAGTATTAATTTGAAGGCTGGATTATGACAATCTACTTCTGAGGAATATCTGTAACATGAGAAATGTGAGTTGTGTTAGTCATTTAATTGAAGTACAGGAAAATTCCCAAATTGTTTGGAATGCAGCAAATGAAATTTGAATTTATTCCAAAATAGATTAAGCTGAAATTTGGAAACCATTTGATTCTATGGGGAAATTAAAGAACATGAGGCGCAATTTGGGATTTCATATCAGTCAGATAATCATTGTATTTACCTACAAATCATGCTGCTGATACCAACCCTAGACATTGTAAAGACTGCAAAACCCCAAAAGGTGTGCCTTCAAGTTGAATAGAGCTTTGGGCTAATATTAAGGATTTCCATTTCACGCTTCAGCTTGACGGTGCAGAGCATTTACTGAGAGGATACAAGTTCTTTATTTCAATGTAAAATCATTACTCCAAAGTATTTATTCTGAAATATAATAATTGCTCTGTCAACATCAGCTGCCCGGGGCTATAGGGTGGGAGAATTTTCCTAAAGTAAATAATTCAAATGACAAAATAATTTAAACTGCATCAGTAAAAAAAAAAAAAGATGGCAGCAAATCACTGCAACGTTTTGGTTGTTTGGGTCATCTATTTTTATTCAAAAACAGAGGTACGCTGTAAAACGTCTGCAAGAGCGATTCAGTATTTCATGATGTGTAAGTAATAAAATGTTAATGTGTACGGAAACAGTATTTAATACATTTTGTGTAAGAGAAGGTTAGTTTTACGGCGCAGCTGGTTAAAATCACTTTGGGTAGGATCTTTGAACGAGATGTTGCCAGAGGCAGCAGCCTGCAAGTGGATTCTGCGACTTTCAGTGACCCTTTTGCCTGCAGGCTTTAAGTTGTTGGCTTTCTTTGCTGCAGCATCAAATTTGCAGAGGACTTCATTAACTCGGCATTAATTGTTTTATTTCCAATGGCCCAGAACTTTATCCACTGCATTTTTTAGTACGCAGTGCCCAGACCTTGTGTTCTGGTGGTGTTAGGCCATGAAAAAATATACGTTGGATTTGGGGCACGTCAAAATATCGTTATGGCATGTGATCAGTGGGGTACCTCGCAGCCAGGGCAACAGGTTAAGCAATGGACACAGATGTTATTTTAATTGTAACCAGGTTATGGGAATCTAAAAGCTAGACCACTTGCAATTAGTCAACATTTTTAATCTCTGTCCAGGCAGTATTATCCTCTGTCCACATGTTCCCTTGGTGGGTCCATTTACAGATTGATGCCTAATTCAGCAGTGAGTACAACACTAGCAGTGAGTAAAGCAAAGTAACATGCCTTGCTAATATTTCTCTCTATTTTTAAATATGTCCCATTTTTAATTGGTTGAGTAAATGGCCTGCTAACAGGCACACGTGAACGACCTCAAATTTTCTTCCTCTTCCCGTGCGGTCTTGCCTCCATTTGAGGCTTTCTCTGAGCTGAATGCAAGTATTCTCTAATGAGTTCATTGTTACTCACATTAGATCAAATGTTAGCACTTTGATTTAAATCAGTTCAGTTTAGTTCAGTTTAGTTTATTGTCACGTGTAGCGACGTACAGTAAAAACTTTTTGTTGCTTGCTAACCAGTCAGCA
This sequence comes from Leucoraja erinaceus, assembly GCF_028641065.1. Taxonomy (NCBI): domain Eukaryota; kingdom Metazoa; phylum Chordata; class Chondrichthyes; order Rajiformes; family Rajidae; genus Leucoraja; species Leucoraja erinaceus. The sequence continues at coordinate 21,663,036 of NC_073398.1, forward strand.
GAAAGACATTGCATGATTACAATCAATCCATTTACAGTGTATAGATACATGATAAGGGAATAACGTTTAGTGCAATGTAAAGCCAGCAAAGTTCGTTCAAGGATAGTCCGAGGGACATCAAAGAGAAAGATAGCAGTTCAGCACTTGTCTCTAGTTGTGGTAGGATAGTTCAGTTGTCTGATAACAGCTGGGAAGAAACTGTCCCTGAATGTGGAGGTGTGCATTTTTCACACTTCTGTACCTTTTGCCTGATGGGAGAGGAGAGAAGAGAGAGTGACTAGGGTGCGACTCGTCCTTTATGATGCTACTGGTCTTGCCGAGGCAGCGTGAGGTATAAATGGAATCAAATGCTGTCATAACAGAGTGAATTAATTATTCATGTACTTTGGCCAACACTGCTGATAAAGTTTACAAGTGTGGAGAGAACAAGTGGCAAGACATTCAAAACATACAAAGATGTGCAGCCATGACATTTTGGCAACTTTCAGAGATAACTTTGCACATCAAGGAGATTTTAGCTTTTCATTAATCTTGGAGGCACATTTCAATGAATTTGTCATTAATATTTCATGATTTCAGAAATAATGTATATTTCCTATTGTTTTGAAACATTATGTTAAGTTTATTGTATTTAGGCATCTTCACCCCAAATTTTAAAAGTTATGGATAAACAATCAAATATCTATGCTTTGGTCACTTAGTAGCTTACAGTGGAATTGCTGTAAATCATTTGTGTTGTAAATTTTGTCCTAAAC